>NC_135882.1:7953889-8568125 GCF_964194155.1 Cetorhinus maximus
GTTGCGTATATAATTTTCGGGGGAATTGGATAGAACTACTCGAGGTCACACCGCCATGAAAATAAACTTCATGGTGTCTGCAAGCTGTTGGAAGAATGTGCAATGTGTCTTTGAGTAGTTCTGGAATGCACGTTGAAAATCTACATTAAAAAAGACAAGTTGAAGCAGTAATATAAATGAGTCTGTGGAGCCTCCAGTCTGCTAATACCCTTTCTTAAAAGCAGGAAGTGCATCTTGCACTGAGAGATCATCGACATTGATTAGTGCCTGCCACTATGTATGCTTTACCAAGCTGTGATGCTGAAAATGGCCAACATTGCAAATAGCTACATATACAATATATATGGAGAGTGTGAGAGGATGCGTGTGACAATGAGCAAGAGCAAGAGTGTGGGAGCGAGCCAGAAAGAGAAAGTAGTGAGAAAAAGAGAGAGAGAAAGCAAGCAAGAAAGAGGAAGAAGAAACGAGAGAGAGAGAGCGCTTATCCCCTTATATGGCTCAAGGGTCAAGTTTTGTCTGAAAAACATTTGAGAAGCTCCTTGGGATGTTTGACTACATCAATGGTGCTATATAAATGCAAGTTGTTGTTGATGAAAGGGTGGTACCACTGTGACGGGGAACCAAAACCCCAGCTATTAATTCAATTTTCAAATTCATATGAATTCTAGACTCTTGGTGCTTTTCCCTGTAATTCAATTTGTAGCCATGGAACAAACAGCTTGATTTTGAATGAAGAAAAGACACAAGGGGTTTATGTCAAGAAATCTCACTGTTAAGGGGAGAGGCGAAAAATCTAAACCTTTACGATTCTGAATTGCTGAAAAAAGAGACGTGCTATTAAAGCTTTTCAACTTGTACCATAGGATAGCTTGCAAGAAATTACCAACAGTTACAGGGAAACAACAATTTATATTGCATATATTCATTCACACACAGGGCCCCATCCTCCGCAGACAGAAGTTTTGCACCTTTTTCAACTAAACAAAACCTTAGGGAACAGTCAATCCCTGGTTCATTCCCCAGGGCAATGCCTTGACCAGAGTTGACCGCCCAGGTTGAATTTGAACAAAGCTCGGCAGTTAACTGTTCCACGCTGCATTCTCCATGGCAAAGCCTCCACCAATCAGAGTCCACTTGCCAACAAATCAGCACTCTCTTTGCATGCAGTATAAATTGTTGTTGCCCTGTTACAGTTGGTACTTTCTTGCCTGCTTTCTTGATGAATGCAAGATGAAAAACTTTGATAGCTTGTCTCTTTTTTTAAAAAAAAAGTAATGCTCAAGTTCTGGGCTTGACAATTCTGTTAGCATTCCTAAAGCAAATGTATTAGCGAGGAACAAACTACAATAAAAACCCTGTAGAGAATGAAGGAGGAATCCATTCGGCCTATTGTGCCTGTGCTGTCTCTTTGAGGGAGTTATCCAACAGGGGAGTCTCCCTCCTCTGTTCTTTTCCTATAACTGGGAATGTTTTTTTTCCTCTTTTCAAGTCTTTATCGTATTCCCTTCTAAAAGCTCTTATTTAATTATGCTTCCACCATCCTTTCAGGCAGTGCATTCCAGTTCATAGCTCACTGCATTAAAAAAATTCTCTTCATCTCCTCCCTGACCCTTTTGCCAACTATCTTCAATCTACCTCCTCAGGTTACTGACCTTTCTCCTGTCAGTGGAATCAGTTTCTCCTCATTTACTCCAACAAAACCTCAATTTTGAACACCTCTACTAAATCTTCGCTCATCCTTCTCTGCTCTAAGGAGAACAATGCCAGCTTCTCCAGCCTCTCCACATCCCTCATTATGGTAAGCATCCTCATCGCCATCTCCAAGGTTGGATAACCTCTGGGAAGGCCATATTTAAAATATGGAGTGGAATTTTATGCATTAAAGTTTCTGAAGGGACTTTGGCGTTCATGTACAGGTAGTGGAACAAATTCCAGGATTCACATCCTATTAAGTTTGTGGAGGCGCAGCACCATTGGTGATTATGTTCCTGAACTAGTAAGGCAGAGGCCTCGAATAATGATTCAGAGACACAAGTTCAAATCCTTCCTTCTATGAAAGCGGAGGAACTTAAATTCAATTAATTAAATAAATCTGGAATAAAAAGTACAAACGTCAGTAATGGTGACCATGAAACTCCCATTTAAAACCCATCTGGTTCATGAATGACCCTTAGGGAAGGAAATCTGCCAGTCTTACACGGTCTGGCCTACGTGTGACTCCAGACCCACAGCAACGCGGTTGACTCTTAAACGCACTTCAAACGGCCTAGCAAGCCTCCGCCTTCTCAAGGACAATTAGGGGTGGACAATAAATGCTGGTGGAGCCAGCGACCCCCACGACCCCTGAAGGAATTTATAAAAGAAGTTACGAAGAGAATATACCAATGAACTACATGGCCGGGTGACCAGTATCCCAAAGATGAGGAGTATTCGAATAATGGCGCAATAAAATATATTTTAGTTACGCGTACTGAAGCGGGAAATAAGACGTATTTACAAAATAAAACAATGGTTATCAAAATAAAAAAAGGGAAAGGAAAGGGTTTGGTTGTGTAATGCTGTTAAACTGGTATTAATTTTTAAAAAAAGATATTTACTCTTGGCATGTGGGTACAACTGGCATGTATTGGCTGCCCCTATTAACCTGCAGCACGAGGCGATGCAAATGAGTGACTTGCTCGACCACATCAGAGGACAATTAAACGTCAACACTTTGTGGTGTAGGGCTGGAGCCACGATCGGCTATAAAAGTGCGTCGAGAAACCAGTTGGAATTTTTACAACAAACTGACAACTACATCTCCACTCTTTACCAGCATTGCCTTTTCAATTCCAGATTTTAATTCAGATTCACAAATGATAGGATTTGATTCGCGTGCCCTGGATTATTCTTCTAGCTTTCTGGTTCAGTAACATAAAACTACTGCAACCAAGTCAGGTCATTCCTTTCTTGCACTGATCACTGGCAATCTCGGCAGGAATTTTCCAGACCCCCACCCACTCCCCGCCGCGGTGGGGCCAGTGAGCCATTGAAATGTCCGTTCATGTCTGCTGGTGTGAGGGGCTGGAAAATTCCAGCCCTTGTCTTCCCCATCTTCAAAAATATACTGATCCTTTTGAGAGCTTGTAAAATGATGTTTTTTTTCAAACAGAGGAGGAGTGTGGAAGATGGGGATGATAAGAGACAGGATGGGAGGTATCAACAAGACAGGCATAATTGAACTTTTGTACTTGGGCCGAGCACAGAATTAAAGGGACAGTGGTACAGAGGTCATCGTCTTTCATTTATTTTGCATTTGCTTTAACATAAAGGCATCTCAACTTGCTTTTGAACACAAGTTGTAACAATGCCCACCGAGCCACGAGGAGAAAGCTGGGATCGGCGAGCAGGATCTAGTAAAAGCTACGGGTTTTACGATGACTCCTAAAGCTGGAGGGAAAAGCAGAGAGGCTCGAGGCTCAGGGAGGGAGATCCAGAGAGTGTCGCCGAGGCAGCCAACAACGTTGGGACAAAGAAAGTGGGGGGGAATGATAAAGGAGGCCGGAGTTAGAGGACTGAAGGGGGTGGGAACGTGTACAAGGCATGGGTGAAGTTGCAGAGGTAAGATGGGGCATGGAAGAACAGAAAAAATAAAGGGATGAGGAATTGAGACTTATGAGGATTAGAAGAATGTTCCCCTCTGGCCCACACTTTGGAACAGATTGCCAGCAGGAGGAGTTCATGCTTTTTTGATTAGTTCCAAGGAACAGACTTACATTTATATAGCGCCCTTCAGGACATCCCAAGGTGCTTTACAGTCAATGAAGTAGCTTTGAAGTGTAGTTATTGTTGGAAGGCAGGAAACGTGGCAGCCAATTTTGTGGACAGCAGGTTCCCACAAACAGCAATATAATAATGACCAGTTTAAATCTGTTTTCACGATATTGATTGAGGGGTAAATATTGGCCTGGACACTGGGGAGAATGCCCCTGCTCTTCTTTGAAATAGCGCTGTGGGATTTTCTTACATTCACCCGAGAGTAGGGCCTTGGTTTAACATCTCATCCAAAAAGATGGATAAACATCTCATCCAAAAAGATGGATAAATATTAGTTTGGGAACAATACTAATAATAATTTTAAGCGCAGAATGAGATTATCAAATACCCCGAGGGCCTCAATGGTTCCTGCACTGCTGCTGCCTGGGTTGTTTTTGACAAGGAAGAGAACACAGACAGCTGGAAGCAGTTCACTCCTCTGCACTGTTAAGTCCATTACCATAATGTGAAAATGAAACAAGTATTGAGCTCGAAGATTTATCTTCAGTAATCACGAAATCCACATCAAAAGTTGGTCTAAGCTTTTAATGCCCCTGATGTTACAGCACTTCAGTCCAATCATCCTTTCTCTACATGCAACTACACAAAGAATTGGTGAAAATCTCACACTCGAGATTAATCTGCCCTTCTGGCAAATGCTAATCCGCCGGCTGCTCATCATTAGTGGAAGGATGTCGAGGAGTCAGACTGCGATGTTGCTTCAACATTTCCACATTGCAGGTGTAAACTGGGGGAAAGGTCACACTCAGCACCAAATGACACATTCCTTCACTCTCCCCTCCACTCGAAAGTTATTCTCGCCCCCTTTTTCCAAGCAAAGTGATCGATTCTTTTAAAAATGGGCAAAGTTACGAAGGTGTTTGCAGTGCCAATTAAATGTTCCGATATGGCAGGTGCAGAAAACATTCCCAAGGGCAACATTCCCCCCCCACCATGTTGGGGGGGGAGGGGGATGTGCGGGGGCGGGTTCCTGATCCGCGCCGTGCCGCCATTTTACGTGGGCGGGCCAATTAACACCCACCCAGCTTGACGTCCGCCAGGAAGCGCTATGTGCTCCCTGTGCGAGCTGGGGGGGTATTCCCTGAGCCGGTTGTGCGCTCTTTCATGCATGCAGGCGAAATAGCGCACAGATCTCCACTGAGGCAAAGTGCTGCCTCCGGGAGATCAGCTCTGGTTTGAAAGTTCCAATAAGGAAGGGGAAAAAAACGACTGACGTGTCCACTCCTGTGCCACTTTCACATGAGCTGGGACATGTCCATTTCTTTTATGTAAACATTTTATAAATATTTTAACACCCTCATGAAACCTCGTCCCGCCCGTAGATGAGGTTTCACGTTTTTTTCAGAAGCCCGCCTGGGCTCCTTAAGGTTGGACGGGCAGGTCCGTGAATCACGTTAGTTACTTTATTAATGGCCTTAATGGGCCTTTGACAGTTCGGCGGGGGCGCAGGCCAATTCAGGTGCCCGCCCGCCGAACTGAAAAATCTAAATGACGCGCGGTGACATCGGGAGGCACGCCCGACATCACCCTGTGTCATTTTACGCATCGGCAAACACCCCCCGCCCCCAGCCCGGCTCACCAAACAGAAGATTCTAGCCCAAGTTTCAGGTTTCTGCTACATTCCTGTGGCCAGATTTACTGCCTGCAACATGGTAGAAGAATCACCGGTTATTTTTCACGCCAACGTATTTGACATTCTCAGGCGTGAACTGTTGAGGAAAGTGATGGATTTCCAGCAGACAGAACGGTAGACAAGTGGCAGGTGAAATTTAATGCCCAGGAGGGTGTAGTGATTCATTTTAAGAGGAGGAATGAGGAGAGGCAATAGAAGCTAAAGGATATAGCCGGGATTTTCCAGTCCCACTGTGGCGGGTTCTTTGTGGTGGATGTGGCGAGCCATTCAAAATGTGCGTCGACATCGTCATGACCGGAAAATTCCGGCCAGAGTTCAAAGGGATGAGCAGGATCAGAGATCTAGGGGTACGTGCACAAAGATTACCGAAGGGCAGTTTCAGTGGTTATCTGGGATTGTTGGCTTTATAAACAGGAGGCAGGAGGCCAGATTTTCACGACCGAGGTGGGTAGCTCCAGTCAGGAAATTCCTCAACACACCTGCTTCGGTTTCAAGGGTCCCCATGTCATGCAATTTTTTGCTCTAGATAGGGTGGGATGCCGGGTGGATTCGGACCTGGAAGCTGATCCTCGGTGGCTACGGGGGGAGTGCAGGTGCTGAGGGGGGCTGGTTAGAAGCTGCCTTGCTCCTCTGAGACTTCAGCCAGTTGTAATAAAAGCAGTTAGGGATTCTAGTCCTCACCCTTCACAGCCCCTCAGTCCTCCTGCTGCTCAGCATGGGTCCTCATACCCTCCACGCCAGTTCAATGCCAATTCAGGCTCCCCAGCTACTCCCCATGGCCCCCCACCCCACACTCTCCAATGTCAACTCACGCCCCTTCCATGCCCATTCACCCAGTATGCATAGTGTACATAATTAATAAGCCATATAATAACAATGACATGTGTGGAACTGGAGAGAGAGAGACGAGAGAGAGGCGAGAGACGAGAGAGAGACGAGAGACAAGAGAGAGGCGAGAGACAAGAGAGAGGCGAGAGACAAGAGAGAGGCGAGAGACAAGAGAGAGACGAGAGACAAGAGAGAGGCGCGAGACAAGAGAGAGACGAGAGACAAGAGAGAGACGAGAGACAAGAGAGAGGCGCGAGACAAGAGAGAGGCGAGAGAGAGAGAGAGGCGAGAGAGAGAGAGAGGGGCGAGAGAGAGGGGCGAGAGAGAGAGGCGAGAGAGAGAGGCGAGAGAGAGAGACAAGAGAGAGGCGAGAGAGAGAGAGGCGAGAGAGAGAGAGGCGAGAGAGAGAGACAAGAGAGAGAGACAAGAGAGAGAGGCGAGAGAGAGAGAGAGAGAGGGGCGAGAGAGAAGGGCGAGAGAGAGGGGCGAGAGAGAGGGGCGAGAGAGAGAGGCGAGAGAGAGAGGCGAGAGAGAGAGGCGAAAGGAGAAAAGAGAGAGAGAACGAGAACAAGTCACCCAATCAGAAATTTGCTTTGAACACTGATGGATGGCCCGGTCTCCATTAAGCATGCTTTGCCAAATAAAAACACGACCTTAGAAGGGATTCTGTTTGGACAATGAAGCAATTTGGTTGAATTTGCTTGATGGGCATATTTAAGTGGATTTAACAAGTTGTTCTTTCTGTGATCTCTTTTGCCAATGTTTCAGTTTTATTTGGAAAAGATTGAGAGGTGTGAAGTGTTTGAAGCCTCTGTTATTGATACTTTCATGTCCTGTCTGATTGATACTTTTATAAAGGTTGAAGGAACAGCAGTTTCTTTTCCAAAGGAAATTTGTGAATGCGTGTTTCCTTTTCTCAGCAGTTCCACACTTTCCATTGTTACTTTATGGCTCACTGGTTATGTACATTGAGCATACCGGGTGAACGGGCACGGAGGGCAATGAGTTGGCTTTGAATTGGCATGAAGGGTGTGAGGAGCCATGGGGATTGGCGTGTGCACGGCAGGGGTAAGTCCTTCAAAACTTACCTTTGAAAAAGGTTCCCGAATCCAGACTATGGTCTGTGGATTCTCCGAGGGGGTCATGAACCATACGTCATGGAGAAGCTGGTGCGAGGGGGTGCAGGGGCTAGGAGATGCTACCCCGGTAATGGAGCCAGCTGGGCCGGGAGTGCAGGGTGCAAACTTGCCACCTGCACCAGCAAAAATTGCCGGCGCCGGGAATGGGAGCAGGAATCCCGGGATCAGGTCCCACCTGCCAATTTTAAATGGCTCCAGAGTTGTCCCAGCTTCAGTTCTGAAGGAAGGTCCTTGACCTGGAACATTTTTCCCTCCACATATGCTACCAGACCTGCTGAGTGGTTCCAGCATTTCCTGTTTTGGTTTTAGCTGTGACTCAGTTGGTGGCACTCTTACCTCTGAGTCAGTCTTTTTTTTTTGCAAAAATATACTTTATTCACAAAATATCTTCAATCACATTCCAAACCATTTCAAAAACACCATTACAAGGGTACAATCCAGGTTAAACTTTTACAAAATGTATCACCAGGTGCATCAGTACAATCAATATTACAATCATTTACAGCCTTTCATTTTGAGCTGTACAGCCCGAGGGGCTCTAAACAGTTCCCAGTCTCTCGGTGCGCTGTGGCAGAAAGGTCTTAGACAGCGACCCTTCCCCATTGCGCCTTTGCGGCAGCTGCCCCAAGCTTTAGTGCATCCCTCAGCACGTAGTCCTGGACTTTGGATTGTGCCAGTCCGCAACAATCGGTCGGGGACAACTCTTTGTGCTGGAAGACCAACAAGTTTCGGGCAGACCAAAGCGCGTCTTTCACCGAGTTGATGATCCTCCAGCTGCAGTTGATGTTTGTCTCGGTGTGTGTCCCTGGGAACAGCCCGTAGAGCACAGAGTCCTGTGTCACAGAACTGCTCGGGATGAACCTCGACAGCAACCACTGCATCTCTCTCCAGACTTTCTTTGCAAAGGCACAATCCACAAGGAGGTGAACAACGGTCTCTTCCCCACCACAGCCACCTCGAGGGCAACGTGCAGAGGGGGTGAGACTCCTGGCGTGTAGGAAGGATCTGACGGGGAGGACCTTTCTCACCACCAGCCAAGCTACGTCTTGGTGCTTGTTGGAAAGTTCTGGCGATGAGGCATTCTGCCAAATGACTTTGACAGTCTGCTCGGGGAACCATCCCACAGGGTCCACCCTCTCCTTTTCCCTCAGGGCCTCTAGGACGTTACGTGCTGACCACTGCCTGATGGACTTGTGGTCAAAGGTGTTTTTCTGCATAAATTTTTCCACCAGGGACAGGTGGTACGGCACGGTCCAACTACTTGGAGCGTTCCGCGGCAGCGTGGCCAGACCCATCCTTCGCAACACCGGGGACAGGTAGAACCTCAGCACGTAGTGACACTTGGTGTTTGCGTACTGAGGGTCTACGCACCGCTTGATGCAGCCACACACAAAGGTGGCCATCAGTATGAGGGCGATGTTGGGCACGTTTTTTCCCCCTTTATCTAGAGGCTTGTACATCGCGTCCCTGCGGACACGGTCCATTTTCGACCTCCAGATAAAGCGGAAGATGGCTCGAGTGATCGCCATCGCGCAGGAGTCTGGAATGGGCCAGACCTGCGCCACGTACAGCAACAGCGAGAGTACCTCACACCTGATGACCAGGTTCTTACCCGCAATGGAGAGGGAGCGTCGCTCCCACATGCCCAGTTTCCTTTTCACCATAGCCACTCGCTCCTTCCAGTTTCTAACGCATGCCCCGGTCCCTCCGAACCATATCCCCAGCACCTTCAGGCCGTCAGCCCTGACAGTGAAGGGGACAAAGGATCGGTCAGCCCAGTTCCCAAAGAACATGGCCTCGCTCTTCCCACGATTTACCTTGGCTCCCGAGGCCAGTTCGAACTGGTCGCAGATGTACATCAGTCTGCGCACCGACAGCGGATCCGAGCAGAAGACGGCGACGTCGTCCATGTACAGGGAGGCTTTTACCTGAGTGCCTCCACTGCCTGGGATCGTCACTCCTCTTATGCCCGGATCCTTCCTGATGGACTTGGCAAAGGGTTCTATGCAACACACGAAAAGGACAGGCGAGAGAGGACAGCCCTGCCTGACTCCAGATTTAATCGGAAAGCTATCTGTTTCCCACCCATTGATTGAGACTGCGCTACTGATGTTAGTGTAGAGCAGTTGGATCCAATTTCGAATTCCCTCCCCAAACCCCATTTTGGAGAGCACATCCCCCATGTAGGTGTGCGATATTCTGTCAAAGGCCTTCTCCTGATCCAAGCTGATGAGGCAGGTATCCACACCCCTGTCCTGTACATAGGCAATCGTATCCCTGAGCAGCGCCAGGCTGTCAGAGATCTTCCTGCCTGGCACAGAGCAGGTCTGGTCAGGGTGAATCACCAATTCCAGAGCGGATTTGACCCGATTGGCGATGACCTTGGACAGAATCTTATAGTCCACATTCAACAGTGAAATGGGTCGCCAATTTCTAATTTCCTCCCTTTCCCCCTTGTGCTTGTAGATGAGGGTGATGATGCCTTTCCTCATGGATTCTGACATACTACCGGCCAGGAGCATACTCTCGTACACTTCTAGCAGGTCTGGGCCGATCAAGTCCCACAGAGCCGAATACAACTCTGCCGGCAAGCCGTCGCTTCCGGGAGTTTTACTCTTCTCGAAGGACTCAAGGGCCTTAGTCAGTTCATCAGGAGTTAGCGGTTTGTCCAGGCTCTCCCGTGTACTGTGGTCTAAGACCTCCGTGATAGAGGACAGGAAGGACTGGGAGGCCGTGCTGTCCGTGGGCTTCACGTCATACAATCCGGCATAAAAGGATTTGCTGATCCTCAGAATGTCGGACCGTGATGACTTTACTGAGCCGTCTTCTTCCTTCAGGCTGCTGATCACAGAGCTCTCTCTGTGTACCTTTTGGAAGAAGAAACGTGAGCACGTCTCATCCTGCTCCACGGAGCGGACTCTGGAACGGAAGATGATCTTGGAGGCCTCCGAGGCAAAGTGCGAGGCTTGCTGGCTCTTCACCTCTTGGAGCTCCTCCTTGACATCGACCCCCATCGACTGCAGCCGGAGCAGATTCTGCATCTTTTTCTGGAGTCGGGACATTTCCCTCTGTTCCTTTCTAGCTTTCTGGGTGCCTTTGAGGATGAAAAACCTCTTGATGCTTCCCTTGATCGCTTCCCACCAGTGTGTCAGGGACTCAAAGAGGGGTTTCACGGTTCTCCAACCTTTGTAATCCCTCTTGAGCTCCTCAATGTTCTCTGGGGTCAGCAGTTGCACATTTAGCTTCCATGCCCCCCTGCCCACCCTCAGGTCCTTCTCCAAGTGGCAGTCCGCCAGTAGGAGGCAGTGGTCAGAGAAGAACACCGCCTTGACGTCGGTGGATCTGACTGTGAATGCACGGGACACAAACAGGAAGTCTATCCTGGAACGAATGGACCCGTCTGGCCGCGACCAGGTGTATCTACGCTGTGCTCCGTCTGCAGGGTTGCTGAAGACGTCGTGCAGCTTGGCATCCTTAACTGTTTCCATCAGGGATCTGGACGTAGCGTCCAATCTGATCGTCCAGCCGCATCGATGATGCAGTTGAAGTCACCGCCCAGAATGACCGGCCTGGAGGTCGCCAGCAGCAGTGGGAGCTGCTGAAAAACCTCCAGCCGCTCAGCCCCTTGTGCCGGGCCATACACGTTAATTAACCGGAGTGGAGCGTTCTTGTACATTACGTCTGCTACGAGGAGTCGCCCGCCCACCACCTCCTTAACCTCGGAGACGGTGAAGTTGCCTCCCCGCAGCAGAATACCCAGGCCGGAGGAACGAGAGTCGTTTCCGCCCGACCAGATCGATGGCCCGTGGGACCACCATCGTGACCATTGCCTGTAGGAGCTGAGGTGCGGTATCGCACACTCCTGCAGAAACAACAGGTCAGCTTTGACCTTGGCTAGGTAGTCCAAGGTCGCAACACATCGCGTAGTAGATTTAATGCTACGCACATTTATGGATACAATCTTTAAACCCATTTTAAAGCATTTATTCTCCTACCAAACCCACTGTCTCTGAGAGTCCCAGACCTTTAATCTGCTCCTTCATACCCGTAGTGAGCTCAAATTCCTTCACTTTGGATGGGCTGAGGTAGATCTCCTTGGCCGTGTTCTGCTCCGGTGGCATCTGGAGGTTCACGTAGAGAGCGGGTTTTGAGATGACCTTTGCTGGAGAAGCTTCTCCAAAACTCACCCCCTCTGGGGTGTTGCTGTTCCCGGCTTCCTGGAGCTGGGGTGCGATGATTGCCTCACTGCTCCCAGATTCCAGGGGCTGTGGTGCGCTGGCCTCCTCAGGTTGCAGGCAAAGTTGGGGTGCGCTGGTCTCCTTGTTGTCTCCAATTTTCTGGAGCTCAGGTGTCTCGTCCTCCAACGCCCTGGAGCTTTGCCGCCTCTTCTGTCGGTGCCGCCCTGGCACTTCATCATCCGAAGAGCTGCTGCCCTTGTCATCCATGTCGGATGGGAGACGCCTCTTGCCGCTTCTCTGGGAAATGCCTTTGCTTCTTCTTCGCTCCTTCTTACTTTTGTTGTTCTTCACCGTCCGCCACTCCCCCTGCTGCTTTTCCACTGCTGCCTCCTCCTCCATTGATTCGCTGTCCTGAGGACTGGGAGGTACAGGGGGTAGTGCTGCTGATTGGCTCTCTGTTGCCTCAATCTCTTTCTCCACCTTGTCTCTCTCTGTGTCCTCCTTTGTCCCGTTGAGCTCCCTGGGGGCCTTGGTGGTTGGAGTGACACGAAGTCAGTCGTCAGGTCAGGATCACCTCGACTGGTTTGAAGTGGCAGGGTAACTCTTTTGAGTTATCAACAGATCGCATGTAACTCTTTCGAGTACATTCACAGTTCTTGGTTTCCAGGAGTGGGACATGAACCCACAACCTTCTGATTCAAAGGCAAGGGTGCTATGAACTGAGCCACAGCTGACACCTCAGTCGTTGGTGGGTTCAAGTCCCATTCCAGGATTTGAACCCACCAATCAAGGTTGGCACTACGATGCAGTACTGAGCGAGTACTGCACAGTTCATTGATGCTGTCTTTTGGGTGAGACACTAAACTGAGGCCATTCCACCCTCTTAGTGGACATAAAAGATCTCATGGCCAATATTTATCCCTCAATCAACATCTCAAAGACCAGATTATCCAGTTATTATCACATTGCTGTTTGTGGGAGCTTGCTGCATGCAAATTGGCTGCCTTGTTGCCTACATTACATCACCGACTACATTTTAAAAGCACTCTACAGGCAGCAAAGCACTTTGGGATATCCTGAGGTTGTGAAAGGTGCTATGCAAATGCAAGTCTTTCCTCTTTACTTTCTGCACAAAGTTGGACATGTAACAACAGAGAACAGCGAGGAGAAATGATGGTTCAAGACGGCAGATCAGAAACGAAAGCTTTTCTTAAGAAAAGCTCAACGATTTAGAAAAAAAAAAATCAGAAAATACCGGGAAAATGCATAAATTCTTCAGCGCAACAACATAAAGATAAGTCAACATTTTCTCCAGAAATAAAGAACCTAAAATTAAATGAGCCTTTTAAAGTGATGTTTTCTTTCGATAAAATAAATGGAAAACTTTAAGCACAACAAAGGAATCAAAAAGGTCGAATGACAGACGATCCATGTGAAAGAAAAGGTTGTTACTTCAGTCAGGTAATAGGAAAAAGTACTAAAGAAATTGGTGACATTAAATAATAGAATGCACAAATAGTCAAGACTACGAGAAATAAAACCATGAATAAAAAGTGAATACAGGAGGAGGATTGGAGGAAAAAGGTGAAGGTCTGTAATTAGACTAGAGCACACTCAACCTTATGTGATAAGGTGATGAGTTTAGATAGAGTGTGAGGAGACTCATGTGGAGCTCAACTACCAGTATAGGCCTGTTTCTGTGCTGTAAATTCCAGGTAATTTTATGTAAAACATAAACAACCACTCCTCTTGTGAAGAGATAGAAAACTTCGCATTAACCTGCTTTTATTTTGCTCACAGGATGTGGGTGTCGCTGACTAGCTAGCGTTTATTGCCCATCCCTAATTGCCCTTGAGAAGAGGGTGGTGAGCTGTCTTCTTGAACTGCTGCCGTCCCTGTGATGCAGGTGCTGTTAGGAAGGGAGTTCCAGGATTTTGACTCCATGGCAGTGACAGAACGGTGATATAGTTCCAAGTCAGGGTGGTGTGTGGCCTGGAGGGGATCTTGCAGAGGGTGGTGTTCCAAAGGGTCTGCTGCCCTCGTCATTCTAGGTGGTCGAGGTCATGGGTTTGAAAGGTGCTGTCGAAGGAGCCTTAGTGAGTGCGGTGCATCTTGTAGCTGGTACACACGCTGCCACTGTGTGTCGATGATGGAAAGGATGAACTTTTTTTTACGGTGGTGGATGGGGTGACATTGCCATTACCTCTTTGCTCCCTCCAGACTCTTGTCAAACTACAGACCGCCTCTCCCTGGAATTTATCTCAACATGGAAGTGAATAAATTCTGCAGAGTGATAATCAGCCAGATCTTCACTATCAGGAGACATTAACCATGGAGGCAGAATGCTCTCTGGTGGAGCATTCAATGCCATGCATAGCTCTACTTGCTGAGAGAGAAAAAAGACAGGCAGACTTGCATCTATATAGCACCTTTCAAGCCTCAGGATGTGCCAAAGCACTTTACAGCCAATGACATACTTTTAAAGTGCAGTCACTGTTGTAATGTAGGAAGCGTGGCAATGAAGGTCCCACAAGAAGCAATGTAATAATGACCAGATATAATCTATTTCCAAAACAAAATTAAAAATACTTGGAAAAACTCAGCAGGTCTGACAGCATCTGTGGAGAGGAACACAGTTAACGTTTCGAGTCCGTATGACTCTTCAACAGAACTAAGGAAAAATAGAAAAGAGGTGAAATATAAGCTGGTTTAAGGAGGGGTGGGACAAGTAGAGCTGGATAGAGGGCCAGTGATAGGTGGAGATAACCAAAAGATGTCACAGACAAAAGAGGTGTTGACGGTGGTGATATTATCTAAGGAATGTGCTAATAGGTGACATTAAGGGTAGAAAGCAGGACGAGCAAGGTACAGATAGCCCTAGTGGGGGTGGGGTGGGGGGGAAGGGATCGAAATAGGCTAAAAGGTAGAGATAAAACAATAGATGGAAATACATTTAAAAATAATGAAAATAGGTGGGAAATGAAAAATCTATATAAATTATTGGAAAAAAGGGGGATCGGAAAGGGGGTAGGGATGGAGGAGAGAGTTCATGATCTAAAATTGTTGAACTCAATATTCAGTCCGGAAGGCTGTTTCCAATGATTCCAGAAATCTGTTTCCAATATTGGTTGAGGGAGAAATATTGGCCAGGACACCAAGGATAATTCCCCTGCTCTTCCTTGAAATAGTGCTGCAGGATTCTTTATAACCAGCAGGCAGGGCCCTCGATTTAACGTCTCATTTGAAAGATAGGTTACAGAAGGTTGGCCTCTCCCCTCCCTATCTCTAATCTCCTCCAGCCCCGCAACCCTCCGAGATACCTGCACTCCTTCAATTCTGGCCTATTGAGCATTGCAGATGTTAATTGCTTCACCATTGGTGGCTGCCTGGGCCCTAAGTTTTGGAATTCCCTCCCTCAACCTCTCTCTGTCTCTCTAACTCACTTTCCTCCTTTAAGACGCTCCTTAAAGCCTACCTCTTTGACCAAGCATTTGGCCACCTGACCCAATATCTCCTGATGTGGCTTGGTATAATACTTTGTTTTATAATACTCCAGTGAAGCACCTTGGAAGTTAAAGATGTTATATAAATACAAGTTATTATTGTTTTAAGGAAAACTAACTAGAGGGATCACTGCGCTAATTCATAACTGGCAAGAGGTCAAGCCAAGGGTGCCAATTTTGTTCAGCAAAAATGTCATAAAAGAATAGCGATCTTGTATAAAATTTTGAAAAATCAAATAGTTGAAAAAATCCATCTACATTTACTAACAGGTAGAGGGGGTTTCAAGGATGTCTTGTAGTAATACTTGTGGTGCAGTGGGTAGAGTCCCTGCCTCTAAGTCAGAAGTATCTGGGTTCAAGTCCCACTCTAAGACTTGATGCCCAAGGAAGGTGGGTTCACAAAGTGGCCAAACAGGTTGAGTATCAATCTGCAAATCCTTCCACCACACACCAATGGCAGGTGGTAAGAGTGGGACAGATTTCTGGTCAGCCATGTGATGGAAAAAAAAAATTTGCAGCCTCAGTCGTCATTATCCATAGCTCCAGACCACAACATGTATGGAAAAGTACCAATGCTCCCTGTTTGGACTGTAACACACTGCTGCAGACGGCTCCATTAAATCACTAACTCACTTGCTGCACCAAAATCAAAATGAAACTTATACAATTTGTCAGACAAACACAAGGGAGCTGTTTTCTCTATCTCAGTTGGAGCAGTTTTGTGGGATTGACACTGACCTCTCAGAGTTAGCGAATGGAGGGAATACATAATCTCCCCTACGCTGAGCACCTATTAGAAGGTGCAGGTGCGAACAGATTTCAGCTTAAGATATAAAGTACTCCCCTTCCCCCCACCTCCCAAGGTAGTATTGCTCTAGGCAACACTCATTGCCAATGGTTATGAGTCTTGTCATTCATTTGGGGAATCTAGATAACATTGGCAAGGCTGACATTTATTCTTGATCCTTAGTTGTCCCTTGAGAAGAGTTGGTGAGCCACCATCTTCAACTGCTGTAGTCTATGTGGTGAAGATGCTCCCGCATTGATGTAAGGGAGGGAGTTTCAGGAATCTTACCCAGCGAGGATGAAAGAATGAATGACAAATACACGGGGTGGTGGTTCCTATGCAACTGCTGCCTACATAATGGCCACTTGGACCAGTTTATATAGCACAGTAGATCTCAGTGGAAATGCACCCCAGCAAAAAAGTCAAATCCTTTGAAAGAGGCAGAGGAAAGGGGAGAAAATTCAATGGGAAAATAATAACAAAAGAGCAGGCATGAGAGAAGCAAGTGGGATGATTTATAATGAATGATGGTCTCAATGAATCTTAAAACTATTATTCAGAACGTCATAGGAGGTGGAAGCAGCTCACTTGTTGTATAGCAATGTTTAATTGCATGCAGGTAGTGGGCATTTACTTGGCATTCACTTGAGCACCCTATAAATAGACAAAGACTAGCGTGCGGTTGTTGGGTTAGGAGGCGTATACTTGTAAGTGTGTAAAGTTCGGCTCCAGTTCTATCCTTCACTAACTGAATTTCTAGAACAGGACTCAGCTGGTGACAGATGCCTTCCACAATGTAGACAATTAAGTCTAGGCGTGCTATACTTTTAAAAGGAACTTTTCAGTTCACTGAGGAAAGAGCTTAATCTAAGATTTTCTTGCAGATTCATATTATAGGATCAGACATTACATCAAGGTGCTCGCCTACCTTCTCAGGTGGGCATGAAAGATTCTATGGCACTATTTTAAGGAACAGCAGGGCAGTTCTCCCCCATGTCCTGGGCAATATTAGTTCCTTACCCAACATAATTAAAACAAATTATCTAGTCATTACCACATTGCTGTTTGTGGGAGCTGCTTTCTCCAAATTGGCTGCAGTATTTCTTATATTACAATAGTAACTAAAAAAATACTTAATTGGCTCTAAAGCACTTCAAGGACTGAGATGAAGAGAAAATTCTTCACTCAAAGATTGAATCTTTGGAATTAGCTACCTCAGGATGTTATGGATGCTACATTGTTGAACATATCCAAGGTTGGGATAGACAAGAGTTTTGGTCTCTCCTGGAATCCAGGGAGATGAGGAATGGGCAGGAATGTGGAGTTGCATACGAAGATACAAATTAGGGGCAGGAGTAGGCCACTTGGCCCCTCGAGCCTGCTCCGCCATTCAATAAGATGATCTGATTGTAATCTCAACCCCACATTCCTGCCTATAACCTTTCACCCCCTTGTTAATCAAGGATCTATCTAGCTTCTCCTTAAAAATAGTCAAAGACTCTGCTTCCACCATCTTTTCAGGAAGAGATTTCCAAAGATTCACGACCCTCAGAGAAAAAAAATTCTCCTCATCTGTCTTAAATGAGCGACCCCTTATTTTTAAACAGTGAACTCTGTTCTAGATTCTCCCACAAGAGGAAACATCCTCTCCACATCCACCCTGTCAAGACCCCTCAGAATCTTAAAGGTTTCAATCAAGTCGCCTCTTACTCTTCTCAATTTCAGTGGCTACAAGCGTAACCTGTCCAACCTTTCCACATAAGACAACCCACCCGTTCCTGGCACTGGTCTAGTAAACCTGCAGCCCAAGATCATGATCCTATTGAATGGTGAAGCAGGCTTGATGGGCCACGTGGTCTTTCTCTTGCTCCTATTTCTTGTGTTTAGTCATTCTCTGTTTGTTTGTCATTCATGTGATGCTGTGGTAGCTATTCAGGCAGGAGCTGTCAGAAGTCCCCAAAGGCTACCATTGCTTCTGTAATATTGCTATTTCCATCTGTTTATAGGAGGAAGAGAGAAATAGGAGTGCCTCCACTGCCAAGAACTACAGTATCCCAACTTCCCTGTTCGCTGATGATCGAAGTTCCTTCCCAAGGCAAGTCTTCTTTTATTCCAAGACAGGACTCCTTTGAAAGGAAACTCCTGATATTGGGATAGATTTTATCAGATCAGGAATTCTTACCCACAACGTAGAATCTTACAGCACAGAAACAGGCATTAAACCAAATTAGTCTATACCAGTTTTTATGCTTCACACGAGCTTTCTCCCACTCTGCTTCATCTCATCCCATCAACGCTATCCTTCCACTCCTCACTCCATCATGCATCAGTTTCCCCTTCAAAGCATCTATACTATTCACCTCAACCACCGTGTGGAAGTGAGTTCCAGATTCTCACCATTTTCTGAATAATGACAGAGAGAGAAGGAAGCAAACTCCTGGAAAAATCGGTAGGGTTGCCAACTCCAGAAGGACGCATTCCTGGATATTTCATCAAATGACTCCAACCAGCCAGTCCCGTCAAACAGTTTCTATCCCCTACCCTGCCCCCCTCCACAATATTTTAATAACTAATGAAAAAGGTATTCAAGAAAACAATGCATTTTTGCCCCCAATGACTGTTTACCCGGGCGTTGCTCACAGCAGCATCCTAGAATTTAATCCTCAATTCCTGGAGACTCCAGGACAATCCTGGAGACTCGGGGATCCTAGCAGTAGAGAGGTAACATGATCATCCCAAAAGATTCAACATGGAGTGAACTAATTAATCACGGGTTCAGTCACATCAACTTTGAGAAAAAGGTACAAATCCAACAATCCTGCACTGCAGTTCATGAATAGATTAAATGATTTGTGGTGAATCTGCATTACTTTACACGTTGGAACTCTGTACATACCAAACACTTCATTGTCTTCTGGTGGATCCATGGTCAGGCTCCGACTCTCGGCTTCACTCCCAGACTGAAATAAATAAAGAAAAAGCAGATGCTTACTAAACGCCATCCCACTTCTCTAATGAGAGAGAGAGTCGCACTGGAAGATGCGGTGGGTTTCATTGGAGAGAGAAAGGCATTTTCGCCTTTTAATATACTTTTAAAATGATACAGATAAAAAGGATTGTTGGCTACACAACTACTTCCAGCCAGAGCGGAGACGACGAGGCGATATCCCTGTCAATCACACCTTGAGACCCCTCTGCTTTAAAACGACTGGGATTGACGTCTTTTGGATTACGTAACTATCCTCCACTCACTGCATTTCTCTCAGGAAGTGTTGCAGTAGTTTTGGTTTTGAGTTCTGTTCGCTATAGTTCATAGGAACTCTGTTTAACTAGACTCCGTGCTGAGGAAATTGTTTGCTGCAACTCCTGCCCCACTGCCAACTCACTGGCTGACACAATAGCATGAATAGACACACTGGAGTAAGACCTGCATTTATATAGCACCTTTCGTGACCTCAGGATGCCCAGAGGCTCTTTACAGCTAATTACATACTGTTGAAGTGTTAGACACTGTCGTAGCGTGGTAAATGCAGCAATTCTCCCACACGCAAGATCGTCCCACACAGCAAAGGGGGAGTGTCCAGATAATCTGGTTTTATGATGTTGGTTGAGGGATAAGTGTTGGCCAGGACACTGGGGAGGAGAACTTGCTCTCTTCAAAATAGTGTCCCGGGATCTTTTACATCTACCTGTTGAGGGCAGACCAGGCCTCGGTTTAACATCTCATCCGAGTGACATTTTTGAACTTTGCAATTTGGGTTTTTATTTCACTGAGGGCTGGGTTTGGTGAAAGAGTGCTGCTTAATCCCTCAATAACTAATCCCTAATAACCCAATTAATTGAAGTAAAAAAAATGCCCATTACCACTATTATTTAAAAAATACTCAGCTTCCTCAAGGTGCAATGCATAAGCAAGAGACAATAGTAACTGAGAGAACTTTCACAGAGCAGTGCCATTTTCTACACAGGTTGAGTTAATTTTAGTGATATTCTTAAGGGCAACATTTGCCCCCCATTAAGGGAGGGGTGGGGGGAGAGTGCGGGAGCAGGCACGCTTCCGATCGGCACCCCCAATCAGGGGTGCGCCACCATTTTATGTGGGCGGGCCAATTAAGGCCTGCCCAGCATGACGTCCGCCAGGAAGCGCTATGCGCTCCCTGTGCGGGCGGGAGGGGGTGGGGGGGATTCCCTCAGCCAGGAGTGCGCTCTTTCGTGCATGTGCGCAGAAGAGGGCACAGATCTCCCTGAGGCTAAGTGCTGCCTCGGGGAGATCAGCTCCGATTTTCAACTTTAAATAAAAAGGTGATAAAAAAGGTTCTGCTGCCATGTCCCCTAATGTGACACTGTCACATGAGTTGGGACATGGTCCAGGAATCTTAAAATATTGTGACATTTTAAAATCCTCATGAAACCTCATCCCGCCCGTGGATGAGGTTTTGTGCTTTTTCTGAAGCCCGCCAGGGCTCCCGGCCTGCCCGCCAACCTTAAGGTTGGACAGGCAGATCCATTAATGAGTTCAATTACTTTGTTAATGGCCTTAGTAGGCCGTTGACAGGTCAGAGGGCGCGCAGCCGACCTGAAAATGTAAATGACACAAGGTAACGTCGGGACGCCTGCCTGATGTCACCCCACGCCATTTTACGCGTCGGCGAGCGGGCCCCGCCCCCTCTCGCCAACCGGGAGATCCTCCCCTCGGGTTTTTTTTTCCCTTAGAAGCTTGAACAGAGATTTCACAGACTTTAGGAGCCTTTGAACAACATCTTCTGGATATCCCATTTACTTCCAACCTTCCACACTTTAACTCAGTTATCCTGACTCATTATTAGATCTGTAGAATTATGTAACAGATAATATAAAACACTAAGCTTCCCCTCACTGTATTTGCAAACCTATTAAGATGTAGAGAAATTTCGAACCGGTTTTAGATTTTTAATTAAAAAAAAACACAACACTCCTTTATATTGAATTTCACACCCAAAATGTATATTCTGTCACCCCCTCGACTGATGGGGAGGCAATGGCGTAGTGGTATTTTCACTGGACTAGTGATCCAGAGACCCAGGGTAATGCTCTGGGGACCCGGGTTTGAATCCCACCACAGCAGGTGGTGAAATTTGAATTCAATAAAAAAAAATCTGGAATTAAAAGTCTAAGGATGACCATGAATCCATTGCTGATTGTCGTGAAATCCCATCTGGTTCACTAATGTCCTTTAGGGAGGGAAATCTGCTGTCCTTACCTGGCCTAAGTGACTCCAGACCCACAGCAATGTGGTTGACTCTTAACTGGCCCCTGAACAAGGGCAATTAGGGATGGGCAATAAATGCTGGCCTAGCTAGAGATGCCCGCATCCTGTGAAAGAATGAAACAAAAATTCCAAACTTCAGACCCATCTGTACAAACATACTGTCTCCTGAAAGAGACAGTCTTGTGTTGTGCTTAGATGCATTGAGTAAATGTTGGAATGAACTGATTTACAGACATATAATCCAGGGAGAAGGGGAAAGTTGGCATAGGCTGCCACCCAGTGCAGTAACGAGAATCAACATCATCAAAAAATACCAGATTATCTCCTCATTGTCATATGGCTGTTTGAGAGAGTTTGTTGAGCACAAATTGGCTGCTGTGTTTCTGACATTACAGCAGTGACTACCCTTCAAAAAAGTATTTCACGGAGTGTTAAATGCTTTGGGATGCCAACAGGCATGCATACATGAATAAGAAGGATTTGCATTTTTGCATGGTGATCAACTCATGTTTCAGGCATGGGTGAAGGACGTCTCCTTTTTAAGTTTACCCAATATGGCAGGTGGGGCACTTGTGATCAGGCACTTTGGAGGCTGCATAGTATCTGAAAAGCAGGAATTACACTGCCCAATTTTAACCCCTAGTGTGTGATTCTTGACATAACCCTTTCGGTATAAAACATTAAAACATTTCGTATAAAACACTCAAGTCCCCCTCCAAGTCACTCACCATCCTGGCTTGGAAATATATCGCCGTTCCTTCACTGTCGCTGGGTCAAAATCCTGTAACTCCCTCCCTAACAGCAGTGTGGGTGTACCTACACCACATGAACTGCAGCGGTTCAAGAAGGCAGCTCACCACCACCTTCTCAAGGGGCAATTAGGGATGGGCAATAAATGCTGGCCTAGCCAGCGACACCCACATCCCATCAAAGGATAAAAAAAAAATCATTGCATTGTCCAATTCACCAACTGCAGTGCTACTAAGAGAGAATAACAGACTTTGTTGCCACACTTTTGGATTTCCTCAAGAAAGAAGATATATGAACAAACAAACTGTGAATGAGTGGTTAGGGGAAACCCAAATAAAATATTTCCTGACACATGTTCTGTTCTGCTTGTCCCTCAAATGACTGACTATAGCTGAGAATTAGGGATAATAGATTCAGGGTCACAAATAGCCTCTCTGTGCTGCTGGATTTTATTTCATTTCTCTTGTCTAGTGTCCAAACATAAGATCCACAAGTGGTTTCTAAATCACATTTCGCAATAACATGATCAAAGCTTTCTTGTAATATTGTGTTTGGAGTACCGTCATCAATGTCATTTCCAGCTTGCCTGCCTGAGACAGCTAAAAGAATGAGGCTGGACTTGACACTTTGGCCCCAAGCTATTCCTGGATGAATAGTGCTATCAACTGCACCTGCACCTGCAATATGGGTTTTCCTAGAACCATGTGGTGAAGATGACCATGTTCATCATCGGGGGTGTTTGGTAGGGTTCCAGTGGGTGCGTGGGTGACTGCTAAGGCTGATTTGCGTTCCGGAAGGCTCTGCTGCAAATGGGACAGGTTACCGCAGACAACTGAGTTTTGGACGAGTCGCTGGCTCGTGATTTCCCCTCCTCGCGTTTTCTCTCTGCCTCTGATAATGTGCTTGCTTTCCAAGGAGCGCACCCTAGACTCAAGCTTTCCAATAGAATATTCGCTTTGGTGAGAGCGAGTGTGAGGCATTCCGGCTATGTGAGCAGTCCAACTCAGTTGTGACTGTCTCAATATGGGGTGGATATTTGCCATGCTAGCTCAGGTGAGCACCTCAGGTGTCTGGCATTTTGCGCTGCCAGTGAAAGCGGTTGAGACGCTGGTGCACAGTCCAAGTCTCACATGCGTAGAGCAGAGTGGGCAGCAGTACTGCTCCATAGTCATTCAGTTTGGTAGGTAGATTTACTCCTCTTCATTCTTGCATCTGCCCCATCATCAATACAGACAGCTGGAGAGAAGTGTACAGCTGAGATAAGAATCGTACAGCATTGAAGGAGGTCATTCAACACCTCATGCCTGTGCCAACTCTTTGAAAGAGCTATTCCATAAGATGATAAGAAATTGGAGCTGGAATAACAGCGCATTGAGCTGCTCCAATTCAATAAGATTATGGCTGGTCTTTGACCTCAGTTCCACTTTTCTGCCCGGTTCCCATGTCCCCTGATTCCTCTTAAGTCCCAAACCCCTCGATCTTTCCCCACAGGCCTACACTCAAGTATTTACCCAATTTCCTTTAGAAAGTTACTATTGGATCTGTTCCTGCAGCCTTTCACAGTCAGTCTATTCCGGATCATGACAATTTGCCACCAGTTCTTTAACCAATTATACTAAATCTGGTCACCAACCTTCCTGCCAGCCTCCCCTCATTTATTCTGACATAATTTTGAACATCTCCACTTAAATCCCCCCCTTAACCTTCCCTGCCCCGAGGAGAACAGCCCATCTTTTCACGTGACTGAAGCAACTGTAACATCGCACCGAATAATAATCAGAGCAGCTCTTCCCCTCACCTCACACATCCCACAAGTCTTTCGCGTCTGTTTGCTCAGGAGTAATGCTGATCCCTCCACAACCCAGTAAATGCGCCAAACTTCTGAAACAGCACAGCAACATTGCCTGAACGTGGACACAAGGTGGAGCAGGCGCTCTCAGAATCATTTGGGATACAATTAGAAAACTCCCTTCATTTCATCCTTTCCAGGTCTTCCCCAATCTCAATCCCCTGGAGCCTCAGTTTTTCTTGTCCTCCCCTATCATATGTATATGGCCATATTTCAAAACCCCATATCCCACCACCTACCCTGCCCCCCCTCACCCCTGCCAACTCAGGAAACAGGGAGTTGGACAGTTCTGGACTGGGGCAGGGATTGCATTAAATAGATCAGTGCTTCCCAAAATTTCCTCCTTTCGCGGCTGTCAAAGCTCAGTCTGATCTCCACGGCCGCCATTGCTGCTTTGGAGCTTAGCGACCATAGAACCTCGTCCTGTGACCCCCCACTGGGGGTCGCCACCCACAGTCTGGGATCCCCTGAAACAGATGGCAAGTGTCTTTATTGATCATACTTACTTCGTGTGATATTCTGAGGGGAGTTGGGGGTCAGAGAGGAATTTTCCAGGTATTTTCTTTCCCCCTGTCTTCTTTCTCTGATGTTTCCCCTCTTCTTGAAGATTAGATGACTGTGGGGGTGAGGGTCCCAGGCGGGACAGGTGGGGTAGGGGAAGAGGTGGGGACGTCAGGAGGGGGAAAAAAAAGTAAGTGTCAGCTATGATATTAATCAGTGTGGCTCAGTTGGTAGCGCACTCACCTCTGAATCAGAAGGTTGTGGGTTCAAGACGCTCTCTAGAGCTAGAGCATAAAAATCCAGGCTGACACTCCAGTGCAGTACTGAGGGAGTGCTGCACTGTTGGAGGTGCTGCCTTTCATTGAGACGTCAACCCCAGGCTTCATCTGCCTACTTGGGTGGATGATTGCACAATATCAAAGAAGAGTAGGAGAGCCATCTCCTGTGTCCTGGTCAATAGTCATCCCTCAAATCAATGTCACACAAAAACAAAACAGATTACCTGGTCATTATCATATTGCTGTTTGTTGGAGCTTGCTGTGCACAAATTAGCTACTGCCTTTCCAACATTACAACAGTAACTACACTTCAAAAATACCTCATTGGATGTAAAGCACTTTTGAGACGTCCGTCCAGGGATCATGAAAGGTGCTTTTTAAAGGCAAGTCTCTCTTTTTTTGATACTCCGGCCATTGTGGCCTGGTGCAGGGCTGGTCCGATAAACCAACTCGTTTTTCCTCTCCCACCCACTCATGTCCTTTGTGCACCTAGCTCGCCCAGGTTCCTGTACCTCCCCATTGTAACAGGGAGATTCACTCTGCGCAATAGCAGGTCAGCTAGCCATTTTAAAGTCATGTTTTTCTAACCGATACAGGCTGGTTTCAACCTATCGGGTGGGCCTGTTGCGCCCTTTTATAAAGTTTAGAATAATAAAGTCTAGAGTGAGTAGCGCAGGCAGTCCCCAGAGTAGTTGAGTAGTGCAAAAATCAGAAGAGAATCCAAAGATCTGATTCACCAGTTTGTTCATCAGATACAGGATGCAAAAACTTGCATTTAAGTAGCACCTTTTTTTTTAAACATTTATTGTTTCATGGGATGTGGGCGTTGCTGGCAAGTCCATCCCTAATCGCCCATGAACTGAGTGGCTTGCTCGGCCATTTCGGAGGGCAGTTAAGAGTCAACCACATTGCTGTAGGTCCAGAAGCATATGTCGGCCAGACCGGGTAAGGATGGCAGATTTCCTTCCCTAAAAGGACATTAGTGAAGCAGATGGGTTTTTGCAGCAATCGATGCTAGTTTCACCATCGCCGAGTCACCATTACTCAGTGATGATACCACGACACCATCATTCTTCCCCTTCAACCAGTAAAACCCCAAGATGCTTCACAGGACCACAATCAGATAAAATGTGACTGAGCCACAGAAGAAAGCATTAGAATACATGAACAGGCAGGTTTTAAAAGGATTGTCTTCTAGGAGGAGGAAGGGGTAGAGGGGTGGAGAGAGTTAGGGAAATACAATAAAGCACATTCAGTCAATAAACTCAATTTCAATTCAGACGACAAATGGAAAAACTTTAACATATTGAATAAGATAAATGCCAGAGAGGATTTAATCCAATTTATATTATTTAGTTCCACTTCAAAGTGCTTTGATCATTATCCAAACTGAGTGGTGTAATGAAGGGCGAGGGGAGGGGAGATTGGGATATATGGGGAGATGGGGAGACGGTGATATCAGTGGGACTAGAAATCCAGAGATCCAGACTAATGCTCTGGGGATATGGGTTCAAATCCCACCACAGCAGCTGGTGGAATTTACAATCCATTATTAAAATCTGGAATTTCAAGCTAGACTCAGTAAGGGCGACCAAAACTATCATCGATCGTTTTAAAAACCCATCTCATTCACTAATGTCCTGCAGGGGAGGAAATCTGTCGTCCTTATCCAGTCTGGCCTACATGTGAATCCAGACCCACAGTAATGTGGTGGACACTTAACTGCCCTCTGAAATGACCTAGTAAGCCACTCAGTTCTCAAGGGCAATTAGGGATGGGCAACATCCTAGCAACGTGCGATGCCCACATCCATTGAGAGAATAATTAAGAAAACATAGGTTCAAGGTGACGACAACAACAACAATTTGCATTGAGATAGCACCTTTAACATAGCAAAATCTCTCATGGTGTTTCTCAGGAGCATTACGCGAATGTTGACACTGAGCCACACAAGGAGACATTAAAACAGGGGACTGAAAGTTTGATAGTTTAGTCCAACAGGTAAAAAGACTTATTTATATAGCACTTTTCACAGCCATAGAGCATCTCAGAGCACCTTAAAGCTAATGACACACTTTTGAGGTGCAGTCACTGTTATATAGGAAACATAGCAGCCAAATTGTGCACAGTAAACTCCCACAAATGGCAATGTGATTATGACCGGATGATCTGTTTTCTGTGATGTTGATTGAGGGATAAAATTTGGCCAGGACACTGGGATGTTTATGCATCCATCTTAAGCCTTGGTTTAACGTCTCATCTGAAAGACTCTGGCTGTGCAGCCCTCCCTCAGTACTGCAGTACTGGAGTGTCAGCTTTTTGTGCTTAAGTCCTGGAGTGGGACTTAAAGCCACAACCTTGTGACTCAGAGGCAACAGCTCTACCAAGCAAGCCACAGCTGACACTGGTAGGTTTTTAAGGAATGTCTTAAAGGAGGAGAGAGGTAGCAAGGAACAGAGGTTTAGGGAAGTCCAGATCTTTGGTTGGAATAAATAGGATTCATCCCAGGAAATCAATTTCAATTAAGAGCACAAAAAACATACGTACGTAAAAATTAGGAGCAGGAGTAGGCCACTCGGCCCCTCAAGCCTGCTCTGCCATTCAATAAGATCATGGCTGATCAGATTGTAACCTCCTGCCTAACCCCTGATTACCTTTCACTCCCTTGTTTATCAAGAATCTATCTAGCTCTGCTTTAAAAATATTCAAAGACTCTGCTTCTACCACCTTTTGAGAAAGCGAGTTCCAAAGACTCAGACTCAGAGAAAAAAATTCCCCTCACCTCTGTCTTAAATGGGTGAACACTTGTTTTAAAATAGTGACCCCTAGTCTTGGATTCTCCCACAAGAGGGAACATGCTCTCCACATCCACCTTGTCAAAGCCCTCAGGATCTTAAAGGTTTCAATCAAGTCGCATCTTGCTCTTCTAAACACCAATGGATACAAGCCTAACCTGGCCAACCTTTCCTTATAAGACAACCCACCCATTCCTGGTATTCGTCTAGTAAACCTCCTCTGAACCGCTTGTGATGCATTTACAGCTGTCCTTAAATAAGGTGACCAATACTGTACACAGTACTCCGGATGTGATCTCACCCATGCCCTTCCTACTTTTGTAGTCAAGTCCCCTCACAATAAATGATAACATTCTATTAGCTTTCCTAATTACTTGCTGTACTTGTATACTAGCCTTTTGTGATTTATGCGCTAAGGCACCCAGATCCCTCTGAATATCAGAGCAAAAAACTTTATTTTTAATTCTGTATGATAAAAGATAGGACAAGGGATTTTGGCAGATGAGACATCAACATTTCCAAGTCACGCACTGTCCGGATTAGAATATACATCACCAAACGTTCAGTCACTACGTTAACCTTAAAACCCCCTACTCAATAGCACTGCGAGTACTTTCACCACCCGACTGCAGTTCAAGATGGCGACTTGCCACCACCTTCTCAAGGGCAATTAGGACTGGGCAATAAGAGCTGGCCTTTCCAGCAACACTCACATCCCAAGGTGAATCAACTGCCACGTCTCCTAAATCACAACAGTGACTGCAATTTTTTTTTTAAAAAAAGGTGTACTTCACTGTCTGTAAAATGCAAATCTGTTCATTTTTAAGAAGTGAGAGAACTCTTTCCAGGCCAGCAACGTGCAATACAACTTGGATCCGATGTGCTGCCCTTTGCAGCCAATAGTCTCAGACAGGGAACCCAGTACAATGGCACCACACCTCCAAGAATAAGCAGCAATTCCACAAGCTCTATTTTGCAGGCTGCTGAGTAATCGGGTACAAGCTGCCAGGCAGTGAATTTACAAAGAAATGATCAAAGACATCACCTTAATACAATATGCAGATTGGCCTCCACCCACGCAGCCCAATTCTTCCACTTACTTCTGAAGACTCAAATTGGCAATATCCAGTATTTTTAAAAAAATGCCAGGCTTAATGAATCTCTCATTGCCTACTTCACAAACCTTAGGTGTTAGTTCATTTTATGATATTAATCACCTCATTAGATCACACAGATCCATACAGCGCTTGTAATTAATAATTTCATGCAGGTGTCAGTTCTACAGCCTCCCAGAATGTAATAACAAACCTGTACCATCATGTCTTTCCACGCTCGGCTGATAAATAATTTTATCTCGTCTACAGATGAAGTAGCAAGCCTGGGGGTCTTCCAACTTATTAGGAAAATGTGGCTTGCAGTGAAAGATGATAATTTTAACAAAGTGAAAACAATATCACTCTATTTGCTTTGCACATATTCAAAGCAGCCTGGAGAAATAAGCAGTGTGTATGGTGTGTAGGATACATAATTCTCCAAGGATTCTTCCAGGAGTTTTGTCCAGCTTTAAGTATCGGATCTGAGATACTCTTCCCCTTCATATTTTCACGTTGTTGAAAGCTTGATCCCATACACGTTCTCCTGCGCCCATTCATTTTGTCCCGTCAACCATTTTTCTTGGTCTCTCCAGGTTTGCTTCAGGGTTGCCCTGAAGTCTCCCCGAATTGAATGCCGCAGGTGCATCCATCCATGACAGTGCTGGTAGGAGTGACCACCGCACGGGTCATTGTGGAAATGAAGCCCTGCCTTCACATTGAGGATACCCTCCATCGTGTTGTGTGGCACTACTACCGTGCTAAATGAGATAGATTTCGAACAGATCTAGCAACTCAAGACCAGGCATCCATGAGGCGTTGTGGGCCATCAACAACAGCAGCAGAATTGTACTCGAACACAATCTGTAACCTCATGGCCCGGCATATCCCCCACTCTACCATTACCATCAAGCCAGGGGATCAACCCTGGTTCAATGAAGAGTGCAGGAGGGCATGCCAGGAGCAGCAACAGGCATACCTAAAAATGAAGTGTGAATCTGGTGACGCTATAACACAGGGCTACTTGCGTGCCAACCAGCATAAGCAGCAAGTGATAGACAGGACTAAGTGATCCCACAACCAACGAATTAGATCTAAGCTCTGCAGTCCTGCCATATCCAGTTGTGAATGGTGGTGAATTAAATAACTCACTGGAGGAGAAGGCTCCACAAATATCTCCATCCTCAATGATGGAGGAGCCCAGCACATCAGTGCAAAAGACAAGGCTGAGTATTTGCTATAATCTTCAGCCAGAAGTGCCGAGTGGATGATCCAATTCAGCCTCCTCCAGAGGTTCCCAGCATCACATATGCCAGTCTTCAGCCAGTTTGATTGACTCCACGTGATATCAAGAAATGGCTGAAGGCACTGGATACTGCAAAGACTATATGCCCTGACAATATTCCGGCAATAGTACTGAAGACATGTGCTCCAGAACTTGCTGCGCCCCTAGCCAAGCTGTTCCAGTACAGCTACAACACTGGCACCTACCCAACAATGTGGAAAATTGCCCAGGTATGTTCTGTACACAAAAAGGACAAATCTAACCTGACCAATTACCGCCCCATCAGTCTACTCTCCATCATCAGTAAAGTGGAAGGGGTCATCAACAGTGCTATCAAGCGGCACTTGCTTAGCAATAACCTGCTCACTGACGCCCAGTTTGGGTTCTGCCAGGGCCACTCAGCTCCTGACCTCATTACAGCCTTGGTTCAAACATGGACAAAAGGCTGAACTCCTGAGGTGAGGTGAGAGTGACTGCCCTTGACTTCAAGGCAGCATTTGACTGAGTGTGGCATCAAGTAGCCCGAGCAAAGCTGGAGTCAATGGGAATCAGGGGAAAACTCTCTGCTGGTTGGAGTCATACCTAGCACAATGGTTGTGGTTGTTGGAGGTCAGTCATCTCAGCTCCAGGACATCACTGCAGGAGTCCCTCAGGGTAGTGTCCTACGCCCAACCATCTTCAGCTGCTTCATCAATTACCTTCTTTCCATCATAAGGTCAGAAGTAGGGATGTTCACTGATGATTGCACAACGTTCAGCACCATTCGTGACTCTTCAGATACTGAAGCAGTCCATGTCCAAATGCAGCAAGACCTGGACAATATCCAGGCTTGGGCTGAAAAGTGGCAAATAACATTCGTGCTACACAAGTGTCAGTCAATGACCGTCTCCAACAAGAGAGACTATCCAACCATCTCCCCTTGATGTTCAATGGCATTACCATCACTGAATCCCCAACTATCAACATCCTGGGGGTTACCATTGACCAGAACCAGAACTGGACTAGCCATATAAATACTGTGGCTGCAAGAGCAGGTCAGAGACTAAGTATACTCGACAATCACCTCCTGACTCCACAAAGCCTGTCCACGATCTACAAGGCACAAGTCAGGAGTGTGATGGAATACTCCCCACTTGCCTGGATGAGTGCAGCTCCCACAACACAAGAAGCTTGACACCGTCCAGGACAAAGCAGCCCGCTTGATTGGCACCACTTCCACAAACATTCACTCCCTCCACCACTGACGCACAGTAGCAGCAGTGTGTACCACCTACAAGATGCACTGCACGAATTCACCAAGGCTCCTTCAACGGCACCTTCCAAACCCACGACTACTACCATCTGGAGGGATAAGGACAGCAGATAGATGGGAATACCACCATCTGGAAGTTCACCTCCAACTTACTCACCATCCTGACTTGGAATTATATCGTCGTTCCTTCACTGTCGCTGGATCAAAATCTTGTCCTCCCTCCTTAACAGCACTGTGGGTGTAGCTACACCACATAGACTGCAGTGGTTCAAGATGGCAGCTCAGCAGCACCTTCTCAAGGGCAATTATGGTTGGGCAATAAAATCCTGGCCCAGCCAGCGAAGCCCACATCCCATGAATGAATAAAGCAAAATTAGTGAAAGGGGTGACTAAGACAGCGCACGCTAACAGAACTCAGAAACAACTTACATTTAAAAGGTGCCATAAAAGTGCAACTGAAACTTTCCAAGGCATTTCACAGGAGCGTGTTCAGACAAAATCTGACATGTGGCCACATCTGGAGCTATTAGGACAGGGTAAGCAAGGTAGTTTTTGAAAGGAGCATTTTCAAGGAAGAGGCCAAAGTAGAGAGAGGCAAAGCGTTTCAGGGAGGGAATTCCAGAGCTTTGGGCCCAGGCAGCTGAAGGCTAGGCCGCCAATGATTGAGTGAGTGAAACCAAGTACATACAAGAGGCCAGAATTGGAGGAGCGCACAGAGACTTCAGAGGGTTAGAGAGATCTTGGTGGATTACAGAGATCGTGAGGGGCAGGGCCATGGAGGGACTTGAAAACGAGGGTGAGAATTTTGAAATGGAGGTGTTGCTTGACTGGGAGCCAGTGTAGATCAACGATCTGCCTAGACCCTAAATTCTGCAACTCCCTTCCTAAAACTCACTTTAAAAGCCTACCTCTGATCAGCTTTCAGTTATATGTCCTTATGTCCTCGGTGTCAAATTTTGTTTTCTAATGGCCATTAAAAGGCAACTTCTAAATACAAGTTGACGTAAACAAATGCCAAATGACCGGTGAAACTTTATAACAAGAGAAACTGAAACCTATACACACAGACAATTAAAGGTTACTTCAAGGTCATTTACAAGATACAAAAAGCTAATAAGCCAGGTGACTAGCAATAATTATTACTGTATTTGTGAACCTTACACAAAATGTGAAATCATTCCCCATTCAGTTTAAAAATATATATATATATAAAAATAAAGTATTCCCTCACTTAGGCCACTGTTCATATTTTTGGCAGAACAGGCTCGGGGGGGTTTAGTGGCCTACTTCTCTTCCTAACTCTTACCTGTTTACACACAATGACACTTGGCTGTTGCTTGTAGACTGTTGAACAGGTTTGACCACATCTAGGGGGAACTGGTTTCAACTGGAAACCTGCATCGTTGCTTAGTTCCTGCTCCATGTAATGATGCTGTGCAGCACAGATAATCAAGTAGCATCTCCTTTCTTACTAAGCCACATCAAAGGCCTCATACTAAACGCCAGTATTGTTGACTTACCGTGTGGTGCAAAAGGAAGAATTTGTAAGATTTAATCTCTGTGTGCAGCTGTAATCTAACAGCCACGATTGAAGGAACACTTTCAGTTTTGCCCTGTTAATACCCGAACATATTTAAATGGCATCGGCTTTAGGCTACATTTTAAAAGAAAAACCCGTTAACTCATTTTAAACCACCACCGATATCAGCCGAAAGTGAAATTGTTGGTTCTGTGATGTGCCAGCTGGCATTGCTTTTCTCTGCAGACTGGTTCACTTTGACCAGATAGTGGAGAGTGATATTCGTTGAGGAGACAGGTGCATGTTATCCTGTTAGCTGTGGCTGGGTGGGTGGCACGCTCGCCTCTGACACAGAAGGTCACGTGCTCAAGTCCCACTCCAGAGGCCTGAGCACAAAAATCCAGGCCGACACCTCCAGTGCAGTACTGAGGGAGTGCTGCACTATCATCTTGCCTGCCCTCTGAGGTGAATGTAAGAATCCCATGGTGCTCTTGAAAGAAGAGCGAGGGAGTTCTTCTGTCCTGGTCAATGTTTACCCCTCAACCAAGGTAATTGGTTATTATCATATTGCTGTTGTGGGAGCTTACCATATTTCTTATGTTACAACAGTGACTATACTTTTTTCTTTAAAACAAGTACTGTGAAGTGCTTTAGGATGTCTTGAGTTTGTGAAAGGCACTTTATAAATACGAGTTAATTTTTTGCAAGCTGTAGGTGATAAGAAATACTCATTTGTTATTGAAATGACAAGAATAAGGAGACAAGAATAAGGTCACCATACAGTCCTGGGGCCTTCAAATCAATGCCACCAACAACAGCACTTTAGCAACCAAACATAAATCGTTTTATTGCTCGATTTCCAACAACATCAACACCCAACACATATCCCTACTTCTAAAGCAGTGATTTATTTGCCGTATTTTAGTTCTACTAGATTGCTGGCCATCCTCCAGTACATTACTCAGTTTGTCTTTCTTCAAGTCTAAGTACAGATACTTAATGCTAGCAGGCTATTCAACTGAGGGAAACATCACAAGCAAACTCAATTGTGTCCTCACCTGCTACCCACAAACATAGTCCCTCTTCTGGGAGGGAGAGTTGGGTGTTGGATAACAATCGGGAGAGGGAATCCTGGCACACTCTCCCCTTCTCTGACCCAGGGGCACATAGACTGACGGTAAAATTTCTATTGTGAACCCAGCTTCAAAGCTAGCTAGCTCACTGCAGAGTTAAAAAAAACCAAGCCTGGGACCTTTGAGATCTGAGATCAGTTTCAGCTGCTCACTGCAGAAGCAGTGCTGAGCAATTGGGAGGACATTATCGATATTATCGAGTGAGAAACATTAATTTTTCTCCTGTTCCTTGTGTTCTTCTGTGTTGGCAATGGGCTAACGAGCAAGATCTCGCTGGAAAACCAACGTGCAAAAATCGGACAGCAAGTTCAGGGAGGGAAGAGAAAGGTTATGGATTACAAATCTCCAGAACCTTCTGGGTCAATTTACATCGCTTGCTTCTCACAAGCTGCATCTCAGCTTTAACCGCCCGCTAATTTGAAGAACTTGCTGGATTTGTATATTAATTGCCCATTAAACTCACTGCAGCAAGAGTCCTCCTTAATAGTGTAGATATCATTTTAACAATGTGATCATTATTAATGCTATGCCAAGCAAACTCTCTGGGCCAGAACAAGAACAATTCAAACTGTTCAATCTCATTCTTGCGCGTTTTAAATTCTTGTTAGCGATTTTAAAATCTCAACTATTTTCTTTACCGATTCCTCTCTGTCTTAATTCAGTCTTTAGCTCTCTATTTCTCCTGTTGTACCTCCTTTGACTCCAATTCATGCCATTTCCTTCTCCATCATTTCTTTCTCAATATTTAAATCTCATTGGGTAGGGAGAGTGTTGGTTCTATTGTTCACCGTGGTTCCAGACCAGCCAGGCTCCCTTGCTGCACTGTTATCAGTTCACACTCAGTGAACATGGCACAAATTATAATCACGTTGAAAATTGAGGCAAAAGGTCTAATTAATGGTGTAAATTGCACAGAAGCAGCAGTGTGTGTACCATTGATAAGGTACACTGCAGCAACTCACCAAGCCTCCTTTAACAGCACCTTCCAAACCCACAACCACTGCCATCTCGAAGGACAAGGGCAGCAGATAGATGGGAACACCACCACCTGGAAGTTCCCCTCCAAGCCACTCACCATCCTGACTTGGAAATATATCGCCGTTCCTTCACTGTCGCTGGGTCAAAATCCTGGAACTCCCTCCCTAACAGCACTGTAGATGACTCACCACCACTTTCTCAAGGGCAATTAGGGATGGACAACAAATGCTGGCCTAACCAACAATGTCCACATCCCATGAAAGGATAAAAAAAAACCCTTCCAGGTAAGTCTGCCCGATTAATTTCAAACTCCCCATAGCAATGAAATGGTAATGTTGAAGCCCATGAAATTTTGCATGCACATTGCTATTCAGATACCAGCACCTTTGCCTCAATGGATTCTAAACGCTGACCACCAGCTCCCATTTCAATTTGGAGTTTTATTTTAACTCAAGGTACAGGCCGTCAGCATTGGGAAAGGAAACATTTTCGCTTGCATCATTTAGTGTGAACATTAAGAAATTTTTTGATCAGATTAAAACTGGCTGATTGCAGAACAAAGCTTCCTTTATTCCTGCTAGTTAACAGCCCAGAATTTTGATTGCACCCAAAAAACAGGAGCTCAACAGGGTGGGGCATCGTCACAGGACCAGGCTAAATTAGTGCTGGGACCACATTTAAATGATGCAGTCCTGGAGTGCGATCTGCACTTTTCACACCTGTTTTCAAACCTCCCCGTGGCCTGGCTCCCCCACAAACGCACCCCCCCTCCGTCCAATCTCGGAACCCTTCTCCAGCCCTACAACCTTCTGAGGGCTCGGTGCTCCTCCAAGTCTCCTTGAGCCTCAACCGATCATCGCTCCTTCATTCACGGTCGTGCCTCCAGCTGCCTTGGCCACAAGCTCTGGAGTAATGCACCGTCACCCCAAACCTCTCCAACTCTCTCCCCTTTAAGGCCCACCTTGAAACCTAGCTCCTTGACCAGATGGTCACCTGTCTTGGCCTTGTGAAGCAGCTACAGTGAACAACTTGGGGACCTTTTTTCTTCCTACTTTAAAAAGCACTGTTGTTGCACTAGTGTGGCTCAGATTCTGCCCTTGTGCGTGCAGAGGCATTCCAGCCACATGTGGAATCATACGCCCATGTCAGCTCTGCTGTGTTTTTCAGAGGGCTGGAGGAGATTTCAAAGTGATAGAGGGGGTGGGTGGGCAAGGCCATGTAGGGATTTGAACACAAAAGATAAGGGTGTTTAATTTCGACGCATTGCTGGATCAGGAGCCAAAGTAGGTCAGTGAGCACTGTGCAGCTTCTTTTCATTGGGGGAGGCGGGGGCCCAGCCAAGATGAGCCACCCCAGGTACCAAATGCCTTTTTAGTGTGGCTGCACACCCTCCCAGCCACCACCCAACCCCCCCGCCTGAACCCCAGCCCTTCAAGCTTTGTAAAAATTCATTCACGGAATGTGGGCGTCACTGGCTGGGCCAGCATCTATTGCCCATCCCTAGTTGCCCTTGAGAAGGTGGTGGTGAGCTGCCTTCTTGAACCGCTGCAGTCCATGTGGTATAGGTACACCCACAGTGCTGTTAGGGAGGGAGTTCCAGGGTTTTGACCCAGCGACAGTGAAGGAACGGCGATATATGTCCAAGTCAGGATGGTGAGTGGCTTGGAGGGGAACTTCCAGGTGGTGACATTCCCATCTATCTGCTGCCCTTGCCCTTCTAAATGGTAGAGGTTATGGGTTTGGAAGGTGCTGTCGAAGGAGCCTGGGTGAATTCCTGCAGTGCATCTGGTAGATGGTACACGCTACTGCCACTGTGCATCGGTGATGGAGGGAGTGAATGTGGTGCCAGTCAAGTGGGCTGCTGTGTCCTGGATGGTGTCAAGCTTCTTCAGTATTCTAGGAGCTGCACTCATCCAGGCAAGTGGGGAGTATTCTATCACACTCCTGACTTGTGCCTTGTAGATGGTGGACAGGCTTTGGGGAGTCAGGAGGTGAGTTACTCACCGCACGATTCCTAGCCTCGGACCTGCTCTTGTAGCTACAGTGTTTATATGGCTAGTCCAGTTCAGTTTCTGGTCAATGGTAACCCCAAGGATGTTGATAGTTGGGGATTCAGTGATGGTAATGCCATTGAATATCAAGGGGTGATGGTTGGATTCTCTCTTGTTGGGGATGGTCGTTGCCTGACACTTGTGTGGCGCAAATGTTATTTGCCACTTGTCAGCCCAAGCCTGGATATTGTCCAGGCCTTGCTGCATTTGGACATGGACTGCTTCAGTATCTGAGGAGTCGTGAATGGTGAAGATTACGCAATCATCAGCGAATATCCCCGCTTCTGACCTTATGATGGAAGGAAGGTAATTGATGAAGCAGCTGAAGATGGTTGGGCCTAGGACACTACCCTGAGGAACTCCTGCAGTGATGTCCTGGAGCTGAGATGACTGACGTCCAACAACCACAGCCATCTTCCTTTGTAGGTACACCCACAGTGCTGTTAGGGACAGAGTTCCAGGGTTTTGACTCCACCCAGTGGAGAGTTTTCTCCCTGATTCCCTTCGACTACAATTTTGCTCGGGCTCCTTGATGCCACACTCAGTCAAATGCTGCCTTGATGTCAAGGGCAGTCACTTTCACCTTACCTCAGGAGTTCAGCTTTTTGTCCATGTTTGAACCAAGGCTGTAATGAGGTCAGGAGCAAAGTGGCCCTGGCGGAAACCAAACTGGGCGTCAGTGAACAGGTTATTGCTAAGCAAGTGCCACTTGATAGCACTGTTGACACATTCCATTACTTTTCTGATGATGGAGAGTAGACTGATGGGGCGGTTATTTGGGTTGGATTTGTCCTGCTTTTTGTGTACAGGACATAGCTGGGCAATTTTCCACATTGCCGGGTAGATTCCAGTGTTGTAGCTGTACTGGAACAGCTTGGCTAGGGGCTCGACAAGTTCTGGAGCACAAGTCTTCAGTACTATTGTCAGAATGTTGCCAGGGCCCATAGCCTTTGCAGTATCCAGTGCCTTCAGCTATTTCTTGATATCACGTGGAGTGAATCGAATTGGCTGAAGACTGGCATCTGTGATGCTGGGACTTCCGGAGGAGGCCAAGATGGATCATCCACTCGGTACTTCTGGCTGAAGATTGTAGCAAATGCCTTATCTTTTGCACTGCTGTGCTGGGCTCCTCCATCATTGAGGATGGGGATACTTGTGCAGCCTCCTCCTCCGGTGAGTTGTTTAATTGTCCACTACCATTCATGACTGGATGTGGCAGGACTGCAGAACTTAGATCTGATTCGCTGGTTGTGGGATCGCTTAGCTCTGTCTATCACTTACTGCTTATGCTGTTTGGCATGCAAGTAGTCCTGTGTTATAACTTCACCAGGTTGACACCTCATTTTTATGTATGCCTGATGCTGCTCCTGGCATGCTCTCCTGCACTCTTCATTGAACCAGGGTTGATCCCCTGGCTTGATGGTGATGGTAGAGAGGGGGATATGCCAGGCCATAAAGTTACTGATTGTGTTGGAGTACAATTCTGCTGCTGCTGATGGCCCACAGCGCCTCATGGATCCCCGGTCTTGAGTTGCTAGATCCGTTTGAAATCTATCCCATTTAGTACGGTGGTAGTGCCACACAACACGATGGAGGGTATCCTCAATATGGAGGTGGGACTTCGTCTCCACAATGACTGTGCAGTGGTCACTCCTACCGATACTGTCATGGACAGATGCATCTGCAGCAGGCAGGTCAAGCATGTTTTTCCCCTCTTGTTGGTCCCCTCACCACCTGTCGCAGACCCAGTCTAGCAGCTGTGACCTCTAGGACTTGCTCAGCTCGGACAGCAGTGGTGCTACCGAGCCGCACTTGGTGATGGACATTGAAGTCCCCGTCCAGAGAACATTCTGTGCACTTGCCACCCTCAGTGCTTCCTCCAAGTGATGTTCAACATGGAGGAGCACGGATTCCTCAGCTGAGGGAGGGCGGGACGTGGTAATCAGCAGGAAGTTTCCTTGCCACAAGAGGCGGCCCCTCCCCCCACTCCCTCCCAGCACCCACCTACGCATTTTTGAGCCAAATATCTCATGCATAATCCAAGAGAGTCATCAAGCGAGCGCTAACAGCAACATGTTAAGAGGGTCTCTCGCCCAGCGGCCGCCAGTATTTTGTGTACTCAGATTTTAATTGGACTTCTCCAGCAGAGTTTGTATTAGCTTGGAAACTGCACTTGACAGCTCAGGGTAGAACTACTCCAAATCACATCGGGTGGTAGATAATCTAATTTAGAACTAGCAAGGCTGCAGGCCGGCACTGCACTCTACAGCCTCGACACGCTATCCATCTGGATTCTTATTGATCCACTCTGCCGACGGCCAGCTTTCTCCCAGGTTCAAAGGAGCTGTTTAGGGGATATAAATTTCTCTTTACTGCATTGCCATTACTAAAAAGGACCTTTAACGTCAGCTTCCTACAGACATCGCACAAGAGTAAGCCCACCAAGAAAAACCTATCCCAGTCTCGGCTGTGGGAAAAAAACATTTAAAAGCTTATAGGGGAGAATTTTTAGGTGGGTGAGCAGGTCCCGCCCCACCCCCCCATGTAAAACGAGATGGGGGTGATGTTGGGTGTGTGTCCTGATGTCACCCCGCGTCATTTAGATTTTCAGGTTGGCATGCCTGTCAACGACCTATTAAGGCCATTAATAAAGTAACCAAAACACTTCATGAGCCCAGGCGACCTTCAGGGAAAAAAAACACAAGAAACCTCATCCACGGGCGGGATGAGGTTTCACGAGGGATTTAAAAATGTTCCGGAAATTTTTAAATAAAAGTAATGGACCTGTCCCACCCAGCTCAGGTGACAGTGTCACGTGAGGGGGACGTGTCAATGATTTTCTTCTCGTCTTTGTTCAGTGTTTGAAACCTGAGCCGATCTCCCTGAGGCAGCACTCGGCCCTCTTCCGGGCGCGTGTGTGAAAGAGCGCACTCCCGGCTCGGGGAATCACCTCCCGACCGCACTCCCATGTAAAATGGCGGCGCGCCGATCGGGAACCCGCCCGCTCCTGCACAATCCCCCCCCCCTGCCCACAACAGGAGATGGTGGAGGGGTTTCCTGCCCATAAAGAAATCTTTCATAACATATTTTATATAGAAGTTTAGCGCAGAAAAGACATCAATTCCACCAATCCCTTTATCAGCCCAGGGTTGTTTTCTTTCTTTATTATTTCATTGGATGTGGGCATCGCTGGCAAGGCCAGCATTTGTTGCCCATCCCTAATTGCCCTTGAACTGAGTGGCTTGTTAGGCCATTTCAGAGGGTATATGCAGGCTAGGTAAGGATGGCAGATTTCCTTCCCTGATGAGCATGAGTGAACCAGGTAGGTTTTTATATCCACAACAATCCATAGTTCCTAGCTTTCAATTCAGGATTTTATTAACTGAATTTAAATTCCACCATCTGCCGTGGTGGGATTTGAACCCACGCCCCCAGAGCGTTGCTCGTCCAGTGACGTGACAACTACACCCCCATCTCCCTGACTACATCCCAGTCTACCTGCTCTGGCTCTCCTGAAACTGGATCACCTGGCCCCATTCTCCTGCACTTTTCTCACACACTTCTATTCTTTTTTTCAAATACTGATCAGCTCACCACCACCTTCTCAAGGGCAATTAGGGATGGGGCAATAAATGCTGGCCTAGCCAGTGACTCCCAAATCCCACGGATGAATAAAAAAAAAGCTTTCCTCTTCATACGCATTAGGAATGTTTCTTCCATTGCTGCTTCTGCCAAGGCACTCCATGTTCCGACATCCTGGAAGACATTGGAATTGAGTTTTAGGACCCATCTGGGCTCAGAGTGGAGGCTGGGTGGGTGGAATTAAAATATCAGCGCTGGAAAGAGTGCCAGCTCTCCCAGCTCCATCTCGTTCCCAGACTGTTTTTGTCGGGGTGGGAGGTGGGGCTGTAGCAGGGCTTCCCACCCCATCAGCCTATTGAGGTTGACTGGAACTTTCCAGTCAGCCCCCAGCTACAGGGCCAGCTCTTCAGGCAGGCTCTGAGACTACCCCCTCCGGCCCACACCCTCCCGCCCAGCTACAGGGCCAGCTCTTCAGGCAGGCTCCGAGACTACCCCCCCCCACCCCTGCCCCACACCCTCCCGCCAGTGACTACAGCAGCCACACACCCCCCACCCGCCCTCCTCACCAACCAAACCACAGACACCCCCACCAAAAAAAAAGAGGACAATATGGCAGCAACTCACTGTTAATCATGCAAGTCTACCTTGCCAGATGCAAGCCACTTACGTGCAGTCGTATAGGTGAACGTTCTAACTTCTCGCTGGTGGGGAACTTAATTTGGGAGGGGGAAAACTTAACTCCGGCGAGCTGGGCTTTTAACGAACATGCGTGATAGGCTAATGCAGGCAAAAGGTCTCCCCCCCCCACCAACATTGTTCGTCAGGAAGCCCTTGACCCACCTTTAAAGTCCCGAGAACATCATCGCTAAAGTTCCTCCCGCTGTTGGGAAACTGATTTTTGGACTCAAACACCAAATTCAGCTTCCCCGCCCACCAGGCTTCCAGCCAAAGGTGGGACCAGAACATTCCGCCCGAGATCACAAGACCATGCTAAAAAAAACACTTCAAAAGTATTGGCTGTAAACCGAGTGGGGTGCATTGTGGTCATGAAAAAGGTGCTATGTAAATGCAGGTCTCTTTTCTCATGTTGAGAAATTTCCGAACTGTTGGAAGGTTACCTCTGAAAACATCGCGTTTCCCAAATGCTGTTGACCAATTGTCCACTTCAAGCATTTTCTATTGACATTTCAGATTTCCCACGTCCACAGTTTTTTAAATCTTTTGGGGAAATCACTTTGTTTTTTCTAATGATCTTGAAGATGCCAGCAGGTCACCACAAACTAAAACAGCGACTGGGTTTTTGGCAGATCAAGTCCACTGGGACACCGCGAAGGTTAATCAGAATATCGCACAGGAGGTAATTATTTCGCAAAACACAGATGTCTTTGGCAATTAAAAAATAACCTTGGCATTTATAAACTCTATAAAGGGAAACCATTCAAGTCTTGTGTAAAAAGACTCTTTTTATTTTAAGAAGAGAGGACAGTGGGAAGATTTCCCCGAGAGCCAGGTAGAAAAACATTAGGAGCCTAGACAAAGCATCTGATTATGTAGAGTTATACAGCACAGAAACAAGCCCTTCGGCCCATTGTGTCTATGCCGCCCATCAAACGCCTATCTATTCTAATCCCATTTTCCAGCGCTTGGCCCGTAGCCCTGTATGCTATGGCGTTTCAAGTGCTCATCTAAATACTTATTAAATGTTGTTAGGGTTCCTGCCTCTACCGCCCCCTCAGGCAGTGTGTTCCCGATTCCAACCACCCTCTGGGTGAAAAGGTTTTTCCTCAAATCCCCTCTAAAGCTCCTGCCCCTTACCTTAAATCTATGCTACCTGGTCATTGACACCTCCGCTAAGGGGAAAAGTTTCTTCCTATCTACCCTATCCATGCCCCTCATAATTTTGTATACCCCTATTAGGTCCCCCCTCAGTCTTCTCTGCTCTGAGGAAAACAATCCTAGCCTATCCAGTCTCTCTTCTTGAGCTGAAACGCTCCAGCCCAGGTAACATCCTGGTGAATCTCTTCTGCTATCTTTCTGCCCTTTCAAGTAATACTGATACAAAACAAAAGATCAAAGGAAAAAGTACCTTTGTTTATCAAGTGTCAATCAAAAATTGACATTAAATATCATGCAGAATAGCTGTTCTTCAAATAAAGCTGAGCCTCAAATAGCCAATTATTTTGAATAATTTTCACTCTCGAATTATTCAGTAAAATTAGTTTTCCTACCCTACTGTCTCTAAACCTGCTCCAAACTTCTGTTCAAGTTTTAGAGGGGGAGTTTTTAAATAATTCATTCTAGGGATGTGGGCGTTGCCCCCGGGGTGGTGATGCTGGCGTTGAGCTCCCTTTTTGAACCGCGGCTGGCTGTCTGTGTGCAAGGCGCTCCCACGCCACAAGGCGGTTAGAATTTTGACCCAACGTCAACGAAGGAACAACAACATCTGTCCAAGTCAGGATGGTGTGTGGCTTGCAGGGGCGGGGGGGACATTGGAAGCAATGGCGTTCCCGTGTCTCATCTTTCTTGGTGGCGGAAGCCACGGGTTTGCAAGGTACAGCCAAAGAAACATTTTATGCATCTGACCTCGTGCTGCATAAAGTGTTAACTTGTTGCAGCTCATGATGGGCTTTGTCAGCTGTGGTTCAGCTGGCAGCACTTTCGTCACTGAGTGAGAAGGTTGTGGGTTCAAGCCCCACCCCGGGACTTGAGCACAAAAATCAAGGCTGACACTCCCAGTGCAGTACTGAGGGAGTGCTGCATTACCTCTCAGGTTAGACATTAAATTGAAGTGTCATTTGGCTGTCCAAGATGGACATAAAATACCTCATGGCACGATACCGAAGAGTAGGAGAGTTATTCCTGGTGCCCTGGCCAATATTTATTCAATTAATACTGCTAAAAACAGATTATCTGGTCACTACTGCATTGCTACTTGTAGGAGCTTGCTGTGCTATATAAATGCAAGTCTTTCTCTTGTTGTGAGAAATTTCCGAACTGTTGGAAGGTTACCTCTGAAAACATCGCGTTTCCCAAATGCTGTTGGCCAATTGTCCACTTCAAGCATTTTCCTTTGACATTTCAGATTTCCCACATCCACCGTTTTTAAATCTTTCGGGGAAATCGCTTTGTTTTACAATGATCTTGAAGATGCCAGCAGGTCACCACAAACCAAAACAGCGACTGGGTTTTTGGCAGATCAAGTCCACTGGGACACCGCCAAGGTTAATCAGAATATTGCACAGGAGGTAATTATTTCACAAAACACAGATGTCTTTGACAATTGAAAAATAACCATGGCATTTTTAAATTGAAAATCGAGCAAGTTGTGTGTTAAAAAGGAGAGAGGACTGTGGGAAGATTATGTGTGTGTGCGCTACGAATGACAAAAATCGTAAGCTTGTTCCTAAAGAGCAGGTTTCTTCCATGTGTCTCTCCCCAGACACAAGCAAACTCATAATTCACAATTTATGCTTTCTTACTTCCCGAGGGGAAACAAGATGAAACAACATTAGCTGTGGGTCTTTCCTTTCAATTAAGCATAGAAAAAAAAACCCTCTCATTTAAAAATGAATGCAAGATTTTGCAGTGATGTCTGACACACAATGAATTACTTCTGTACGTTCATTTAAAAAGGGGTGGCAGGGCAAGTTCCTTATTTGTTTTATGCTTTATATAAAAACAACTCCTCTGCAACAGTTTGCAGTGATTGAGGTTCATTGTAGTGACCAGTGCTGCCTTTGGCCATTCCCCATGCAGCAACAACACCCCTTTAAAACAAACACTACTCATTTCAGACCATAACTACCTGCTCCCAGTTATACAGACAGCAGCTGCCGGCAGAGATTCTGCTGTGGTCACTGACAGCTCCCTTAGGCCCATCTGTTGTTTCTCTGCTTGGTCTATCATCCTTTCTTGTGCCACTTAATCTCTCCTGCCTGCCACTCTTTCACGGACCTGCCCTTCCAACCTTCCCTACCGCTGTCCTTGCCGAAAAAACCTGTCCCCTCTCAACTGTTTCCCAGATCTGACGAAAGTTCACTTACCCGAAAAGCTAACTTTGTTTCGCTCTCCGCCAGACCTGACAAGTATTTCCAGCATTTTCTGTTTTTAATTACCTTATGGTCTATAGTTAAAATGACCTAAAGTCCTCAATGGATCATCTTGAAAAGAAAATTGCCAAAACAAAACTTGTAGTTCTTCATCTTACTCCGAATGACAAAGCTACCCAACCCTAGCTGCAATGCTAGGGGTGGGCAATACATGCTGGCTGAGTCAGCAAGGCTCACACCCCATGAAAGAATAAAAAGAAGCAGAGAGAGAGAGGGAGAGCGATAACTTTGCTGCTAGTTTCAGGAGGCTCAATCTTGTGCCAACTTCCCACCCCAATTATTTCATCACAGGGCGTGGATCTCATTTCGCCTCCAACTTGCCAGACAATAAATACACCGAGAGCTTCCAATCTCTCACAGGACGGAGTTTTTCCTGCCACACTTAAGTGCCAACAATAACAACTGTGCTAACACACAGACATGTGTGTGCACACACTGTGTGCAAACTGTTCTTTGGTTCCACTCAGTGTAATATTTAGAAGAACGTGAATAGTTTAAAGGTGTCTTAACAGTTGGGATCCAAGGAACAGGAATAGGTCTCTCAGCCCCTCGAGCCTGTTGCACAACCCAATTAGATCGTTGTTGATTTGTATCTTAACCTCAGTTTCAACATTTTTAATTGACACCCCCCCCCCCCAGGCTTTTGAGGGAGAGTTCCAGATTTCCACTCCCTTTCGTGTGAAGAAGTGCTTCCTGGTATCACCTCCTGAACGGCCTGGTTCTAATTTTTTTTTAAGTGTTTGAAAGCTGCACTAATCTTTAGAGACGTTGTTATCCGTGCGTTAACTGCAAGGCAAAGGACTCTGCTCTTTGAAAGCAAGTGGGAGGTTCTTAAGGGCCGATGTTGTTAGATTATTCTATTTCTGTATTTCTGTGCCACCCTTTTTAAGAGCAGAGAGAGATCGCGACAACTTTGTTTTGCTAGCTGGCTTCTAAATATAAATCATACAGCACAGAAAAAAAGGAGGCCATTTGGCCCATCACCCCTGTACTGGTTCTTTGATAGAGCTATCCAATCAGCCCTCGTTTCCCTTTCCTCATAAACCTGGCACTTTCTGCTTTTATGTTTTTAAATATAATCCCTATAACTATTGAATCTGTTTTCGCCACCCTTTCAAGCAGTGCATTCCAGATCACAACAACTTGCTGAGTTGAACAATGCGCTTAATTTTACCCCCCCCACCCCACCAGCCCAACTCCTGGCTTTTCTTTTTGTCAATTGTCTCAAAGCCCCTCAAAATTTGAACACCTCTATTAAATCTCCCCTTACCATTCTCTGCTCAAGGGAGAACAATCCCACCTTCTCCAGTCTTTCCACATAACTGAAGTCTTGCATCCCTGGTACCATTCAGGGTAACCTCCACTTTCACGGCCTTGGCATCATTCAAAGTGTGGCATCCAAGAGGGGGCACAATACTCTAGCTGAGGTCCAATCAATAATTTACTAAGGTTTACCATAACTTACTTGCTTTTGTACTCTATGGGTTAGGTGTATAGGGCACTGTTTTCCATGTGCACACTCACGCACCACCCTGCTAAAAAGTCAGGGCGGGGAGCCCGCCCAGGAGAAAAACAACTGCCCCGCAGCCCCGATTGGCCGTTAATAGACTGGAGGAGGGACTTCCGCCTCTCAGGAACAAGATGCCCCGCCTCAGAGAGCTGAGGCCAGCAGCTCTCCAGTACTGGCAGCGCCACTGGGAGAGGTGGTCACTGTCGGTACTGCACTCGGGGCTTGATGAGGCAAGCTGCTTTGGATCCAGTCCAGCAGGTGTGACAGGGGTCTCCTCAGCTGCAAAGCTGGAGTGGGAGAGGGAAGCAGCCACGCATTAGGGACACCTTGTATAAAGTGACCATTCTGCTGCAGCTGAGACAGTTCAGGCGCAGCCACATTGATCTGATTGGAGTCGGGCCTCTAGCTTCTCTGCCCACTCACGCAACACAGAGGCTTCAAAGTGCCACCAAGTGCTCCAGAGCTTTTCACCCCTCAGGCACAGACTGCAAAGTAATGAGCGTTTTAGTGGACTGCAGAACAGTTGGACAACTGAGCACATTGTACAATCTTCTTGCTAAAGCTGGTCATGGAGCAGTCACTGGTCGGGACGCTCACAGCCCCTTGCAATGTCAGCATCCCGGTTTGAACCAGTCTCCCCCATGGTTCAAGCTAACAGTGCAGCCTTGCAGTGCAGGTTAGGATAATGCCTGCGCCTGAGCTGAGAGCACAGCCTGCAGCCCAGTGGGTAAAGCTGCTGCCAATCGGTCAGGTGGAGTGGGACAGGGGTGGGTGGGGTTTCGGGCAGCCATGCAGCGCACTAAACTCTGGCCATCCAAGTGGTGGCCGGCACTCTCTGGGATGTGTTAAGGGGCCTTCGGAACCTTTGGAACAGGGGCGGCTGGGGCTCTCACACACGCCGCTGAAGAGACACAGTGAGCCATCGCTGGCCAGTGCCTAGCTAGATCCAGGGTCTACAGATGCCACCTTTCATCCCTGCAGATGATCAAGAACCAGTATCACCGAAGACTGCGCATGTCTAGGGAACTGATTGGTCAAACAGTCAGTTACTGCAGGATTTGGTGCCATGGGGACATGGAGGGCGTCCACTGTCAGTGGCTGTGAAAGTGTCAGTGGCACTCAATTTCTACCCCAGTGGCTCCTCTCAGGGCTCCACAGGTGACCTCTGTGGGATATCACAAGCCTGCACCCAAAAATGCATCCATGAGGGCACGGATCCCATCTTCGTAAGGGCACACAAGTTTACGCATTTCGCCTGGGACCAGGACAGCCGGGATGCAAGAACAATTGGACTTGCCCAGACCTAGGGTTTCCCATAGGTGCAGGGTGCCATCGACTGTACTCACATGGCGCTCAGATCTCCATCACAACACACAGTCAACCGCAAGAGATTCCACTTACTGAATGTGCAGCTGGTGTGCGGCCACCACAAACACATCCTGCAGGTCTGCGCACGGTTTCCAGGGAGTGTGCACGACTCCTACATTCTCAGTAGGTCTCAGATCCCTGACCTCTTCCAGGGTCCACAGAAGCTGCAGGGTTGGCTCCTCAGGGACAAGTGCCACCCACAGAGGCCGTGGCTGATGGCACCCGTGTGGCGGCCTCAGACTGCAGCAGAGCGAAGGGTTAACAAGGCTCATGCTGAAACTCGCAACTTGGTGGAGCAAACCATCGGGATGCTGAAGATGCGGTTCCGGTGCTTGGACCAGTCTGGTGGAGCCTGCAATACAGTCCACAGAGGGTGTCACTCATCGTTGTTGCTGCTGCGCCCTTTACAACCTGGTGCTGCAATAGGGAGAGGAGCTGGCTGAGGAGGAAATGGAGGAGTTGGAGATCTCTCCAATAAGAAGGACGTCAATGGGGGTGAGGGGGTCCTCGAAGGTGACGATGACAGGGATGAGGCTGTCGCACTGGCCAGACAAGGCAGGCGCTCGGGAGGCCCTCATAGCTGCTAGATTTGTGGAAGATGATGACATCTTGCAGTGAGGAGACTCGATAGATCCTCCCATTGCATCCGTGAACGTTTAACTCCATACCCTCTGTGATAATGCTCCTGTCATGGAGATGCAGTGGAGGCCCTAATAGTCGCTCGATTACAGGAGGATGATGGCAGTGGCCTGTGAAACAGGACGCATCACTCACAGCATGATTGTCTGATGGATGTTGCACTGCTGGATCCTCACTTGGTAGAGCACAGGACCGGTCCAGATCATCGCCGGCCAGCTGGATGGCTCTGTTTTCAAAGTCTGAGAGGACTTTGATTTCAAGCATTCCTCCCCCAGTCTGCGATCTTTCCCTGTTGTTGTGTGCCATGGATAGAGATGGGGAGAGTGTATCAGGACACCTGCCGGGCCAGATGCTAAGTATGCCTGGCATGTGTGGATGGTGAGTGGTCCCACATGGACGGGATGAGGGCAAATGAAGGTGTGTGTGAGAGAGTGAATGGTGATGTCCCTTGACCCAACAGTGAGTGAGGGCCCTGTGGATGTGTGATGGGTTTGAGAGTGAGTTGAGTGATGAGAAGAGTGACTTACCCCAGTGGAACGGAGGAGATCATTCATTCTCTTGTGGCACTGGGTGGCTGTCCTCTATTGAAGGGCGTTGGCGCTGACCACCGCTGCCTCTGCCTCCCAAGCCTGATTGCTCACCCTGCTGCCCATCCTGCAGCCAGAGCGGGGGTAGAGGACATCGTGGTTGGCCACCACTGCATCCAAAAGGACATTCCAGTGATGTGTCGTGTCATTAAACCTGGGGGCTGCAGTCTTTTTGCCTTTCGTGGACATCTTCCCTGCAGCAGTCCTGGGTTGGCAGCACTGAGATGTGTGCACGTGGCTGGACTTTAAATGTGGTGCCCGGTGTGGTGAAGTGGCGAGGTGATGGCGCGACGGGCGAATCAGAGCCGGCCCGCCATGGAAACGGCGTGTTTTCTGGGAATGCATAATCAACGTGGCGGGTTTGGGACAATACGGGCGTGAGAAGCAGCCATTGCAGCAGGCATATAAAACCTCATTTTACCCGCTCGTTACCACACTTGGGGCAAATCTGGGACGATTCCATCCAGGGTCTTGTGTATGACTGAACAAGACAGAGCGGGAACCCTGGGGAGTTTAGTTTGCCAAGTTGAATTTGATGATCTTGTGAGGCAGCGATGAGACTAATCAAAATGCTTTCAATGCCCTTGGGTCGATGGAGTTACTCTGTGCCTTTGATTACTAACTTGCGAGGGAAAGTGCTTGTTTGGACAATGGGCCCAGTGGTGAAGCACCTCACGCAACTCCTCCCGTTAAAAAGGCTCGACAGAGGGCAACTGTTCCCATGACATAGTGGGCCTGACATTTATAGGGAGGGATTGACAGGCTAGAAAATGGCTGGAGACCTTCGGGGACGGTCGCCAGTAATAGAGGCGGACGGTACACAAAATCAGAGCTTAATGAGGGCAGAGAGAGCTTTGAGTGCTAGTGGAGGGAGGAAGGAGAGAGAGCGCGAAGGACCACAATCAGCAGGAGGAGAAGGCCAAAGACATCCTTGAAGGTCCACTGGAGGACTCCTTCCAAACACTTTCCAAACCCGCGACCACTACCATCTAGAAGGACAAGGGCAGCAGATAGATGGGAACACCACCACCACCACCTGGAAGTTCCCCTCCAAGCCACTCACCATCCTCACTTGGAAATATGTCGGCCATTTCTTCACTGTTGCTGGGTCAAAATCCTGGAACTTCCTTCCTAACAACACTGTGGGTGTACCTACACCACATGGACTGCAGTGGTTCAAGAAGGCGGCTCACCACCACCTTCTCAAGGGCAACTAGGGATGGGCAATAAATGCTGGTCTAACCAGCAAAGCCCACATCCCATGAATGAATAAAAAAAAAACAACATACTGACCTTCTGGAGCTATCAGCTCCTGCCTCCCTTTCATTGTCTGGATTCCCCGAGCAGTGGCTAAATTGGTCGGCGACTGTTAAGTTTTAAACTTGGGCTGCTAATTAAAGCAGTCTCCTACAGTGTAAATGCACAAAATGAAGTCTCCCACTGCTTGAGAGAAATGACACTTGTACAGTATGCTCTCCGGCAGCACAAAAGCATCAATGAGGGGCTTACTCGTCAATGTGGATCGTTCAAACACTCTTCATCTCCCTTCCCCCACCACCCCCCATACCAAAAAAACCATCATGATAAAGACCAGTCTCTCATCATGGGTTATTGTTTTCAAAAAGATGTAGAGTCTGTGTCTGATCCAGTGGGGGAGGGAGACAGGATTTTTTAAAAAAGGAAATAGAAAATACAATTTACCTCAGAATTGATGTTTTGTAAAAATTGTCATCGTTTTTCAAAACATGGGATTGGCAAACATTTAAATCCATTAAGCGAGTCAGTGGAAAATAGTTGCAAAATATTACTACACCACTTAGATAGTTTAGATCAAAGATAACAGGGATGGAAGCGATATTCTGGCATTCTGGCTATGCTCGTTAACTCATGACGACCTGCTCCAATTAATATTAAAATTAAAACAAACATGCTTTTGTGTGAGGGTTGCCAACACTGGTTGGAGGCAATCCAGGACCTTTCATAAACTGCCCCTCCCCCTCACTCCCACTAATGGCCGCTCTCAACATGTCCAAGCCCAGGGAATAGCATCATTCGACACCAACTGGAAAGCAAACAGATCCTTAACTGCATTCCGGCCTCCTCCAATCTTAAGCAAAAATATTTTCAAAGAAAATGAAAAATGCATTGACATTTGATTTTTCTCCTGAGGTTTGCTTACAGCAGTATCCTGGGGGTCAATCCTGGGAGAGAAGAAGCCCCCTTCTTCATACTCAAGTGAAGGCCATTCTGATTGCAGGGCCAGAGGCCTACTACAATCAGGCCAAACTTCCAGCACGCACAAAGACTTGCAGCTTTGGAGAAGGCAGAGTGGGAGGCTGGTGCAATAGCTTCCTGTTTATCTCAAGTCAGCTAGCTCTATAACCACAGCCCTTGTTTTATGAATCAGACAGACAGCTGCAAATAAGGAGGCTTTAGAAATCTTGTGGTAAAACAAATAACTGGAAGCAGTTTCAGCGCAGTAAAGTCCGTCCACCCAAAACTGGCCAGCAAACTAACATCCCCCGACAATGAAAGTGCCAGGTGGCTTGGTGGGTAGCTATCACAGCTCACAGGTCAGAAGATCCTGTGCTCCTATAATCCCGTTCCAGAGACTTGAGCAGACTGGTACACCCAATGCAGTACTGAGAGAGTGGATCTCAGGTGGATGTAAAAAGATCCCTTGGCCACTATTTTAAAGAAGAGCAGGGGAGTTCTCCCCAGTGCCCTGACCAATATTTATCCCTCAACCAACAATTAAGTAAACCATATGAACATTATCATATGGTTGTTTGTGGGAGTGTACTGTCTTGTAAATGTGTTGCCACGTTGCACACATTACAACAGTGACGATACTTCGAAAGTACTTCGTTGGCTGCAAAATGCTTTGGGACTTCCTAAGCTCATAAAAAATGAATATATAAATGCAATGGAATACAAAAGTAGGGAGGTTATGCTTCAGTTGTACAGGGCATTGTTGAGGCCACATCTAGAGTACTGTGTACAGTACTGGTCTCCTTATTTAAGGAAAGATGTAACTGTGTTGGAAGCAGTTCAGAGAAGGTTTACCAGACTAATACCAGGAATGGGTGGGTTGTCTTATGAGGAAAGGCTGGACAGGTTAGGCTTGTATCCGCTGGAGTTTAGAAGAGTAAGAGACGACTTGATTGAAACCTTTAAGATCCTGAGGGGTCTTGACAAGAGAGGACGTGGAGGGGATGTTTCCTTTTGTGGAAGAATCTAGAACTAGGGGTCATGGTTTAAAAATAATGGGTTGCTCATTTAAGCCAGGAGATAAGGGGAAATTTTTTCTCTGAGGGTAGGTGTCTTTGGAACTCTCTTCCTCAAAAGACGGTGGAAGCAGAGTCTTTGAATATTTTTAAGGCAGAGGTAGGTAGGTTCTTGATTAACAAGGGAAAGGTGATCGGTGGTAGGCAGGAGGTTAAAATCAGAACAACCATGATCTTAATTGAATGGCGGAGTAGGCTTGAAGGGCCAAGTTGTCTACTCCTGCTCCTAGTTCATATGTTCCTTTGTAAGTGAATTGAAAGTGAATCAATATTCTATCCAGTATTAAATGACTTTTCACAGTGTCTAATTTTAAAACTGGAGATTCCCTATGTGCACACTCTTTAAAAAAAAAATTGCATCAATTAATAAAGCATGTGTCCTTACTTTGGCAGACTGGTCAGTAGTATGATGATAGTCATGTTTACCAGATAGGTTGCCCATTCTGACCCTTTGGAGCTGTGAAAGAAAACAATGAGACAACAGGTTATGATACAGAAGAACCATTTCTGTTGAGTGGATTAGAAACAGTAGCAACCCAATACAAAAAAAAAACTCACTCAAAACTGCCTCATAGATCATTGTGAAACAAATGCACTTGGAGGATCACCCGGTTTTCATTGTTTCAATTCTAAAATGCAGAGTATTGATTCACATATTAAATACCGGAGTAGGGTATTGAGATTGGCCTTGGGCATGGTTGCAAACCAATGCAGGTGTGAGGAAAGGAAACAGCAAAGGCTTTCCAAAACAGTCAAGTAAAAGGACAGTAAAGAATGGGTGGGACCACATTCAAATAAAAAGAGGGCCGAATTATTCGTTTGGGGAAGACACATGCTTAAGAAGTGTTTGTTAATCTCAGTACATACAGAGGAAGTGCACTACAACATCAACTTTCATTTATGTACCATCTTCCTTCTTTTAAAAAAAAATCTTCCTTCCCCAATTACTTTAATCTGCCCTCTGGTTACCAACCTTTCTACCATGAGAAACAGTTTTTCCCTTCACACTCTAACAAACCCTTCCATGATTGTGAACCTTCCTTTTAAATCTACCCTGGACCCCTCCACTTGGAGGAGAACAACCCCAGCTTTTCCAGTCTCTCCATATAACAGAAGTCCCTCATCCCTGGTGCCATTCTCGTAAGTCCTTCCTGCATCCTCTCCACAATCTCGGTTATCCTTCCTAGAGTGTGGTGCCCAGAACTGAACGCAATACTCTAGCTGAGGCCTGACCGGTGGTTTATCATAACTTCCTTGGTTTTGTACTTCTAGGCTGCTATTAATAAAGCCAGGGACTCCACATGCTATTATCACAGCTTTATCAACTTGCCAAACATTTATACACGTACACCCTCGGGTATTTCATTTTAGTATATGTACCATACGTGTAACAATAGCAACTTGCATTTATATGGCACCATCAATGTAAAACATCCCGAGGAGCTTTATCAGGCAAAATTTGACACTAAGCTATAAAATGAGACATCGGGACAGGATTAAAAGCTTGGTCAAAGAGGTAGTTTTTAAGCAGTGTCTTATGGGCTAAGAGAGAGGTAGAGAGGTGTAGGGAAGGAATTCTAGAGCTTGGCACCTAGGTAAGTGAAGGCACTGCCACACATGGTGGGGCAATTATAATTGGGTCATTTGCTCGTGATGCTTATACCCCTGCGGCCATTTAACACACCACCAGAAGACCTACTGGCAGTGTCCCTAGCCAGTCTGACTTGTCAAACATCACCTCCCTTTTCATGTAAGAACTAAGAGCAGGAGTTGGCTATTTGACACCTCGAGCCTGCTCATGGCTGATCTTCCACCTCAGCTATGCCTTCCTGCATGAACCCCACGTCCCTCGATTCCTTTACTATCCAAAAATCTATCGGTCTCAGTCTTGAACTTGCTCAATACTGGGCTTCCACAGCTCTCTGGGGTAGAGAATTTCAAAGATTCGCGACCCTTTCAGTGAAGAAACTTCTCCTCATCTCAGTCCTAAAAGGCCGACCCCTTATTTTGAGACTAATTCATGTGGTTAAGATCCATGACCAAACAAGAGGAACATTGTGGAGTTGGAGAGTGATTAATAGACTTCAGGGATTAAGTTTCCCTTTAACTTGATTGCTTCATTCACAAGAAAGAAAATCCACTGAAAATGTCACTTGGGTTTAAAAAGTGGTCTGGCAGAGTCATACGATAGTTATAAAATGATTGAAAACCAATTTAAAAAAATAAGTGTGCCTTTAGTCTAAGTCGGATTAACTGTGCACTTTCAAACTGTGACATAGCTTAGCATTAAAAAATGTTCAAGGAGCTTGGTTCTGCAGTAATGATTTGCCTAATCGCTCCTGCCAACATCAACCCTTCATCAAATATTAAATAAAACCCTTGCAAAAGATAACAAAATCCAGCACTTTTGGCTACTCCCAGAAGCCAGTTCCCATCAAAGAATAAGTACTAAATTGCTTCCAATTGTCCCACACATGCAGCTGTCTATAATGTCAGCCAAACAAACGTTTTCTGTATGACTATATTGGGCAATTTTTTCATTATATGTAACATTACAAATAATAGGTTTACTACAGAGAAAAACTCGGCCATGGGAATGAGGCAAATAACTTTCTGCAATTTGTTCCAATTAGGCCGATTATGTGTGTTGCCTCCGTGCTCGCTGGCCTACATTGGCTACTGATCCAGCCAAGTATCCTTTATTTTAAAATGCTCATCCTTTTGTTCAAATTCCTCCATGGTCTCACCCCTCCCTATCTATCTCTGTAACCATCTCTAGTCCCACAACCCTCAGCGACCTCTGCACTCCTCTCTTGTGCAACCCTGGTTTTCATTGCTGCACCTTCAGCTGGCAGGCCCCACGTTCTGGAATCCTCTCCCTAAGTCCCTTTGCCTCTCCTCCTTCTCAAGGCATTCCTTTAAAGGCTAGGACAAACAGTCCTAACGTCCCCTTACCCGTAAAATGTTTTTAATGCTTCTGTGAAGCACCTTGAAACATTTTACTGTGATGCATTTATATAGTGTAAGTTGTGTTTGTGTCAATCCTGCCTGCTTTACCTCTAGACTCAACTATTCTAACGCTCTCCTGGCTGGTCTCGCACATTCTACCCTCCGTAAACTTGAGGTCATCCAAAACTTAGCTGCCCATGACTTAACTGGCACCAAGTCTAGTTCCCCTATCAACCCTGTGTTCACTGACCTACATTGGCACCTCGATTTTAAAATTTTCATTCTTATTTTCAAATCCCTCCAGGGCCTTGCCCCTCCCTATCTCTGTAACCTCTTCCAGACCCACAACCCTCTTGAGGTATCTGCTCTAATACTGACCTCTCGTGCAACTACCCGCCTATACTCTCCGATGGAGAATGCGACACAGGTAGAAATGGTGAAAAATGTTTGACAATGACCTCGCAGAGCTGGCCTCAGCCTTTGAGAGGAAAGGAGAACCAGTGCATGACAGGTCTGGAGTCTGGGGGAGATGCACAGTTACCCATAAAACATGAGTGAGGAATGAGACATCTTGGGGATGGAGGTTAGAGGCAAATTATCATCGTTCTCTGGGAGGTACAGACAAGGCCATTCTAGGTTTCTTGTAGCTGCCAGTATGTCCTAACAGTTAGGCATCTTCTCACTGCCATCTGTCCAGTTTGTAGCTTGTACCAGGCCCTTTGGAAAGGAGCAAGCTAACAAAAAAAGGAATAAGTATCTTGCTTGTTCATTAGATCACAGGAAAGTGTTTTCAGAGAGGTAAAGCTTTTTGCTTATGGATGTCTACTTTTTCTTCATAGCCAGTAACCTTTATAGACATTTCCATCCAAATGATGAGAAGTGGTAATCATTTAAATTTGAATTGTTTTACTGGGCGTGTCTAACTCAGGGGTGGTATTCCTTAGGCTTCTGTCTAGATAGGAACCAAATGATTGTGTATTGAGTATTAACCATCCCAACACCACCCAGTGCACGTACACACACATGCTCACACAATTCCCCCTCCCCCCCCAAATCTAATCTTCCCTTCATACAGAGAAACATGCTAACAACAGGTGGTTATTCTGCCCCTTGAGTCTGTTCTCTCATTAATTAGATCATGCCTCTTTTTAAAATCAATTTACCCACCATAGCTCCCTGTCTCCAACACCCTTAACGAACAAAAACTTAGGCATCCTCCCAGATCTGCACTAAATGCAGTAGCGGGTGTAAAAAAAAACTATGTTTTAGCCACCCAGCTGCAATCACAGGTTTTTGCAAAGTATGGTCCACTTCCCACCTCATTAATTACGCAGCCACAAGAAACACGCCATCGCCTCTGAATCGCCCGCCACACCGTTACCTCCCCATTACCTCACTCCGAGTGCCGCACACACAGTTCTCAATGCTTGTAGCCCAGGACTGCTCCAGTGAAGACATGGCCCTGAAAGCCAATAAGAGTTCAGTGACCTGTCACTGGAATGCCTGTTGGAGGCTCGCTGTGATGTCCTCCATCTCCGCTCAAGCTGCAGGAGGTCCAGCAATCTCACCACTCCGGTTTGGGAGCCGGTGGCAGAGGTGGTCAGTGCCAACGCTGCACAGAAGAGGTCGGCCATCCAGTGCAGAAAGAGAATGAATGATCTCATCTGTGCCGCCAGGGTATCACTCTAAACTCACACACTCACAAGGCCATCACACATTCACTGGCATCTCACTCACTGCCAGCTCAAGGGACATCACCACTCACTCTCTCGCACACACACACCCTCACATCTCCATCTGGCCTCATCTCCTCTGGAGACTGCCTCCTCATCCCTCACCATCTTGAGGCCACTTGCACAGATCAACATGTGCCCCCACACACACCCTGGGATACCCCTCCTTCCCCAAAACAGCTCTCGGCCTGCAGCCTCTTCCCTTGCCCGAGGCCACTTCTCCCCCTTCCCCAAGGGAGCCCTAGCCCTGCAGCCGTTGAAAAGCAGCCCCGACCTTATGGCTGGTCTGTTAGGCAGAGACTTGCCCATGAGCTTCCCTAAAAGTGATGTGGTGCTGTCTGTGAAGCCTGGCGCTGATGACTGCGAGTGCTGCCCGAAGCAAAGTAGGCAAACAAACCTCAAGTCCCAAGTGAAGTGCAGCCCACCGGGTGCATGTCGCTTATGTACAGTTGTGAAACACGTCGGCGTGCAATCATGTCAACCTTCTCGGATGATCCAGCGTGAGGGGATGATTCTGGCGAGCAGGGCTTATAATGAATTGCTAAAGTATTGAAATTAGGTTCCCAAAGTTGCAGCAATGCTCAAATGGTAATGTCATTTTATTCCATTCGTGGCTCTTGGAGTGTCACCATCATGAATCATGCAGATGCCAGAACTAAACCACGTTCTAACTTGAATCAGGAGTTTTTAAAAAGAGAAGCAGCTTATAGAATAAATTGTGACTGAGGATTCCTCACGGTCTATTGGGGACTCAAACAGTGAAGCATTAAAAGTTCCTATTATTCTCAATAACTTTCATACAAACCGCCATACAATCCTCCAGATTTAAAGCGATAGATAGAAATTCCCGACAAGGCATTTCCAGTATCTGACAAATATTATTCCTCACAGCTACTCCCAGATGTTCTAAAGGGAGACAATTCCTGTGCAAATTACAATCCACTAACAACACTGAGCTATGCAGCTTGTGAAGAGATGATCAACGATATTCAATTGAGGCACACATTTCCATGCAGGTAAAAGCTTTCAGTGGCCTAGCTCCTAATTAAGCTCCAGAATTTCCTTCCTGGGCCTTTCCAACTCTTTCCTCCCTTAAGATGCTCCTGAAAACCCAACTCTCTGACCAAGCTTTAGGCCACTGGTCTCAATATCTCCTTATGCAGCTTGGTGTCAAATTTCGAAAGTCGCTCCTGTGAAGCCCCTTGGGTTATTTCACTACACTGAAGGTGCTATTTCAATGCAAGTTTTTGCAGTAAGATGGGAACTATTTAAAGCAGGCCAATAAACCACAAGATTGGACAAAATCCAATCCACTAGTTATCAAGTCCAATCCTCCTAAATGGAGAACACCAATGTTTTCAAAGCAGAGTGGGAAAGACTGAAATCACATTGGTAAAAAAGGAGGAAAAAACCACAGGGCAGCATTTTCCGGTCGGTGAGCAGGGGCAGGACCCGCTCGCTAACGCGTAAAATGACACGGGGTGACGTTGGGCGTGCATCCCGACATCACCCCGCGCCATTTAGATTTTCAGTTCGGCGGGCGCGCGGCCGAGGCAGCTGTGTGCCCACCAACCTGTCAACAGCCTATTAAGGCCATTAAAAAAGTAATTAAAATCATTAATGGACCTGCCCGTCCAACCTTAAAAAAGGTGGACAGGCAGACGAAGAGCCCAGGCGGCCTTTCGATAAAGCATGAAACCTCGTCCACGGGCAGAATGAGGTTTCCTGAGGGATTTAAAACGCTCGGAAAATTTTTAAATAAAAGTAATGGACAAGTCCCACCCAGCTCATGTGGCATGTGACAGTGTCACACGAGGGGACATTGTCAGGAAAATTTCTTCTTACCCTTAATAAATTTTTTAAACTTCAACCGATCTCCGAGGCAGCACTTTGCCTCAGGGAGATCTGTGCGCGCTCTTCCACACGCGTGTGCAAAAGAGCGCACAGACCCACTCAGGGAGTGCACAGTGCTTCCGGGTGTACGTCACGCTGGGCGGGCCTTAATTGGGCCCGTCCACTTAAAATGGCGGTGCGCCCCTGACTGGGGGTGCCGGTCAGAAACCCGCCCGCTCATGCCCACTCCCGCACAACCCCCCCGACAGGCGGGGTTGTGGGGGGGGAATGCTGCCCACGGTATACAGGGAAACGTTAACCCACATCAGCAGAGTCTAGGTGGGTGGGTGGCTGGGCAGTTGAAATTGGAGAGCAATGGGTTAATGTTAATGAGACCATGTTGCTATTAATAATCTAACTGTGACATCAGGAGTCAGATAACCAAGAGGCTCCATGAGAGCAAGGCATAGGACAGACTGTGTCCTGGAAACCATGTGCTCACCCTGAGGTCCTTGCAAATATAGTGCCTAATAAATTGCTTCAAGTAAAACTATACCAACCATCTCAAGTCTGTCATAGGAGAAGGAAAATCTCATCAGAAATGTATGGTAAGACAAGGCTACATGCCAACAGTAAACCCTCACCATAGCTCAGCAATGACACAGAACAAAAATCACCTGTGAGACTTACTCAGCAACATCCCACATTGACCCACTAGTCCCAATTTTAAACTGCTCTCACGGCCACACAAGAGGCAAGTCATAAATATGAAGGTCAGATTTCCGTGACTTCAGTGGGAGCCCTGGTTGTTACTTTAACCAAAGGACTGAGTCAGGAAAGTGGTTGGTGTCGTTCTCCCCAGCAGGCCCAAAGAGACTTAAACTGAGCCTCCCCTCTGGGCCTCACAAGGCCTCCCTCACCTGGACAAGCCCCCAGGTCACGAGGTTCTCTCATCACCCCTGGCACGTCGGAGCATCAGGGCCCATTCCTTTGGACTCTCAGCGGTTTGCTGTTGGTTTCAGACAGGAGACTGACTAGAATCTTGTGCAGGTTAGGCCCTGGGAGTTAAAAATCAGAGTGAGACACCTTCCACTTGTAGCTGAGATCAGGAGACCATTCAGCCCCTCAAGCCTGTTCCATTTTTCCAATATAATCATGGCTGATCTGCAACTCCATTGACCCACCTTGGTTCCATATCCCTCAATACCCTTGCCTCACTAAATCACAGGATTGTTTCTATTACTCTTAAAATTTTTAATTAAATTCTAGCCTCAACAGCTTTTGGTGGTGGGGAGGGTCGGGGGGGGGTGGAATTCAGCATTCCAGATTTCTACCATCCAAGATAGATATTTGATAATTCACTGAAAACATCCAGACAGTGCGAGGCTCTCAAAATTACTACTTCTGTTCCAGGGTTGTCATCTGGAGCTTTTGATTCCAAATCAGGAAGACTTTTTTTTTAAAAAAAAGTATAAAACTTCTTGCTAAGGCTGCATTGAGAATATTCTATTCAAAGAATCAGATGGTAAGGTGTTCCAAATCAGCTTATGATGCCTTTTTAAATGAATGGCCCTTCCTGCTGACCCTTTGGCCCAGAGGAAGATTAAGGGGTTTATTATTTGATGATGGGGCCAGGAGGTCACTCTCGCACCAGTAGCCTGCAGAAATTCAGATGGGCAGATGGAAAACCTCACTGGAGGAATCAAACAGCCTCATTCATGCTCAGTTGAGGGCAAGGTTGCTTCCGATATATACATTCTTCTGTATGGCTTTTAGGGCAACAGGATTAAATACCAGGTGCATCGTGGAGTCAGACACACACAAAACTCAGTCCGAGTGCTGTCATTCTCCATATTTACTATACGGTTTTCAAGTGATTTTCTGTATGTGTTAACTAATTGTATAACGTGATTCTCCAGCATAACCAAACAACAAAAAAATTATAAAAATCTTTTTTAAAAAAAAAGCATTTTCACTACCTCAAACTAGAGGGACCAGGGCAGCAGGTGGATGGGAACACCACCACCTGCAAACCCCCCTCCAAGCCACACATCATCCTGACTAGCAAGATCCCAGGAAAAGCAGTGCAATAACAACCAGATGATCTGTTTCGATGTTGCTTGAGATAAGAGTATAAATATTGGCCAGGACACCAGTGGGAACTCCTGTGCACTACAATGGAATGATGCCACACAATTGTTTGCATCAACCAGATGAGGCCTTATTTCAAAAGTCTCATCTGGAAGGCTGCACCTTCTGACAGTCCAACCCTCCCTCAGCAGTGCATTGTCAGTCTCAGCTAGACTATGTGCTCAAGTCTCTGAAGTGGCACGCAAATCCTCTGTCTCAGAGGTGAGCATGTCACTCACTGAGCCAGGGCTGGCACTAGAGCGAGCTGTGCACATTACAGGCACAATCAGGGGAGGCTGTGGCATAGTGGTATTGCCACTTGACTGGTACGCCAGAGACTGAAGGTGATGTTCTGGGGACCTGGGTTCAAATCTCACCACGGCAGATGGTGAAATTTGAATTAAATAAAAATCTGGAATTAAAGGTCTAATGGTGTCGATTGTTGTAAAAACCCATCTGGTTCACTAATGCCCTTTTAGGGAAGGAAATCTGCTGCCCTTACCTGGTCTGGCCCACAGCAATGTGGTTGACTCTTATATGCCCTCTGAACAAGGGCAATTAGGGATGGGCAGTAAATGCTGGTCTGGCCACATTCCATGAACGAATAAAAAAAATTCTAAAAATGCCAAGCCGTTAAGTAACGTTGAGAGGACTACATCAGTAGCTTTACACATGGGAAATTGTGCATTGGTGGAATCCAGTTATCATAGAAATTACAGCTGTGTTTCCTACATTACAATAGTGCCCTCATTTCCAAAAGTACTTCATTGCCCGTAAAGCACTTTGGGACACCCACAGGTCATGAAGAGTGCCAGACTGCACTGGTGCTTCACAGCCACAGCTGACTCTTTGTGCTGCAGAAATATTATAAAACTTCATACTTTGAGCCAATAAAACTGGCAGGCAGTATTGAGAGCCCAACCCCACCTAACAACAGAGAAACAAATGCGCCAGTCAGTCTCTTGCTGGCACCACTCACGCAGGTTACAAGGTGATATTGGCCGGGATTCTTCCAGTCCCGAGTCCATATGACCCTTCTTCAGAGCAGGTCACACAGACTCGAAACGTTAACTTTGTTTTTCTCTCTCTCTCTCTCTCTCTCCACAGACGCTGTCAGACCTGCTGAGTTTTTCCGGCATTTTCTGTTTTTGTTTCGGATTTCCAGCATCCGCAGTATTTTGCTTTTCTTCTTCCAGTCCCACCTGCCCCGGGACCGGAAATTCCCACCCGAAAAGTCAACGGAACTTTGGGTTGGCCATCAAACTTTCTGTCCTGCCCGCGACAATGCCTGCCACAGGTGGGACTGGAAAATCCCGGCCATTAATCCATACTGTACTGCCCCACACAGTAATGTTCTTATTGGATTTAGGCCCATGCTGCCTTATCAAATTCTCCAAATAATGGGTATTATCAAACAGAGCAGAGAATTGTTCACCAGAGCAAGTATATCTTTATTTACACGTGGTTAGCAATATAAAAAAGGACTGATGACAAACAATAGCACAGTACAAAGATACATATGATGAGAAAATCTATAAATGGAGGCAATAAACCTTTGTAATAATGGCTTTGGGCGATTTGGAAGTTTGTCAAAATTCTAGTCGCCTTGCTTCCGCTCATTACATAAACACAATCTTGGAAACGGCATCAAAGATTGTGGAATTTTACACGCGAGTGAGATATGCCCAGAAACCACTTGCGTCCGGTGTTTTCTCTGACCTTTCACAAAATGATTGAATTAGCCCGAATCAGTCCTGGTCTCCAACCTGGTCACTCCCAGGTCGAAACTGCGAGACTCCACCAAGCGTGCTGGTTTGGGAAGGTTCAAGTCACACGGGCATTAATGGGCATGTTTTTAAAAGCTTTTCATATCAAAAAATAAAATGAAAGAAACTGAGCAGCACGCATCAACAAAACAACTAAAAGGATTTCAGTATTTTTTTTAAAGAAAATGATTTTCAGTCATTTTAAATCAAGTTGCTCACTTACTGGAGGAGGATTTGACGCCATTAAAATTACTTGTTTTTTGCTGATAAACCCATTTTCGGCTGCACTAGTTAAACTGGACCCAGTTACCACCCTTCAAGAACAAAATAAATAGGAGCCCTGCTTCACCATTCAAAACGATCATGGCTGATCTTGGGCTTCAACTCCATTTTCCTCCTGCTCCCCATATCCCTTAATTCCCTGAGACAAAAAAAAATCTGTCTACCCAGCCTTAAATATATTCAAGTTTTAAAAGTAGAGAATTTTGTTTTTTTTTTAAAAAGTGATTACATTCTGCTGCATTGGTTCATGGAAGATCTTCCATTTGTGATAATGCAAATGAATTTTAGCTAGTCGACACTTTAAGCTTAACTGAACCAGTGCAATTTCAGGCATGCTTCAGATTCAATTTCCCAGTTGCTCCCAAAGCAGAAGCTATATGCCAAACTCAGTTTGTCTCATCCTCTCTCAGCCTTTGGCACAGTCTCTTGTTCTGACGGAGGAACTGAAGACGTCTTCGCAAGTCTTCTAGGTGCTGTGAATGAGTTTATGCCGAAATTATCTCCGAAATGAATTGATAGGAACTTCAGCAGAAGTTGTTACTGTCTGAATTTCAATTGTTTTGTGGCCAATGCCGAGACTTCTGTTAACACCTTGATACAGACAGTCCCTCAAGCAACATTAACATCCAACTCATAAATCCAGCAAGATTCAAATCTGCCACACATCTACAATCAACTTCACAATGGTGCAAACTTTTCGGTTTTGCTTAAAAAGGGGCAGTGGTACTCATTTTTTAAGAACTATTTAACTTTTAGTCAAAACACGGGCAAATCTCTATGGAAACGAAACAAGTTATCCAACCAAATGAAACCAGCAACAAAAAAAAAGTACCATGGATCTGTGACTGGACAGACACAGAGTTTGACACCAATTAAAACTGCTCATTATACATGACTCATACTATCTCACTTCCTGTGGAGACCATCTGTGCAAGGTCACACACGCACACACACGCATACACACAGTGCTGAAATACACTCCAGATCACCTTCTTAAAAAGGGGAAATTAATTTTCATTACTTATCACCCATACAATTGAAATGAAAGAACTTGCATTTATATCCTGCCTTTCACACTAAAGGTCAAAGGGAGCAGTGTCCAGTCCTTAAGGGGCTGGATATAAAGCTTTCCTGACACCCAACAAGGGAAATAACAGCAGCAAGGCTACAATGTCTAACTGTTTAGGGTGAATAAAGCAGCTTTAAAAAAACAGAACTGTTGCAAGGAAGGGTTCCCCCATTTTGGAAGGGAAGGCCTCCTCTTAGTGAAGGCTTGAGCAGCCTGGGGATAGAAGCAAGCAACTGAAAAGGGCAAGTATGGTCTCACCTAAACCTGGAAGTCAATGGGGAGGAAATCGGAGGGTCTCTGTCAGGTTGCCAAGTACTGGTCACAAATGATGCCTTACATTACGAGGTTAACTAAGCTCCGCTATATGAATTGGTAACACTCTTGCATCAGAAGATTGTTAGGTGCGACATTGATTCCAGGTAACTATCAGGTCAGCCATGATTTTACTAAATGGCGAAGCAGGCTGGAGGGGCTGAATGGCCTACTCCTGCTCCTTGTTCACATGTTCGTATGTATATTTGTAAGCACATATGTTTAGGCTGACAGTACTGAGGGAGTGCTGCACTGCTGTCCTTCAGATTAGTAGTTAAACTGCCCTCTCAGATGGTGCGAAAGATCCCATGCCACTACTTCAGAGAAGAGCAGGGGAGTTAATTCCAGCATCCTGACTCAATATTTATTTTTAATTTAATTGGGCTGATAAGTGGCAAGTAACATTTATATCACACAGGTGCCAGGCAATGACCACCTCCAACAAGAGAGGATCTAACCATCGCCCCATGACGTTCAATGGCATGAGCATCACCGAACCCCCTACTATCATCTTGGGGGTTACCATTGACCAGAAACTGAAATGCACCAGTGACATAAATACTGTGGCTACAAGAGCAGGCCAGAGGCTGGAAATTCTGCAGTGACTAACTCACCTCCCAATTCCCTAAAGTCTCTCCAACAACAAGGCATAAGTCAGGAATATGATGAATATTCTTCAATTGCCTGGATGAGTGCAGCTCCAACACCACTCAAGAAGCTCGACACCATCCAGGACAAAGCAGCCTGCTTGATTTCCACCTGATCCACCATCTACTCCCCCCACCACCAGTGCACAGTAGCAGCAGTGTGTACCACCTACAAGATGCACTGCAGCAACTCACCAAGGCTCCTTAGACAGCACCTTCCAAACCCATGACCTCTACCACCAAGAAGGATAAAAGGTAACAGATGCATGGAAACACCACCACCTTCAAGTTCCCCTCCAAGCTACACACCATCCTGTCTTGGAAATATATCGCCGTTCCTTAACTGTCGCTGGGTCAAAATCCTGGAACTCCCTCCCTAACAGCACTGTGGGTGTACCTACACCACATAGGCTGCAGCAGTTCAAGAAGGCAGCTCACCACCACCTTCTCAAGGGCAATTAGGAATGGGCAATAAATGCTGGCCCAGCCAGTGATGCCCACGCCCCATGAGTGAATAAAAAAAATAAAAATTATTCCTCAAACCAACATCATTAAAACAGATTATCTGGTCATTATCACATTGGCGTTTGTGGGAGCTTGCTGTGTGCAAATTGGCTGCCACATTTCCTGCATTATAACAATGGCTACACACAGTGAATATTCATGCTTCACCAGACACCCTAACAGTGTTGCACAACAATGAATTTGCCCTGTGGCTCACTAAATTCAGCAAAAATTAATTGTCTAACGTGCTTCCAACATTGGTAGCTGCCCACCGCACGCTCTCAGCAACACAAAGTGGCCGACAGGCCAGAGCTGGGTGGCTGACACACATGAATACACATTGGGCAGATGGTGGTCGAGTGGCAATGTCACTAGATGAATAAGCCAGAGACCCAGGATAAATACTATGAGGGCATAGACTCAAATCCCACCACAACAGTGGCTGGAATTTAAATTCAATTAATAAATCTCTCAGAAATGGTGGTGATCATGAAACTATCAATTGTCCTAAGAACTCTCTTGGCTCACCAATATCCTTTAGGGAAGGAAATCAGCCACCCTTGCCTGGTCTGGCCTACATGTGACTCCAGATCCACAGCAATGTGGTTGACTCTCAAACTGTCCTCTGAAATGGCCGAGCAAGCCGCTCTGTTCAAGGGCAATGAGGGATGGGCAACGAAGGCTGGCCTGTGACACCCACATTCCAGGAGAGTGAGAGAGAAAATATTGTCTCGTCTCCCTTCCACTGCTGGCTTTCTGAAGCTCAGGCTATAACATCTGGGCTGATGCACGCAGTACACTACTGAAGGAGTGCTGCACTGTCAGAGATTAGACTCTGAACTGAGGCCCTATCTGCCCCTTTCAGGTGTGCAAGGAACGATCCCATGGCACCATTCTGAAGAGTAGCAGGAGGTGGTTCTCTCGATCGTCCTAGCCCAACATTAGCCCTCAACCGAACAGATTGCCTCGATATGATCCCATTGCTGTCCTGGGATCGTGCTGTGCACAAATCGACTGCCGTGTTCCCTACATTGCAGCTGCGACTGTGCTTCAAAATGCACTTTGCTGGCTCTAAAGCATGATAAGACACCCTGAAGTTGTGAAGAGCATTGAATAAAAGCAAGTCATCTTCATACAAAGTGGAAAAGGCTACAAAGCATATGTTAGCATGCAACTGTACAGGTGCTGCATCAATGCACCACATTGCTGCAGAGAGTAAACACAGCACTATTTCCTATATGGTGGAAACAGGGGTTTCTGCTTGGGCAATTCTCCATTCAGTTTTATGTTTTTTTTTGTACATCACAGAATTAAATCCCATCTGCTCTCTGGCCAGGCCTGAACACCATAGTTTGTAATTCCCATGTCAAAGATACTTCATGTTATATTTAGCACAAATTTCACACGGCTCATATCACACAGACAATTTTCAAAGAAAGAATAACCTTGCATTTATGTAGTGCCTTTCACATCCTTGTGGTGCACCAAACCACTTAGAAATTAATTTACATTTTCTTTTATTCTTTCATGGGATGTGGGCGTCACTGGCTAGGCCAGCATTTATTGCCCATCCCTAATTGCCCTTGAGAAGGTGGTGGTGCAGTCCAGGTGGTGTAGGTACACCTACAGTGCTGTTAGGGAGGGAGTTCCAGGATTTTGACCTAGCGACAGTGAAGGAACGGCGATATATTTCCAAGTGAAGATGGTGAGTGGATTAGAGGGGAACCGGCAAGTGATGGTGTTCCCATGTGTCTGCTGCCCTTGTCCTCCTAGGTGGTAGAAGTTGCGGGTTTGTGATGTAGCCACTGTTATACTGCAAGCAAATCCTACAGGCAATTTGTGCACAGAAAGATTCCACAAAGAGCAAAACTGATCAGAACTTTTTCTGGGTGGTGATGTTGATTGAAACAGGAACATGGATGAGGACACCAGGAAACTCTCAAAGGTTCCCATCTACCCAGGACTGGCTGGGAGTCTGCATAAATCTCCCTATAGATTAACTCATAGGGAAAAAAAACAGAGGCAAGAAAAATGTACCTTTAAAAAATAATTGCTTTGTACATTGATATAGGTTACACAGTGAAGATCGGGAAAAATTGCTGTTTGACTGGGATGGTGTTGGGTGTGGGATGTCATATGATGCGGCCTCTTGGAATACATGTATTGTCAATCCTAACTCCCTATTCTTCTTTAACAGTGCAATGGGAATCTTATACATCCAACAACAAGGACTTGTATTTATATAGCGCCTTTAGCAGAATAAACTATCCCAAGGCACTTCACAGGAACATTTGAACAAAATCTAACACTGAGCCACACAACGCGATATTAGGGCAGGTGACCAAAAGCTTGGTCAAAGAGGTAGGTCTGAAGGGATGTCTTAAAGGAAGCAAGTGAGGTTTGACAGCTGGGGAGGTGTAGACAGGAAATTCCAGAGCTCAGGACCTAGGTACCTGAAGGCGTGGTCGGGCGCTTAAAATCAGGGATGCTCAAGAGGCCAGGATTAGAGGAGCACAGATATCTGAGGGTTGTAGGGCTGGTGGAGGTTACAGAGGTAGGGAGGGGTGAGGGGGTAAGGATTTGAAACTTAAAACATTGCTTGATTGGGAGTCAGGGTAGGTCAGAGAGCACAGGGGTGATAGGTGAACTGGACTTGGTGCAAGTTAAGACAGGGGCAGCAAAGCACTGGATGAGCTCAAGTTTACAGAGGGTAAAATGTGGGAGACCAGGTAGTTAGGTGGGAGTCAACCTTATCAATAGCAGACAGGTTCAACAGCAGACAGGGCCTTGTTTTAACATCAGATGAAAGGCCACACCTTTCATTATGCGGTATTCTCTTAGCATTACACTGAAGTGTTAGCTTTGATAATGCACTCAAGGGTTGGCATGAGTTTTGACCTGTTAACTGGAGTTGGACGTGATACTGACATAGCCACATTGAATTGCTTAGGCAGCTGTAACATATGGATTTATGTTATAAAACAGTGGATTTAAAACAAAGAGAAAGTCTTTATTCATTGAAATCCAGGCTCTAAATCAACTTCCATCAGTGCAGTCTTGGTCATCTTCACTTGGCAGGATGAACACGCTCAACATCTGGGGTGCTTGCTAGGGTTCCGGTGTGTATGTAGGTGGCTGCAATAGCTGCCAAGGCGGATGTGCTCTCAGAAGGCTCTGCTGCAAACAGGACAGGATACCGCAGACAACTGAGTTTCGGACGAGCTCCTGGTTTGGAATTTCCTCTCCTTGCGTTTTCTCTCTGCCTCTGATATGCGCTTGCTTTCAAAGGAGGAGACCCCACCATTTTTAAAAAAAACATGATTTAGTTGTGCCAGGTGCAACGATTCTGGGCAAGATTCTCCTAAGCCTCAAAGTCAACATCAAAACTCCCAGGTGAAGCCTCAGAGTGTCCTTTTAGTGCTTCCTTTGACAGCCATGAGAGCGCACCCCAGACTCAAGTTCTCCATCGAAGATTCGCTTTGGTGAGCGAATGTCAGGCATTCTGGTTGCTCAGTTGTGACTGTCTCATTATGGTCTGGATGCTTGGCATGGTGACTGGGCTAGTAATCCTGAGAGCAGGAGTTAAAAATCCCACACTGTCAGTCCGAGAATTTGAACTCAATTTTTTAAAAAAAAAATCTCTTCGTAAAGATTTGGTCTCTGTAAGAGTGTTTCACAAGCTGTCAAATTGTTGTAAAAATCCAAATGCTTCACGTTTGGATGGGAAACCTGCTGCCCTTACCCTAGTCTGGGTGCTTGTGACTCCAGTCCCACACCAACATGACTAATTCTTAACTGCCCTCTAAAATTAGCCTAGAAAACAACTCCATAGCATCACAAACTTGGACAATTAGGGGGTGCCAATCAGGCCCACATCCCGAGAATCGTTTCAAATACTCTTACTTTGTTAGCATCATCTCTAAGACTGAGGTTTGCTTTTACAAGATGGAAGGACATGGCATGACCTGGATGCTAACCTGGGATTTTTTTTTTAAAAAAAGGTCAAGTTCACCTTGGAATTGTCAACAAGCAGGCCTCTTCCAAGAAATCACCTGATCTGTATGACAGTTGAGAAGGAGCTGTTTGTTTGTGTTGAACTGCGAACAACTTTAATTAATGAAAAGCTGGGAGACAAAAGAGGACAGAGGGAAAAAAAATGTAAGTTGTGAACCTGCTTGTTTTGACGGCAGTTTTGTTGGAGTATAGGCTGAGAAAGGATGGCTATCTTGACTCTCTCTACCTTGCCTAAAATTGTGTGTGTGGTGATCAATCTGTAGCCAGAGAACCCTCATCTGAATGGAACCAGTCTGCACTTGGACCTGCAAAGCTGAGACCAGGTCGACAGCGTTGAGACCCTGCGGACTTTATCCTTTATTTTATAACTCCCATCCGCCAAAGTCCAACTCTGTAAAGAGACGCTATCTGTTTGTCTGCGTGCGTGGAATTCTTGGGGAAGAGAAAGGTAGTTATACTTCCCGATTACAATCGCGTGGTAACCAGTACTTGCAACTTGTTAAAAGGAGTTCTGTTTTAAGATAAGTTAACCGTTCTGAGCTTTTGAAAGAAGCCTGGTCAGAGTCTCTTTTCTTCTGGGTACTGGAGGTATAGGTACACAATCGGCCATTTGGGTGAGAAAATTAAACATTTAAATTAACGGCATGACCTGCGGAGTAGTGGGGCTTGATAATTCGCCCACTCCTCCCATCCTGGTCGCAACATGCTTCATTAGTCTTCTTGGAGCCAAACAAAAACGTTTGTGTCAGTCAATTCTGACCTGAAGAACTTTACGTAAAACACAGGTGAAATCTCCCTTTTACAAAGTGACAGCTGAGCAGCATTGTGGCAACATACTTTCCTTTACTTTGGCAATGTCAACATCGATGGAGCTGCTTGGATGGATTAATGGACATGAATCAACTGAGAAACAGAGCAAAATTCAAACGAGAATGCACACTGGGGAAGAAAAATATATTTTTTCGTTTGTGCACTTGAAGTACAATGCTCTGCTTCCCTCCTTTCATTTGACATCAGTTTTTTTTTGGTGCACAATTAAGATTTAAGTGATCAATTTGTCATGAACGTCAAACATAATGGCCCACCTCAGTTTGTGGTTGGAATACTGGGGAGGCGATCTCAGTAAATCAGAGCAATTGCTGGTGTTCTCACAGGCGCAGTTAAATGCAGAAATGACTGACTGAATTGTCCTGCTGTTCCAGGAAAGGAAACACGCGAGTGAGAGAGCAAGGGATGGGTTTGCACAGGCACAAGAAAGTGGGAGAGAGTGGGGAGGGGAAGGGGTGGTGTGCAGGCAGCAGAGAAAGTATGAGAACGCGCGAGGGCTGGGGTTGCACGTATGTGAGAGACAGCACGAGCACATGCAGATGCCAAGAGGAATGCATACACAACTGGGAGAAAAGCAAGGAGGGCATGAACACAAGAGATAGGGGGATCGAGGGGAGAGGGAAAATAAACAAATAGGCTGAAGAGCTGTCAACCCTGAGTCACTTTTTACATTTTCTCTGATATCGATTTCAAGATACTTCCAACAGCTTGTGGCACAGTGAGTAAATTAATAAGGAGGCCATTTAGTCCATTGAGCCTGTGCTGGTTTTGAAAGAGCTATCCAATTAGTCCAACTCCCCTCGCTCTTCCCCCATGTAAACCAATTCCCTTTCTAATGTTAAACAAAAACAAAAATACCTGGAAAAACTCAGCAGGTCTGACAGCATCTGCGGAAAGGAGCACAGTTAATGTTTCGAGTCTGTATGACTCTTCAACAGAACTAAGGAAAAATAGAAAAGAGGTGAAATGAAAATGAAAACTACGTGATAGAAATGTTCTCAGGTGCATCTATTTCAATGCAAGGAGTATTGTCGGAAAGGCAGGTGACCTTAGGGCGTGAAATAGCACATGGGATTACAACATTATTGCTATTAGTGAGATTTGGTTGCAGGAGGGGCAGGACTGGCAGCTCAATGTTCCGGGGTTCCACTGCTTCAGACGTGATAGAGGGGGAGGGATGAAAGGGGGAGGAGTGGCATTACTAGTCAGGGAAAATATCACAGCTGTGCATAAGCAGGACAGCCCGGAGGGCTCGTCTACACAGGCCATATGGGTGGAGCTGAGGAATGGGAAAGGTGTGACCACACTAATAGGGTTGTATTATAGACCACCCAATAGTCAGAGAGAATTGGAGGAGCAAATCTGTAGAGAGATAGCAGACCGATGTAAGAAACAGAAAGTTGTGATAGTAGGAGATTTTAACTTTCCACGTATTGACTGGGGCTCCCATACTGTAAAAGGGCTGGATGGCTTGGAGTTTGTCAAATGTGTTCAGGAAAGTTTTCTAAATCAATATATAGAGTTACCAATGAGAGAGGATGCAATACTTGATCTCCTATTAGGGAACCAGACAGGTCAGGTGACAGAAGTATGTGTAGGCGAATATTTTGGGTCCAGTGACCACAATGTCATTAGTTTTAAGCTAATTATGGATAAGGATAGGTCTGGTCCTCGAGTTGAGATTCTAAATTGGAGAAAGGCCAATTTTGTGGAAATGAGACAGGATCTAGGAAGAGTGGATTGGGATAAGTTGTTTTCTGGCAAGGATGTGTTCAGTGAGTGGAAGGCATTCAAAGGCAAAATTCTGAGAGTGCAGAGTTTGCATGTTCCTGTCAGGATTAAAGGCAAAGTTAACAGGCATAGGGAACCTTGGTTTTCAAGGGATATTGGCGATCTGGTTAAGAAGAAGAGAGAGGTGTATAGCAGGTATAGGCAACAAGGAGCGAATGAGGTACTTGTAGAGTATAGAAAATGTAAGAAAATACTAAAAAAGGAAATCAGGAAGGAAAAAAGAAGACATGAGGTTGCTTTGGCAGATAATGTGAAGGTAAACCCGAAGGGTTTCTACAAGTATATTAAGAGTAAAAGGATAGTAAGGGACACAATTGGTCCCCTTGAAGATCAGAGTGGTTGTCTATGTGTGGAGCCTCACGAGATGGGGGAGATCTTAAACAGTTTTTTTGCATCAGTATTTACTCAGGAAACTGGCAGAGTGTATAAGGAAGGAAGGGAAACAAGCAGTAGTGTCATGGAACATATAGAGATTAAAGAGGAGGAGGTGCTTGCTGCCTTACAGCGAATAAAGGTAGATAAATCCCCCGGGCCTGACATGATATTTCCTCGGACCTTGAGGGAGACTAGTGTAGAAATTGCAGGGGCCCTGGCAGAAATATTTAAAATGTCCTTAGCCACGGGTGAGGTGCCGGAGGATTGGAGGGTAGCTCATGTTGTTCCGTTGTTTAAAAAAGTCTCCAAAAGTAAACCAGGTAATTACAGGCCAGTGAGCCTGACATCAGTAGTAGGTAAATTATTGGAAGGTGTTCTGAGAGATCGGATATACAATTATTTGGACAGCCAAGGGCTGATTAAGGATAGTCAGCATGGCTTTGTGCGTGGTAGGTCGTGTTTAACGAACCTTGTAGAGTTTTTCGAGGAGGTTACCAAGAAAGTAGATGAAGGAAAGGCTGTGGATGTTGTCTACATGGACTTTAGTAAAGTCTTTGACAAGGTCCCACATGGGAGGTTAGTTCAGAAGGTTCAGACACTTGGTATCCATGGAGAGGTTGTAAACTGGATTCGAAATTGGCTGTGTGGGAGAAGACAGAGAGTGGTAGTGGACGATTGCTTCTCAGACTGGAGGTCTGTGACTAATGGTGTGCCTCAGGGATCTGTACTGGGACCATTGTTGTTTGTTGTCTATATCAATGATTTGGATGATAATGTGGTGAATTGGATCAGCAAGTTTGCTGATGACACTAAGATTGGAGGTGTTGTGGACAGCGAGGAAGGCTTTCAAAGCTTGCAGAGAGATCTGGACCAACTGGAAAAATGGGCCAGAAAATGGCAGATGCAATTTAATGCGGAAAAGTGTGAGGTGTTACATTTTGGAAGGTCAAACCAAGGTAGGACATACACAGTAAATGGTAGGGCACTGAGGAGTGCGGAGGAACAAAGGGATCTGGGAGTTCAGATACATAATTCCCTGAAAGTGGCATCACAGGTAGACAAGGTTGTAAAGAAAGCTTTTGGCATACTGGCCTTCATAAATCAAAGTATTGAGTATAGGAGTTGGAATGTTATGGTGAAGTTGTATAAGACATTGGTGAAGCCAACTTTGGAGTATTGTGTGCAGTTCTGGTCGCCTAACTACAGGAAGGATATCAGTAAGATTGAGAGAGTGCAGAGAAGATTTACTAGGATGTTGCCGGGTCTTAAGGAGTTGAGTTACAGGGAAAGATTAAACAGGTTAGGACTTTATTCCTTGGAGTGTAGAAGAATGAGGGGAAATTTGATAGAAGTTTACAAAATTATGAGGGGTATAGACAGTAAATGCGAGTAGGCTCTTTCCACTTAGATTAGGAGAGATAAACACGAGAGGACATGGCTTTAGGGTGAAAGGGGCAAGGTTTAGGGGGAACATTAGGGGGAACTTCTTCACTCAGAGAGTGGTGAGAGTGTGGGACGAGCTACCATCTGACGTGGTAAATGCGGGCTCACTCTTAAGTTTTAAGAATAAATTGGATAGATACATGGATGGGAGAGGTCTGGAGGGTTATGGACTAGGTGCAGGTCAATGGGACTACCGGAATAATATTTCGGCACAGACTAGAAGGGCCGAATGGCCTGTTTTCTGTGCTGTAGTGTTCTATGGTTCTATAAGCTGGTTTAAGTGGGGGAGGTGGGACAGGTAGAGCTGAATAGAGGGCCAGTGATAGGTGGAGATTGCCAAAAGATGTCATAAACAAAAGGATAAAGAGGTGTTTGACGGTGGTGCTATTAGCCAAGAAATGTGCTAATAGGTGACATTAAGGGTAGAAAGCAGGACGAGCAAGATACAGATAGTCCTAGTGGGGGTGGGGTGGGGGGAAGGGATCGAAATGTGCTAAAAGGTAGAGATAAAACAATGGATGGAAATACATTTAAAAATAATGGAAATAGGTGGAAAAGGGGGGATCGGAAAGGGGGTGGGGATGAACTAAAGTTGTTGAACTCAATATTCAGTCCGGAAGGCTGTAAAGTGCCTAGTCGGAAGATGAGGTGCTGTTCCTCCAGTTTGTGTTGAGCTTCACTGGATCATTGCAGCAGGCCAAGGATGGACATGTGGGCATGAGAGCAGGGTGGAGTGTTGAAATGGCAAGTGACAGGGAGGTCTGGGTCATGCTTGTGGACGACCGAAGGTGTTCGGCAAAGCGGTCACCCAGCCTGCGTTTGGTCTCTCCATTGTAGAGGAAACCGCATTGGGAGCAACGAATGCAGTAGACTAAATTGAGGGAAGCACAAGTGAAATGCTGCTTCACTTGAAAGGAGTGTTTGGGTCCTTGGACGGTGAGAAGAGGGGAAGTAAAGGGGCAGGTGTTGCACCTTCTGTGGTTGCATGGGAAGGTGCCGTGGGAGGGGGTTGAGTTGTGGGGGGTGATGGAGGAGTGGACCAGGGTGTCCCAGAGGGAACGATCCCTGCGGAATGCTGCCGGGGTTGTGGGGTGGGGGGGGGGGGGAGGGGCGGGGGGGGGGGGGGGGGTGAAGGGAAGATGTGTTCGGTGGTGGCATCATGCTAGAGTTGGCAGAAATGGTGGAGGATGATCCTTTCTGCCCCTTTCTAAAATGTTACTGTTGAATCTGCTTCTACTACTCGTTCAGGCTTGTAGCTCAGACCATAACCTGCTGTGTAAAATAACTTCTCCAACTCCCCTCTCGTTCTCACTCAATGTAGTTCAGCCTTTTGTTTTCAATTAAGTGTGTTTTTGTCCTTATGTTTTAAGTTTCAATTCCCCTTCATTAACTCCAGAAGGTTCTTTACTTGGTGTCTAAGAGCTCATTTCCTCCTGATTACCCCCAAAGGGACAAAGCTAAAACCATCTGGGATTTTAAAAACACACGGGCAGGCGCGTGCGCACACGGACACACACTCTTAACACATAGGTGCTTGCATTTGCCAAATATAACACCCCAAATTACAGAAATAGATACTGCAAAGGTGTGGGTGTCTTGTCTCAAAAGGAATGCTGCCTCGCTCATTATCTTAAGTATCCTGCACTTAATTTGCATTTAACAAGAAAAAAAAGACTCAATTAACATAGCGCTTTTCATGACTGCCAGATGTCTCAAAGCCCTTTACAGCCAATGAAGCACTGTTGAAGTGTCATCACTGTTGTAATGTAGGATAATACAGTACAGTAGACAATTTTCTGAGTTTTGCCAGAGATGTGATGAACACCCCACGTGGTCTAGAAATGCAGGATCTTTCTCGACATCTAAACCATCAAGGTGCTAGCGACATTAAAAAAAACCCTCAAAATAGATGATAACATGTCAGTGAATAACTAACTGATCAATGTAGGGGACGTCGCGTTACAGCTATGCCCTTCAAGACTGCTGCACTGCACCAGTTAGCACTTATTTTTAGATTTAATTTGCTTATAATTATGCTGACACGGAAACCAGGTGGTAACATTGGCATCACATGATGCCAGTGTGTCTATCTTCACAGTAGGTTACAGGCGCACAGAGCAACGCATCCAAGTAGGGATCAGATAAAAACAAAAAAAACTGCGGATGCTGGAAATCCAAAACAAAAACAGAATTACCTGGAAAAACTCAGCAGGTCTGGCAGCATCGGCGGAGAAGAAAAGAGTCGACGTTTCGAGTCCTCATGACCCTTCAGCAGAACTCAGTTACTTCTTTTACTTCTCTTTAAATGAGTATATCTTCCGTTCCCTCGCAGGGTAGGGGGAGGAGATGGGTCGGGTCAGGTCAGAGCACAACCCACATCAAGAACAAGCCTCGGAAAACTGATATAAATCTATCAAACATGGCTAAAAGCGTGGTGCAAGGCTGACAGATCCCCTTTGAGCTAAATGATAGGAATTGTTAGCCAATTATGCAGAAACGTGGCACAAAATTAAAATTGATAGCGAGGTTTTAAAAAAAAAACAACAAAACAGTCTGAATCACATTGCAATCCCTATAGCAATATGTGGACAATGCTGCAGGGGAGAGTGGAAATCAATTACAGGAGATCGAGACAGTATTTCTCAGAGCGCTCTTTAAGAAGATAAACTTTGTGGCTTGTTGCATGTTTTTCTTTATAATTAATATTGTTATTCTTTAAAACTGAAAAAAAAACTTCGTTTAAAATCCAACTATTGTTGCACTGAAGAAAACAGGAATGACTCCTAGCCACGAAAGTTAAAAGTTTCATCACCAGAGCCTCGAAACAAGCCACCCTTCCCGACACAAAAGCTTTTGTTCACGTTACAGCTTCTCAAAGTCTGTGTCTGATTTGCAGATTGCCAAAAGTAACTGCTAGTGTTTTGTTCCAATTATAGCTTCAATAAATGCACTCATCTTCAGTCTTTGTGTGTGAACAAGCTTTCAGCCAGCACATTATACTCAAACTGTATCAAGTGCCCACATAAATCTCCCATTGTTTTCTGCAGTTTAAATGAATTAGAGATACACGAAATAAGTACAAGGATAGGTTGTCCAGTTTGTCAGAGCCTGTAGTGGGGCACTTTACAGCAAACACAGATGTTCCAGAATAGTTAATGAAGGTTTAAAAGCTCCGCAACAAGAGGTCAACCAGCTTAGAACCAAGACAAAGTCATCTGGTTAGCAGAAGAGATAACATAATGAAAGATGGTGTTTACATGTATATAGTGCTTTTCCGACAATGAAGTACTTTGTCGAAGTGTGTTCACTGTCGTAATGTAAGAAACGTGGCAGCCAATTGGCACACAGCAAGTTTCCACAAATTGTAATGTGATAATGACCAGGTAATCTGTTTTTTCTCTGGATGTTGGCTGCATGATAAATAAATATTAGCCAGGACACCAAGGGGAACTCCCCTGTTCTTTTCTGACATGCTGTCATGGGATCTTTTACACTGACCCGAGGGGGTTTAATCTCTCATCTGAAAGACGGCACCTCCGACAGTGTAGCACTCCCTTAGTACTGTGTTGGCTGTCAGTCTAAATTTGTGTGCTCAAGTCTCTGGAGTGAGACTTGAATCACAGCCTTCTGAGTTGGAGGCCAAGGGAGTGAGTGTGACCAACTGAGCCAGGGCTGACACTCGTTAAAAGATTAGTTGACATGTAATTCGCTATTTAAAGTAGTATGACGTTCTTGCTGTCAAAACTTAAAAACGGTAAGCAAAGACTGGATCATACAATTCAGTTGCTTGTGACTAACACACCTCTTCATCTACAAAGTATACCTCCTCCTCACAGGGTCAACAACTCTTTCGCCCTGACAAGGGAAGGATCTATTGCAGCATACTGTAACATCAGTCTTACAGAATTATAGCCATAGTGCTAAATATTCTGAACTCGGCAATGCATTTTACCTTTGGTTACAAATAAAATGCACTACTGAATAAAGATCCCATTTCAACCTCTCATTATCACAGCTTTGCATTCATATACTGTATTAAGTTACGTATTGCTGAAAAAAGACACACGCTGTCGAGGCTTTTCATCTTGTAGTCATCAGGACAATTCACAAGAATATCACATTGTAAAAGGGAAAACAATTTATCAGCACTCTCTTCTCATGCAGTATAAATTGTTGTTCCCTTTATAATTTGGTATTCTTTTGAATTGTCCTGATGAGTGCAAGACAAAAGGCTTTGACAACGTGTATTACTGAAAAAAAAGAGTTCTGTACTACCAAATGATATATTAAGTTACATTAGTCTGAAAATATTTCCTCCAAACTGCAACAGCTTGCATTTATATAGCACCCTTAATGTAGTTAAAAGATCCCAAGATGCTTCGCAGGAGACAAAATCTGACCTTGAGTCACACGAGGAGATTTTAAGACAGGACACCAAAAGCTTGGTCAAAGGGATAGGTATTAAGGAGTGTCCTTGAAAGGAGGATAGAGAGGCAGAGAGGTTTAGGGAGCAACTCTGGGCTGAGGCAGCTGAAGGCACGGCGACTAACAGTGGAGCGATGAAAATCAGGGATGCGCAAGCGTCCAAAAAACAAAATGCTAAACTGGGAAAGTCCAACACTAAAACCCGCAGAGCTAACTGGGGAGTATTAAAAAATGCCTTCTCACTATCCACAAAAAAATTGCTCCATTTGTATTCATTTATACAACAACTACAGATGAACATACAAGTTAGGAGTAGCAGTAGCCATTTTGCCCCTGGAACCCGCTCCACCATTCAATAAGATCAGGGCTGATCTGACTGTAGCCTCAATACCACTTTCCCTGCATACCCCTGCCATAATGGTCATGAATCCAGCTGCCTCTGCCTTAAAATATTCAATGACCCAGCCTCAACTGCTCTCTGGGGAAGAGAGTTCACGACGCTCAGAAAAAAAAATTCTCCTCATCCTGGTCTTAATTGGGAGTCCTCTTATTTTTAAATCTGTCCCCTCGTTCTAGTCTCTCCCACAAGGGGAAACATCCTCTCAGAGTCCACCCTGTCAAACCCTCTCAGGATCTCAAATGTTTCAATAAGATCACCTCTCACTCTTCTAAACTCCAGTGGACAAAAGCCCAACCTGTCCAACCTTTCCTCATAAGATAGCCCCCCTCTTTCCAGGGATCAGTTGAGTGAACCTTCCCTGAATTACTTGTAATGCTATTATGTCCTCCTTTAAAACGAGACCAAAATTGTACATAGTACTCCAGATGTGGGTCTCACCAACTCCCTGTACAACTGTCGCAAAATATCCCTACTTTTATATTCCATTTCCCTTGCAATAAACGACAACATTCCATGCGCCTTTCTAATCACTTGCTGTCCCTGTGTTATGTCAGTATAACTGATGCTCCCCATAAGCTGTGCTGGAAGGTAGAGTGTGGGATGCTCACTAATTGTTCTGTGCGTGGCAATGCAAAAGAAATTTTAAAAAAGGTACTGCGCATCGAAATGAACCACACAAAAAAAAATAAATCAGACGTCACATTGACTATGACCATTTAAAAAAATAAAATCAACAGACATTGAACAAAGCACTAGCTGTCCTGGATGCTGTGACGAAGTAGCAGTCTCGACACTGCTACTCTGTTCTGGGCCATGCATGAGTGGGATCTGTGTTCAACTTGGATGTGACAAAAAAAAAAAATTGCCATCTGACTGGTGCTAAATAGCGGTCAAACCAGGCAGAGCAGCTGCACAACCGGCCTTGTATAGCCAATGATTAAACGCAACAGGATGGGCTGTTTGGTAACTGTCACAACGAGATGCAATGGTTCATCAGTGAAGTCTAAACCATGAAGGAAACCAATCCGCACTCCTTGTTTAAAAAAAACTCCCAGTTCTGCTGTGTTGACGCTCAAGTGTGAAAGTCAGCTCCTGGGAACTCCAAACTAGGTCAGTGAGTTATTAATATAGAATGGGACCGCTCGCCTGGAAGTCAAAGAAAGATATCGTACCTCCCATGGCATCAGGATGCCCCAAAGCGCTTTGCAGCCAATTTTAAAAAAGTGCAGTTACTGTTGTAATGTAGGAAAAGCAGCAGTCAATTTGTCCACAGCAAGCTCCCACAAACAGGGATGTGATATTAGCACAGAACCAATAGCACCGAAGTAGGCCATTCAGCCTATGCCGATATTTATGTTCCGCATGAGCCTCCACCCATCCTGCTTCCTCTAACTGATCACCCTATCCTTCTATTCCGAGTTTCCCCTTAAATGTATCTCTACCACGCCTCAACTACTCCATGTGGTAGTGAGTTCCACATTCTCATCCCACTCCAGGTGATACAATTCCTCTTCAATTCCTAATGGTGTTTATTAATGATTCTGATGTTTATGGCTTCTTAGCTTTCGGCCTCCCCCTCTGGCGTAAACATCTCGCTCACACGACAAACACGTGCAAATTGGCATAGGGACGCGAGAATAAGGGAAGTAAACACGTGGCTAAAGGAGTGGTGCGGGAAAGAGGGGTTCCATTTCATGGGGCACTGGCATCAGTATTGGAACAGGAGGGATCTGTACCATTGGGACGGTCTCCACCTGAACCGATCTGGGACCAATGTTCTAGCGAAAAGGGTAAATAGGGTGGTCAACAGGACTTTAAACTAGAAAGTTGGGGGGGGGGGGGGGGGGAGGGTAAAACTCCAAGAAGTATGACTAATGGGAAACAAAGCAGCAGGTTAGCGCTTGGGGGGGTGGATTCAACTTCATGGAAAATTATGAAAAAACTGAAAAGAAAGGAGAGCCCAGGAGAGGCTATTAAAGTCTCCAGAACACAAAATAGGACAGAGTGTTTGGAAAGGGCTAGGAATCTAACTTCAGGCACATCAGATAAAGGGACAACAATGAGAAAGAGGATGGGAAATACAGGACTGAAGGTGTTGTATCTGAATGCATGCAGTATACGAAATAAGGTAAATGAGCTTGTGGCGCAGATTGAAATTGGCAGGTATGATGTGGTGGGCATCACGGAGACATGGCTGCAAGGGGATCAGGACTGGGAGCTAAATATACAAGGATATACATCCTATCGAAAAGATAGGCAGGCTGGTAGAGGGGGTGGGGTTGCTTTGTTAGTTAGAAATGAAATTAAATCGATAGCAAGAAATGACGTAGGGTCAGATGATGTAGAATCTGTGTGGGTAGAGTTGAGGAACCGCAAAGGTAAAAAAAAACCATAATGGGAGTTATGTACAGGCCTCCGGACGGTGGTCAGGATGTGTGGCACAAGATACACCAGGAGATAGAAAAGGCGTGTAAGAAAGGCAAGGTTACAGTGATCATGGGGGATTTCAATATGCAGGTAGACTGGGAAAATCAGGTTGGTAGTGGATCCCAAGAAGAGGAATTTGTGGAATGTCTACAAGATGGCTTTTTGGAGCAGCTTGTGGTGGAGCCCACTAGGGAACAGGCAATTCTAGATTTAGTGATGTGTAATGAGGCAGATTTGATAAGGGGGCTTAAGGTGAAGGAACCCTTAGGAGGAAGTGACCATAATTTGATAGAATTTACCCTGCAATTTGAGAGGAAAAAGCTGGAATCAGATGTAACGGTCTTACAGTTGAATAAAGACAACTACAGAGGCATGAGGGAGGAGCTGGCCAGAATTGACTGGGAGATGAGCCTAGCAGGAAAGACAGTGGAACAGCAATGGCAGGAGCTTCTGGGAGTAATTTGGGAGACACAGCAAAAATTCATCCCTAGGAAGAAGAAGCATACTAAAGGGAGGACGAGGCAACCATGTCTGACAAGGGAAGTCAGGGACAGCATAAAAGCTAAAGAAAAACATACAATGTGGCGAAGAACAGTGGGAAACCAGGGGATTGGGAAGCCTATAAAGACCAACAGAGGACAACTAAAAAAGAAATAAGGAGGGAGGAGATTAAATATGAGGGTAAACTAGCCAGTAATATAAAAGAAGATTGCAAGAGTTTTTTAGATATATAAAGGGTAAGAGAGAGGCAAAAGTGGACATTGGGCCGTTGGAAAATGACGCTGGAGAAGTAGTAGTGGGGAACAAAGAAATGGTGGAGGAACAGAATAGATACTTTGCATCAGTCTTCACGGTGGAAGACACCAAAGCTCAAGAGAGTCGGGGGGCAGAGGTGAGTATGGTGGCCATTACTAAGGAGAAGGTGCTAGAAAAACTGAAAGGTCTGAAGGTGAATAAACCACCTGGACCAGATGGATTACACCCCAGAGTTCTGAAGGAGATAGCTGAAGAGATAGTGGAGGCGTTAGTGGTGATCTTTCAGGGATCACTGGAGCCAGGGAGGGTCCCAGAGGACTGAAAAATTGCTAATGTAACCCCCCTGTTTAAGAAAGGAGTGAGGCAAAAGACGGGAAATTACAGGCCGATTAGCCTGACCTCGGTCGTTGGTAAGATTTTAGAGTCCATTATTAAGGATGAGATTTCAGAATACTTGGAAGTGCATGGTAAAATAGGGCAAAGTCAGCATGGTTTCATCAAGGTCAGGTCATGCCTGACAAATCTGTTAGAATTCTTTGAGGAGGTAACGAGTAGGTTAGACAAAGGAGAGCCAATGGATGTTATCTACTTGGAGTTCCAGAAGGCCTTTGACAAGGTGCGCACAAGAGGCTGCTCAGTAAGATAAGAGCCCATGGTGTTAGAGGCAAGGTACTAGCATGGATAGAAGATTGGCTGTCTGGCAGGAGGCAGAGAGTGGGGATAAGAGTACAACATGGGGAAGTGTGAGGTCATGCACTTTGGTAGGAAGAATAGAGGCATGGACTATTTTCTAAATGGGGAGAGAATTCAGAAATCTGGAGTGCAAAGGGACTTGGGAGTCCTAGTCCAGGATTCTCTTAAGGTTAACTTGCAGGTTGAATCGGTAGTTAGGAAGGCAAATGCAATGTTGGCATTTATTTCGAGAGGACTAGAATATAAAAGCAGGGATGTGCTGCTGAGGCTTTATAAGGCTCTGGTCAGACCACATTTAGAATATTGTGAGCAATTTTGGGCCCCGGATCTCAGGAAGGATGTTCTGGCCCTGGAGAGGGTCCAGAGGAGGTTCACGAGAATGATCCCAGGAATGAAAGGCTTAACATATGAGGAACGTTTGAGGACTCTGGGTCTATACTCGATGGAGTTTAGAAGAATGAGGGGGGATCTGATTGAAACTTACAGAATACTGAAAGGCCTGGATAGAGTGGACGTGGGGAAGATGTTTCCATTAGTAGGAGAGACTAGGACCCGAGGGCACAGCCTCAGAGTAAAGGGAAGACCTTTGAGGAGAAACTTCTTTAGCCAGAGAGTGGTGAATCTATGGAATTCATTGCCACAGAAGGCTGTGGAGGCCAGGTTATTGAGTGTATTTAAGACCGAGATAGATAGGTTCTTGATTGGTATGGGGATCAAAGGTTACGGGGAGAAGGCGGGAGAATGGGGTTGAGAAACTTATCAGCCATGATTGAATGGCGGAGCAGACTCGATGGGCCGAATGGCCTAATTTCTGCTCCTATGTCTTATGGTCTAAACCCTTGTGTGATCGTATCAGGTCACCTCACGGTCTCCTCTTTCCCACAGAAAAGTAATGATCAGATAATCGGTTTTGAATGACGTTGGTTCAGGGATTAAACATTTGTCAGGAAGTCAGGGAGAATGCCTCTGCTCCTCCTCAAAATATCCAGAGATGGCAGATGGAGCCTTGCTTTAACGTCTCATCCCCCAAAAAAAAACACCTCCAACTATGCAGCACCCTGTCACTAACACATGGACAGTGTCTGGCTAGACCATAAACTCACGACTCCAGAGTGGGACTTGAACCCATTACCTTCTGTCTCATAGCTGATACTCAGCCAGAGGCTCGAGCCCAGTTTATAAGCTCATGGTTGCTAAAGGAATAAGCTCTTTCACAGAGTTGATGTTGAAAGCCAATCCCTTAAGATCCAAGTGTTTTCTAAGTGTGGGTGCCATTGCTGAGGCCAGCATTTGCTGCCCACCTCTTAATCGCCCCTGGGAAGGTGGTGGGTGAGCCGCCTTCTTGAGCTGCTGCAGTCCATCTGGTGTAGGTACATCCACAGTGCAGTTAGGAAGGGAGTTCCAGATTTTTGACCCAGCGACAGTGAAGGAACGGTGATATAGTTCCAAGTCAGGACGGTACCTGGCTTGGAGGGGGAATTTGCAGGTGGTGGTGTTCCCTTGCATCTGCTGCCCTTGTCCTTCTGGGTGGCAGAGGTCACAGGTTTGGAAGCTCTTCCCACATATAGGGCAGAATTTTGCCCTTGATGGGCAGGCGGGTCCGACCGACTCGGCAGCGGGCAGCCAGCCAATCGCCGCCGAAACGGGCCCCGCCGCCATTTTGCGTGGGCGGGCCAATTAAGGCCCCGCCCAGCGGGAAGCGCTATGCACTTCCTGTCCGGGCAGCAGGGGGAGGGGGGTGGGGTGGGGGGGATTTGCCAACTGCGAGAGATGCATGCGCACAAAAGCGCGCACATCTCCCCGAGGCAAAGTGCTGCCTCCGGGGGAGATCGCTGAAAGGCAGTGAAACACGAAAAATAAAAAAATCATTAACATGTCCCCCTTATGTGAAAATGTCACACGAGATGGGACATGTTAGTGAAGAGCGCAAAAAAAACTTTATTACACATTTTTAATTCCGATATCAAACCTCATCCCGCCACTGAATGAGGTTTGATTAAAAATCACTTACCCACCTGCCCGTTGGGCCCGTGTGCCGAGCTGAAGTTCGCACGGGCCCCTTCAAAATCCTGGCCGATTGGTCACCTAACGGCCTTAACAAGGCCTTTAACTAATGGCGGGCGCGCGTCGTGCTGCATGGCGCGCCCGCCGACCGAAACGTCGCGATGCCGTCCGGACGCTCGCGCAACATTTTAAGCGCTGGCGTGCGGACTCCGCCACCCGCACATCAGCCAGAAGATTCAGCCCATAGCTTTTTTTACAAAAAAAATGTTTCATCCGCGAACAAAAAAACAAGTGCACATTCTATTGCGAGAGGCATTTTTTCTTTTAAATGATTTGGCGAGTAGAATTGGTCAAATATCAGCCAATTGTAACAATCTTCACAGTGTTTCATTACAAAACGATGGGAAGTTTAGTCCTGTATTGCAGTTATGGAGTGTGCAATTATTAAATGCGAAGGAGCAGTCTCAAATGATAATTACCAATTCATAATTTTGGTAGAAATATGAAAGATAGTCAAGTGGCTTATGTCTGGATATTAAAACAGATTACAAAGTTATGGGACATGAATTTTAGAAATGCAGATAGAAACCTGTTACTTTTCACAACATCGTATTGTGATCGGTACAATCAGCACCATGTGTTGTAAAATATGCAGCTTTTTAAGAGAACGGTCAAAAATTAACAGCATTCGACACCAGAAATAATTGTATGAAAATGGACAAGAAAAAGTGATTGACATAGTAGATCGGCATGTGAAAAAGAGGACAAATTGAGCTTACCATTTCAAATCTGCATACAGCAACACTCACCAGATAACCAGCAGCCCTACAGTGTATTTTCGGTTTTTAATCTCAAATTTCTAGTCCACATCCTTCCACCCCCATGTCGAATCATAACCCACAGCAGCAGAGCAGATGGGCTTTTAATTTGCATTAGTCTCCTAGGATTTGTCATTTGACCAATTCAGGTCAAATGTTCAGGCTACAGTCTAGCTACAGATCACATACAGTCACCACAGTAGGAAGATGTAGGAAGGCAATTTTCTGTGACTTACAAAGGAAACTAGTTTCCATTGTATACTAGATTAATAACTCATTGCAATTTTAAAAAGATCTATTCATTCATGGGATGTGACCCTGGCCACATTTATTGTCCATTCCTAATTGTCCAGGAGAACAATCTGGAAAGCTGTGTTTCAACTGTGCTGCAAATTGGAATAGAATCCGCAGGGAGTGGTTGAAGCAAGTATCACAGTGTCTTTACAGTGCAGAAGGAGGCCATTTGGCCCATCGAGTCTGCACTGGCTCTCTGAAAGAGCATTCCACCTGGTCCCACTCCCCTGCCTTATTCTTGTAGCCTTGCACGTTCTCTTCTCAGGTAGCAATCCAATTCCCTTTTGAATACCGTGACTGAACCTCCCTCCACCACCCTTTCAGGAAGTTTGTTCTAGACGCCAACCGCCCTCTGGGTGAAAGTTTGTTTCCTCATCACATTTACTCCTTTTGCCAATTATTTTGAATCTGTGCCCTCTAGTTCTTGATGTTCTCTTGAGTGGGAACAGTTTCTCACTGTTCACCCTGCCCATACCCCTCAGGATCTTGAATACCTCTATCAAGTCTCCTCTCAGCCTTCTTTTCTAAAGAAAAACAGTCCCAACCTCTCCAATCTATCCTCATAGCTACAATTCTTCATCCTGGGGATTACTCTTATGAATCTCCTCTGTACTCTCTCCAATGCCTTACATCCTTCTTCAAGTATGGCGCCCAGAACAGTTGCCATGAAGCTAAGAAGACATTCTTCCTACCACACAAATGAGTAACGTGGTGTATGAATTTCAGTGCTGTTGTGATGCTAGTTATCTAGGCCTTGGGTCACAAAGACTAGCAGATTACAGCAAATAGCATGTCCCTTCAGCTGTTCACAATAGGCAGAGTACCGATCATACCCAACCAGCCCGGGCTTACAAAACTCAAAACACAAACGTCGAACATTAGAGGTGATTCCACGATTGGACAGCATTAGCTGAGCAATCCAAGGGATGCCAAGAATTACACGAACAACCAATTAAAGATTATCACAGAATTGTTACAGTGCAGGGGGCCATTTGTCTCCAAGTGAGCAATTCACCTAGTGGCATTCCCCCACCTTCCCCTCGTAACGCTGCACATTCTTCCTTTTCAGATTACAGTCTAACCCCCTCTTTGAAAGCTTCGATTGAACCTGCCTCCACCACACTCGCAGGCAATACGTTCCAGACCATAACCACTCGCTGCAAGTAAAAGATTTTCCTCATGTAGCTTTTGCTTCTTTTGCCAAATACTTTAAATATGGACCCTCTCGTTCTCGATCCTTTCATGAATGGGAATAGTTTCTCCTCTGACCCCTCATGGTCACTATCAAATATCCTCTCAACCTTCTCTTCTTCAAGGAAAACAATCTCAACTTCTTCAATCTATCCTCATGACTAAAATTCCTCATCCCTGGAACCACTCACATTCACATCCTAAAGTGAGGCGCCCGGGACAAAACTCAATGCTCCAGCAGAGGCTTAAGTAGCATCATACGAGTTCAAAATAACCTCCTTGTTCATGTACTCTATGCCTCTATTAATAAAGCCTAGTATGCTGAATGCTTTATTAACCGCTGGCTCAAACTGTCCTGCTTACCTTCAATGATTTATGCATTACACCCAGATTCCCTCTGCTCCTGCACTCCCATTAGAATTGTATCCGTTATTTTATACTGTCTCTCCATGTTCTTCCTACCAAGATGAATCACTTCGCATTGAAGTTCTTCTGCCACTTCTCTGCCCATTCATCAACTTGTCTATGCCCTTTTGAAGTTCCACACTATCCTCACATTTCACAATGCCTCCAAGTTTCATATCATCCACAGATCTTGAAATTGTGTCCTGTATACTAAGTTCTAGGTCATTAAGATATATATAATCAGGAAGAGGAAGGGTTCCAAATATTGACCCCTGATGAACTCTACTACAAACCTTCCTCCAGCCCAAAAAACATTAACCACTACTCTTATAAAAACAAAAAGCTAAAAGCTACTGTGGATGCTGGAAATCCAAAACAAAATAAAAACAGAATTACCTGGAAAAACTCAGCAAGTCTGGCAGCATCGGCGGAGAAGAAATCAGTCAACGTTTCGAGCCCTCATGGCTCTTCGGCAGAACTGAAGCATAGTTTCAACAAGGGAGAAATATAAATTGGTTTAAGGTGGGTGGGGGGGAAGAGACACATTGAGGGTGTGGTGTGAGCAGATAATCAAAAGATGTCAGAGACAAAAGGGTCAAAGAGGTGTTGAAGGTGGTGGTCTTTGTCTGAGAAAAGTGCTAATTAAGAATGGAAAACAGGATATTCAAAGTACAGCTCTAGTGGGGGTGGGGTGGAAAGACTAAAGGTTTTAGTTTTAGATTTAAAAATAATGGAAATAGGTGGGGAAAGAAGAATCTATATAAATTATTAAAAAAAAAAGGGCGGGTGGGGGGGGAAAAGAAACGGGGTGGGGATGGGGGGAGGGGGAGTTTAAGATCTAAAGTTGTTGAATTCAATATTCAGCCCGGAAGGCTGTAAAGTGCCTAGTCGGAAGATGAGGTGCTGTTCCTCCAGTTTGCGTTGGGCTTCACTGGAACAATGCAGCAAGCCAAGGACAGACATGTGGGCAAGAGAACAGGGTGGAGTGTTAAAATGGCAAGCGACAGGGAGGTTTGGGTCTTTCTTGCGGACAGACCGCAGGTGTTCCGCAAAACGGTCGCCCAGTTTGCGTTTGGTCTCTCCAATGTAGAGGAGACCGCATTGGGAGCAACGAATGCAGTAGACTAAGTTAGGGGAAATGCAAGTGAAATGCTGCTTCACTTGAAAGGAGTGTTTGGGCCCTTGGACGGTGAGGAGAGAGGAAGTGAAGGGGCAGGTGTTGCATTTTCTGCGTGGGCATGGGGAGGTGCCATAAGTGGGGGTTGAGGAGTAGGGGGTGATGGAGGAGTGGACCAGGGTGTCCCGGAGGGAACGATCCCTACGGAATGCCGTCAAGGGGGGTGAAGGGAAGATGTGTTTGGTGGTGGCATCATGCTGGAGTTGGCGGAGGATGATCCTTTGAATGCGGAGGCTGGTGGGGTGATAAGTGAGGACAAGGGGGACCCTATCATGTTTCTGGGAAGGAGGAGAAGGCGTGAGGGAGGATGCGCGGGATATGGGCCGGACACGGTTGAGGGCCCTGTCAACGACCGTGGATGGAAAACCTCGGTTAAGGAAGAAGGAGGACATGTCAGAGGAGCTGTTTTTGAAGGTAGCGTCATCAGAACAGATGCGACGGAGGCGAAGGAACTGAGAGAATGGGATGGAGTCTTTACAGGAAGCGGGGTGTGAGGAGCTGTAGTCGAGGTAGCTGTGGGAGTCGGTAGGCTTGTAATGGATATTGGTGGACAGTCTATCATCAGAGATTGAGACAGAGAGGTCAAGGAAGGGAAGAGAAGTGTCAGAGATGGACCATGTGAAGATGATGGAGGGGTGGAGATTGGAAGCAAAATTGATAAATTTTTCCAGGTCCCGACGAGAGCATGAAGCAGCACCGAAGTAATCATCGATGTACCGGAGAAAGAGTTGTGGGAGGGGGCCGGAGTAGGACTGGAACAAGGAATGTTCCACATACCCCATAAAGAGACAGGCATAGCTGGGGCCCATGTGGGTACCCATAGCCACACCTTTTATTTGGAGGAAGTGAGAGGAGTTAAAGGAGAAATTGTTCAGTGTGAGAACAAGTTCAGCCAGACGGAGGAGAGTAGTGGTGGATGGGGATTGTTGGGGCCTCTGTTCAAGGAAGAAGCTAAGGGCCCTCAGACCATCCTGGTGGGGGATGGAGGTGTAGAGGGATTGGACATCCATGGTGAAGAGGAAGCGGTTGGGGCCAGGGAACTGGAAATTGTTGATGTGACGTAAGGTGTCAGAGGAATCACGGATGTAGGTGGGAAGGGACTGGACAAGGGGAGAGAGAAGGGAGTCAAGATAACGAGAAATGAGTTCCGTGGGGCAGGAACAGGCTGACACGATCGGTCTGCCAGGACAGTTCTGTTTGTGGATTTTGGGTAGGAGGTAGAAGCGGGCCGTCCGAGGTTGGGCGACTATCAAGTTGGAAGCTGTGGGAGGAAGATCTCCAGAGGAGATGAGGTCAGTGACAGTCCTGGAAACAATGGCTTGATGTTCTGTGGTGGGGTCATGGTCCAGGGAGAGGTAGGAGGAAACGTCTGCGAGTTGACGCTCAGCCTCCGCGAGGTAGAGGTCAATGCGCCAGACAACAACAGTACCACCCTTGTCAGCGGGTTTGATGACAATGTTGGGGTTGGACCTGAGAGAACGGAGTGCAGTGAGTTCAGAGAGAGACAGATTAGAATGGGTGAGAGGAGCAGAGAAATTGAGACGGCTAATGTCACGCCGACAGTTCTCAATGAAAAGATCAAGAGAAGGTAAGAATCCAGAGGGAGGGGTCCAAGTGGAGGGAGAATATTGGAGGTGGGTAAAAGGATCCGTTGAACGGGGAGAGGACTCCTGCCCAAAGAAGTGAGCACGGAGACGAAGACAGCGGAAGAAGAGTTCAGCATCATGCCGAGCCCGAAATTCATTGAGATGAGAGCGTAAGGGTATGAAACTAAGTCCTTTGCTGAGCACTGAACGTTCAGCATCGGAGAGGGGAAGGTCAGGGGGTATAGTGAATACGCGGCTGGGGCTGGGATTGGAAGATGGGGTGAGGACGGAGGGACAAGCAGGGGTGGAGGGTCCCCGATGGGTGTTGGAGTCGATGAGTTGTTGGAGCTTGCGTTCCTTAGCACTTGAGAGAAAGAGAAAAAGTTTCTTGTTGAGGCGACGGATGAGGCGAAGAATAAAATGAAACTGGGGGCACGCGCAGCTTTGAAAAAGGGTGCGGCGGTGCTGCTGGAGGGAGAGGTCGAGTGTGTTCATATGGCGGCGCATGGCACTGAGTGTGGATCTCAGAATGCGACGGGAACAGCAGTCCGAGAAACGTTTTATGTCCCGGAGATACCTGTAATCCTGGGTGGGTTCGAAACAAGAGGGATGGAATTTCAGTTGAAATCCACGTGGGGTGAGTCCACTACTCTTTCCTGTCACTCAGCCAAGTTCACTTCCATGTTTCTACTTACTCTTTTGTTTCTACTTACTCTTTTATTCCATGAGCTATAACTTTGCTCACAATTCTGTTGTGTGGCGCTGCATCAAATGCCTTTTGGAAGTCCATGTACACCACATCAACAGCAAGTTAGTTAAACATGATTTTCCCCTAACAAATCCATGCTGGCTTTCCTTAATTAACCCGCATTTGCCCAAGTGGCTATTAATTTATCCCGAATAATGTTTCTAGAAGTTTCCCCACCACTGAAGTCAAACTGACTGGCCTGTAGTTGCTGGGCTTATCTTTACACTCGTAACATTTGCAATTCTCCAGTCTCTGGAGCCACCCCTGAGTCTAAGGAAGACTGGAAAATTATGGCTGGTGCCTCTCGCTAAACTGCATCCGTACAAACCATGGCACATGCAGATACCTGATGCACAAATGGAAAATTAAAACTCACCTGTATGAGAGTGTGGTCACCCAGAGCAGGACCATGGGAAACATAATCACTCAGTGCCTGACTCAAATATGCAGGAGGTATTATAGTGATACACACCGCCACTCCTGATGTAATATCCTGGCTTGACCACCTTGATGTAAAATTATAGTTATTCCTCTATACCCAGCCACACGAAAGAGGAAAAGCAAGAGACGAAAAGCTTCGAACAGCTAGTCTCTTTTTTCAAGCAATACTCAAGTTCTGTCCTCCAAACGACTATTAGTTGATGTATCTTTCTAGCTGGGCTCAATGCTTCAACAGTGCTTTGTCACGTTCTTGAGCAACTTTCTCTCAATAAGCTGTCCCCTCCCCTCTCTGTCCTGATTTGTTGCTGTTTTATGAATACAATATTTCAACCAACAGTCAGTAAATCGTATTTACAATCATACAATGCACGAATTATGACAGAAACAAGCGCTAGACAGGTGGAGAAAGCAATGGACATAACAACGTATAGCAGGATGGATAGATGGAATTAGGAGCTTTCCATGGCATTACTCATGGTGAATCAAAGGTTACGCTGTTCCAAAGAAGATTGAGGTGCACATTGTTAGAGCAGGAAGTTGGATAAAAAGCCAGTCAGAAACTGGGGTAAAATTGATTTCTAGAAGGAAAAATACAAGGTTTACTCACCTACTGTAGAGAGAGGTAAATAAATACATTGAATATATAAGGCAATCATCTGTTTGTTTGAAGGACAATAGAGTAAGGACCAAAATATGTACAGATACATCCATATATATGAACAATTATAGTATTTACACAAGGCAGCTGCCATTCACAATATATCGCACATTACAAAACATTAAATATTGCAGTAAAAATAGTGGTGAGGCTTTCAGTGTTCACTGTATTAAAGAGTAAATTGGACAGCAACTTACATCACCACACATGCACAGTCAAGTGCAGAAATCAGGGTGTTGCTGTCCCAGTTGCCCTGATCCACCCCAAGCTGCGCTATGCTGGAGTCTCAGAGATTCAGTGTGATGGAGACACATTAAACTCAAATCGGAAAAAATGTAAGAGATCGCCCATTTCACTGTAAGCAAATTTTGAAATGGTGTGGTCAAGTCTTAATTAGTGCCAACCAACCTCAGGCACTGAAAATTACTTTTAAAAATGTGGAGTCTCATTCAGAGTTTTAGATTCAAAATAAAGCAAATTTAAAAAAAGGTGTTTCTGAACTTTTTTTATCTCTTCTCTCTGTCTCATTTTTCCTTTGCTCTCTATTTCACTTTCTGCACATGATTTGACATTGGATTGAATATTCAAAGTTACGCGTCCTGGTTTAGACTCTGCACTGCTCATTAACCATTCTACAATCAGATTAGTTAAGGAGATATACCGTGCCCTGTTCACAGGTACCAGCTCCCCTGTAAAGGGTGTTGGGTAGAAACTGACTATAATCACTTCAAGTTCCAGTGCAAAACTCCATAGTCCTTGGGGTGCCATTCATTTGCCATTGACTGCAACACCCAGCCTAATAATGCGTCACTCGCAACTCCTGCAACCAACGATGGACATCCAAGTTGTTGTTTTCCAGAAATTACAATCAAATGAGTTCTTGCTTTATCCTAAAGTTACGGACTGGGGTAGTGGGAGGAAGAGGTTTATTTAAAAACAAAGCACTTTTGGTTGTTTTAATTAACAGGCTGAGAAGCCAAGTTCTTGTACATAGTTATTTGCATATTTTACTTCAGTATTAGTCCACAATCTCATGTTTCATGCTGTTTTAAATGGTTTTTTAAAAAAACATTGAGAATTGCCTTCTGCACCATCAGACTGGGAGGGGTAGGGCTTAAAGAACATGTCCTTGCCTGATCTCTGGAATGTTCCTTACATACAGCAGTGAAGGAACCTTAAAACCTGAACTCTGGAGCAAAAATTGAAGGGGCAGGGATGTGCATCACTGACACAAACAAGCCAGTAAGAAATCATCTTAGAGAAATGGCCAGCAAATGTACAACTGCCATAATTTAAGCACCAACCAAGTATTCAAAAATTAAGCCTCAGGCTTCTGACACAGCATTAGACCTTGCCAAGAAATACATTATTCTGAGATCTTGATGCAGCAGTTCCAAGGAAGGATGAATAGCTCATTGTGTGTATACAGCATCCTACTTCAACCTCTGCACCATCACCTGCCTCTGGGGCCCTGGTTGTAGGTTACCTCTAGTTGAAGCACGCACCCAGGCCTTAGTTACCTGTAGACTTGACTATTCCAACATACACCTGGATGGCCTTGCACCCTTTGTAAACTTGAGCTCACCCAGAATTCTGCCGTCCATATTCTAACTTGTACCAAGTCCCGTTCACTCATCGACCTACAATAGCTCCCAGTCCAGCAACTCTGAGTTTAATGTTCCCATCCAGTTTTCAAAATCCTTTATGGCCTCGCCTCTCCCTTATCTCTAACCTCTTCCAGCCCAAGATCATTGCATTCCTCCAATTCTAGCTTTCTGCACATCTGAAAGGACATACCTTCAGCAGCCACGGTTCTAAGCTCTGGAATTCAGTTCCTAACCTTTTCCACTTCCCTTCCCTCTTTTAAGACGCTCCTTAAAGTCTACCTATTTGGCCAAGCTTTTGTCACCTGTCTGAAAATCTCCCAATATAGCTCAGTCTCGAATTCTGTCCGGTCGTGCTCATGTGAAGCAGCTTGGGATGTTTCATTATGTTAAAGGCACCATATAAATACAAGTTGTTGTGAAATGCCACATTAAACTGTATCAAAAGGACTTCACATGTTGGAATAAGGGTTCCCAAGAGGAAATGACTATGTCTGTTGGACTCATCGGAGTTGGTTGCATTTGGATGAGTGAGGAGATGAGCTAATTAAAAGGAGGTTGTGGAATTCCAACTGCACAGCCACCGGTGTGACTAAGCATATAACTAAATGTTATCCACATCCCCATTAAGAGGGAACGGTGACTCAGTGGTAGCGCTCACTCCTGAATCAGAAGGATGTGTGTTCAGGTCCTACTCCAGGGACTTGACCACAATCTAGGCTGACATGGAGGGGTCTTGACAGGATGGGTGTGGAGAGGATGTTTCCTCTTGTTGGAGAATCTAGAACGAGGGGTCACTGTTTAAAAATAAGGGCTCGCCCATTTAAAACAGGGATGGGATGACATTTTTTCTGAAGGTTGAGAGTCTTTGCTTCCACCTTTTCAAGAAGAGAGTTCCAGAGTCTTTGAATATTTTTAAGGCAGAGGTGGATAGATTCCTGGTAAGTAAGGAGGTGACAGGTTATCGGGGGTAGGTGGGATGCATATTTCAGGTTACTATCAGATCAGCCATGATCTTATTAAATGGCGGAGCAGACTCGAGGGGCTGAATGGCCTACTCCTGCTTCTTGTTCATATGTTCATATGCAGCACTGAAAGAGCAATGCACAGAGGTGCTGGCTGAGGGTTAGACTTCATCTGACCTCCCAGAATCCAAAGATTCTTCCAGTCTCCTGGTCGATACTTATGCCTCAACCAAGGCCACTAAAAAACTGATCTGATTATCACATTGTAGTTTGAGGGAGCTTGCTGTGTGTAAATTGGTTGCATCATTTCCTATGTTATAACAGTGACTACACTTCAGAAGTACTTTAGGTCGCCCTGAGGTCATGAAAGGTGCAATGTGTTCCTCTTTAAAAAGTGAAGTGTTAACTATGATTTACCATCCAATCTCGTCAATGAACCACACTGATAAATCTTTCAGTTGGAGCATGTAGCCCCACTCCCCGCTTAATTGATGTGTACAGTAAACACCACAGGAATGTAATCCACCAGAACTAGTAGGCATATCATGTTGGGCACCTCAAGGTTAAAATGCAACCTTGGAAGTAAATGTGATTTAGTAACTATGAACACTATACATTTCTACCACAGGAAACCATACATGGGTGGAATTTACACTGAAACTTATTGTTCTACATATTTAATAAATGGCGACACAAGAAATCACTAGTGTTGTACTACTTTTTCAATAGTTTATACCCATCAGAAATATTTGCCCACGTGCAAGGAGCAATGTAGTTAAAAAAAAAGCCATGTACAAGATTAATGTGACCGTCAAGGATTGGGAGATCTATCATTTTTCAATTTTTTCTTATTTCTGGGATTTTTTTTTAGACACAAACTGTTCTGCTGCTGACTGGGCAAATAATTGGAATGTGCAAATCATCTGAACCCAGCCATCCCTATCTCATAGGATATATAGGCACTCTCCTTTGACATATCCCTATCCGCTTGAGTGTATGGCTAGCAACAGGTAGGTAAAGGTTAATTAATGAGGAATCATATCTAGGTACTAAAAACAGAGCTAATTGCAGAGAGGAGGTGGAGCTAATTACTGGCGGGGTGGTTGGGGGGTGGGGGGGGGTGGAGGAAAGATGGGGGTGTGGCTGACACATTGTCTGCTGTCGTGAACTCTAGCTCCCAATGCATTTTAATTTCTGATGGCACGGGACTTTAAAACTTAACCTCTGATCCAGCCGAAGTTCTATGGGGAAATGCATATATCTGATCTTAATTAATAGCAATTGTTTTTAAATAAAGAAGGTGTCACCTTGGTGGCACTCCTGCCTCAGAGCCAAAAGGCCATGGAATCAAGCTCCTGCCAAGAGACTTGAGCACCAAAACCTAGGCCAGCACTTCTGGAGGGAGTGCTGCCCTGTCTGAGGTGCCTTCTTTCAGATGAGATGTTAAACCTTTCAGGTGGGTGTAAAAGATCCCAAGGCCACTACTTTACAGAAGAGTGGGGAGAGTTTACCCTGGTGTCCAGGTCAATATTCATCCTTCAGCCAAGACTTAAAACAGATGATGTAGTCATTTTACTGCTGTTTGTGGGAGCTTGCTGTGCACAAATTGGCTGTCATGCCATGCTTCCTACATTTAAAAAAAAATTGTTTACAGGATATGGGCATTGCTGGCTAGGCCAGCATTTATTGCCCATCCCTAATTGCCCTTGAGTAGGTGGTGGTGAGCTGCCTTCTCGAACCACTGCAGTCCATGTGGTGTAGCTACACCCAGAGTGCTGTTAGGAAAGGAGTTCCAGGATTTTGACCCAGCAACAGTGAAGGAACGGCAATATATTTCCAAGTCAGGATGGTGAGTGGCTTGGAGGGGAACTGGCAGGCGGTGGTGTTCCCATGTGCCTGTTGCCCTTGTCCTTCTAGATGGTAGTGGTCATGGCTTTCGAAGGTGCTGTCAATGGAGGCTTAGTGAGTTTCTGCAGTGCTTCTTTTAGATGGTATACACTGCTGCCACTGTGCGTCAGTGATGGAGGAAGTGAATGTATGTTTGTGGGTAGGGTGCCAAACAAGCGGGCTGCTTTGTCCTGGATGATGTCAAGCTTCTTGAGTGTTTTTGGAACTGTACTCACCCAGGCAAGTGGAGAGTATTCCATCACACTCCTGACTTGTGCCTTGTAGGTGGTGGACAGGCTTTGGGGAGTTACTCACTGCAGGATTCCTAGCCTTTGACTTGCTCTTGTAGCCATTATATTTCCAGTAGTTAAATTAGCATAACATGTTTGATCATGGGTAATGCAACATTGCCAGGTATTGGGTGTATTATTAGAGAGAACTTGCATTTATACAGCACTTTCACAACCTCAGGACATCCTAAAGCACTTTACAGCCAAAGAAGTACGTTTCAAGTGCAGTTACTGTTGCAAGTGTAGGAAACAGTGTCCAATTTCTGCACAGCAAGCTCCTACCAATAGCATGGTCATAATGATCAGAGGAGGTGCTTTTGCCAGGATCTGAGGAGGAACACATCTGTCTTTCTTCAAAATATTGCCATGGGATCTTTTGCATGCACCCAAGAGGGCAGAAGGGGTTTTGGTTTAACGTCTCATCTGAGAGACAGCTCCTCCAACAGATGAGCACTCCATCAGTGCTGCATTAGGACTAAAAACAAAAAACTACTGCGGACTACATTAGGACTGTCAACCTAGATATTATGCTCAAGTCTCCAGAATAGTGGGACCTGAACCTACATCCCTCTTAGCACTCATCCCTTGGACTATCATCCGAACCTCGGCTGACACCCATTGGTTCACACGTTGATTTGTAGAGAGGGAGGACTAGTTAATGAAATTCAGCTTTGGTAATGAGCAAGATGAAATTATCTTACACAGCCTGCAAAACATAGCAGCTACCAAATATTTCCCAACTCTAGCCAGACAAGCTGTTAAAGCGTTGATATTTGTCTTGTGATGAGAAAGTGCTCATTTATAAATCGACCTAACTCTGGCAGCAGAATGCAATATAACCCTTCACTGGGTAAGCAACAAATTTCACCTGGAGCCAGTCATACCTGCAGAATGCAACAGGAGCTGAACTTTTCCCATAGCTTTTCTACCACTCCCTGAGCAAGACATACCCTGCGCAAAGTCCAACACAAGCTTATATAATCACTAGGCTCAGTGTCTGGATGGTTGCCAGCTCTGGTTGGAAGCATCGCCATTGGTCAGCCGACACATTCATCCTCACAGCACAATACCTTCCCAAGCCAATTATAAAGCGAATCCCAAAGTCTTCTTTCCTTCACTGGATCCTTCCTGACGGTCAGTCAGACAGCCTCTATCCCCTAACCCATCTCAAATCGTTTTGTAACCCATGAGCAAATGTTTTCCTTCTCTTTGAACAGTAAGATTATATTGCTGAAACTTTTTTTTTGTCTTTCACTCATCAGGACAAATACAAGAATGCCAAATTTCAAACAAGCAATCCATAAAACAGGAGAAAAGGATGCTGATTGGTTGGCAAGCCCACTCTAACTGGCCGAGGTCATCAACATACCAATTCTCCATGACAACAGCTTGGCCAGAGTCGACTTGCCAACCAATTAGGACCTTTTTTCTGAGAGTATAAGTTGTAGTATTTGTTTGAAATTTGGCATTCTTGCATTTATCCTGCTGAGTGCAAGATGAAACGCTTCAGCAACTTGTCTCTTTTTTTCAACAATATTTAAGTACTAACATTATAATGCCCCCAATAATTTACTGCCTGGGCTGCTGGGAGCAGAGTTCAGAAGATTAATCTCCAACTCCTGGAAGGCGGGCAAACTTCATGTAACTCCACGTTTATTTCCAACACATCGAGCGAAAAATTCTGCCCAGTGTGCGGGTGCACGCCCGACATGTTGGAACACAAAACAGCGCCCAATGATGCCGGTTAAGCGTCCTGGCGTCATTGTGCGATGTTTCTCTCGGCGGGTGTGTGTGTGGGTGTCGGAGCCATGCCTGCCATTAATTAAGAGGCCAGTTAGTGCCATTAAAAAAGTCAAATTGACGCAGATTTTTCATTGCCCGTGAGATTTTGTGCTCATTGTACGGGCAAAACGGGCAGGCGGTCAGCTGACAATTTCAAAAACCTCATCCACGAGAGGAATAAAAGGGTCAGCAGCATTGCCAGCGTGTCAGCAGTTTGGTAGCTAGTTTGCTGCTAGTGATTTATTGGTACTTGGCAGCTTCATCTCTGTTTGGGGCTTCATTATTAGCATTTCCAGACTTCATTTCAGGTCTCCTTGGTACCTCCAAGGATCCCAAGAATTCAGACCGTGTGGACCCTTCCAGGTATCGGACAGCCTTCTGTTACCCTGGTAATGGGGATTGTGGTCTCCGCTCGAGGCACCTCCTCTGAGGAGGGGGCAGAAGGCCAGGTGTCCCAATGCAGCTTCCAGGGGAACCACCTTTGGCAGGAGAGGCGCAGGCACAAGGGGCGCAGGGCCAGCAGGTAGTCCAAGGCGAAGGGGTCGCAGAAGATGCCACGATCCTGCTGCCAGGGTTTACAGGTGGCGATGCTGCTACCTCTGAGGTGCAATGCCGAAGGAGGCTCCACCTCTCAAGGGAGACAGTGACTTCCATCTGTCAGATGATCGGGACTGAGATCAGCTCCGACTGTGTGGGTGGATACCCCATGCCAGTGGCTCTGAAGGTCACAGTGGCCCTCAACTTCTATGCCTCCAGCTCTTTCCAAGGGTCAGTGGGGGATCTATGTGGAATCTCCCAATCAGCTGTCCACAGTTGCGTCAAGCTAGCGACAGAAGCTCTATTCAGGTAGGTATTGACTTTTCATTTCTGTACAGATGAGGCCAGCCAGGCTGAACGAGCCAGAGGCTTTGCAGCAATCGCTGGGTTCCCCTGTGTCCAGGGTGTTATCGACTGCACACATGTGGCCATTAAGGCACTAGTGGTTCAGCTGGGTGCCTTTGTTAACAGGAAGCTATTCCACTCCATGAATGTGCAGATAGTGCGTGACCATAGGATTCAGATTCTGCAAATCTGTGCAAGTCTGACGCATACATTTTGAGACACTCCCAGGTGCCGAGACTCTTCAGTGCTCCAGCCCAGCTGGATGGATGGCTGCTGTTTGACAAGGGTTATCCACTGAAAAGGTGGCTTATGATGCCTCTCTGCCACCCAAGAACAGAGGTATAACAAGAGCCATGCCTCCACAAGGGTAGTGTTAGAGAGGATGGTCTTCTGAAGGCTCGCTTCCGATGCCTGGACCATTCAGAGGGAGCGCTATGATACCCCACCGAGCAGGTGTCACTGATAGTGGTCACATGCTGCGCTCTCCACAATCTGGCACTGGCAAGGGGGGAGCCACTGGAGGAAGAGAATCTTGACACAGCTCCACAGGCCAGAGGGTGAATCCAGTAGTGAGTCAGAAGAGGAGCACGGTGAGGAGAACATTGAGGGCAGACCTCTGTAATCTTCAGCGCCAGGGACACCTCGATCCAACGTTCCTTCAGCTAGGCTGGCAAATAAGCGCTACCACCTCATGCCGGCACTGCCACCTCAATACTGGGTGTCTGAAATGGCCATTAAGACACCCCAAAGTCCACTCAGTGCCTGTGCAATAAAGTTTCAAGCCACCCACATCCAGCATTACAGACTGGCGTACCCTGCACCACATTAAATAAAAACGGTGAAGCATACTCAGGCCAATACGGCAAAAGAAAATTTATCTCATGTTGACAGTCAAAACAAATTAACAAAACCTTCTCTGGTCTTCAACCCCAGACTAGTTAAATTAAACAAAACATCGCACAACAGAAGATCACCCGTGACCAGTCCCACTTGTGCTCATGGTGCCTTAAACTGACGTTTGAGAGTGCTATATCTCGGTGCTCCCCCCCTTCGCTAGCACCGACATTGGAGACAGCTGTTCACTCTAATGTCCTTTTGGCCTTGATGACCTTGGTGGTCGTCCTCTGGCCAGTGGAGCCTGTGTTGGCCCCGCCTGGGAGGGAGCGGCCAGTGCCACAGCTGGCATCTCTCCAGTGACTGCAGCCTCATCAGATGCCACAGTTACTGGCAGAGGGATGGAGCAGCTGCTGCCATCATCTAGAGCACCCTTAGAGGAGCCCGCAGAGACAACAGGCAGCTCGTGCGCCAAACGCAAGGTCGCTCTGGTCCTCCCTGCTCGCCATTGATGGACAGGGACCTAGCTGGGGTACTGGGTACCTCATCCATCACCCACATGGACACAGAGTGCCTGTGTGAGGGCTTGCAGGTCCGAGCATAACCCCAGGAGTCCCTGATTCTGTTTCTGGAGCTGCCTCTCCACGAGAGTCGCCACTCTCTCAATGAAGGAGGCAGTGCGCTCGGCCATGAGGGTCAACGTAGTGCTTATGTTCCGCATGGACTCCTCCACAGCAGAGACCATGTCACGCAGACCCTCATGGATCTTCACCAGATCCTCCCACACATCCCACTGGACATCCAGCATCTGCCGCCTAATGGACAGCTCCAGTGGCTCGTCATCTGCCTTTGACTCAGCATCACCCTGGTCTCCAGGAGTCTTCTGACTGCCAGCGCCATTGGCACTCTCTGCCTCTGCCTACACCTCAAACGAGTGTGAAGTGTCCGCGCCGCTGTGCACCATCATTCTAGCTGAAGATCTAATGCCCACCGAGGTGCTGGTATCTGTGCTGGTGCCTGGTTCAGAGAGCAGGTGTGACACAGGTACCTCTGGAGCACAACGGTCCTCTGGCGTCAGGGGTGGGTCTTCGGGGTTCTGTGATTGGGTGTGTGATGGCAAACCCAAGGGAGAACAAGGACATGTCATTAGTTTAAGTGATCACACTGTCACTGCACATGCCAGGCACCCTGGTGAGATAATGGAGATCTGCATCATGGTGCCATCATCTTTCAATGATCAATGGGGAATCCAGTTTTGAGGCTCCCATTAATGATTAGACTACACAAGAATGTTTGCACCATCTGAAACTCTCACCTCTGTGCACTGCACTATTAGCTTTGTCTGACACCCCAGCCTCTCCGTGGCCAGTTGACTGAGGTGTGTGGCGCCTCTCGAGATCCAAGGCTCCTTTCTGGATAGGATTAAGAGGTTAGAAGGACCTCCCCCGGTCCGTGATCTTTCAACGTTGTTATGGGCCATCTTCTCATGAAAAGGATAGGGCTCAACCCCTTGGCCAGCTCCTGCATCATTGACAGTTGGCACTCAACTCTAACAGGAGGACGGCCAGCCCTTAACACTTCACCACACTGATCCACGCCAACGTGGTACTCATCCATCCTGAGCGCAGCCAGGTCATTAAACCTCACAGGGCACTGGACCCAGGTGCGCCGCACAACACCATGGCTCTTTTTGTAAGGTGCGGTGGCCTCCTCCTTCCATCTCTGGGGATAAGGGTGTCCCTCCTGGCAGCCACCTCCTCCAGGAGGACCGAGAGGCACTTGTCAGAAACCGGGGAGGGGGCCGAGTGCCCACCTGTCCTGCCCTCCCGTCTGCAGCCGCAATGGAATCTATAAATTTTACTCTCCTGCTGTCAACACTGAAAATGTCTTCATCGTGGGCAGCCTTCCCGGGTCAGATTGTGCTGGTTTCAAACCGGCCGCCGGGTCACCATTGGACCCGGCAGCCGACAGGCCCCAGCCCAACCACTGGGGAGCTGCCATTCACGTTCGGAGGGCCTTAATTGGCCAACTAAGGCCCGCCGAAAATGAAATCGCGGTCGGGGGCCGATCTCGGGCAGCGGGCAGTTTCCCCGTCCGCTCCTGGGCCCGCCAACTGAATTCAAAATTCCGGCCGTTATGCTTAAAAAGCAACTGCAAAACGTCCCAAGGCAGCATAAGTAAATAAAATTTGACAAGAGCCGCAGTGATATTAGGACGGGTGACCAAAGTTTGGTCAAAGGCTGCCTTAAAAAGAGAAAAGAGAGCTAAAGAGTTAGAGGGGTTTCGGGGTTGGGGGGATCTCCAGGGGATTAGGAACTCGACAGCTAATGGCACAGACACCAATTGCACAGTGAAGGAAAATCAGATTTGCACAAGAGCCAGAATTGGAGGGATACAGATGCCCAAATGGCTGCAGGAGGTTAGAGATGCAGAGGGTGAGGCCGGGAAGGGGATTTGAAGACTTATCGGATTGCTGACACAAACACTACAGCCAGAAATGCAGCATCCTCGAAACATGGTGAGCCTTCACCGGCTCATTCTTGGCCATGGGCAAAGGCAGGACCTTTTCACTGCACGCACAGTCAGGTCTGGTCTTTCCCCAAAGAGTTAAACCAGCAGAGCTCTCGCCAGGAACTGCACACCCTTCACCCACCTTCCACTTTAAGTGCAGCCTTCCCTTGAAAACATACCTCAACTTGAGCAGGTCACATGCATTGAAGTCCCATTTCCCACAAAGGAAAATAAACGGTAAAGGTGAAACAAGTGAGCAGCGGCAATATTAGATACCCAATCCCGAGGGTCCGCCAGGAAGGAGAATACTTATTTCCCTCCTCCCACCAGATATTTTCCAGCACAACTCAAGAACAAACTATGTCAACACTTTCATTTGATTTGCTCCCAATGTGTTAGAATCATATCTCTCAAGACTTGTAAGTTTCCTTTTACAAAATAGAAGGACCTGGCAAGATCTGGATGCTAACCTGGGATTTATTTTTTTTTATTTAAAAAAAGGTCAAAAGTTCACCTTGGAACTGTCAATAAGCAGGTCTCTCCCCAGGAATCACCTTAGCTGTGGCTCAGTTCATAGCACCCTCGCCTTTGAATCAGAGGGTTGTGGGTTCATGTCCCACTCCTGGAAACCAAGAACTGTGAATGTACTTGAAAGAGTTACAATCTGTGACTGTTGATAACTCAAAAGAGTTACCCATGTGGTACTGGAGAAGGAGTTGCTGTTTGTGTTGAACTGCAAAGCTCTTTAATTAATGAAGCTGGGAGACAAAAGTGAATTGCATGGGAGGGAGGGAGGGAGGGAGGGAAAAAACCCTAAGCTGTGAACCTGCCTGTTTTGTAGGCAGTCTTGTTGGAGAACAAGCTGAGGAAAGGAGGCTCCCTCTCTCCCTCTCTCTCTTTCTCTCTCTACCTTGGACAGGGCAAACATTGAGAAACAATCCCCACTCAAGAAAGAACGCTCTCTGGGCGAACCAGTGCAGACTCGATGGGCCGAATGGCCTCCTTCTGCACTGTACAGATTGTGTGACCAGCGACCCCATTCAGGAGAGACACGCATATTTTAGCAAAGTCAGGGCGGAGCAGGAGGGTGGAAAAAGGTTACAACCGGCAGGAAAACAGGTAGGTCTTAGAAAAGGGGAATTGCAGAGAGTATATATATATATATATAAATAAAAGAGAACAAGCAAATCAGGCTCAGTCTTCACTCAAGATTGAAATAAACTTGAAACGCCATGTCGCTGACCGGAAACTGCATGTTGAAGGGGCCAATACAAACACTGACAGCAATTTTGTTTTTAAAAAAACACACACACAAGACAACACACATGGGCTGTCCTTTGACTGCTTGTGAAGACTATTGTGCCCTGGCTTTCCCTGCAAAGCACTGGAGGCTGGAGACAGGAGGGATTGCAGTAGGCTGCATATAAACCCTGTTAAGAGCACAGAGGTGGTTCCCGTGTCTATTTATTGCACAATGTTCCCCAGCTTGCTCTATCTATAACAAACACACACACACATCAAAATCGGCCAACCCAAAAGGAACTCTTAACAGGCAAAGAAAGAAAAATCAAACCGATCCCCTCTCATGTGTACCAGGATTTGCTCATCCCTGTCACCTCCCCATCCCTCAAAGTCTATTTGCAATAGGTTATCGCGACCTAGATGGGGTTTTTCCCCCCAACCCTCTCTCTCTCACACACAACGTACCCGATCTCTCCTGGACTCTGAAACGATGCATCAAACACCCCGGAGCTGTCTCGTCGATGTCAGTAGTAATTGTCCTCAGGGTAAGCTCGGGTTCAGAAACGTCGTCGCTCAGCGGACTTTCATTTGGCTTGTAATGCTGTACACTTCCTGTTTTTCTCTCTCTCTCTCTATCAAGGTACTGTACTATGTAAAGACTGGGTGGGGGAAGATTACCAATGAAGTGCAGCCAATCAGCAATTGAAAACAGCCAAGACCTGCTAACAGAGCCAACATCACTGCTCCCAAGCAAACATGTAGCAACAACTTTCCATTGAGAGGCAGCTGCAACATATTCCCCCGGTTTTCTGGTTCCAGCAACGCTGTGTTGATTTTTTTTTTTGCACAGACATATATATATATATATGTGTGTATTTCCTTATCATCGCACACTGATTTACATCTCAATCAAGAAACAAGCCTTTCATGGCAGGGAAACCCAGCCCGCGCATGTTAGACTGTTGAAGGTCTTGGCTCATTTTGTGAGCTGAGAGAGGGAGGAGTGTCATTGCCCTTCGCATTCCCTCCAGAGGATTATGCTTCATAATTCATCAGTCCCTCCTGGAAATGATATCAGCGTGAATGGGTAATCTGCAGATTCCCACCACCCTTTGTGTGATGGAAGTGCCTCCTGACATCTCCCCCTGAACGACCTGACTCTAGTTTTACGGTTCTCTCTCCCTTGCCCTGGACTCCTGGCAATAGCCCTCCTCCCCAATGAACCGTTCTAATCATCATAAACACCCCAAAGCTTCTATAGGCAAGACACCACACCTAGTCTACCTACCCTGACCTCATAACTTAACCCTTGAAGCTCCAGTAGCATTCCACTTAATCTGAAGCACCCCCCCTCCACAGTCTCTGAAGAAGTCATCCAGACTCAAAACGTAAACCCTGTTTTCCTCTCTCTCCACAGATGCAGCCAGACCTGCTGAGCTTTTCCAGCGGTTTTTTTGTTTTTATTTCAGATTTCCAGCGCTTTGCCTTCACCCTCCAAGGTCTGTCTGCCCCTTCCCCAGGTGCGATGTCCAGAACCGAACGCAGTTCTCCAAATGGAATCTAACCAGAATTTTGTATAATTGTCACTTTGCATGTGTTCCCCCCCTTCATGTGCCAGTCCCCTTAAGATAAAAACCATCAGTTTTTAAAAATATTTTTAGTACCTCAAGTCCACTTGCTTTTAGTGATTCCTGTGTGTCGATTCCTAAACCTCTCTGTCATTGTGGCTCAGTGGGTAGCACTCTAGCCTCTGACTCAGGAGATTGCCCACTCCGGAGATTTGAGCATATGATGTAGGCTGACACCCCCAGTGCAGCACTGAGGGAGTGCCACGTTTCCCACGAGTTATTAAACTGAGGCCCGGTCACTCTCTCAGTGAAAGATTCCATGGCATTGTTTTGAAGAAGAGTAGAGGCATTGTCCCCGGCGTCCTGGCCAATCATCAACTATCCCTCATCCATAAACTCCCCCCCAAAATACAGATTATTGTATTTCAGATTGTGGGATCTTGCTGTGTGCAAATTGGCTATGCTTCAAAGCTACTTCATTGACTGTAAAATGCTTTGGCACCTCGTGAGGTTAAGAAAGGCGCTATAGGAACGCAAGCTTTTTCTTTCTCTGTGTCCTGTTTATGACACATTTTAGACAAGTCATTAATCCCTCCTTCACTGTGAATCTGTTATCACAATCAAGCTATTAGAAGCATAGAAATGTTACAGTGTAAAAAGAGGCCATTCAGCCCATCGTGTCTGCGCCGGCCAAAAAGAGAAAAAAGAAACTAGCCGCTCATTTCTGTCCCACTTTCCAGCACCTGATCGATAGCCTTGCAGGTAACAGCACTTCAGATGCAGATCCAGGTACCTTTTAAATGAGTTGAGCGTTTCAGCCTCACCCACCAACTTAGCCAGTGAATTCCAGACACCCACCACCCGCTGGGTGAAAAGGCCTTTGCTCATGTCCCCTCTAATCCTTCTACCATTCACCTTAAATCTGTGCCCCCTGGTGATTGACCCCTCAGCTAGGGGAAACAACTCTTTCCTGTCTACCCTACCTAGGCCACTCATAATTTTGTACACCCCAATTAGGTCACCCCTCCGCCTTCTCTGTTCTAAGGAGAACAATCCCAGCCTATCCAATCTCTCCTCATAGCTGCAATTTTCAAGCCCTGGCCACGTTCTTGTAAATATTGGCATGATAGTATACGTAACTCATCTTACAGTAACTAATTCCTGCTTAAAGCTTTGAAACTTGACAAAAAAAATTACCTGGTTTAGTTGATGGTGCGTCGCTCTGTCACATAGACCCGACACGCCATTGGCAGTACAAATGGCTTTTTGAGCCAGTTTTCAATCAATATTGCTCCCATATTCAAATGGGAACTATGTCTGGGGGACGAGGGTCAAAACTAAGGAAATGGACCCGAAAAAATATGAAAAAAACAATATCTGGGCACTAATCTAGTTTGGTCATCTATGTAATTTGCTGCCTGTGAGACCATGCAGTGTGCAAGCAGGCTGCTGTGCCTGCCCACACGGCAGTACTGTCCACACTTCAGAAGCAGCTCTTTCATCAGGGATGACATTAGTCTTTCTTTGTCAGTAGCACAAAACAGGTGAAAGTGAATCACCAGCCAGCTTTAATCCCTACCCAGGCTTCTTTCCAATGGTGAAAAGGCATGTTTGTGATCGGTAATGCAAAAAATAGTGGACACAAGGATCAGTGATCGGCTATTATTGGGTTGGGTGCCCTTTCACCTGATCGTCTGGGCAATTGCACAGGGCCCTAACGCCCCCCCAGAATCAGGGCGTGAAAGGCAAGGTATGGATGCAAGTTCTTGCCTTTATTTGTTGAAAAGGAGTAATTCAGTGTTGGCTGATAAGTTAGTTGGGAGGTTAAATAAATAAAGAAATGCTCTGCTGTAACCTAGTAACCCTGTATATTCTGTTGGGGTTAGAAAGAAGAACGAGCCAAGGGTAGATGCATGGCATTGCTGGCCTGTAGCTAGTTTGGTGGTGGTGGTGGTGTAGTGCTAATGTCACTAGACTAGTAATCCAGAGACCTGGGGTAATTCTCTGGTGGCATGGGTTTGAATCCCACCATGGCAGCAATTAACAAATCTGGAATTGAAAACTAGTCCCAGTAATAGGATACGTGGGGAACTATAATCAATTGTTGTAAAAATCCATCTGATTCAGGAAATGCCCTTTAAGGAAATCTGCCATCCCTACCAGGTCTGGCCTATATGTGACTCTGACAATGTGGTTGGCTCTTAACTGCCCTCTAAAATAGCCTAGCAAGCCAACTGGTTCAAGGGCATTAGGGGTGGGCAACAGATGTAAATAAGCTGTCAAAGAATAAAGATAGGAGAAAGGAATGTGGGTGAGCAGAAAGTGCTTGACCACCAATGAAGTCACTGTTGTACTGTAAGCCAATTTCCACACAGCAAACTCCCAGTAACAACGTGATGACGAGCAGATGATCAGTTTTTTTGGCCAGGATGCCAGGAATAACTTGCCTACTGTTCGAAACAGCGGCAGGAGGATCTTTCACATCCAGCTGAGACGTAGCCTCAGTCACTTCTAATGTCTCATGTGAAAGTAGGATGATTACAAATTTTTACATTTATTTTAAAAAAACAAAGTTTGGAGTTTCAGTTCCTGTCACAGAAATCAAATTGTTCCTGCCATCTAAGAAGTTTTATTACGAAATAAATAAAAACAAATGATTTTTGTTAGTATTACATTGATGGAGTTGGAAACATTTTGAAAATAGACAGCTTAGAGAATCTGGGATTTTTACTGTGTCGAAAAGCTTCAATCTGTAAAGAGAAAACAACAAAACCTTGCATTTACGTAGCATCTCTAAGATAGTAAAACACACCAAGGCACCTTACATACGCCGAGCCACAAAAAGGTGGCCAAAAGCATGACCAATGAGATAGGTTTTAGTGTCTCAAAGGAGGCCAGAGTGGGTGGAGAGGTTTAGGGAAGGAATTCCAGAGCTTGGGGCTGAGACAACTAAAGGCGCAGCGATGGTGCAGCGATGGAAATCGGGGATGTGCAAGAGGCCAGAATTGGAGGAACACAGAGATTGCGGATGGTTGTAGCACTAGAGGAGGTTACAGAGATGGGGATGGATGAGACAATGGAGGGATTTGAAAACAAGGATGAGAATTTTGACTGGAACAGGGGTGGAGAAGTAAACAAGACTTGTTGCGAGTAAGGACGCAGGCCGCCATTTTGGATGACCTCATGCTAACGGAGGGTAGAACGTGGGAGGCTGGCCAGGAGGAATACCAACAACATTACCTAAAAAGTCTACGGTGAGTAATAATACAAAGTCATTTCAAAAACAGGTCACATTTCGATCAAGTACTTCTGAAGGCAAGGTTCCACCAATAGTAGCCACATGGGGCGGAATTTTATGGCCCCCCTCCTGCTGGCGGGATGGTCCAGTCCTGTCAAAGTCAATGGACTTTCGAATGGCTCACCGCATATTACAGCCTTGCCCCTGCTGTGACAGGGCCGTAAAGGTCCGCCCATGGTGTGGAAAGGTGGCGCAGTATGTTGAAAGTGAATTAACGCCCCAAGGCACTTCACTCAAGCATTCTCCAATAAAATTTGACACTGAGCCACACAAGGTGATATTAAGGCCGGTGACCAAAAAGCTCAGTCAAACAGGGTAGGTTATGGGAGCATCTTAAAGGGGGAGATACAAATAGAGATGTGAAAATGTTAGGGAGGGAATCCCAGAGCTTAGGATCTAGGCGACTGAACACACCACCGGCAGTGATGGAGCGTGTAAAATAGGGATGAACAAGAGGCTAGAAATGGAGGAACTCAGAGATCTTGAAGGGTTGTGGGGCTGGAGGTGGTTACATCAATCGGGAGGGGGGCAGGCCATGGGATTCCAGCATGTTTCCAGGCAATTGCAGTGAGGTAGAAAGGCAAGACCACAGATGAGTCATACAAAAAAAAAATCATCAAAGGATTCAGCTCAAAGGATTCTGAAAAAGAAAGCTGACATTTAAAAATGCGTAACATTTTCCATTTTTACTCACACTTTGTGGGGCGTTTTATTACGTTTACGGTGCTATAGAGATAAAAGATGTGGTTGTTGTTGTGCTGTGGGCGGCACTATCTTACTGGCCTACAATATCACTGGGGCACAGATTTACAAATTAGGCAGCTCCTCCTGGTGGTGCAGCTGATTGTGAGACCACCAGCAGATCAGCCAGTATGCTTAAAAGGCCCTACATTTCCATCTACTGGAGCAGCAATGGCCCCCCTTTAAATATCTGCAGAGCCCAGAATGTGGCAGCAGCAGTGAAAGTTCATCCCTCTTCACCTTTCAAGCTAATTGTTTTTTTGCCAAATCTCTGGTGGTGGTTGTAGTAACTGAAGGTATAGCCTCCCCTGCTGTCTATCAGGAGTCACGTGATGTTCTGGGAGGCTCCGACCAATGTGCTCTAAGCGCGGGCAATCCTGAGGGTGACGAGAGTCCTGATCGAGCAGGTAGCGCCTGAAAAGCTCTCTGTAATAAAACTTATCTGTTTCTTGTCTGCTCCCTCGAGGCATTACAGCGGTGTTCCCCGCATCCTCTCAACTCCCAACATTGTACCAAAGGCGGCATGAAGACATTGAACATGCAGCCTCAGGGCGCATAGCACGAGGGTGACATTTATATCTTACAATGGGCTGTATAGTGTTTGCTTAACTCCATGCCTTTTATGTGTTCGTGGCCTTGCAGAGCACAGAATGTTCTGTCACGATCGCTTAGCAACCATGGAAACCATTGAATTGATCTGTAATTCCTCAATAAGCTGCAATCATGCAGTTCCTTGCTGCACAATACTACACGACTTCCAACTGTAGCCAAACACCCATTGAACACAGCAATTCCAATAATCTCACACCGCTGTAGACTTCTTTTTACTGAGATGACCCAATTCTTAGTTTTGAAAATATGAACTGTTCTTCCACTTGAGGCTTGATTAAGAGAATTTGTGCTGCTTTAAGCTCTCTGTGATTATTATTAAAGGAAAGATTATTTTCTCTCTATCAGCTCACACTGTATTGAAACCGTAATCCTCCGGGGCAGTGCATATAATCAATGCAGAGCATATGGAACGTCCTACATCAAATCCTATAAATATCTTTACTTGCTGCATTTAATGTGATTCGTTAACTGAAAGAAAAGCTTGCATTTATACAGCAACTCCCACAACTTTGAGGTGCTTCCAAACTAATGAACTATTTCTGAAATGTTGTCAATTTTGGTAATGAGGGAAGCACAGCGATCAAAATGCATACAAGAAGCTCCCATGAACAGCAATGAGCTTAACGACCAGATAGTCTGTTATAGTGATGTCGATAGAGGGATAAATATTGGCCGAAACACTGGATGGGACTCTCCAAGTCTCCTTTGAAGAGTTCACCAGAAAGGGCAGACAGGATTTATTAGCAGCCAAATTCCCCTTCTGGATCAAGGTTCATTTGAGCTCAATTTTGACTTGCAACCAAGTACAAGACCAATGTTTCCAACGCCTGCAATCAATTTTTGAGTTTAGTTTGGGGAAACCATTCCACGTGCACGTTATCAATAGCTTAACAATCTTCAGAAATTAGAAATCCCTGGCTATTAAAACAAACTTCAAACCCAAAAACGCTGTATATACACACGGCAGGTTTGTCTATAAAGAAAGGAAGATCAGGTCATAACCCTCTGATGATGGGTACAAGCCTGGAATCAGAGCCTGCATTTTGCTGGTGCTCTTTCTCCACATCGGCAAAGAAACGAGGAAGGAGTGTCCATAAGATCCTGAAACGTAAAACCTAACTTGAATTTTTCATTGACGCTGTAGGCTTAAAAAAGGTTAGATCAGAACTCAGAGCTTATACTTATAAGGAAAAAACTCAACAGGCTGCAGCCTTTTTCTCTAGAGCAGTACCTCACCATAGTCTAAGATGATGAAAGGTTTGATAGGGTAGGCCAGAAATATAAGATAGTCGTTAATAAATCTAAGTGGGAGCATTTATTTAGCCAGGGAGTGGTTAAGGATGTGGAACTCATTAACCATGGGGAGCAGTTGAGGCGAATAGCATAGATGCATTTGAGAGGAAGCCGGATAAGTACATGAACAAGAAAGGAATAGAAGGATATGCTGATAGTGTTAGAGGAAGAAGAGTGCAAGGAGACTTGTGTGGAGCATAAATGCCAGCATAGACCCAGCTGGGCCAAATGGCCTGTTTCTGTGTTATAGATTCTATATCATTCCATGTGAAATTTACCAGACCCTAATGTCAGCAGTTCCTTTGTGAGGTCAGTCTGCAAAGTGAGTGACCTGCTTTGAACATACACCTGTAACCCATTCTCAATCGTAGGTACTGTACTCTTCAATACACCTTTACTGCCTGTACTTAATGTTGCAGCTTATTTTGCACTCATGTTGTCCTGAATCATAAATAACTCAACATTTGTGTTACTGGATTGGATATTTGGGGGGAAAAAAAAACACAGAAAGAATTGTACTTTGACCGACTTGAAGTAGCTGTGACGTGGTCAAGAATTTTTCAGCACAGAAACTGGCCATCTGCCCAATTGATCCAATGCCAGTCCACACAAGCCTACTTCATTTCACTCTATCAGTACATCTTTCTAATCTTTTCTCCCACGTATTTATTTAGCTTTATTCCGTGTTTCTGATCCGTTCTTTTTTAACCGCTCTCACTTGCCTGCATGTCCATTTTGTGCTGCGGCTAAGGTGTTAATAAATCCCTGCTTAACCCTTTCCACCCGCGTGCTTTATCTGACATGGACGCACCCAGGAGCTAAGCGTGGAGGCTGTGCAAAAGAAATTTGGAAGACAATATATTTCTGAAAAAAAATACAAGACACCAATATAAAGCAAAGATTCCTTGAGTTGAATTTTGCAGAAAATCTGGAAATGTTGTAAAATGGTGCAATTCAAGTGTGTAATATTTATTAGATATGTAAACCTATCCAATTTACGTCATGTTTAATTTCATTGTGTTTCTTTCTTGCACCTCTGTTTTTCCCAATATAAGTTTGAAACTTGCCGCTATGGTCGGTGTCTCTTCCGGTTTCTTCAGTAGTTTTTCACAACTGAGCACAATGTTTAAGAAGGGTAGCAGGGATAATCCAGGAAATTACAGGCCGGTGAGCCTTACGTCACGGGGTAGGGAAATTATTGGAGAAGCTTATTCGTGACAGGATTTACTACCATTTGGAAGCAAATGGGCGTATTAGTGAGAGGCAGCATGGTTTTGTGAAGGGGAGGTCGTGTCTCACTAACTTGATCGAGTTTTTCGAGGAAGTGACAAAGATGATCAACGATGGAAGGGCAGTGGATGTTATATACATGGATTTCAGTAAGGCCTTTGACAAGGTCCCTCATGGCAGACTGGTACAGAAGGTAAAGTCGCACGGGATCAGAGGTGAGCTGGCAGGATGGAAACAGAATTGGCTTGGTCATAGAAGACAGAGGGTAGCAGTGGAAGGGTGCTTTTCTGAATGGAGAGCTGTGACTAGTGGAGTTCCGCAGAGATCAGTGCTGGGACCTTTGCTGTTTGTAGTATACGTAAATGATTTGAAGGAAAATGTAACTGGGCTAATTAGTAAGTTTGCAGACGACACTAAGGTTGGAGGAGTTGCAGATAGTGAAGAGGATTGTCAAAGGATACAACGGGATATAGATCGGTTTGAGACTTGGGCGGAGAAATGGCAGATGGAGTTTAATCCAGACAAATGCGAGGTAATGCATTTTGGAAGGTCTAATACAGGCAGGAATTATACAGTAAATGGCAGAACCCTTAAGTGCATTGAGGGGCAGAGGGATCTGGGTGTACAGGTCCACAGGTCACTGAAAGTGGCAACGCAGGTGGATAAGGTAGTCAGGAAGGCATATGGCATGCTTGCCTTCATTGGCAGGGGTATTGAGTATAAAAGCTGGGAAGTCATGCTGCAGCTGTATAGAACCTTGGTTAGGGCACACTTGGAATATTGCGTGCAATTCTGGTCGCCACATTACCAGAAGGATATGGAGGCGTTGGAGAGGATGCAGAGGAGGTTTACCAGGATGCCGCCTGGTCTGGAGGTTATTAGCTATGAGGAGAGGTTGGAGAAACTCGGATTGTTCTCACTAGAGTAACGGAGATTGAGGGGCGACTTGATAGAAGTTTACAAAATTATGAGTGGCATGGACAGAGTAGATAGTCAGAAGCTTTTTCCCAGGGTGGAAGAGTCAATTACTAGGGGACATAGATTTAAGGTGAGAGGAGAAAACTATAGAGGAGATGTGCGGGGCAAGTTTTTTACGCAGAGGGTAGTGAGTGTCTGGAATTCACTGCCAGAGGAGGTGGTGGAAGCAGGTACGATAGTGGTGTTTAAGAGGCAGCTTGACAAATACATGAATAGGATGGGAATAGTGGGATACGGACCCCGGAAGTGCAAAATGTTTCAGTTGACGGGCAATATGATCGGCGCAGGCTTGGAGGGCCGAAGGGCCTGTTCCTGTGCTGTACTTTTCTTTGTTCTTCGAACACCTCCTATTGATTCCCAAGGTACTTAAACCTGCATGAATGTATTGGAGTGGTTGCGCTATATTTCCCTGTCATAAGTTGGGCTCAAGTGGCAACAAAGGGGACGAGCACAAAACAATAGGTGACAACTGAAACAGCCAAGGCCAACTGGTGACAACGGTGACAACTGTGTCTGACCAGTTAAAGCCAAGTGGTGACAACTGGCATCAATGATTGCCAGCCGGTTCCAATTTCCAGTTGACAGCTAGGTCCAACTGTTCCAGTTGAACTGGTTTCCCATCTGCTTCTCCTTAAATGCTCCTCACTTTGAGCGACTCTTTCTGTAGCTCAAAGAGTCACAGTTCCCAATCTTGAGGCAACAGTGCAACATCAGATGGATGAACTATTTTACTGCTATCGGTGAAGTGTGGCCTTGTATTGTGACAGAAGCGTTTAATTATTGCTTCGTCATTATTAATGTGATTCAGTAACTATCTAGTGCCTCCATAGACATTAAACGTCCCTTTGTGGGGCCAGTTGAAAGGAATGCAGGACTTGCAGCTTTAGAAATTATGGGTTAGAACTTAGACCTATGATAAATTATTTTCTTTTGAAAGAGAGTACCTTCAAAAAGGGACACAAGAGCCGGTGTAAGATTCAAGTCAGCCTTGGATGTTTTCTCAGGCACAGCGATACTGATTATCCCTATAACTGTCTTCACTCAGGAATGTACCTGCACAACCCAATATCTAAAGTGCACAACCAAAATGTAACCCAAAGGTGTTGCATGCAATGTCTCTGTTATTGGGACTAGGCTATGACCTTTCTGGAAAGGGCTGAACAACACTCGCTGTTATTACTGCACAATTCAGCCAGCAAATTGTGGCGAGAAAGGAATCCCCCTGCGAGTCGCGAAACACCACAAGTTGTGGGACGGTTTGTGCTGCTCTGTTGTTAGCCTTGCGAAAATGGGATCTCAATCTCAATATCCCCCTGGGTTTTAAGATGTGGCTGCATTTTGCACATTAATTGCCCATTAAACTCACCACAGAAAGTTAAGTCTAGTAATTAACAGCACATTTTAGTGCTATTTTAACAATGGGATAATTGCTAATGATTGTCAATGAACCTCTCTGGCCCAGAAAGTGAACAATTAAGTGCATGAAGTTGCATTCCGTCAGGTGGTGAATTGTTGTTAGAGATTCTAAATATATAAGTGTTTAAATTTAGATTTTTAAAAAACTTTTCCATTCTGTCCCTTTTTAATCTTTCTCGTATCCAATCTTTCTTTTCCCCCTCGTTATTTCCCTTTCTATACATGATTTGACACTGAGTACACCTAATTGTAGTTCACCCACTTCTCAGCCTTCTGTTTGTTTCTCAATCATCAAATCTCAGTGGTTAAGGAGGTAGACTGGTGGAATGTCGTTCACCGAGGTCCCAGACACCCTGTTTCCCTTGTTGCGCCATTATTGGATTACACTTCAAGCAGCTTCGCAGGCAAAATATTAAAGAACTGAAAACTAACAGTGTATGCAGTGAGATACCCTGTTTTAACAATAATCTGGCCCTTTGGGCAAAACGTTTCGCTTGTCAGGTGAGCGTGCGCCCAACCCGAATGAGCGTAAAATGATGCGCGACGATGTCAGGCAAGCATCCCGACGTCATCGTGCACTGGTGCCATTTTTTGGTTGGCTGGGGCGCGTGTGGGAGTCAGCAGCCCGCCCGCCCGCCAACAATTAAGCAGCCTATCACGGCCGTTGAAGTCACAACTAAAAGAAATTTTTCGCTGTCCAGCCAACCTTACGGGGGTTGGGGGGGCAGGCGAGAAGGGCAGGCGGTGTTTGGATTTTTTTTGCGAAACCCCATTCGCGGACTGGATGAGGTTTCCATCAAGTGATTAAAAACACAACATTTCCAAACTAATTCCTAACGCGTCCCTGCTCGCGTCACACGAGGGGACATGCTTTTAATGTTTTTAAACTCTTCATCTTTTATTTTATTTTAAAAACCTTTTACTGGGCGCGTCCGCGCTCCTCCCACCCCCCTCCTCCACCCCGGAGCAGCGCTGAGCCCCGCAAGGCACGATTCATGCCGGCTGCCCGTTAATTGGCCAGCCAACGCGAAATGGCGGTCGGGGCCCGATCGCGGGCGGCGGTCTGTTTTCGTGGCCACACCCGCTCGCCCGCCGCTGGCTGGAAAACCCTAGCCCTCGTGTCCTTGTGCTTTGGTGCCAAATCTTGTCTGCCAAACTCTCCGAGGAAGCGTCTCAGAGAGATTTACTATGTTAAAGGCGCTTTATAAATGGATGTTACTTGTTGTTATTCAGTGCACCCCACTCACAGGTACCTGTGCAACCTCTTCATGGGAAAACGTGGTGTGATGAGGACGGGTGCAAATCGCTGAGTTGCTTTAATTTGCGCTGAGTAAGTTGAATACAGGGAGTGACATTCAAAGCAAGTTTCACTGGCTTCAATTTCACTTGTTCCTGTAAAGAAGAGCCCTGAATTTCTACTGGTGGGGCCTCCCCATTTTCCTGCCACAGCTTCAATGCAGATCAGCAGAACCTCAATGGGATGTGGTTAAGAAAGCAGAAGGAAGCCTTGGCGTTATAAACAGGGGCATTGAATACAAAAGCAAGGAAGCCGTTGGGGAACTTTTCCAAATCCCTGATTGTTAGGCCTCGGCTGGTGTGTGGCGTGGAATTCCGGGCACCACATTTTAGAAAGAATGAGGGGGCACAGGAGAGGCTTATCAGGAAAATGCCAGGGTTCAGGGCTTCCGTTACATGGAGAGCTTGGGGAAGCTGGGATTGTTCTCCTTAGAGCAGAGTAGGTTATAGAGAGACCTAATAGAAATATTCAAAGATATGAGTGTTTTTTTAAATTTATTCTTTCATGGTACAGGGGCAGCAGTTGCCCATCCCTAATTGCCATTGAACTGAGTTGCATTTCAGAGGGCAGTTAGGAGTCAACCATATCGCTATGGATCTAGAGTCACATGTAGGCCAGACCAGGTAAGGATGGCAGATTTCCTTCCCTAAAGGGCATTAATGAACCAGATGGGTTTTTATGACGGTTTCGCAGTCACCATGACCAAGATTAGCTTTCAATTCCAAATTTTATTAATCAAACTCAATTTCCACAAGCTGCATATGGGGGGATTTGAACTCACGTCCCCAGAGGATTAACCTGGGCCTCTGGCTAGTCCAGTGACATTACCACTACATGACCATCCTCCCTGATTTAATAGGGCAAGGAGACAGAAATGGTTCCTTCTGGAAAGTGGAACCAGACATCATTGTTTTAAAATGAATTGGAAAAAAGAACTAAAGAGGAAACGAAAAATTGCTTCACAATCGGGGGTTGTTAAGATCTGGAATGCACTACCTGAACGGGTGGTTCCATTGGGACTTTCAAAGAGCATTTGGACCTGTACATGATGAGAACCAATTTGCATGGCTATGGGGATAAAGCTGGGCTGTGGAGCTAAATTGGATAGCTTTTTCAAAGAGCCAGCACAGGCACAATGGACCGAGTGGTCTCCTTGTGTCCTGTAAAGTAAATTAAAAACAACAGCACAAACTAAAGCGACTCAACAATTTGTCCTCGTCGCACCAGGTTTGCCCACGCACAGGTACTGAAGAAATGCTGCATTGTCAGGGGTGCTCTCTTCAAGTGGATGTAAAAGATCCCGTAACACCCTAAAGAACAAGGAAACTCTCCCTGGTGCCCTGCCCAATATTTATTCCTCAACCAACATCACTAAAAACAAATCATCTAATGCTGGGTGCAATTTGGGCTGTGGCGTTACTTACATCACAGCAGTGGATACACTTCAAAAATACTTCACTGGCTGCTAATCACTTTGGAACAGTGTTTAAAATGCTGTACAGATGGGAGTTTTCATTTCCTTACACACGACAGTGGAAGTACCTACAATAACATTTATGGGACCGTTCTATTGTAAATCTTATTTGACATATTTAACCTCGCTTCAAGTAAACCTGACACAAAAATATATCAGCTAGATTGCAATGCCGTCATTGGGATCTTGACAATATTTATTTGGGGTGCTTGAGTGACAACATTGTGTGGTCTGAACAATTTGGTATTGCACAAGACCAAGTTTAATAACTCATTTAACACGTGCGAATTAACGATTTCTGCTGCACTTGTGCCACCTAGCAGCACCAACTGGAAAAGCATTGATCTACTTTGTGCCCAACTTCAACAGCAACCCGCATTCCTGTAATGTCCATAACCTCCCAAGGCACTTCACCTGAGTGCAAATCGGGCAAAAATCAACACCACAATGTTGCTGGCCTGTTTCCAAACCCTTGTGGGGGTCAGCCATGCCTCAGCGGGTAGCACCCTCATTTCTGAATCAGAGGATCCTGGGTTCGAGTCCCACTCCAGAGACATGACTCAATTATATGGCATGGACATGACGGGCCAACTGGCCTCCTCCTGTGCTGTAATGACTAATAATAACTCCGTCAGCACAAAGTCTAGGCTGACGCTCCAGCGCTGCACTGTCTGAGGTGCCATCTTTCCGATGAGATGTTAGACCAAGGCCCCATTCCCTCTCAGGTGGACATAAAAGATTCAATGACACTAATTTGAAGATAAACGAGGCGTGGGGGGCAGTGGGCTTTCTCCTCAATGACTTGGCCAACGTTCATCCCTTAACCCACATCATTAAAACAGATTATCTGGTCGCTATCGCAATGCTGTTTGTGGGATCTTGCTGTGCACAAACAGGCTGCTGTGTTTCCAATTTCCAACCTAGTGACTGCACTTCAAACGTACTTAAGTGGCTGTAAAGTACTTTGAGACATAGCGAGGTTTTGAAATACGCTGTATAAAATGCAATCTCTGTTTCCTCATACAGTGAGCCGGATTTTAAAGGTGAGGGCGGAAATCAGGGGGCAGGTCGTTGTCCAGGTCGCGAACCCGCCCCAACGGCAAGTAGAAGCGTTCCAGTATTTTTTTTTTTTGCAAAAATATACTTTATTCATAAAATATCTTCAATCACATTCCAAACCATTTCAAAAACAACATTACAATGCAGGTTAAGCTTTTACAAAATGTATCACCAGGTGCATCAGTACAAACAATATTACAATCATTTACAGCCTTTCATTTTGATCTGTACAGCCCGAGGGGCTCTAAACGGTTCCCAGTCTCTCGGTGCGCTGTGGTAGAAAGGTCTTAGACAGCGACCCTTCCCCATTGCGCCTTTGCGGCAGCTGCCCCAAGCTTTAGTGCGTCCCTCAGCACGTAGTCCTGGACTTTGGATTGTGCCAGTCCGCAACAATCGGTCGGGGACAACTCTTTGTGCTGGAAGACCAACAAGTTTCGGGCAGACCAAAGCGCGTCTTTCACCGAGTTGATGATCCTCCAGCTGCAGTCGATGTTTGTCTCGGTGTGTGTCCCTGGGAACAGCCCGTAGAGCACAGAGTCCTGTGTCACAGAACTGCTCGGGATGAACCTCGACAGCAACCACTGCATCTCTCTCCAGACTTTCTTTGCAAAGGCACAATCCACAAGGAGGTGAACAACGGTCTCTTCCCCACCACAGCCACCTCGAGGGCAACGTGCAGAGGGGGTGAGCCTCCTGGCGTGTTGGAAGGATCTGACGGGGAGGGCCTTTCTCACCACCAGCCAAGCTACGTCTTGGTGCTTGTTGGAAAGTTCTGGCGATGAGGCATTCTGCCAAATGACTTTGACAGTCTGCTCGGGGAACCATCCCACAGGGTCCACCCTCTCCTTTTCCCTCAGGGCCTCTAGGACGTTACGTGCTGACCACTGCCTGATGGACTTGTGGTCAAAGGTGTTTTTCTGCATAAATTTTTCCACCAGGGACAGGTGGTACGGCACGGTCCAACTACTTGGAGCGTTCCGCGGCAGCGTGGCCAGACCCATCCTTCGCAACACCGGGGACAGGTAGAACCTCAGCACGTAGTGACACTTGGTGTTTGCGTACTGAGGGTCTACGCACCGCTTGATGCAGCCACACACAAAGGTGGCCATCAGTATGAGGGCGATGTTGGGCACGTTTTTTCCCCCTTTATCTAGAGGCTTGTACATCGCGTCCCTGCGGACACGATCCATTTTCGACCTCCAGATAAAGTGGAAGATGGCTCGAGTGATCGCCATCGCGCAGGAGTCTGGAATGGGCCAGACCTGCGCCACGTACAACAACAGCGAGAGTACCTCACACCTGATGACCAGGTTCTTACCCGCAATGGAGAGGGAGCGTCGCTCCCACATGCCCAGTTTCCTTTTCACCATAGCCATTCGCTCCTTCCAGTTTCTAACGCATGCCCCGGTCCCTCCGAACCATATCCCCAGCACCTTCAGGCCGTCAGCCCTGACAGTGAAGGGGACAAGCGTTCCAGTATTTTGCTGGAGGCGAGCTGTCGGTTGGGTTGGGAACTGTGATGAGTAGGCCCGCTCTGCTCCGCTAAGCCTCTCCACTGCCACCTTTAAGTTAATCTTCTCCATTCCAAACACAGCCAACCCTGCTCTCGTCACCCTTGTGCTGGTTTACATTAGGCAGCTCCTGATGACCACCCGCTGCCGGGAACACTTTGAAAGACTCAAAGTCGAGCTCCGAAGTAGCTCCTCAAACGTCTTAATTGGCCTGACCATTGCTGGTGGGTGAGTTTGCTAGCCCACGCTCCCTCAGCTCTCCTTCAACCCTCGTGAAAATGGCCTGGGTCACGAATGTAGGCGGAAAGCCTTCATGCATGACATCGGTGCTGTTTTTTTTTGATCGCCCACCTCCGTTCAGGAACACTCCCGGCAGTGAAAATCCGGCCCATGGTTTCTCCAATGAGAATGCGAGATTGCCCAATGACCACCACGGACAGCAAGTCAGGGAAGGTTCACTGGGCTGGTGCTTGGGGTGAAAGGGTTGTTTTATGAGGAAAGGTTGAGCAGTTTGGGCCTATACTCATTAGAGTTCAGAAGAATGTGAGGCGATACTATTGAAACATGTAAGATGCTGAGAGAATTTTTCCCCTCATGGGGGAATCTAGAACCAGGGGACAAAGTTTTAGATTAAGGGGCCTCCCATTTAAAGAGGAATTTCTTGTCTCAGAGGGTTGTTAGTCTTTAGAATTCTCTTCCCCAGAGAGCAGGGGAGGCTGGGTCATTGAATATATTCAAGGCTGGGTTAGACAGATTTTTGATCAATAAGGGAGTCAATGGTTGGCGGTGGGGACAGGCAGGAAAGTGGAGCTGAAGCCACAATCAGATCAGCCATGATCTTATTGAATGGCGGAGCAGGCTCGAGGGGCCGAATGGCCTACTCCTGCTCCTATTTCATGATCTTGTGACCATGATGTTCCTAAACCACTTGACCTTTGTTGCCACAGTTTTGTGATGTTAGCTGAACTCTCGTTAGATTCCTGCTTTAGAATTTACTCGGTTTCCTCAATGTTTTATTTAAATGTGATATCGCCAAAACGTGGTGCCTGTTTCTTAAGAGGTCTAATTGTATAATTGTCAGAATGATGTGGAGGTCTTATTTTCCATTTAAAATCAAAGCTGCCAATATAAAATATTTTAATTCACACCATATTTTCTTTCCTCTCAAATATACAATCACTGATGTGCCACAACTGGTGGGAAAGTACTAATATTAGATATTTGATGATTGACACCAATACATTCAAATATCAGCAATGTGCAGTTTTGCTGCCCATGTTGGTTGCCATGGTGATTATAGCTCGCTACCACCACTTAAATAGATAAATAGGATTACTCTGTGGCCTCCACGCGCAGATATGAGATTGAATAAGAAATTATTTTTCTGAAGAAAAGCATTTTATGACATGCAGCCTTGAATATTGCTTATGAATGAAAAGGTCTTTATTATTTTTGAGACAGACTAATTATTACAGGCCATAAATCTTTCAATAACAACTTAACACTTCTCTCATGGTTTTGCTCACAGTGAGTCAAAGGTTGCTGGGGTTGTGGGGAGGTGTATTGGTCGGGGGGCACTGATGAGATATGAGGGTGGGGGAATGGGTAGGCAACTGTGAAATAAATTGGAAACTAAGCTTGTAGGAAATCTCCCCAGGGGTAATAAAGCAAGCATCTTTTGGAATCAAAACAGAAAGTGTTGGAAAAAGCAACACATCTAGCAGCATCTGTGGAAGGAGAAACAGAGTTAACGTTTTGAGTCCAGTATGACTCCTTTTTTGGAATTGCTCACTGGAAGGTGAATAATATCTTCCTTATCCACTTGCTGACAAATGGTCAATTTGTCCCTCAGTCATGTCTTTGTTAGCTCCAGATTTGACCAAACCAACGGCCTCCTGCCTCCCATCTTCCATCCTCTGTAAACTTAAGCTTCTGCAAAACTCTGCTGCCCATATCCCAACTTGCACCGAGCCCCTTTCATCTATCACCCCTGTGCTCGCTGACCGTTACTCAGCAGGCGGTAAAGAAGGCAAATTGTACGTTGGCCTTCACAGCCAGAGGATTCGAGTACAGGAACAGGGATGTCTTGCTGCAATTGTACAGGGCCTTGGTGAGACCTATAGCTCGCTCTCCTTTAAGATACTCCTTAAAATCTACCTCTTTTAACCAAACGTTTGATCACTTGGTCGTGGTATTTCCTTATGTGGCTCAGTCTCAAATTTTGTTTGATAGTCACTCCTGTGAAGCGCCTGGGACATTTTATGTTGTTAAAGGCATTAAACAAATGTAAGTTGTTGCAAATAAATGGCTACGTTAATAAATCTCTGCATTTGATATTGAGAAGCTTTTCTGTCCATCGACATTGAGTGCGGCATTTGTTGCAAAGGTCAAGAAATATACTTGACTTTCACCTTTTTTTTATTGGCGATCTTTATTTCTTTAGCAAGCAGCTTTTCAACAACACTCAGGGCTGGAGTTTACAGGGAGGTGGAGTGGAAAGTGGGTGGGTCCGCCCACTCCCGCTCCGTGGCCAATCAAGTGGCCTTCCGGTGGGAAGAAGACCAATTAGCAGTGTGAAGGGGGGCTCCGCATCTAATCGGGATGTCTGTTGGGAGAAGGGTTGGCCCATGAACTGGAAGTCGGTCACAGCCACCGGTCTAAATGCCCCCTGCCCTCTCGCTCTCTCCTTATTTTCTTAAGGCAGCCTCAAAACAGCGAATAAATGAAGTTTAAACACATACATTTTTGCCTACCCGACGTCATCAGTGCGTATTTGATGGAAGTGTGGTGGGGTTGGCCTGCCTGGTTTGCGACCTGGAAATCCAGGCCTTACTTATACTTAAGTAGAAATAAAAGCAAAATACCACGGATGCTGGGGATCTGGAATAAAGACAGAAAATGCTGGAAAAACTCAACAGGTCTGACAGCGTCTGTGGAGAGAGAGACAGAGTTAACGTTTCGAGTCCGTGTGACTGTTCTTCAGACGATCCTTCTCTACCCTCTGAAGAAGAGTCACACAGACTCGAAACGTCAACTCTGTTTTTCTCTCCACAGATGCTGTCAGACCTGCTGTTTTCTGTTTATCTTTCTGTACTTAAGCAGAAACTCTCAGTTTAAAAAAAAACATTTTAAAATCAGGATTCAGGAAACCCATTTGTCTCAACGGCCCATTAAGCTCCATGTTAACGGGCGGGGGGAGGGCGATAAGGCAAATTTCGATTAGTACTTTACTGGGCCCGAACAGCTAGTGTGCAGCTGTTAGTGACAAGGTGAACCTTTGCGAGGCCTGTGAAGCACATATTAATCATATTAGGTGATTTTATTTTTATATTTGATATATACACGGTTAGTGAAATTATGGGCAGAATTTTCTGCCTGTCAGGCGGGCGGAGCTGGAGTGGCCGCGGGCAGGTGAGGACCTGATCAGCGCCCGCGATCGGGTCCGCGCTGCCATTTTGCGAGGGTGGGCCAATTAAGGCCCGTCCTGTGCATTTGCCGACTCCCGTGAATAGCGGGAGTGTGCGGCTGCAGCGGGCGTGCACAGACCGCCGGGTCCAATGGCGATTTGGCGGCCTGTTTAAAGGAAGGCCTGGCAGCCTCCTGTAGGCTGCTCACAGTGGCTGCTTTGAGGTCACACCGCAGGGGGTCGGCTGAGCAGGGGACGCTGGAGGGAAGGGCATAGGAGCAGGGCCAGGCTGCAGGGTCTGCCACAGGAGCAGGACAGGCTGCAGGGTCTGTCACAGGAGCAGGGCCAGGCTGCAGGGTCTGTCACAGGAGCAGGGCCAGGCTGCAGGGTCTGTCACAGGAGCAGGGCCAGGCTGCAGGGTCAGCCCCAGGAGCAGGGCCAGGCTACAGGGTCAGCCCCAGGAGCAGGGCCAGGCTGCAGGGTCAGCCCCAAGAGCAGGGCCAGGCTGCAGGGTCAGCCCCAGGAGCAGGGCCAGGCTGCAGGGTCAGCCCCAGGAGCAGGGCCAGGCTGCAGGGTCAGCCCCAGGAGCAGGGCCAGGCTGCAGGGTCAGCCCCAGGAGCAGGGCCAGACTGCAGGGTCAGCCCCAGGAGCAGGGCCAGGCTGCAGGGTCTGTCACAGGAGCAGGGCCAGGCTGCAGGGTCTGTCACAGGAGCAGGGCCAGGCTGCAGGGCAGGCCAGCAGGGGCCCAATGTGCCCCTCGCTTTTCTGATGACAGCCTTGCTACCCTCGAGGAGATGGTAGCACGGTGGGAGGTGCTGTTTTCCCAGGATGGGAGGAGGAGGCCCCCCCCGTATGATGAAGTGTGCCTGGGAGGAGGTGGCGGAGGTGGTGAGCTCCCGCGACGTGGTGCGGTGCACCTGGGTCCAGTGCTGTAAGCGTTTCAATGATTTGTTGCGCTCTGGAAGGGTGAGTACCATGTTGACGTTGGGGATTTAACCCAGCAGGTATCCTTAGCCTTTGAGGCCCCCCCCACCACAGTCTTACTGTCGTGACTGCATTGAATCATGTTGGGCATTTCTCGTACACTGGGTGGGCAAGCAGATAGTGCCCATGCTTAGATCAGCCTGAGTGGTTCATGAGGAGATGAGTTCTCCCCCGCACCATGTGTTGCTCTTAGTCGCACATGACTAGTCTGGGGGCAACCTGCAGGAGATGCAGCTCGGCGCAAACTCAGACCTCCAACACATGCCCTATTCCCGGTGATGAGATTGTGGAAGGGGAACCTCAAGGTGTTGTGGCCAAGAACCATCTGGTGCCCTCGATGCTGCATGTAGTTGTGCCTCCTTGCTATGGGAGCAAAGACCGTGTGTTTCCTAAAGCGATGGACGCAGCATGTGTCCAAGGTGGCCGTTTGGGGGGGTTGGGAGCAGGCGTACTATCGTTGTGTGACTGATCAGCAGTAGCGGGGAGAGGAGGCACTGGAGGCCTGATATGGGCCACTGTGGTTGGGGTGCGGTGTGCGCGTGCAGAGTCCATGTGCGAATTGCCGCAATGAATGGAATTCTCTGTTTTTCAGGAGAAAAATGCTTATGATGCGTCTGAGCGTTTGAGGACTGGAGACAGCCAGGCCCAGCTCCTGATGTTAAGCCGCTTTGAACAGGAGGCCCTCGAGCTTGAGAGGCGCCATGCACCCAGGTCAACTGGTGTCAGTGAGGCTGGGGTGGAACGGCCAGGTATTTGAGGCCAACAATGACATCCGCTCTGTCCTCCCAGCATCCACAGCACTGATGATTGTTTGATTTGTTATTGTTGCAACATTGCTCGGTCACAGAGTGATAGACTCAGAGGTGTGGATCATAGAAAAAGGCCCTTCGGCCCTTCGAGGATGCGTGTGTCAAACACCTTCCTAAGTCTCCTAATCCCATTTCCCAGTACTATCCCCATGGCCTTGTATGCCATGGCATCGCAACTGCACATCCAAAGACTTATTACATGTTAGGAGGGTTTCTGCGTCCACCACCCTTTCAGGCAGTGCGTTCCACATTCCCAACAGGCTCCGTGTGCAAAAGTTGCTCATCACCTCACCTGTCAACCTCATGCCCCTTACCTTAAATCAATGCCACCTGGTTACTCATCCCTCCGCCAAGGGGAAACGTTCCTTTCTGTCGACCCTATCTATGCTCCTCATAAGTTTAAAAACCTCAATAATGTCACCCCTCAATCTCCTCTGCTCCAGGGGAAATATCCCCAGTCTATGCTATGTCTCCTCATAAGTCAAACTCTCCAGCCCAGCCAGCATCCTGGTCAACGAACTCTGCGCTCTCTCCACTCCAATCACATTCCTCCTGTGAAGTGCATATCATTACTGCACGCAGAACTATAAACTATAGCTGTGGTCTAGGCAGCGTTTTCTGCACTTGGGACATAGCTCCCTGCTCCTATATTCTGTTCCTCGGCTAATAAAGGCAAGTATGGCATTTACCTTCTTAAACACCTTATGCACCTATCCCGCAACCTTATGGGACCTGTCGACATGCACAGCAAGGTCCCTCTGATCCTCCTTACTTTCCACAGTCCTACCATTCATCGTGTATTCCCGTGCCTTGTTTGTCCTGCCCAAGTGCATCACCTCACACTTATCCACATAACATTCCATTTGGCATTCATTAGCCCATCTAACCAGCCCGTCTGTATCTGCCTGTAATGTAAGGCTATCTTCCTCACTATTTGCCACCCCACCAATGTCCGTGTCCATTGGTTCTGGAAGGTTGAGCGCATAATGAGCCAGGGGGAAAGGGATGAAGTGTGTCACTGTGTGCATGCTAACTGATCCACTGTCCTTGTTGTTCATTTCAGCATCATCAGAGCATGGCCGCAGGAGGAACTGCAGATGCCCCCTCTCACACCTGAGGGCCCTCAAGTGTCACCTGCGTCACACCATTTCTGCGAGGCAGGCACCAGCGCAGATACTAGCACCTCGGTGGGCATTGCAACATCGGCTAATGTCCTGGGGCACAGTGGAGAGGACACTTCACAATCGCTGGAGGAGCTGGCAGAGACAGAGAGTGCCCATGGCGCCAGCAGTCAGAGGACTGCAGGGGACCAGGCACATGCTCAGTTGGGCCATGATGATGTGCCTCTGGAGTCGTCCGCAATGCAGCAGCTGCAGGAAATGCGGCCAGGTGTGCGGGAGCATCTGGGAGTGTTGCAAGAGGCTTCGCTTGGTGTCCAGGGTGGAGGAGTCCATGTGGAGCATCACTGATGCAATGAGCCTCATGGCAGAGCATCAGGCTTTCTCCATGGAGAGAGCGGCGACTCTCATGGAGAGGCGCCTCCAGGAGAACAATCAGGTCCTCACAGCCCTCACAGCACTGGTGGCCACATCTGGTCAGTGCCAGTGTGGGAGATGGTCTGGGCTTCAAGCTTCCCAGCTCATTGCCCTTCCATCCACGGTGAGCAGGGAGGTCCAAGGTGACCTCACGTCAGTGCAGCAGCTGCCTGTCATCTCTGTGGGCTCCTCTCACAGAGCTCCGGATGAGGGCACCAGCTGCTCCGTCCCTCTCCCAGTGACCTTCATCGGGTGAAGCTGCGACAGCTGGGGAGATGCCAGCTGTGGACCTGGCAGCTCCCTCCCAGGTGGGCCCAGCACAGGCTCCACGGGCCAGAGGACAACCGCCAAGGACATCGAGGCCAACAGGACAGCAGAGTCAGCAGGCTGGCTCAGATGCCACTCCAAGCGATGGGGCAGAACCAAGATGTAGCACCTGTAAAGGAAAGCATAAGGCACCTTAGGCACACCATGGGTTTCTCACTGATGCTTTTGTGTTGGCCCGAGATTAGGTACTTATAATTATTTTCTGCTTGATTAACGTTTTGTTTTGGATTTGTGAGAACTTCTGATGGTTAAAATAAAAACCAGATGTGTTACCATGGCTGAGGGTTGCTCCTTTGTTCTGCATTTGTATGTTTAAGATAAATGTCGTGAGTGTTTGTTTGGACTTTCAAGTTTATGTCCAAAAGCCCTCACTTGCAGCTGATGAAGTGGCAGATTTAGCACTTAGATGCCGAGTGTGGAAGCACCAGGCAAGGCTGGTCCTGTTGATCCATTTGTGTGGAGCTGGCTGAAGGTTCGTTGGATTAAAGCCTCCCGGATGTCACTGCCTCCTTGGTGTAGTCCCAAGTCAGCATTTAGCCCCTCAGCTTTCCTCAGTGCTTCCTCATCCTCAAAATCAGTGCTGGACTCATCGTGTGCAGCCACATCCACCTAATCAACGTCTTCATCGTTCACATCATCCCCCCTTTCCAGCACTAGATTGTGGAGAGTGCAGCCTGCAACCACTATCACCGAGACACGATCTGGGGGGTACTGGAGTGCGCCCCCTGAGCAGTCCAGGCATTGGAAGCGCATCTTGAGAAGACCAATGGCTCTCTCCAACATAGCCCTTGTGGTGCCCTGGCTCCTATTGTACCGCTGCTCAGCTTTTGTTCTTGGATGGCAGAGAGGTGTCATGAGCCACCTTCTGAGGGGATAGCCCTTGTCACCCAGCAGCCATCCATCCAGCCGGGCTGGAGCTCTGAAGAGCCCCGGCACCTGGGAGTGTCTGAGGATGTAGGCGTCGTGGGAGCTGCCCGGGTACCTTGCACAGACTTGTAGAATCTGCATCCTGTGATCACACACTATCTGCACATTCATGGGCTCACCTGCTGGCGCCTTGATGGCCACATGTGTACAGTCTATAGCACCCTGGACACGGGGGAAGCCAGCAATGGCCGCGAAGCCTCTGGCTCGCTCTGTCTGACTTGCCTGGTCCCAGCGGAAGTGGATGAAGGTCAATGCACACCTGAATAGGGTGTCTGTCACCTGCTTGACACAAGTGTGGACAGCTGATTGGGAGACACCGCAAAGATCACCCACCGAGCCCTGGAAGGAGCCAGAGGCATAGAAGTTGAGGGCAACTGTGACCTTTAGAGTCGCTGGCATGGGGTGTCCATTCACACAGTTAGCGGAGATTCTCAGGGCCAATCATCTGACAGATGTAGTTGACTGTCTCCCTTGACCCTCCGAGCCTCCTTCGGCACTGCACCTCAGACGTATTGAGGTAGCTGTTAATTAATGGCGGACACGCGTCGAACTTCATCTTGCGCCCGCCCAGCAAAATATCGCGATGGCGCGTGGTGACGCTGATGTTTGGGGCCCGTCCTCCACATGTCAAACAGAAAATTCTGCCCTATGGAACAGAGTTGGCTTTCACATACATGAAATGCAGAATTTACAGAAAGAAACGCGTAACTACTGCACTGCAATCCCATTCAGTGACTAAAGTTAGCAACACAGGAACATAGGAGATAGGAGCAAGGGCAATTAGGGATGGGCAATAAATGTTGGCCTAGCCAGCGACGCTCACATCCCATGAATGAATAAAGAAAAGGAGCTGGATAGCATTCAGCCCCTCAGGCCTGTTATTCAACTAGATCATGGCTGATCTTCTATCTTTTCCTGCACTATCCCCAAATCCTTTGATGTCATTACTAACTAGAAATTTATTGATCCCTGTCTTGAACATACTCAATGACTGAGCCTCCACAGCCCTCTTGGGAGGAGAATTCCATAGATTTACCATTCTCTGGGTGAAGAAATTTCTCATTTCAGTCCTAAATGGCCTACCTCTTATTCTGAGACTGTGCCACCTGGTTCTAGACTCACCAGCCAGGAAGATTTTCCCTTCTTTCCCACTTCATCTGACTACAATGTGGATAATTTAACATAGAATGCAGTTAAAGTGAGGCAATTGCCTCCACTGTTTCATCAATGGGACTCATTTTCCAAGAATTTGCTGGGTTGTAACGTTCGTTGTGGCTTCCGTGGTTCCTGTAAATTGACTCAATGATGTTTGATTTTATTGTAATGTATTTGCTTCAAGAGTGATGAGTTTTATTCCCATGAGACATATCTTTAATCTGGAAAGGGTAGGTTTAAGGAACTTGTCTGCTTTGAGTAGAAGGTGTGTCATCACAAAACCCCTGGACCTTTAATGAATACACTCTCCATAAACCTACATCTTGACCCATTAACCAGCGAGTCATAAATGTTTAATAGCAGAGGAGGCCATTCAGCCCATCTTGTCTATGTTAGAGCAACCCAAAATAAATTCCATTAACTTGCTTTCTCTGAATAACCTTGCATCTTTCTTCACTTTAAATATTAATCTACTATTTTATGTTAAGAATGCAATGGTCACTGTCTCGTCCATTCCCTTCGGAAAAACTTTCTATGTTCCATCTGTGTTATGATGTTTTCCCTAGCCTCCCTCCTCACTCTTTTACTGACAACTGTTAATTAATGAACCCTTGTCACTGACACTTAATCAAACTGAGACAATCTTTTCTATTCACTGCAGAAAACCCTCGATAATGCTTTTAATGCTTTTATTAAACCTCCTTTTGACCTTCTTTTGAGTGTCTTTTCACAGCTACAGTTCTCACCCCTGCCACATCCTGCTGGATTGATGTTCTACGCTTGCTATGACTTTACAGTCGTCTGTGATTGAACTCCACAAGCACACTTACTTGTGGCATCAATGTTTTGCATAGGTTCACCAATGCTTCATTTGTACTCTGATGGTGTAAAATGTCCACAGCGGGTTCCCCTTTAGATCTGCCGAATCCTTAGGGAAACAGCCAATAATTTCATTTCTCTGTGCTTTGTTTGTCTGCCAAAGTTACAGCAGGAGATCAGGAAAATCCACACGGAAATTCTATGCTCGTGTCTTTATATATAAAATTCAAATTTTTTGGGGCCTTTTTATATCTTTGTCGCTCTCCTTTCAAGGAATTGCCTATTTGAGCTTCTCAGAGTGTGCATTGGCCCACGCTTAATCATGCTAAATTGCATCATCAGCTCATTCCACGAAACTGCTGAAATATTTTAAAGGTCTCTTCACTGTTAGTCAGATCTTCCATTTTTGCATTCCCAATTTTAATTGTTCTACCAGAGAGACTGGATAGGCTAGGGTTGTTTTCCTTAGAGCAGAGAAGGCTGAGGGGGGACCTGATGGAAGTATACAAAATTATGAGGGGCGTAGATAGGAAGAAACTTTTCCCCTTAGCGGAGGTGTCGATAACCAGGGGGCACAGATTTAAGGTAAGGAGCAGGAGGTTTAGAGGGGATTTGAGGAAAACATTTTTCACCCAGAGGGTGGTTGGAATCTGGAACACACTGCCTGAGGGGGTGGTAGAGGCAGAAACCCTCACAACATTTAAGAAGTATTTAAATGAGCACTTGAAATGCCATAGCATACAGGGCTACGGGCCAAGTGCTAGAAAATGGGATCAGAATAGATAGGTGCTTGATGGCCGGCATGGACACGATGGGCCGAAGGGCCTGTTTCTGTGCTGTATGACTCTGTGACTCTATTGGCACCCGTGCCTTCAGTTGCCTGGGCCCTAAGTTCTGGAGTTCCCTTCCTCCACCTTTCCACCTCTCTAGCTTCCTCTCGTCTTTAAGATTTTCCTTAAAACCTAACCGTGTGTCCAAATATGCCCTAACATCTCCTAATGTGACTCAGGGTCAATTTTTTGGCAACGCTCCTGTGAAGCTCCTTGCGTTCACTATACTAAAGGCGTTAAGTAAATGTAAGTTGTCAGTGCTTTTGTTGCGCTAATAGCACATTTTGATGTTGTGCTCCCTCCAACGAAGCCCAAATGATCAATATATGTCTGGAGAATAAAAGTGGACCCAGCAACTGACCTCTTGGATGTACCGACCCCAACCCTTTTCCAGCCTGAGCAACTCTAACTTTTCTCTGTCCATGAAGAGAGGTTGTAGCTTTGCTGCTACATTTCCTTTGATGCCACATCTTGTGAGTCACCTTAGCGAACAACTTCTGAAAATCTGGCTACATTTCCTGCATTGTTTTTTATCTATTTAATCAGTCAAAATGTACCAAATCTGTCGAACAGGACTTGCTTTCAACAACCCATTGCTGGCACTCCTTAACTAACTGATAGAATTCTAAATGTTTACTAATTTTATCTCAAATTATGGATCCTAACTTGAGGCAAGCAGCGAGTGTGGTGCGAGCAGGCCAAGAGTCATGCGCCATTTGCTTATTTAAGGAGGGTTAGAAACTTGCCACTAGAGACTTTGCTGCCTCCTTCTTACAATAGTCCAGGGTTTATGCCATCAGGGCGAGGTCATTTATCCGCCTTAATTTCTGCTAACCCTTTTCAAAATCAAGCCCTTTCCTTCAGTCTATCAATTGCTTCATGTATTCCTACTGTGTATCTTTGTTCTCACATCCACCATAATTTGCAGATACTTATTTAACGTCCATGTTGTACCTTCGTCCTTCAAGATTAGACTCCGCCCTCCTCCTCGTTTCCGAACAGAAATGGCTGCATTTGTTGCCAACGCTGCACATGTGTAGTTGTATGCGCGGCTGCCATCTTTATAGTGGAGCAATGTGCAGCAGGGTACATGCGTGGCCATCACTGGCCCTGGAATTGCAAATATTACAGTGCCGACAGCATCGAGTTAACATTTTAACAAGCCCCCTGCCGTTCACAGCTCACCCCAAAGCTCACCGGCAGGGCTGGGAGGGACAAGCGGAAAATGGGACCCACTCTGTCAGCCCATCGTAGCCCCCAGCCCCCAATTAAAATGAAACATCAGGTTGGTGTCTTTCTAGAAATTAATTCAGAGATGAAATATTGAAAGAAATGGCTGGAGAGAGAGAGGGGGCAGCAGGAGACCCACAGATAGGGAAATGGCTGTGGCCCGAGTGTTGTGGGTCTCAGGAAGTGTGGAATTGTTTGAAATTTCAGGCCAACCAATTAATTAGTTCAGACTAATTAAACCACCGGGCGGGGTTTGTTTTTGTGGTATAAATCATTTTGGGGATACTCCGGCAATGAAACAAAATTCATTATTAAAAGTTTGAAGGCTGCTAAAAAGGTGTCAGCGTTTATGAGGGTAGAGTTGTGTCCCTTGCAAATGATGTCATTGGATTCTGCACATGCACTGACAAGTGTGCATAGGCAGACAGGTATCGGCGGCCATCTTGCATGGCCATCTTGCATTGGCAGGCGATACAGTGAACAAAAAAAGACTCTGACAGATTTAGCAGTAGCCCAGATCCACTCGCAAGTTGGGTGGAACAATCTTGACTTTCTGCCCCATTAATTTCCCAGATCTGTATTGATGCACGTCATGCCTCTGTTACATCCGCTCTATCACAGACCTCCATAGTTATCAATGTTTCTAACTCTTCAAATTTGCCTCTTCTACAACAATGCTTTTACCTTCCACTGCCTCATAGCCTGCTTCCTGCCCTTTCTCTTCTGATAGTACTTTCTTCTTATTTATTTTAGTTAAACCTTCTTCTGCTCCAACAGTGCTGCCCTCCCTCTCATGTCCTAAACCTAGACTCCTGTCACCATATTAGTTTAAATCTTGCCCCATTGTTCTAGATAACAAGGTACCACACATAAGGCTACTTAATAAGATAAGAGCCCAAGGTGTTGGGGGTAGTATATCAGCATGGATAGAGGATTGGCTAACTAATAGAAGACTGAGAGTTGGGATAAGGGGCATTTTCAGGATGGCAGCCTGTAACTAGTGGCAGCCGCAGGGTTCAATGCTTTGGCCTCGATTATTTACAATCTATATTAATGACTTGGATGAGGGAAGTGAATGTACTATCGCCAAGTTTGCGGATGACACAAAAATAGGTGGGAAAGCAAGCGGTGAGGTTGCCACTAAAGAGTCTACAGGGGAATATAGACAGGTTAAGTGACTGGGCAAAAACTTGGCAGATGGAATATACTGTGGGAAAATGTGAAGCTATGCACTTTGGCAGGAAGAATAGAGGAGCTGAATATCACTTAAATGGAGAAAGACTGCAGAAAGCTGCAGCACAGAGGGATTTGGGAGTCCTTGTGCATGACTCCCAAAAAGCTAACATACAAGTTCAACAGGTAATAGGGAAGGCAAATGGAATGTTGGCCTTTATTTCAAAGGGAATGGAGTATAAAAATAGAGAAGTCTTGCTAAAACTATACAAGGCACTAGGTAGACCACACCCAGAATACTGTGAACAATTTTGGTCCCCTTATCTAAGGAAAGATATACTGGGATTGGATGCAGTCCAGAGAAGGTTCACTAGGTTGATCCTGGGTATGGAGGGATTTTCTTATGAGGAGAGGTTGAGTAGATTAGGCCTGCACTCATTGGAGTTTAGAAAAATGAGAGGTGATCTTATTGAAACATATAAGATTCTTAGGGGGCTTGACAGGGTAGATGCTGAGAGGTTGTTTCCCCTTGTGGGAGAGTCTAGGACCAGGGGGCATAATCTCAGAGTAAGGGGTCGTCCATTTAAAACAGAGATAAGGAGGAATTTCTTCCCTCAGAGGGTAGTGAATCTATGGAATTCTTTACCACAGAGGGCTGTAGAGGCTGACTGGTTAAGTATAGTCAAGGCTGAGATAGACAGATTTTTAATCAGTAAGGGAATCGAGGGTTATAGGGACAAGGCAGGAAAGTGGAGTTGAGGATTATCAGATCAGCCATGATCTCATTGAATGGCAGAGCAGACTCGATGGGCCGAATGGCCTACTTCTGCTCCTACTCTTATGGTCTTATTCTATGTGTCCTTTCTGTGAGGATATTGAATTTGTTTCAGTTTAGGGTAAGGTTGCCCTCAGGTAAAGCCTCCTTTTGTTCCAGAAATTGCTCCAATATCACATGAATTGATCAATCTTGCACACATTAACCTTCCTGACCTTCCTCTCCTTGACCTACCCAACATGTGACACAGGAAGCAATCTAGGGATTACCACCCTTGCAATCCTTTTTGATCTAAAATTTTCTGGCTTTTTTTGTGTGGCTGCTTGTTCCCCTGTTTGCTGCTAGATGGAGCAGATTATATTTTTATGAGCAATAGTCCATTCTTCTGCATTTCAACATTGAAGGTCACACATTATCCTGGGAAGACTTACATTACAGCGCCAAGTGACATCAGCAAAAGAAAGCAGCAGGAACTTGAAGAGATAGATATTTGCGTTATGTAATGTTGAAAATACTGACTGATAATGAATTACTGGTAGTAAATGCACCTAGGATTCGGAATAGGCTGGATGCTAGGCCAGAGAGTGGTGAGCCTCTGGAATACATTGCTGGCTAGTGCAGAGGGTGCTGGCTCTGTATCACCGGCAAGAAGGAGCTGGCTGGATCCCTTACTCAGGGAGAAAGCGCATCCTCCAAAAAGGTAAGTGTCTTTATAGATAACACTTGGTCTGGGTGACCTCTGAACTGTTTTGATTACCTAAAGGGTACGGAGGGGAATTTTCCAGAGCATATTCTTCTCTTATTGGCCTTGGATCTTTCTTGAAGAATGGGAAGAGGTGGGTGGGAAGAAGCATTTAGTCATGATGGAACAAGTGATATATGTGAGGTCATCCAGTTTGGATTTAAAAAGGATAGAATAGGATATTTGCTGATGACAATGATGACGAGCCAGAAACACTGGAGGCCCAAAGAGACTTGGAGGTCCGCGTACAGAGACAATTGAACTGTCATGAATAGGTACAGAAGATAATCAAAAATGCTAATGCAAGGAGATAGAAGTCATGTTTCAGCTATACAAAACCCTGGTTAGATCACACCGGGAGTACAGTGAGCACTTCTGGGCATAGCAAGGCTATATTGGCCTTGGCGGGAGTGCAGTGTAGATTTAATAGAATGATACATGGACCTCAAGAGTTGAATTATGAGGAGAGATTACACAAACTAAAGTTGTATTCCCTGGAATTTAGAAGGTTAGGGATGATTCGATCAAAGTTTCCAAGATATTAACAGGAAGACATAGGGCAGGTTAGGAGTAACTATTTCTGCTTGCTGGGGAGTCTTAGGGGGCCACAGTCTAAAAATTAGAGTCAGACCTCTCAGGAGTGAAATTATGGAACACTTCTTCACAGAAAGGGCGGTAGAAGTCTGGAACTCTCTCCCAAAAATGACAACTGATGCTAAATCAAAAGTTAACTTTAAATCTGAGATTGATAAATCTTTGTAATCCAAAATTATTGAGAGATTTTTGGGCAAGGCAGGTCTATAGATCAGATCGCAGGTCAACCGTGATCTCATTGCATGACGGAACAGGCTCGAGGGGCTGAACGGCCTCCTCCTGATCTTACATCCAGCTGTCACCTGATTTCGGACAGATTTGGCGGAACCATCGATGTTCCACCAGAAACCTTTGAGTTGGGTTTGCGTAATTTCTAATGTCACCAGAGCCTCTTGGTAGGATTGTTGTGTGGCACATTCTGTACCTGCTAGACTCCTATATGGAGCTATCAGCAAACCCACAGGCCTGTCAAGCGTTCAGTCCTGATGGGTTTTTTTTTTAACGTATGCTTGCCTGTCCTGAAAAAGAAATGCTGAACATCACTCATTCACTGATACTGCAATCAATCGAGCCACATTTTATTTATATTTAATTTAAGGGTCCAGATGGCTCTTGACATTTAAAATATTTGCGATCCTTCGTGCCCTGCTAAATCAATAGCAGCCTTGAAAGAAATAAAGACGGAGAGCAAGATTGATGGAAGATGCAGCACGGGAGCTTTAATTTTCGAATAAGATAAAAAACAAAATACTGCGGATGCTGGAAATCCAAAACGAAAGCAGACAGCACTGGAAATTCTCAGCAGGTCCGGCAGCATCGGTGGCGAGAGAAACACAGCCAATGTTTTGAGCCCGTACGACTCTTTTTTCAGAGGGCTTGAAGCGCTGGCTGTGCTTTTCTCTCCAGGGATGCTGCCGGACGTGCCGAGTTTTTCCAGCTTTTTCCGTTTTTGTTTAACTTTCAAATGTCCATTTTAATGGATTGCAAAGAAGCATCGTGTGCTGGCGAGGAGAATAGCTGGCCACGTCCAACATTTTACGAAGGCCCAAAGTCCCACAGGAGTAAAACAAACGCAAAATACGCTGTATTTAGTTTTTTGGGATGAGCGTCCATGTCGTGCATGGGAAACCAGACGTGAAGTGATGCCAGCCCGGTCGAACATGCCACCTTTGACTCAATCGGTAGCACTTTGGCCTGAGTTAGAGGGTGAGAAGATACAACGTTAGTTTGCACGTGTACGCTGACCACCCCCAGCTCTACCTCACCGCCACCTCCCTCGACCCCTCCGTTGTTGCTAGATTATCAGACGGTTTGTCCAACATCCAGCACTGGACGAGCAGAAACTTTCTCTGATTAAATATCGGGAAGGCTGCAGTCATTGTTTTCAGTCCCCGCTCCAAACTCCGTTCCCTAGCTACCGACCCCATCACTCGCCCTGGCAACATCGGAGATTGAGCCAGTCTGTTTGCAACCTATTTTGTCACATTTGATCCCGAGATGTTGTTCTGACCTCGTATTCACACCATCACTAAGACTGCCTATTTTCACCTCTAACATCGCCCCGACTTCACCCCATCGGCTCTTCTGCTGCTGAAACCCTCATCCGTGCCTTTGCTACTTCTACATTCGACTATTCCAACGCATTCCTGGTTGGCCTCTCACATTCCACCCTCTGTAAACTTGAGGTCATTCAAAACTCTACTGCCAGTGTCTTAACTCACAGCAGTCCCATTCCCTAGCACCCCTGTGCTCGCTGAACTACATGGCTTGCTAACAAGCAACATCTTGATTTTAAAATTCTCATCCTTAGTTTCAAATCCCTCCATGGCTTTGCAGCTCCCTATCTCTGTAATATCCTCCAGCCCCACAACCCTCTGAGATATCTCTTCTCCTCTAATTCTGGCCTCTTGTGCATTTCCAATTATAATTGTTCCAGCATTGGTGGCTGAGCCTTCACTTGTCTAGACCCCAAGCTCTGCAATTCTCTCCCCAAACCTCTTTGCCTCCCCCTTACTTCACTTTTCTCCCTTAAGACACTCCTTAAAAACCTGCCTCTTTGACCAAGCTTTTGGTCATCTGACCTAATATCTCCTTAGTTTTGGTCCCCTCATCTAAGGAGAGGTACACTGGCATTGGAGGCAGTCCAGAGAAGGTCCGCTATGTTGATCCCAGGTATGGAGGGATTTTCTTATGAGGAGAGGTTGAGTAGGTTGGGCCTGTACTCATTGGAGTTTAGAAGAATGAGAGGCGATCTTATTGAAACATATTTGGGGCTTGACAGGGTAGATGCTGAGAGGATGTTTCCCCTTGTGGGAGAGTCTAGGACCAGAGGGCATAATCTCAGAGTAAGGAGTCACCCATTTAAGAGATGAGGGGGCATTTCTTCTCTCAGAGGGTGGTCAATCTGTGGAATTCTTTACCACAGAAGGCTGTAGAGGCTGGGTGGTTAAGTATATTCAAGACTGAGATGGACAGATTTTTAATCAGTAAGGGAATCAAGGGTTATGGGGGAAAAGGCAGGAAAGTGCAGTTGAGGATTATCAGATCAGCCATGATCTCATTGAATGGCGGAGCAGACCCGATGGACTGAATGGCCTATTTCTGCTCCTACATCTTATGATCTTATGAGGCTCGGTGTCAGACTTTATTTTATAATGCCCCTGTGAAGTGCCTTGGGATGTTTCATTATTTGAAAGGTGCTTTATAGATATAAGTTGTTGTTGTTGCTGTTGTTGTTGTTGTGAGTTCAAGTCCCATTCTGGACTGAAGCATATTGGGGAAAGTTTTAACATGGTGGAGTGAGTAGGAATGGGAGCAGGTGGAGGGGTGTTAGCTTCCCAAAAAAATTGAAGCGTGTTTGGAAATTGGCTCCATACCAGCATTTTAAATATGTTAATTAGGCTGGAGGCCTCAGATTTCTGGGTTTCTCGCACACTACAACCACGACACCCTGCCCCACTCCTGGCTGATCCTGAGATTAAAACTCCCCCCGTCAACTCAGCTGATGCTTCATTGTCGCAGTTGCTGTCTTTCTGATGACGTGTGTGTAAGTACCTGCTAGCTCAGGTGCACACAAAAGATCCCATGGCATGATTCGGTGAAGTTCCCAGTCTGCTGGCCAACACTTTACTCCTCAAAAATTTCTTTGATTTCAAAGAAAGGAAAGGTGTGAAACAGCCTTAGCAAAATAGCTATAACCTCCCATCTAACCCAGACCTTGTTCTGCCCCACTCACTCCATCCGATGCTACTTCATCATTGCAAATGTGCCCACACAATTTTCCATCCACTCATTCCAACTCAATGTTTTTTTTAAAAAACTGATACCATGCTTCAAAACCTAGGCTGACACTCCCCAGTGCAGTACTGAGGGAGTGCTGTACTGTCAGAGTTGCCATCTTTCAGAGGCGCTAAACCAAGGGTGGATGCAAAATGGCAGTATTTTGAAGGAGCGCAGAGGAGTTATCCCCGGTGCTCTGGCCAAAAATCATCACTCAACCGGCATCACTAAAACAGTTGATTTGGTCATCATCTCCACTGCTGTTTGTGGGAGCTTGCTATGTGCACATTGGCTGCCACATTCCCTACATCACAACAGCAACACTGCAAAAACAAAATCTTCATTCGTACAAAAGTTTGTTTGACAAATTTGTCGGAGTGTTTGACAAACTTGTTGGAGCTTTTTTGAGGTTGTTACTTGTAGCATAGATAAAGGAGAACCAGTGGATGTGGTGTATTTGGATTTTTAGAAGGCTTTTGATAAGGTCCCACACAGGAGGTTAGTAAACAAAATTAGAGGGCATGGGATTGGGGGAAACATACTAGTATGGATCGAGTATTGGTTAGCAGAGAGAAAGCAGGGAGTAGGATTAAATGGATCATTCTCAGGATGTCAGGCTGTTACTAGTGAGGCACTGCAAGGATCCGTGCTAGGTCTACAGCTGTTTACAATCTATATAAATTATTTGGATGTGGGGACCAATTGTAATATTTCCAAATTTGCTGATGACACTAAACTGGGTGGGAATGTAAGTTGTGATGAGGATGCAAGGAGGCATCAAGAAAACTAGCACAGGCTAAGTGAATGGGCTAGAACATGGCAGATGGGGTATAATGTGAATAAGTGTGAAGTTATTCACTTTGGTAGAAAAAAAACAAGAAGGCAGAGTATTTCTTAAATGGTGAGAGGTTGGGAAGTGCAGGTGTCCAAAGGGACCTGGGTGTCTTTGTTCATGAGTCACTAAAAGCAGATGCAGGCACAGCAAGCAGTTAGGAAAGCAGATGGTATGTTGGCCTTCATCGCAAGCGGATTTGAGTACAAGAGTAAAGATGTCTTGCTGCAATTGTATAGAGCCTTGGTAAGACCTCACGTGGAGTATTGCACACAATTTTGGTCTCCATATCTAAGGAAGGATATACTTGCCATAGAGGGAGTGCAATGGAGGTTCACCAGATTAATCCCTGGGATGGTGAGATTATTTTATGAAGAGAGATTAGGGAAACTGGGTCTGTATTCCTTAGAGTTTCGAAGAATGAGGGGTGACCTCATTGAAACTTACAGAATTCTTACAGGGTGTGACAGAGTGGATGTAGATAAGATATCTCCCCTGGCTGCTGAGTCTAAAACCAGGGGACATATTCTCAAGATAAGGGGCAGGCAATTTAAGACTGAGATGAGGAGGAATTTCTTCACTCAGAGGCTGGTGAATCTTTGGAATTCTCTACCCCAGAGGGCTGTGGAAGCTCAGTCATTGAGCATGTTCAAGACAGAAATCGACAGATTTCTGGATGCTAATGACATCAAGGGATTTGGGGATAGTGCGGAAAATTGGAATTGAGGTAGATGATCAGCCACTGTCTAATTGAATGGCAGAGCAGGCTCAATGGGCTGAATGGCCGACTCCTGTTCCTATGTTCCTAAAGCACTTTGAAGCATGCTGAGGTTGCAGAATCTCAGTTGGAACTGCACTCATCCAGGTAAATATTCCATCACAACCCTGACATGTGTCTTGTAGATGTTGGACAGACTTTGGGGAGTCAGGAGGTGAGTTACATGTTGCAGAATTCCCAGCCTCTGACCTGCCCTTGTAGCCACAGTATTTTTATGGCTAGTCCAGTTCAGTTTTATGGCTAGTCCAGGTCAATGGCAACCCCGAGGATGTTGATGACGGGGGATTCTGCAGCGGTAATGTTGTTGAATGTCAAGGGAAAGATGGTTAGATTCTATTTTGTTGTAGGTGGCCATTGCCTGGCACTTGTATGGCCATGAATGTTACTTGTGACTTATCAGCCCAAGCTTGAAAGTTGTCCAGGTCTTGCTGCATGTGGATAGGGACTGCTTCAGTATCTGAGGAGCTGCCAATGATACTGAATACTGTATGGATACTGTACAAGCATCAAAAAACATTTCCCACTTCTGACATTATGATGGAGGGAAGGTCATTAATGAAGTAGCTGAAGATTCGGCCTAAGATTGGGGCTGAGATGTTTGTCCTTCAACAACCACAACCACCATCCTTAGTGATAGGTATGACTGCAACTAGTGGAGAGTGTTCCCCCTGATTCCCATTAATTCCAGTTTTTCTAGGGCTCCTTGATGCCAGACTTGGTCAAATGCTGCCTTGATGCCAAAGGCGGTCACTCTCACCTCACCTCTTGAATTCAGCTCTTTATTGCACATTTGGACCAAGGCTGTAGTGATTTCCCTCACTACACCACTATGGGCACTTCTTCCATTTCTTACACCAACCACCCAGTTTGTGCAGCTCTTACATTCACACACTGGTAATTGATTGAAACCCACTCAACTTCATTTAGCAGACAGCAGATAGAACGAACTTTCATTCCATTAGCCTGGCCTAGATTTAAGCCCAGGTGGCAGGAATGAAAGGCCAGGCCATCACCCTGCCATTTCAGACCTCCAATGATCACAGTTTTGAAGGGCAGGTGAATCCATCCCTATTGTGTCCATGTAATTCTATGAAGGGTTGGGTAGATGAATGGTTTGGAGGTTGGTGCGTTTCCTTTGATGCCTCAACTACACCTCGGCATGTTAGAAAGGAGAGAAGCAGAGAGCTTAGGGCGGGAATTCCAGTGCTTAAGGGCTACGCAGCTGAAGGCATGGCCGCCAATGCTGGAGTGAAGGAAATCAGGGATGTGCAAGTGGTCAGGATTGGAGGATTATAGAGATCTTGGAGGGTTTTAGGGCTGAAGGAGGTTACAGAGATAGGAAGTGGTGAGGCTGTGTACCAGTGCAAGGTTACACATGTTTAAAGACACAATGCACAACTTTTTTTCTAGCCTTCCAGCTTGTATGATATGCAAGACATTCATGTTGCTGTTCTGTATGGATAGATCATTCTCTTTTGCCTACTGAAGACCAGAAAAGATAGGTGACTATCACTTCAGCATGAATGTTTATGTTGCTGCTAATGTGCCAACGTTTTCAGAGACATGAGCATAAAAGAAATCTGTGTGGGTCTCAGGAACTCATTTTACCTTATAATGGTGGAGGCAAAGCTATAGCTGTTACCGTAAGAAATGGTCTGAGGCTGATGCGACATTGGTATTCTGTAGAGTCTGTGGATGTGACACTATTATCCCAAAGAGCCATTTCAAAGTACATAGTGCTCGCAAACAGAATCTGAACAAAGTCCACAAGTAGGCTACACACGATTTTTAATTTCCTTCCTGTTTTAACATTAAAAACTAATCACCTAAGCACCCAGGCATTTCTTTTGGCAAATGGATAGGTTAATTTATAATGGTGGAGCTCGTATTTATGTAAAGAAAATGACAATTTATCAACGCAGAGGAGTAACAACTTAAACTGAGTTTTAAATGACTGTGGATTAAAGTTCAATGCAAAAATATTAATTTTTTTATGGATGGCTTAAAGGTTAATCTTGTGCTGAGGAATAGGGTGATTTTTTGTGCTCAACCAGTACTTCAGTCTGCTCTAATCACAGTTACAAATCATTCCCAAGGCAGCTTGAGAGACAGAAGTGTAAAGATCTTTTTATATATTAAAGAATATTTTTTAATATGCAGTAGCAGAGAGACATGATAAATGAAATCTGTAGCAACAGATTGACTAGTCCCTTTTGTTTTCCCTTTTAAAGTTACTCTTTACATAATCAGACCTCAACTGCTATTGAAATCCAGTTTAAGTGCCATCCAAGACACTTTCAGTTATGCTAAGACCAGGCTCCAATGACAATTGTACTGAGGACCATTTAGCTGTACCTCAGTGCTATTTTAGTTTGTTGCTCATTGCAAAGTGTTGTTGTACAGTTGGTACAGTTTTGCATTCTGTCAATTCATATTCTGGAGGGTATACCTGTCTTCGAAATGTTATTTCATTTCCCCATCTCTTGTTGCCCTTGAAGGTCAATGAACAATATGATTTTACTGATGCACATCCGTTAGGTGTACAGTCTATAGTTACTATCCTCCTGGGGAATGAGGGATATAAACAAGGTCACAGGGGTCAAGTAGACCTGCCTGGCAATGGGCCTTTAGAGCACACCACACAATAATATCTGATATTTGAGTCAGTTAGGTTCACAGTCGGCATTCCACGGCTGTGTTAAGAATTGACCAGCCAACATGCCTCATCGACAGGAACTAGAGAAGTAAACATCCAATGGTGGGATTGAGCTCATCCCAGTGGAACCAGGTGCCTGATGAGCTAATGCTGTAATGGATAGGGTAGTTCTAACTAGATAACATTGTGGAAAAGTTGACCTGTACTTTGCTTTAGCCAGTTAAATTCCAAGCACCCATGAGGAGTCTACAAACCTTGGCTCTTGTCAAATTGCTTTGACATGTTCTGGCAGCTCTACTAGGACAGCTCGTGCTCTCAATGTCAGACAAACAGAATCCCTACTTGTGGATCCCATAGTCATTTGAGACTTACCAGGCAGATCAAGAACAAAGAAAAGTGCACAAAGCAACTCATTACTAGTTTTCCTGGTTCTTTGTTTTTGCCCAGAAAGAGGCCAAGGGGTTGGGATAAGCAAAGGGAGGGGCAGGCATGGTATGGATCAACGCTGAAGATTTTTAAAAGTTATTTCAGCTCAACTCCAGAAGAGCATTCTATTGTTCACCTTGTAAACTTGCCTATTTTCTGTGTCATTGATATAACTTAGTTGTGCATTTTCTGATCATTGTCAAGTTTTACCAACACTATTTTCACGGAAAACCTTCTTCGTGGAACTTAGATATCTCTTCACTGCTGAATTAAAGTGCCAGCCAAGGCTCCATTGATAGCCCTCTCACCTCAGAGTCAAACAATCAGGGGTTCAAGACTCACTACAGATGCCTGAGAATAAAATCTAGGCTGTCGCTCCAGTGCAATACTGAGGGAGTGCTGCACTGGCTAAGATGCTGCTGTCTTTCAGGTGTGACACATCCACCCTCTCAAGTGGAAGTAAAAGATCCCATGGCACTGTTTAAAGATAATCGGAACAATTCTCATGTCCAATGTAGTAGTTAGTCCTCAACCAACGTCACTAAAATGAACTGGTCATTCATTTCAGTGTTGTTTGTGTGACCATGCAGTGCACAAATTGGCTGATGTGATTCAGCTATTCTTGGGCATGTAGCAAGAGCTTTAGAAAGTCTAATGCTAACAGGAATGATCAATGATAAAAGAGATCAAGGTAGACAGAGAACCACCTTTCTAAAGAGCCTCACAAACTGGATGAATGTACCACCAACAAAGATTATCCACACCTTTGGAGCAAGATTAACATGGAGGCTCATGGTCACCAACGCCCTCTTAGGGCATGGTACCTGAAGAGACAGGGAGCAAGAGATTCAGATATTGTATGTCCGCTTGATGTGATGCGTCAAGTGCGTTAGCATCGTGGGTAGTGCGTAATGGCCAGTCTGCTTGTCACCTCTTGCTTTCAGCTCTCACTGTTGGCTAGCAGTATAACTAATGTGAAAAGAGAGCCGAGTGTATAAGCCCCTCTCACCAATACATAGCCTCTTCATCAGCAAGCCCTATGTAGTGCCTTCCCGTGGTGACTTATATAAACTGGGTACCTCGCAGACCCAGACTAAACTACAGAGGCCCCAGACATGTGGCATACAGACCCACTGGTGTGTGCTTTCACCCTAGCACCCACAAACCAAAGCCCCAGCTATAGGTAAATAGCCCCATTGCCTTGTGAGTGTATCGGGAGAGAAGGCTGCTAAGGGAGTAAGCCTTGACAGAAAATCCAAAGTGGGCTCCCATAGGCAGCAATCTGTCATCTATCAGGCAGCTTTCCGGCAACTCCTGCAGCAGGGCAGGTACCAAACAGTACTGGTTTCATCCTTTCCTTTGGGCAATACTAGCAATGCTGAGAGGGGGTCCTGATGCTTGGGTAACTCATGGTCTCCATGCAATTTGCCCAGGCCTGCACCCTGGAGAGGGTGCTCCAGCTTCATGGTTTATGGTTGCACAACACGGGGGTTTCAGGTATTACTATTTGTCAGCTGTGTCTCGACTGGTAGCACTTCCAGCATCCGAGTGATGAGGGTTTTGGATTCGAGTGCCACCCCAGGACTAGAGCACAACAATCTAGGCTAACACTCCAGTGGAGTGCCAAGTGAGTGCTGCATTGTCAGAAGTGCCATTTTGTGTTAAAGCCAAGGCCCTATCTACTCTCTCAGGTGGGCATGAAGGATCCCGTGGCACTGTTTAGAGGGAGAGCAGGGGAGTAATCCCTGGTGTCCCGGTCAATATCCATCACTCAATCAACATCACAAGACAGGTTCTCTGGTCACGAGCAAATTGCTGTTTGTGGGATCTTACTGTGCACAAATTAGCTACTGGGTTTCCTGCGTTACAACAGTGGCCACATTCCAAAAGCACTTCATTGGCTGCAAAGCGCTTTGGCGATGTCCAGCGGTCGTGATTGGTGAAAGGCGCTATATAAATGCAAGTCTTTCCTTTTTAGCCGCGATTACAATTCAAAAGGCGGCAGTTCATTGGCTGCAAAACACTTTAGGATGTCCTGAGGTCACGAAGGCGCTGATATAAACACAGGTTGTTTGAAAATACCTGGATCAGCTGTGTTGCCCTGACAGTGCATCCCATTTCTCCCTCAGAGCTCCTCACTGAAATGGCTAGTGGACAAACATCTTTGTCAGCTCCCTAAATAATATTTACAAAGGAGCTATACCAATATCTGGTGATATCTTTGATTCGAAAAATGTCAAAAAAAAAATTACACTGGACCTTTATTAAGTCAGGGACAGCTCAGTAATGTCAAACTTCCAGTGATGTTCCAACTGAGGGATTAATCCCTTCCCCATTTACAGCCCTGTCAATTATCCTTCACCAGAAGAACAGACTGGGTTCTCAATTGGCAGCGGGAGCGGTGTGTGTGTGTGTGTGTGTGACTGGCGTTAGGAGGCTGAGAGCTGGAGAGAGAGAGAGATGCCTGGCAGCGACTCGGTAGCAGCATGTGAAGCCTTCAGTCACATAGCAGCGTGCTCAACAGAGGGGGAAGCCAACAAGGTAAATGAGCTTCATCTGATCTGCGGTTTAAATAAAGACAAGACAGAGAAAATTGGCACCAAGGGTGGGTGGGAGATCAGAGTGTGTGTAAACACAAAACCTCACTGGAAGAAAAAGGCGAATCAATGCAAATCCCATTCTACAGTCAGCAAGTGAGGAGTCAGGAGATACAGGGTTAAGGCTAAGTTTGGAAATGGGGTGTTGATAAAGTGGGCTTAGAGAACAGGGTTTGGAGAGACATTCAGTGGCGAACTAATCCATTGAAATTTGCACCAACTTTAGAGCAATCTGGAAAGAGAGAAAACTTTTGCAAAGCCTTGTGCTAATTAATGAGAATGTCTTCACTTGTTCCAGTTTAACCGCGCTGGGTCGGCATGGATGAGAATCAGAACATGACCCAGAGCAATGAGACGGCTGCAGGGGGCTCGGCGGGAGATGGGCAGCACCAGATCAGCACTGACAGCTTCATTGTCCTCTTCATCTTCAGCTTGATCTTCTGCCTCGGGGTCCTGGGCAACTCGCTGGTCATCACAGTGCTGGCCCGCAGCCAACCGGGCAAAGCCCTCAGCACCACCAACATCTTCATCCTCAACCTGAGCATCGCTGACCTCTCCTACCTGCTCTTCTGCATCCCCTTCCAGGCCACCTACTACATCCTGCCGCGCTGGATCTTCGGCGGCTTCCTCTGCAGGTTCGTCCACTACTTCTTCACGGTGTCGGTGCTGGTCAGCATCTTCACCCTGTCGGCCATGGCCGTGGACCGCTACATCGCCATCGTCCACTCCAGAAAGTCCTCCTGCATTCGGGTCTCCCGCAACGCCCTCATCAGCATGGTCTGCATCTGGCTCCTGTCCCTGGCCCTGGCCTCGCCGACGGCTTATTACCACATGCTGGTCCGCAGGGAGGCGCAGGGTCCCTTCTGCTGGGAGAACTGGGACGTCCCCACCCACAGGCAGATCTACAAAGTGGCTACTTTCGTGGTGGGTTACCTGCTGCCCCTGCTTCTCATCTGCTACTGCTACGCCAAGGTAAGGCATGTGCTGGCAACCAAAAAAAAACAAAAAACAAACTAAAGAGAGTGTTTTTTTTAATATATATATATTTATATATAACCCCTGATGTCGTGGTTTAAACTGATAGTTACAGTGTTGGAGATATCGTGATAGTTTCATGGTCCATCCTGGTTAAAACTGTAGAACCAAACTGATTTATTCTACTGGAATCAGCCTAGTACATGGTGAACTTTTCACGTTGTCTTCAGTCCCCTGGTGAGATCCAAGTCACACTTAATCCCCGTTTAATGGTCACTCCATTGGACAGCGACAGGTCCGGAAAGTTGTGTCGCTTTGCAGACACCTTCCCCTTTCGGATCGTGTCTGGTCTAACGCTGGGATGTGATGGTGTCTGTTGGACAATCCATTATCTTTCCTGATGGCACTTTGTAAATTTAATTAAACGCACACGACGCCAATTACAACAATTGGGGAGAAGCTGAGTTAGGTGGACATCAATCTCGTAGGTTCAACCGCCGGTTAAGGTGTGTTTATTGTCTAAATCCTGCCAGTCGCTTGTTGGACAGCGACTATAAGGTCACGGTTTGGTAATTCAGGTCAGCGTTCGGAAAATGACTCGCTTCAACTGCTAGGATACTTGTAAACCTCACACCGGTGACTAATCCTGGGACTCCCTCCCTTAACAGCACTGTGGGTGTACCTACACCAAATGGACTGCAGCGGTTCAAGTAGGCGGCTCACCACTTCAAGGGCAATTGGGAGATGGGCAATAAATGCTGCCTTTACCAGCTAACCCCACGTTTCATAAAAGAACAAAAGAAAAATCAATCCTGCTCTATCTCAGTCCGACCTTAAACTCAACCCCCTCATTTAAGAGCAGATCCAACTAAATGTTATCGAAAAGGTAATTTCCTTGTGTGAATAAAACAACTCATGGATTGACAGTTCCTGAAAAAAGTCACAGCTTTTTCTTCTTGTAAACTGTAAAGAATGGTTTGGGGCACTGAATTAGCGCACTAGCTCGGGGATGGGTTTGGGATGTGGGGCGTGGGGAGGGTCTGGATGAGCTGGCTGGGTGGACAAGAGCGTGGCAGACGGAATGTAGTGTGAACAGGTGTGGGGTTGCCCACTTTGGTTGGGGGGAGGCGGGGCTGGGGAATGAAATGTTTCTTGTCTGGTGGGAGGTTGGGGAGGGTTGATGTCCAGAGGCACCTGGGTGTCCTTGTTCATGAGCCACTAAAAGCTAACATGCCGGTGCAGCAAGTGATTAGTAAGGCAAATGGTATGTTGATCTTCATTGTAAAGGGATTTGAGTACAGGAGTAAAGATGTCTTGCTGCAATTGTATAGAGTCTTGGTGAGACCACACCTGGAGTATTATGTACAGTTTTGGCCTCCTTATCTAAGGAAGGATATACTTGTCTTGGAGGGAGTGCAACAGAGGTTCACCAGGATAATCCCTGGGATGGCGGGATTGTCTTCTCAGGAGTGATTGAGGAAACTGGGCCTTTATTCTCTAGAATTTCGAAGAATGATAGGTGATCTCATTGAAACTTACAAAATTCTTACAGGGCATGACAGAGTAGATGTGGATTGGATGTCTCCCCTGGCAGGTGAGTCTAGAACCAGGGGACAGTCTCAGAATAAGGGGCAGGCCATTTAGGACTATGAGGAGGAATTTCTTCACTCAAAGGGTGGTGAATCTTTGGAATTCTCTACCCCAAAGGGCTGTGGAAGCTTAGTCATTGAGCACGGTCATGACAGAAATCGATAGATTTCAGGACACTAATGGCATCAAGGGATATTAGGATAGTGCGGACAAAATGGCGTAGAGGTGGATATCAGCCATGATCTATTTGAATGGTGGAGCAGGCTCGATGGGCCGAATGGCCTACTCCTGTTCTGATGTCCCAGTGTTCCTATGAAAGCCACAATTGAATCTGCTTCCACCACACTCTCAGGTAGTGCATTCCAGATCCTAAACACTCGCTGCTCGAAAAAGATTTTCTCATGTCGCCTCTGCTTCTTTTGGTTCTCAACCCTTCTGCCAGTGGAAACAAGTCTTCTCTATACACTCTGTCTGGACCCCTCATGATTTTGAACACTTCTACAAACCTCCTTTCAACATTTTCTTGCGAGAACAACCCCAGCTTCTCCAATCTATCCATGTAAGTGAAGTCCCTCATGCCCAGAACATATGAAATAGGAGCAGGAGAAGGCCATTCAGCCCTTCGAGCCTGCTCTGCCACTCAATGAGATCATGGCTGATCTTCTACCTCAATGCCATTTTCCTGCACTTTCCTCGTATCCCTTGGTGTTTTTAATATGTAAAAATCACGGTCTTGAATATATTCAATGACTGAGCCTCCATGGCCCTCTGAGGCAGAGAATTCCAAAGATTCACCAACTTTTGAGTGAAGAAATTCCTCCTCATCTCAGTCTTAAATGACCTTCCCCTTATTCTGAGATTGTGTCCCTTGGTTCCAGACACCCCCAGCCAAGGGAAAGCCACATCTACCCTGTCGAGCCCTGTTAAAATTTTGTATGTTTGAATGAGGTCACCTCTCATTCTTCTAAACTCCAGAGAATTAGAGCCCAGCTTATTTCACCTCTCCTCACAGGACAATCCCTCCATTCCAGGAATTAGTTTGGTAACCCTTTGTTGCACTCCCTCTACGGCAAGTATATCTTTCCTTAGGTAAGGAGACCAAAACTGCACACAATACTCATGGTGCGGTCTCACCAAGACTATACATAATTGCAATAAGACATCTTTACTCCTACACTTAAATCCTCTTGTAAAAAAGGCCAATGTACCATTTGCCTTCTTAATTCTTAAGACCCAAAGCTGACTCCAAAGCAAACTAAATTGTGCCACCTAAGCCCCATTTCGGTGGTTTTTGATCTTCCTATTTAGCACAGTCAATTTTGTTTACTGATGCAATTTACAGAGCAATAAAATGTGAAAGCCTTGGGTTCCTTTTTGGCTTAATTTATCCCAATAATTGCTTGCTGTACCAGCATGTTAGCTCTCAGTGACTCATGAACAAGGACTCCCAGGTCCCTTTGAAGATCAACACTTCCCAGCCTCTCACCATTTAATAAATATCTTGTATTTCTGTTTTTCCTGCCAAAGTGGATAACCTCACATTTCTCCACATTATGTTCCATCCGTCAAATTTTGGCCCACTCGCTTACCCTCTTCAAATCTCCTTGAAGTGTCTTTGCACCCTCCTTACAACTCACATTTCCACCTAGCTTTGCATCACCCGCAAACTTGGAAATATGACATAATCCCTACATCCAAATCATTGTTATAGATTGTGAATAGCTGGAGCCCAAGCACTGATCCTTGCGGTACCCCTGTAGTCACAGCCTGCCAATTTGAAAATGACTCATTGATTCCTACTCTCTGTTTTCTGTCACTTACCCAATTCTCAATCCATGCCTGCATATTGCCCTCAGTCCCATATGCTCTAATTTTGTTTACTAACCTCTTGGGTGGGACCTTATCAAAAGCCTTCTGAAAATCTAAATATACCACATCCACTCGTTCCCCCTTCTCTATTCTGCTAGTTACATCGCCAAAAAACTGCAACAAGTTTGTTAATCATGATTTCCCTTTCATAAATCCATGTTGACTCTGCCCAAACCTACCATTATTTTCTAAGTGTCTAGTTATTGCATCCTTTACTGTAGATTCTAGCATTTTCCCCACTACTGATGTCAGGCTAACAGGCCTGTTTTCCTCTGAATCTTTTCAGGATCATTTTTGCCCTCTTCACGATGTATTCACATCTTGCCTGAATTGAACACAGTACTCCAGTTGAGGTTGAACCAGTGTTTTATAAAGGTTCATGAACAACTTCCTTAGCTGATCTCAGTTGGAGTAACATTATGGGATAGTCCTTGGCTTTGTATGGCAATACAAAATGATTGATAGCGATATTTACATTGTTCCCAATGACTTCAATGGAAATAAAATGTAGAGCGATTTATTGCCTGCTGATTTAATTAATACCCATTTTAAATGGTCACCCAAAGCCTTGATCTACCCCTTTAATTGGTCTTAGCATCCTAGGTTAGGAGCAACAAAATCAGCTTGAAGTTTGGCTGGTTATCACTGAGCTCCAACCCTATCAGGGACTATACATGTGGATGTCAAATGAAGGCTGGATCAGGCTTTACAATGTTACTCCCTCACCCTCATCTCTCGCAATCACGTAGTTTGGCCATAGTTCACTATCTGGGTTCACATGTGAAGCAATGTCACTCAGCCAAGATATTTAGTACCCCAGGAAGGAGTCAGTGTTTTCAGGAGAGGAGGAGGCAATAGAAAACTGATGAGAAGAGAGTACAAAAGCAATAGTACATATGTTTAGCTAGAGTGCTTTGTTACTTTGCCTACAACTAGCAGTACAGTGAACTATCAGTACAGTTTGAAGATTCTTTTGTCATTGGATGGCATTTCAAGAGAGCTTGGACAATGAAAGGAATGTGAAACAATTTATTTATCTGGTTTGTGGAGGTAGCTGCTATTATTGTAATCAGTCTTTCATCAACCTCAGGTTAAATCTACAGGAATATCCTAGTGGATTTGGGTCTATGTACATGAAATAGGGATTGGACCTGCCCAGTGACAGATGAATCCTCCCAGTTTGAAGTTTGGTTACATCTGAAGCAACTTTCATGGCTGAGTGGGGCAAGTTTAGAACTTAAATTGTTGCCGTAGAATCATACAATGTGGAGGAAGACCTTTTGTCTCATTGGGTGTTTGCCAGCTCACTGAAAGACATATCTAAACAGTCCCTCTCCATTGCTCATTCCCCACTGCACTGCAATTTTTCCTTTTTAAGTAGAGGTGCCAATTCCTTTTGAAAGTTACTACTGCATTTCCTTTCATCATCCCTTTCAGGCAGTGCATCATAAAAGTTCACTCAGTAAAAATATTTCTCCTTATCTCTGCCTGGGTCTTTTTTTGGCCAATTATTTTAAAACTGTCTTGTGGATACCAACCCTCCTGCCAATGGAAACAAATCTTCCCTTTCTATGCTGTCAAAAAACCTTCAGAGGAATTGTAGACACATTTTGTTCCTGCACCATATTCTATTGCTTATCCCAGGTCACCAGCACTGTGATTGTTAAGACCTTGATTTAGTTTCACATTTTAAATCGTTTGGGCTCCGCTGGTTTGCCACACATCCAAATAAAGGGACAGGAGATTTTCGTTTAAATGTAAATTGCTGCTTCAGCACGCACACCCTACCTCAGAAATGTACAGCCTCATGCTTGCATCTATCATCTGTACCTGCGTTAATTCGACTCCCCAGGACTATCTGCGGGCTATGTGCTAAAATGCTTTCAGGTTTCTAGCTAATTGATTTGCAATGAAGAACACACATCTGCATGTCTACATTTTCTTGACTCGGACTCAACCATCTTCTACCCAGAGCCATAAGCCTCTGTGTAAGCTAAACACGAACAGCTTACATACGACAGAGAACTGCATCCATTATATTGATGTTGGTACACAGTATGAATTACATGAAAGATATTCATTTCTCTTTATTTATTTTCGATGGATGTCATGATGTAATGAAATACACACGAAGACAAAGTTCTTTTAAAAAAGAAGCAGAATATTTATTAGCAATATTCTTGTTCTACATTTTACAAAAAGCATCATGCTTGAAAGTCTACCAATTCCTGTGACTCCTTTAGCACAAAACATGATCATCACAGTTTTATTGTCGATATCTGGACTAGCAGTTTGGTTAAATGCTTGCCTAAGATAGATACAAACATGGGGATCTGATATTTTAGTTTCTTATCAGTCGTGCAGCATCTAGAATAGTGGCTCTGTTTGCTTTTGGAAATCTACCAACCGTAATTTTTTCTAAAGCCCATTTTACCCCAATTGTTGATCTAATTCCTGCTCCACTTGTCCTGCAGTTTAGACGTTAAAAATGATCTTCAGGATTTTTAATGCAAATTCAGTGAAACAAATGCCAAAATATGGCAGTTGCCGAAAATCTGAAGTAAAAGCAGTTTCTAAGCAAGTACAGAGTCAGGGAAAGGGATGGGGAAGTTAGAACGATAAGCAAGGTCAGTAATGGGGTGAAGGGCAGGAATGATTGAATGGCAAAAGGCTGGTGAGAATGGGGCAAGAACTTGCTTTAACTCTGTTGCTGTCTATCCCAGAGGGCTGTGAAAGCTCAGTTATTGAGCAGGTCCAAGTTAGAAATCGATAGGATTCTGGATATTTATGACATCGAGGGATATGAGGATGGTGGGGAAAAATGGCATAGAGATAGGTGGTCAGCTGTGATCTGTTTGAATGGTGGAGCAGGCTTGGCGGGCTGAATGGCCTACTCATGCTCCTATGTTCCAATCCATCCTTAGAAACTGTCATGTTTCCAACATTGCCCAGTTCTGATAAAAGGTCACCAACCCGAAACACCAGCACTGTGTCTCTCTCTCTCGCTATCTCCATGATGCCTGACCTGCTGAGTGCTTCAGCATTTTCAGTTTTTATTGCAAATTCAGTTGTCTTTTTGTGGGCTTTTCTTAGGAAAAATAAGCAATTGTAGACTACCATTCACTATCAGTGATTTTATGATAACACTTGTGTTATTTGCAGGTGCTGAATCACTTACACAAAAAATTACGCAATATGTCGAAGAAATCAGAAACATCTAAAAAGAAGGTAAGCTGGTATCTTGATCCTCCGCGATCTCGTCTCCCCTCCAAACCTGACCTCTTGCACTTTCCCAATTTCAATCACTCCACCTATGGCGGCCGTCCTTCAACTGTCTAGGCTCAAAGCTCTGGGATTCCCTCTTTGATCCTTTCATCTCTTCACCCTCTCTCCTTCTTTCAGACACTCCTTAAAACTTACCAGGCTAAATTCTCCTTATGTGACTCAGGGTCAAATTTTGGTTGCTAATGCTCCTGTGAAGCACCTTGGAATGTTTCATTACATTAAAGGCGACATATAAATGCAAGTTGTTATTGAAACAGGATGGCATTCAGTATGTGATGCACACTTGCTGGAGTTTAAGCTATTTTACCAGTATACATAGACCAATGACCTAGTGCAAGATAATGAACCAAATATTTGGGCAAAGATTTATACATGTGACTAATGGTTGGTTACAATCTTCGCAATAGTGCAACAATACCTTCAGATAGTGATGTCTTTTGGATTGATTTAATTAGGGAAAGAGGACTGGGTAGGATTGCTGTACCTGCCAATTCTGAGAAAAATATTACAATGAATGGGGCTTAAGATGGTTCTAGAAACATGAGAGGGAGTAATGATAAAATAGTATAGGTGCAAATCATAGTTTTCCAAAATTCTATCTCATAAAATGGAAGTGCTGCTGAGGCTTTATAAGGCTCTGGTCAGACCACATTTAGAATATTGTGAGCAATTTTGGGCCCCGTATCTCAGGGAGGATGTTCTGGCCCTGGAGAGGGTCCGGAGGAGGTTCACGAGAACGATCCCAGGAATGAAAGGCTTAACATATGAGGAACGTTTGAGGACTCTGGGTCTATACTCGATGGAGTGTAGAAGGATGAGGGGGGATCTGATTGAAACTTGCAGAATACTGAAAGGCCTGGATAGAGTGGACGTGGGGAAGATGTTTCCATTAGTAGGAGAGACTAGGACCCGAGGGCATAGCCTCAGAGTAAAGGGAAGACCTTTTAGAACAGAGATGAGGAGAAACTTCTTTAGCCAGAGAGTGGTGAATCTATGGAATTCATTGCTACAGAAGGCTGTGGAGGCCAGGTCATTGAATGTATTTAAGACCGAAATAGATAGGTTCTTGATTGGTAAGGGGATCAAAGGTTACGGGGAGAAGGCGGGAGAATGGGGTTAAGAAACTTATCAGCCATGATTGAATGGCAGAGCAGACTCGATGGGCCGAATGGCCTAATTTCTGCTCCTATGTCTTATGGTCCTATATTACTAATTGGCAAACAGCTAGAGACCATAATAAGGAATAACAGAAGTGAAGGATGAGAAACTTTTATGGTAATGTGGAGCAGTATAGGAACATAGGAAGTAACATAGGAACAGGAAGAGGCTATTCAACCTCTCACCATTCAATTAGATCATGTCTGATCTGTATCTATCTGCCTTGGTTTTCTAATTCTCTAATATACTTGCCTAACAAAATTGATCAATCTCAGTTTTGATATTTTCAATTGATCCCCAGCCTTGGCAGCTTCTGGGGGGAGAGAGTTCCAGGTTTCCACTACCCTTTGTGTGAAGAAGTGACTCCTGACATCCCCCCTGAATGGGTGAGGTCTAATTATAAGGTGACGCCTCGTTATTCTGGACTGTTCCTCCAGAGGAAATGGTTTCTCTTCATCTACCCTATTAACTCCTTTAACCAGCTGAAACACCTCAGTTAGAATCGCCCCTTTGTCTTTGATACTCGAGGGAACACAAGCCTTGTCAACATGGATTTAAAAAAGACCAGATCTTGCTTGACTGCTTTGATGACTGGAGTTCAACAAGGGCCATCGACGAAAGGAGGCTGTAGGTTCAGTTTGAGAGGGGAACTAATGCATGCACACTTTCAAATTATTGAGAAGATTAATAGTCACGCTATTTAAGCTGAAGTGGAAACATGGGCCAGAATTTTACGCTCCCCATCACCTCCCACCCCCCACCCCCCTGCGGGGATTTATAGGCGGGTTTGGGAGGGGGGAGCGTGAAATTACAGGGACGGGCTTCCCTCCAGCTTCCTGCCCGCCCAGACTGCATTGCAATTTTATTCTGGGGCAGGAAGCCCACCCTTGCCCAATTTGAGGTCGCTAAGTGGCCAATTAATGACAACTTAAGGGCTGTTTCCCTCAATTTTTAAGTTGGTGGGAGGATTGAAGCTCCATGGGGGAAGGCCAGGAATAAAGGAAGTTTGATCTCGGGCAGGAAGGGGGAGGGGGTGGGTGCCTCCATCAGAAGCCCTCTTCTGACCGGGGGAGCCCTCCCCCTAAGGCCTGGTGAACTCTGGACCTCCCTCCACCCCAGGCCTATCCCCCGAAACCCCGATCACCCTCCTCGTGAGCCCCCAGGCCTTCCCCACCACCCCCGTCCTGGGACCTCTGACATTTACCTGGGTCTCTGGTTCCCAGGACTTAGTCTCATGCAGCTCCGTGAAGTTCCTCTTCCGGCCATTGCAGCGCTGTTGCTGCAGGGACTGGCGAGCTGCTGGCCAATTAACCCTCCAAGGCGGGACTTCCTCCTGAGTGAGGGGTGGAAGTCGCGCCTATTGCCGATCAACGCTCATTTGAGCATAAAATGGCTGCGGGGCAGCCGGAGTTAGCGGGGATGTGTTCCCTGTCGACTTTTCGGAGAGCCGAAAAATTCAAGCAATGGTTAAGGGCATAGCTAATGGGCTGAAAGCAAAGAGGATCATGTTTCTCAAATTGGTGGGACATAGCTAGTGACGTTGCCTGGGTGGCTGTGCCAGTGTCTTTCAATTGCTGCATATTAAATAATTTGCATAGAGAAATGATGAAAACTATATCCTAGATAGCTGATGATACTAAATCAAGGGCACATGGCAAGCTATGAGGAAAAATGCATGAGGATATGAGAGTTAGAAGCAGGTCAAGGTCGAGCACAGATAGGGGGCAAGCTTAATAAGTAAGAACAGGAGTAGGCCATTCGGCCCCTCGAGCCTGCTCCGCCATTCAACAATATCATGGTTGATCTTCTACCTCAACTCCACCTTCCTGCACTCTCCCCATCCCATAATTCCCTTAGTACCCAAAAAACTATTGATTTCTGTCTTGAATATACTCAGTCACTGAGCACCCACAGCTCTCAGGAGCAGACAATTCCAAAAGATTCACAGCCCTTTGAGTGAAGAAATTTCTTCTTCTCTCAGTTCTAAATAATGGTCGACCCCTTATTCTGAGATTGTGACCCCATGTTCTTGCTTCCCCGGCACGGGGAAACAGCCTCTCAGCATCTAAACTAGGGCCTTAAACCTAAACAAAGGAAACTACGAAGGTATGGGGCATGAGTTGGCTAAGATAGATTGGGGAACTTCATTAAAAGACATGATGGTGTATAGACAATGGCTAACATTTAAGGAACGAATGTATGCATTGCAACTGTTATTCCTTTCTGGTGCAAAAACACAACAGGAAAAGCTGCCCAACCATGGCTAATAAAATAAATTAAGGATAGCATTAGATCCAAAGAGCAGTCATAGAAAGTTGCTAGAAAAAGTAGCAAGTCTGAGGATTGGGGGCAGTTTAGAATTCAGCAAAGGAGGACCAAGAGATTGATTGAGAGGGGAAAAATAGAGTGTGAGAGTAAATTTGCAAGGAACATAAAAGTGGACTGTAAAAGCTTCTACAAGTATGTAAAAACATAAAAGATTAGTGAAGACAAATATAGGTCCCTTACAGTCTGAAGCAGGAGAATTTATAATAGCAAACAAGGAAATGGCAGAGCAGTTAAACAAATACTTTAGTTCTGTCTTCACGGAGGAAGACACAAATAGCTTCCCAGAAATGCTAGGCACCAAGGGTCTAGTGAGAAGGAGGAATTGAAAGAAATTAGTATTAGTAAAAAAATAGTACTGGAGAAATTAATGGGACTGAAAGCCGACAAATCCCTAGGCCTGATCATCTTCATGCCAGGGTACTAAAGGAGGTGGCCATGGAAATAGTGGATGTGTTGGTTGTTATCTTACAAAATTCCGTAGATTCTGGAACAGTCCTGGCATATTGGAGGGTGGCAAATGTATTCCCGCTATTTAAAAAAGGAGGGAGGGAGAAAACAGTGAATTACAGATCGGTTAGCCTAACATTAGTAGAAGGGAAAATGTTAGAGTCTATTTATAAAGGATGTGATAACAGGACACTTAGAAAATATCAACAGGATTAGACAAAGTCAACCTAGATTTATGAAAGGGAAATCATGTTTGACAAATCTACTGGAGTTTTTTGAGGATGTCACTAGTAGAATAGGTAAGGGAGAACCAGTGGATGTGGTGTATTTAGATTTTCAGAAAGCTTTTGATAAAGTCCCACATAAGAGGTTAGTGCGCAAAATTAAAGAACATGGGATTGGGGGTAATATATTGACATGGATTGAGAATTGGTTAGCAGACAGGAAACAGAGAGTAGGAATAAACGGGTCTTTTTCAGATTGGCAGGCAATGACTAGTGGGATATCGCAGTGATCAGTGCTTGGTTCCCAGCTATTCACAATATATATCAATGATTTGGATGAGGAAGCCAAATGTAATATTTCCAAGTTTGCTGATGGCACAAAATTAGGTGGGAATCTGAGCAATGAGGAGGGTGTTAAGAGGCTTCAAGGCAATTTAGACAGATTGAGTGAGTGGGCAAATACATGGCAGAAGCAATATAACGTGGATAAGTATGAAGTTATCCACTTCGATAGGAATAACAGAATGGCAGAGTATTATTTAAATGGTGATAGATTGGGAACCAGCTTATATTTCACCCCTCTCCTAATATTACTCAGTTCTGTTAAAGGGTCATGAGGACTCGAAACGTCAACTCTTTTCTTCTCCGCCAATGCTGCCAGACCTTCTGAGTTTTTCCAGGTAATTCTGTTTTTGTTATATATTGGGAAATGTTGATGTACAAAGGGACCTGGGTGTCCTTGAACACCAATCACTGAAAGCAGGCATGCAGGTACAGCAAGCAGTTAAGAAGGCAAATGGTATGTTGACCTTCATTGCGAGAGGACTTGAGTACAGGAGCAAGGATGTCGCACTGCAGCTGTACAGGGCCTTGGTGAGACCTTACCTGGAGTATTGTGTGCAGGTTTGGTCTCCTAATTCAAGAAAGGATATATTTGTCATAGAGGGAATGCAGCAAAGGCTCACCAGACTGATTCCTGGGATGGCAGGATTGTCGTATGAGGAGAGATTGGGTTGACTAGGCCTGTATTCACTGGAGTTTAGAAGAATGAGAGGGGATCTCATTGAAATGTATAAAATTCTGACAGGGCTGGACAGACTGGATGCAGGGATGATATTTCCTCTAGCTGGGTGGGGTGGGGGCGGCGCGGTCTAGAACAAGGGATCACAGTCTCAGGATACAGGGTAGGCTACTTAGGACTAAGGTGAGAAGAAACTTCTTCACTCAGAGGGTGGTGAACCTATGCAATTCTCTACCACAGAAGGCTGTGGAGGCCAAGTCACTGAGTGTATTTAAGAAGGAAATAGATAGATTTCTGGACTCTAAAGGTGTCAAGGGGTATGGGGAGAGAGGGGGAGTATGGGGTTGAGATAGAGGATCAGCCATGATCATATTGAATGGACGAGCAGGCTCAAAGGGAAGATTGACCTACTCCTGCTCCTATTTTCCATGTTTCTATGTTTCATAGATGATTGAACTTAGTGACTTCCAAACTTCAGCGGTATCAACATTAGCATTTCTTGCTAAGCCTTTGGTGGGTAGCACTTGCTTGAGAGCCAGTGTGATGAGTTGGTAATCGGCATTGTTTCTCCTACTGGCGATGTCGATGCATGGTGGGCTGAGGTGTTCAGAGCTGTGAAACTTTTGGTGTTGCACCTTCACTCCGTTGACAAGTGAGGGGGGGGTCAGTGTCCCAACCTGCACCGTGGTAGGTGCGGGTGTGGAGAATGCTGGGCAGATCGTATCTTCAAATTGGTGCCAATGGCCAGATCGTGGATGATGCGATGATACCTTGAGGCGATGTTTTCCCTGAAAGAAAGTATTGATGACGCAGAGTTCATTCAGGGCACAAAACTCAAGATTGCATTCGCAAGATGGAAGATGATTGCATACCTAAAGATTTTCTGTATGGTGAGGTGGCCAGAGCTAGACGACGAGTAGAGCACCCAAAGTTCTGTTTCAAGGATGCTCACAAGCATGACATGAAGGCCTGATACATTAATTCTCGCGCCTGGGAAACACAAGCTGACAACAGTGGAGAATGGCGACATCACCTGCGGGCTGGCGTGTGCCACCATGATGACCTGCGGCTGCAGCGGCTTGGCAACAGGGAGCAGCAGCAAAAACAATGACCCACAATGACATCTGATAACCATTTCATATGCGGCACTTGTCACAGAACCTGCCTCTCAAGCATTGGTTACTTCAGCCATTAGTACAACCTCCAATGGGTTTGCCAATGGGTTCGATTTACTGCATGTCCACCATCTTATACACAAGCAGAAGGATGCCAACCAGGAGCTGCTGGATCTTATAAATGGGACATTGTATACAGGAACAAAGGTATAATGGGAAATCTGTAGGAGACGTTGATTAGACCACGGTTGATGTATGTTTTCATTTTGGGCAATCTTAGAGAAAGGATATTGGAATCGTGAGCACAATAGAGCATGGCTTTACTAGGATAGAATTGGGTAACATTTATGGGACATTAAATCCAGAAGTGTATTCACTGGAGTAGAAAGTTAACTCCTAAATGGAAGTCTTCAAAATATTGAATGAATTTGAGAGGGTTAATAGTTAATGATTATTTTCAATGGCCGATGAATGAGTAACCAGGATACCATGAGCTCAGGATTAGTCATACATAAATGAGGAAGTTAGGTGGATCTTTGTCATGCAAATGATAATTAGCCATTTTATAAGTGGATGTTGAGATGAGGCAATCATAATGTTTAGGAGGGAATTACATAAACACTTGAAATAAATAACTTATATTTACATAGTGCTCTATCCTGCCCTCAGATATCCACTCCATAGTCAATGGATTACTTTTAAAATTTGTCACAATTGTGTAGGCAATTGCAATGTCCAATTTGCATACAAGGCCCCCCACAAATGGCAAGTGAATAAATGAGCAACTCATTTACATTTTGGTGGTATCGGCTGGGTGAGGAATGCTAACTAAGAAATCAGGAGAACACAATGTTAGTTTTCAAACAGTGTCATGGAATCTGAGCAGATTTAGTATCTATCTGAGTGTCAGTGCCTCCAAAGGCATAATATTTTTATTATTCCTTGCTAATAGAGAACTTGAATATTGTTGAAAAGAGAGACGTGTTACCGAAGCTTTTCATTTTGTACACCTCAGGACAAATACAAGAATGCAAAATTTCAAAACGTCACAACAAGTTATACTACAGGAGAAAAGAATGCTGATTGGTTGGAAAGTCATCTCTGATTGGACGGGGCTTTGCCATTGAGAAAACAATGGGGAACTATAGGCTTCCCAAGCTCCTGGGCAATTCAAAGAAGGCTCAAGGCTTGAACATATTCCTTTAGTTTGCAGAGAACGGGTCCCTGCATTTGAATGTATGTCACTTGTAAGCGTAACAGTAGCATATGTAAGTGTCAAAGTGTAAATGCACAATTGTGCAATGTTGTGTATGAAATTCAGTGCCAGTGCAATGCCAGGTATATAGGTTGTACGCACCAGCGATCGGCTGATCAAATCAAACTGCATGTTCCTCTAGTTATCCATAATAAGCAGAATACAGACTGTACTCAACCAATCCAAAACAAAATGTCTACTGTTATATGTGATTCTGCAATTGGACAGCACTTGTTGAATAACCCTGAGTGTGCCAATAATTCCAATAACATCCAATTTAAGATAATCACTCAAGTTTGTTACATGACTCATTTAAACTTGCTAGAAACAACATACATTCATCCACAGGGATCCGTTCTCTGCAAACAAAAGGAATATGTTCAAACCTTGCACCTTTTTTGAATTGCCCGGGAGCCTGGGGAGCCTATAGTTCTCCATTGCTTTCTCCATGGGAATGCCTCGGTCAATCAGAGTTGCTTTGCCAATCAATCAACATCCTTTTCTCCTGCAGTGTAAACGGTTGTGTTCCTTTGAAATTTGGCAGTCTTGTGTTTGTCCTGATGAGTGCAAGATGAACAACTTTGACAACATGTCTGTTTTTTCAGCAATGTTTTTATTGTTATTCATTCACAGGATGTGGGTATCACTGGTAAGGCCTGTATTTATGCACTAGAGTTAGGATGCAACCCTCAAAGTTTTTTCATTCAAAACAAAAATGCTATCCTCGTATCAATGTCAACCATATTGCAAACCCAGATAAAAACCAACAGTTCCTCAGCTTGATTGAACATGTGCCCTCCTGCATTCCCACACGGAGTGCAGAAGCAAAATGGAGCAAACTTTGATACACCATTTGCAATCCTGCACTGTCAATACAGGGGAAGCAAAAGTGGAAAAAAAACTGACAGGCTCGAGGCTAACCTCATTGCGATGGAACCTGCCCTTGAAGCCAAGAGGTCCACTCTCATTAATCACAGGAGAGATTTGAGTGAGAAGACTCTGAATGCACTAAAAGCCACTCAAAGTAAAATCTAACAGACGGCTAGGCAGTGCACCAAAGACTATTGGTTACAACTTACCAGAATATCCAGATGTCCTTCGCCACAGGAAATGCCAGGGGCATGTGTGAAGGGATCAAAAAGGCAAAAGAAAATGACTCCATTGAAAACAAAGGCAGGGGATGTCATCACCGACTGCAATAAACAGTTGGAGAGATGGGTGGGACACTGTCTTGAGTTGTATTCTAGGGAGAATACTGTCACTGAGGAAGCTTTAGACACCGCAGAAAGCCTGCCTGCCAAGGCAGAGCTGGATATTGAACCCACAGTACAGGAGCTTAGCAAAGCTATTGACTCACTCGCCATGGGCAAAGGCCCAGGTGCTGATGCTATACCACCCAAACTCATCAAGCAAGGGGAAACCAGAACTCCTGCAGCACCTGCACCAACTTCTCTGTCTCTGCTGGAGGGAGGGGGCAGTGCATCTGGATATCTGTGAGGCAAAGATTATGACCCTGTGTAAGAACGAGGGCGATCACAGTCATGACAACAACTATCAAGGCATCTTCCTGCTGAGCATCATGGGAAAAGTATTTGCCCACCTTCCTCTTGTCAGATTGCAGATCCTAGCTGAACACGCCTACCTCGAATCCAGTGGAAAATCTACAATTAAATCAGGCAGCTGCAAGAGAAATGCCGTGGCCACAAAATATTGCTTTCATCGATCTCACCAAGACATTCGACCATGTGAGCAAAGACAGTCTATTTAAGCTGCTGGAGAAAATTGACTGCCCACTGAAGCAGGTCAATGTGATCTCTTTCCATGACAACATGATGGGTAAGGACAGCTATGATGAGGCAACATCAAAACTATTTGAGATCCTCAATGGGGTCAAACGGGGTTGTGTTCTGGCACCAACGCTCTTTGGTACATTCTTTGCTTTGCTGCTGTTGTGTGCCTTCAGGTCATCTACAGAGGATGTCTACTTACATAGAAGAATTGATGGAAAATTGTTCAGCCTTGCTCACCTGAAATCCAAGACAAAGGTGCGGCAAGTCTTCATCCGAGAATTGCTCTACGCTGACAATGCCGCACTAGCGTTTCATACTGAGGGACACCATCAGCAGCAAATAGACAGACTCTGTCACCCCCCTGTAAAGAGTTTGGTTTGACCATCAGCATCAGGAAGACAAATGTCATGGTCCAGGAAGTTGCCGTACCGCCATCTATCAACATTGACAATGTTACACTGGAGGTTGTTGATAGCTTCACATATCTAGCCTCCACAATCACCAGCAATCTGTCATTTGATGCTGAAATCAGCGCACACATCATGAAAGCTGCAGCTGTTATGTCCAAGCTGAGCAAGAGAGTGTGAAAGAACAACAAGCTCACTGAGAACGCCAAACTGTGAGTTCACCAAGTCTGCATCCTCAGCGAACTCCTCTGTGGTGGTGACAACTGGACAACATATTCTAGGCAGGAGGAAAGGCTGAACAGTCTCCATCTTCGGTGTGTCAGATGTACAGTCGGCGTCACTTGGCAGGACAAGGTCACCAAATCTGAGATCCTGGAGGGTGCTAATTTCATCAGCGAATACTCATTGTTTAGCCAATGACATCTGTGCTGGCTTGGCCACTTTCATCGGATGGATAAACCCAAAGACACAAAGGTACAGTGAACTGACCGCTGGGTCACGACCTTCTGGCGTACATACACCCGCTATAAGGTCACCTGCAAGTGAGATATGAAGATGGTGGACATTGACACTGATAACTGGGAGATAGTCACTGGCGGCTGTGATCTCTGGAGGCTGACTTTTTAGAAGGACATTGGAAGATGCGAGCAGGAACAAAAAGCTCACTGTCTGAGAAAAGGACCCAGAGAAAACAGAGGCCAGTAAATCATTCACCTTCTCAGACCACTGTCTTCCTTTGCAACAAATGTGGCAAAAGCTGTCATGCCAGAGTGTGGCTCCTTAGTCACACTAGGTGATGCTTACCACATAACTGATCACCATTCGCAAACCATCATCTTACGAGATGGAAGTTTGTCATTGTGTTCCTTATTGGCTTCTCTCTCTCTCTTTCTTTCTCTCAATCCAATACTCTATTTATTTCTTTTTCTGTATCCAATTTGACTCCAATCTAATTGCCCTTGAGCTGCCTTCTTGAATGTAACTAAGTAGCTTGCTCATCCCTTTGAGAGGGCAGTTAAGAGTTAACCACATTACTATGGGCTTGGAGTCACATGTAGGCCAGACTGGTTAAGGACGGCAGGTTTCCTTCCCTAAAGGACATCAGTGAACCAGATGGCTTTCTATGACAAAACAATAGTTAAGTGGCCACCATTACTGGCACTAGGGTTGGAATTCATGCTCCGCCCGTGTGCAGATTGGCAGGTGGACATGGGAGGGGGGATTAATTTGAGCCCAGTGGCAGCGGTTCCCTACCAACTCTCACCCACCCCCATGGGTATAATATCCTTGGCAGGGGAGGCGTTTGGCGGCCTGCTCGCTTGTGGGCCACCTGAAACCCTTAGCGGTCAATTAATGGCCACTGAAGGGCCTCCTCCTGTTTCCACTGGGGTTTTACCCGTGGTAGAGAAGGCCAGCCCTAAGTGTCCAGGACGCAGGTGAGATCTGATGGCTGGGCTATGGCGGGTGCCTTCCGACTGGACACCCTGTGCCCACTGGACGTCTTACTTGCCTGTAAGTCCGGGCTCCTGGCACCTCCCCCTTGGGGACTGACTGCAATGTTAGGTTTAAACCATCCAGCAGTTTGTTACGAGGAAGTGGGTCATGATCATAATTTGCTACAATCTGCTGGCCATTTTACGTCACTCCAGTAGGATCTCATCATTAAGGTCCCTGTGAGTTTCAGGAAGTTGCTGGATTTGTGCTGATTTATATGAATTAAACTTTGTCGCATTTTGTGACAATGAGATCTATGCTCCTACATAGCCTCTCCACTCCAGAAAAGGCCCAATTAAAACTATGAAGTCCCATGCCTGGAGGCAGTAAATTGTTCCCAGCAGTTTTTCCAATTTAACATTTTTAAATTTAATTTTTTTTCCTTGCTTTTCCTTATTGGCTTCTCCCTCTCTCTCTCTCTCTCTTAAATCCAATACTCTATTTCTTTCCCTGTATCCAATTTGACTCCGATCTACCTGATTCCCTTCTCTGCTCTCAATCTTGAAATTTAATAGGAGATAGACTGTTGGTCCAGTCATTCATCAAGCACCAAGACGCTCCACTGACCCGCATTATCAGCTGACCTTCACTACAGTCCTTGATGCAGAATTAATTGGAGCTGATGGGTGAGAAAAGCATCCAATTCATGGAGCTCCAGGAAATACATCTTTTTGAAGTGTAAATGGAAAAAAACAAGGCTTTGCATTCATAGTTCAGTGCAATTTGGGCCTTAATTTACGCTTAAACTTAAATACAGCCTGGGAGTGATACTTTGATATGAAATGCTAATGATGGACACACCGACTTCTCCACAGCTGTCAACATGTTGCAGATCAGAAGAAGTACTGAATAGTCAGGTTTCCTTGGTTACATATATTTGTGAGGCACTAATGGAACAGCTTACAACATTGAATGTAAAGGGTTTGCTATTTTAAAACAGAAAAGAAACCTTCGCGGTAAATATGATGTAGTTTTTACTGAAATATCAATTTCACTTGCAGCTTTATGAGCAATGTATTTTAATTAGCAAAAAATATTAAAGAGTTTGGGGAGTGCTTCCCATTCCTGGCAGGAGTTTTGCTTGGTCCCTGGTCCGTGCTGTGACTGGAGATTCCAATAAATCTGTGCTTTTCTCTTCAATGATATTCTCAGGAAGACAGATATATAAGCTCACAGTTTTTCTTCCTTCTTTCTGTCATTATCTTGTGAGCGGCTCATCTGCTGCTGAAACCCTCATTCATGGTTTGTTACCTCCAGGCTTGGCTATTCTAATGCACTCCTGGATGGTCTCCCACATTCTACCCTCCGTGTCTTAATTCACACCAATTCCTGTTCCCCTATCACCCCTGTGCTCGCTGACCCGCATTGGCTCCCGATCAAGCAATGTCTTGGTTTTAAAACTCTGATCCTTGTTTTCAAATCCCTCCCTGGCCTTGCCCTCCTCCCCATCTCTGTAATCGCCTCCAGCCCCACAACCCTCTGAGGTATCTGCACTCTTCTAATTCCAGACCTCTTCAACGTCTCTGGTTTTAATCGCTCCACCATTGGTGACCACACATTCAGTTGCCCAGGCCCCAAGTGTAGGAATACCCTCCTTACACCTCTCTGCGTGTCTATTTTTCTGCTACTGAATCTGTGTTTTGCTTTCTGGGATTTAGAGAGGATAACAGGGGATAAAATGGTATTGCTGGTGTCAAATCAGTGTTGCATTTTACCATTTATCCTCAGCTTCTAGTACCCTGTCCTCTGTTCTTCTGCTAAAGACTATCAGTAGATCACATGGCAAATCTTGGAATCACAGAATTATAGAATGGTTACAGCACAGAAGGAGGCCATTGGAGGCCATTCAGCTCATCATGTTTGTGCTGGCCCTTTGAAGGAGCAATTCATCACGTGCCACTCCCCTCCTTTTGCCCGTAGATCTGCATTTTTTTCCTTTTCCGATAACAAACCAATTCTCTTTTGAAAGCTTCAATTGACCCTGCCTCCATATTTTCAGGCAGTGCATTCCAGATACTTAGCACTTGCTGCATGAGAAACATTTTTCCTCATGTCTCCATGGTTCCTTTTACCAATGACCTTAAATCTGTGTCCTCTGGTTCTCGATCCTTCCACCAATGAGAACCGTTTCTCACTATTCATCTGTCCAGACCCCTCATCATTTCGAATGCCTCAACAAATCTCCTCTCAACCTTCTCTTCTCTAAGGAAACAATCCCAACTTTGCCAATCTTTCTATGCAACTCAAGTTCCTCATCCCTGGAACCATTCTCGTGAGTCTTTCCTGCACTCTCTCTATTGCCTTCACATCCCTCCTAAAGCCTAGTGCCCAGAACTAGATGCAATACTCCAGCTGAGGCTGAACCAGCCTTTTATACAGGTTTAAAATAGCTACCTTGTTTTTTGTACTCAATGCCCCTGTTAATAAAGTCTAGAATGCTGTATGCTTTATTAACCACTCTTTTAATTAGTCCTATGTACATACCCAGGTCCCCCTGCTCCTGCACTCCCTTAAATGTATCTTTCATTTTATACTGTCTTTCTAGTGTCCTTTCCACCAAAATGAATCACTTCACATTTCTCCACATTGAATTTCATTGCCACTTGTCTGCCCATTCCACTAACCTGTCTATGTCCTTTTGACGTTCTACACCATCCTCCTCACGGTTCAAAATACTTCCAAATTCCACATCATCTGCACATTTTGAAATTGTGCCTTGTATTCCAAGACCTAACTTATTAATGTATTTCATGAAGAGCAAGAGTCCTAACCCTGACTCCTGGGGAACTCCATTATAAACCTTCCTCCATCTGAAAAACAACTGCCCATCACTACTCTCTTGTTTCCGTCACTCAGCCAATTTTGTATCCATGTCCTCACTTTCCCTTTTATTCCATGAGCACTAACTTTGCTCACAAGCCTGTTTTGCGGCACTTTATCAAATGCCTTTTGGAAGTCATGTACACCACATCAACAGTATTACCCTCATCGACCCTCCCTGTTATCTCAGCAAAAAACTCCGACAAGTTAGTTAAACACAATTTTCCCTTAACAAATCTGTGCTGGCTTTCCTTAATTAACCCACATTTGCCCAAGTGGCTATTAATTCTGTCCCGAATTATCATTTCTAGAAGTTTCCCCACCGCTGAGGTTAAACTGACTGGTCTGTAGTTTCTGGTCTTCTCTATACAGCCCTTTTTGAACAAAGGTGTAACATTTGCAATACTTCAGTCCTCTGGCACCACCTCTGAGTCTAAGGAAGACTGGAAAATTATGGTCAGTGCCTTCACAACTCTCACACTCTCGGTTCCCTCAGTATCCCTGAATATGTCTCATCAGACCCTGGTGCCTTATCAACTTGAAGTGCAGGCAGCCTATCCAAATATCTCCTCCATACCAATTTTAAACTCACGTGTCTGAATTTCACCATGACCTGTGCAACATCACCTTCCTTGGTAAAGACAGATGCAAAGTTTTCACTTAATACCTCGGCCATGCCCCCGACTCCACGGGCAGAATTTTTCGCCCTGTGGGCAGGTGCGTGCCCGACCCGAACAGGAGTCAAATAGCGTGCGATAACATTAGTTCGTCTTGCACTCTGGTGATCTTTTGGTTGGCGTGCATGTGTGAGAGGCTGCAGCGTGCCCGCCGACAATTAAGAGGCCTGTTAAGGCCCTTAAGTAATTACTGAAGCTTCTTTTTTTGCTGCCCGCTCAACCATTCAGTTGGCGGGCGGGCGAATAGGCCAGGAGGCCTTGGCAATTTTTAACAAAACCTCATCCACGGGCACGATGAGGTTTCTAACGCTTGCTAAAAAAAAAAACAATAAAAAGTTTTTAACACCCTTTTTCACATGTCCCTCTTCATGTGACTGAGTCACATAGCGAGGACATGCTTGTCTCATATGTTAGAAGTTTAATTTTTGTACTTAAAATCCGTCAGTTCCCTAAGGCGGCTCTGTGCTTTCAGGGAGCTGTTAGGGTGCGCTCCCCCCGGGCCTGCGCAGGCTTTTGCGCTGGCCTTCCTCCTCCCGCTCCCCCCCCCCTACCCCGGCAGCACTGAGGCTCCCAGCGCGTGTTTCACGCGGACTGGCCGTTAACTGGCCAGCCGGCGTGACATCGCGGTCGGAGCCTGATCGCGGGCGGCCGTCGGTTTCACAGCCTCTCCCAGGCCCGCCCACCGCACCCGCCCGATGAGGGAAAATTTCTGCCCCGTGTGTAAATCCCATTTTTCGGTCCCCAATCAGCCCCATTCCCCCCTTTTACTATTTAAATGCCATCTAATGGCAAAAACGTCTGTGTTTTTTTCCCCCGACAAATGCGTTTTCAATGTTTATTTAACGAAATAGGGACTAAATAAACATTTTCCCGCTGTTACAACAGTGACAACACTTCAGAAGTACTTGGGTTGGCTGTGAACCACTTTTGGGATATCCTGAGGTGGGTGAAAGGCGCTATATAAATGCAAGTTTTTTCTTTCTTTAAACGGGATGCAATCTTTTGGATGAACACTTGAGAAGCAGGCAGCATAGAGCTTAGTTATGGAGCATCTCTTTAACTGGTGCAAGAGAGAGGTAAACAACAGCTTGCAATCATATACCGCCTTTAACCGCCAAAGCGATGTCTCTCTTTAAGCTAGGTGGGCGCGTGGCCCTCCGACAACCCTGAATGCATTATGGCAATGCAACAAGCAGATGTGCGAGTCCAACATTCCTTCTAGGCTGTGTATTTGTGAGGCTGTGCAGCAAACTTAAAGGGACCGCATAGTGCAACAAACAGGCCGTAAACAACAAGGAAACTTTAGAGGGAATGTTAGTCCCAAAGTGCTTCGTGGGAGCACCATCAGCCAAAAACTGACACCGAGCCAAAGGGGCAGACACTGGGACAGGTGGACCAAAAGCATAGTGACCACCTCATGGATGCCTCTTTTGCTTTCAGGAGCGACTCAGAGGAGGAGAGAGATGTGGAGAGGATTGGGGAGGGAATTCCAGGTCTTAGCGTCAAATTTTATCTGATCATGTTCCTGGGAAACACCTTGGGACGTCTTACTAGAATATAGATGCTGAAGGCAAGGCAAGGCGAATGAAACAGGGGGGTAGCCAAAGAAAAGGGTTAAATGGAATCACTGATTGATGTTCAGTAAAAAACAAATGTTTCTTGTTTCCTTTCTTTGTACCCTGCCCCTCCTCCAGACTGCCCAGACGGTGCTGGTAGTGATTGTTGTCTTCTGCATTTCCTGGCTGCCGAATCACGTGATCAACCTGTGGACCGAGTTTGGTAGCTTCCCGCTCACCGACGCCTCCTTTGCCTTCAGGATAGCCGCGCACTGCCTGGCCTACAGCAACTCCTCCGTCAACCCCATCATTTATGCCTTCCTGTCGGAAAATTTCCGCAAGTCCTACCAGCAAGTGTTCAACTGCAAGGCCCGCACCGCCTCGCCTCCGAACGACGCCAAGGAGTATCAGATGCGGTCCGACGTTGTGCCATCCACTAGCTGCACCAACGTGTGAGCGGTAAAACTGGGTGCGGCGCAGCCAGTGAGATGCTAATGTTGTAATATCCACCGCACACGCGTTTTATGTTAGCACAAAGAGGCTATTGACTTAACAGAGCCAAAGGCAGCGTATTTTTCTGGGGTGTGGCTTTAGGTATTGAGGAACAGGCTTGAAGTTGTGACAGTGTACAGGAGGACATTAGGCACAGCACGCGAGTATGACTCAGAACAAATTTTGCCCTGGACTGTCAAAAGTGTACCCACAGGAAGAGAAGACTACACATGCTTATTAGGGCCGTCTCAGTAAACTGAGGTTCACTAATTAATCTGCCGTGAGAGTACATTCGCCAACACTTTGCATTACATAGAATTTCAAGGGAAAGGGGGACGCTGTAGTATTCAGCCCAGTAGCTGCAACCTTCTCAGTATTTATTTATTGTGTACGTCCTTAGATTGGAGCACTAACCTGTGATTGCCTGCACAGCTGCGTATGTAAGGCTTTCAGTATTACCTGCCTGCAAGGTCCCTGCATCTTTGCGAATGATGTCAATGAGCAATGGAGCAAGGCGTTGACATCTCCAAATGGAGGCTGTCCGTGGCCAAATCTGATGCAAATGTTCTGGTTGTTTCTCTTTGCCCTCTTTACTTGTCATCTTTACCAATTTCACCCACCCCCCCCAACCCATTTTCCTTCCCTCCTTTCTGACCCATGGCTTTGTGGGTAAATTCAAGACATATGGATCAGAACAATCCCAGGTTCCATCTCAGCTCTGCCACCCTTTAGCCGATCCCATGGCCCCCCTTGGCTATCATTCTTAAACTCGACGATGAGGCGTGCAGGAGGCTGGCCAGAGGGCAGGCCCCCAGGCCCCATGTCCTGATTTCTACTCAGTGACAGTACAACTGAGATCAGAATTGGGTACAAATTTTGAACATGAATGCGAATCCTGGAAAAATGCCATGGATCATCCGTATGCAGCACAACGAGACAAAAGAAGGATTATAGTTATAGGATCATACAGCACAGAAGGAGGCCATTCGGCCCATTGTGTCTGTGCTGACTCTTTAAAAGGTCTATTCAATTAGCCCCACTCCCTTTGCTCTAACCCCATAAGGCTGCAAATTTTTCATTTTCAAGTGTATTTGTGATGTTTTTTCCTTTTCCAGCACATGTGTAACAGTACTTCAGGCTGGAATATAAAGCATTATTACTTCAGTTAATGAAGTGATTTTTCATTTTAATAGAATTTTTCCCTCTTTGCAAATCAACATCACAAGAATCCAGGGTATCTGGTCATTGTCACTTTGCTATTTGTGGCAGTTCGCTGTGACAAATTAGCTGTGACGTTTCCTACATTGCAACAGTGACTACACTTCAAAGAGTACTTCATTGGCTATAAATCACACTGGGACGCCCTGTGGTTGTGAAAAGTGCGATATCAACGCCAGCTTTTTTTCAGGTCTTTCTTTCCATTTTGCTCCAAAATCCCCATTTCTTCCTCCTCAGTTTCGATTCCACACTGAATCATCTAATTGGACGATGGAGAGCCATGTTTGCTTTCCAGTTGCTGTGGGAGGGCGAGGTGATTGATGGACATGTCAACTGACCAATGGCAGGGGCTTGGGGGTGGGTAGGTGGTCATGTGATGAAACCCCCAGGATATGTCAAGCCGGAGTTGGCGATCCTATGAAGAGAGACTATCCTAGTTTCATCCCAGGGTTCCAATTTAATGCCGCCAAAGAAACAGTTGGTCGGGAATGTCAAAACAATTGAAGGAAATTATTTAGACAGTCTCTCCCAAACTAATGCCGGCTTTAGGTGTACATAAAAATGTTAAATTCAAAATGGGAACTGACGGGTGGATAGACATTGCCCTCATTTCACCAAACTTCCTTTTAGGAATAAGTTTCGCATTCCTATAGCAAATTTCATGACACTGGACATCCTGAAGCAGTTTAATAGGTTAAGGAGTAAGGAGTCTTGCAACAAATGAGCTATTTCTGACTAACTTTATTCATTCTTTCATGGTTGTGGGCATCACTGGCAAGGCCAGCATTTGTTGCTCATCACTAATTGCCCCCGAACTGAGTGGCTTGCCAGACCATTTCAGAGGGCAGTTAAGAATCAACCACATTGCTGAGGGCCTGGAGTCACACGTAGGTCAGACTGGCTAGAGATGGCAGATTTCCTTCCCTAAAGGATATTAGTGAACCAGATGAGTTTTTACGACAATCGATGATAGTTTCATCGTTACCGAGACTGGCTTTCAATTCCAGATTTTATTAACTGAATTTAAATTCCACCACCAGCTGTCATGGTGGGATTTGAACCCATGTCCCCAGAGCACCACCCTTTGGTTTACTAGCCCAGTGACATTGTCACTCCGCCAGCCTCTCCCCTTAAATTTTGCTTTGGGTCCTGTTCCTTGAAATCCAGTCAGCTTTAAGGAGAAACTAACCACAGCCCCTATTCCAGCACCAAAGCTTACTTTGGTACCATACTGTAAATTTCAGTAGGTCCAGCCCAGAGAGGTGCCGATCAAACTTAAATGAGCTCGTGCTATTGGTTACATTCGCAAAAGGCTGTCAGGTTCTTCCTAAACTTGCATGGTTTGTAGGCAAATCCCAAGGAGTTCTGGTAACTTTTCTTCTGTGTGTAAAGAACTCTTCAAGTTGAAATTCTGAAAGAGAAGTTTGCAAGGAACAATTTAGGATCATTTAGATTCCTGCAGTTGGAAAAGAAAATGAATCACTCTGTGCACTTTTCCAAAGAGTTTTCATTTACTGAGGATTAGCCTAGTTTTTTTTTTGGCATTTTTTTGTTGTTGTTTTATCCATTTGAAGGAGATGGATAATAGACTTTCTACCCTGATGGCAACTTATCTTTTTATAGAGCTTTTCACATCAAAAAGCAGATAGGTAGGGCCAGTGCGACCACTAGACCAACTAGGCAGTCGCCTAGGGCAGCAAAATTTGGGGGCTGGGGTGGGGGTGTGGCTAAAACTTGAACTGAAACTCCACAGAGCTTTGAAATGATATGAGCAGCTTTCCCAAGAGTGCCTGAAGTTTCCATACATCAACCCGGAACTCTAGAAATTTCTGAAGCCGCTCTTTCTCAGCCCCGCTGGTTAAACCTCCAATGATCGCAACCCCATCCCCTCCATGCCTGCTGATCCACCAATCACAGCCTCCCCCTTCTCCTCTCTGATCGCTGATCCACCAATGCCCCCTGCTCTGAAGAAGAGTCATACGGACTCGAGACGTTAACTCTGTCTTTCTCTCCACAGATGCTGTCAGACCTGCTGAGTTTTCCTAGCATTTCCTGTTTTTGTTACCCCCCCCTTCCCTACTCCCCACCCACTCCAGGTGCTTGCTATTCCCCAGTCACAGCCTCCCATTTCCCTCTGCATGCTCGCTGACCATCCAGTCATAGCTTTCTCTTGCCTTGCCCCCCCACTCCCGGTTGTGCTCACTGATTCCCTTTCCCCGCTCTCTGCTGCCACTCAAGCCAGTTACCTCAAGAGTCCAGCATTTTCAACCAATCAGGGAGCCCCTGGGTGACCTTACAGTGATGCGGGAGTTGAGGTTTCGTGAGAGGTGCAAGAACGTGAATCCAGTGAGTGGCACCAAGGGAACATAGTGCTGCAAAACAGCGGGAGGCTGAGAATGGAATGAAGGCAAAGTCTGACAATTTTTAGCGGTTATGCGAGAGTGGGACTGATGGAGAAACATGTTAGCGCCATTTACTTCATTCACTTTCCAAAGTTAATTGTGGGTTGGGGGGCGGCGGGGTGCAGTTTGCAAGGCTGAAGGTTCACCTAGGGCATCTAATACAATGGAAAATGAAATCCAGGAAGGGAGAGGCGAAGAGGGATGACTGATTGAAGAAATGGATGACTGATTGAAGAAATGGATTTTTAGGAATGTTTGCACAGCAAAGGCAAGGCGGAGAGCTTTGGGAACAGAATTCCCGGTACTGCCTCTGATCTGGTGGGATGCTCTGCCATCAAGAGTACAGCAAAGGGAAGAGGAATCCTCAGAATGGCAGCCTCAGAGGGACAGAGTTTTCAGAGAGGAGAGAGGGAGCTGCAGCCATTTTGCTGCCACCTGTCTGCTCCCAGTTCCTCAGTTCCGGGAGTTTCAGCTGAGCACTGAGCCAGTCGGAGGCTGGGAGGACTGCAATCCCAGCATGGGAGGTATCCATATCCTAATTTTCGGGGCCCAGAGTTCCCGCTCCCCCGACCCCAAGTGTACAAAAAAACACAATAGAAATGGCTTGGGTCATTTTGCTAGTGTCTCCTGTGGCTCCTTTAAGAAGGTCAGTAAAGTCCTCTCACTGCCTTGGCACAAAAGGTGCAGAATCAGCAGTGCAATGCTTCATTGATTGTTACCTTGAAATTGTGAGGTCCTCACCCAAAATAGCCGCCCATGTCCAGTTAGTTCAGTTCACTCCACATGACATCAAGTGCTCGATTTTCCCATGGGTTTCAAGACCCCGATGTTGGGACCAAATGAGGGTCCTGAGCAAGACTAGCTCTGTGACTTTATCAGAGGCAGCCTCCATATTGGCCATCTCCCGGCCTGCTGTCCAATTAAAGGTGCGAGGTGGGCTCCTGATGCTGCCAACCCAATCTGAAGGTTGGCGACTCTGAAGCGTGCGAAGTTGGCACTGCTGAGGCAGGTGGGAGAGCTTGGGGGCATCACAAAATGGAAGCGCCCTCAGACAGATATTTGCAAATGAACATTTAGGGTGGTAGGCCTCAGAGGAGATAAAGGAAACCCCTCAATGGCCTAGTTGTGCTCTGGGGCAGCCTTTCCTGCCTGTAGCTCCCGCTATGGACTATGGATTTTCAGACTTCAGTGTCTCTCGGTGTGTCATAGGGAGGCTGCTTCCATATAGCTGGCAGCCTCCTCATGTAGCGGGGCACCAGCCCACCATCAGCAAAATTACCAACAGCCCTACAAAGTGGTCCTTAATAGGGCCTTTAAGTATCCAAATTGGTTGCCCACCTCCTTGCAGCGCACAGCCTAGCTGCCTCTCAGCTCCCCGCTAGGAAACTTCCCTGGCAACGGGACTGCTTTGAGAAGCTGCCCTGAGGTAGCTCCCTGTTATTTCCCCAGCGCCCCCACCTCCCCCACCTTCCAGCCCGCCATCTGGGGGCCAGTAAGATTCTGCCCTTCGAAGCATCTGGATACATTGGACATCAGAGAAAGGTTACAGCACAGAAGGTGGCCTTTTGGCCCATTGTGTCTGTGCTGGCTCTGGCTCTCTAAGAGAGCAACTGACCTAGTACCACTCACCTGCCTTCTCCCTGTAGCCCTGCACGTTCTGCCTTTTTGGATAATGACACGATTTCCTCTTGAAAGCCTCGATTGAACCTGCCTCCGCCAAACTCCCGGGCAGTTCATTCCCAGATCCTAACCACTGTCTGTGTGAACATGGTTTTTCTCATGTCTCCATTGCATCTTCACCAATTACCTTAAATCTGTGCCCTCAAGTTCTCGATCCTTCCAACATTGGGAACAGTTTCTCCTGATCTATTCTGTTCAGACCCCTCATGATTTTGAATACTTCTTTCAAATCTCCTTTTGGTCTTCTCTCCTCCAAGGAAAACAGTCCCAACTTCTCTAATCTATCTACCGTGGCACCCAACTTCTCTACCGTGGCAAAGGCTACAGGCCCCCGACAACATCCCAGCTGTCACACTGCAGAGCTGTATGGTAGAATTAGACCAACCGTTCCAGATTTCACATGATTGTCCTGTGTCCTGGGAGGCATGTTGCTTGGACGCTCTTCTTCCCATATATCAGACCGTTAAGTTTCGTGCAAGTGCAGTACACTCCTGGCTGATGGACCCGAAGGCTTGTCAGCGACCCCTGCCACCCCCCCATCCTCCCCCCGACCCCCTCAGTCCCTTAGAGGCCGTGCCAAAGTGTGCCTTAATATTTTTCCCCAACAGTTGATCACCCTGAATTGGACAGAAGTATGAATTGTTCCATTTAAAGTTGCCAGGCCACCCTACACCTCCCAATTCTGCTTGGCAGAGGCAGGCGTAAAGCCCAAATGTTGTGACAAACAGCCAAAGGGCACAGTAGCAGCTGAGCAAAATGAATAATTGTGCCAGAAAAGGCCGTGTTTCACTAAACCAAGTAGGTGGGATAATTAAACCTTCCGCAAAGGGTTTCCTTTCACCCTGTTCAATGAATGGGGAATCAATCGACTGTTGATATAAAAGCACAGCATACCAGCTTTCAGCTCTTCAAGCTTCGCCTCGCTGTGCATTTCCGTGTTCTTAATAATGGAATGCACTCTTCCAATGTATACATTAAAGCACAGGACTGCCGAGAGTTATACGGTGTAGTTGCAAGAGACTTGCAGGTACGGGTATTGAAATGATGCACTGATGAGTACCCTGATGACGCATTGAGCAAGTGATTCCGACCCATTCCCTGCAGAAGTCACAGATTGCACCCGGTGGCGACTCATCTCATCACGCACAGCAAGGAACGTTTTCACATGGCACATTTTTACAGAGGCAGCAGGACTCTTTCATCTGCCACAAGCTCCTTTGTGCTGACTTTGCCCAGACAGGAAGAAACTCAGCTTGAGCAAAGCATAATTAGGAAACCTAGGAAGTTCGCCAGGGTTAATGGTGTTGTATGTGGTGCAACCAAGAAGTTTTGTTCTGTCACACTTACAGCAGGGTGTTGGACAAGAGGACTATCTTGATCAGAATCTTTAATAGTGCATTTAATTCTCCACTTCACTCCCACACTTTTCTCTCTGTCATTGGTCTGCTGCACTGTTTTGATGAAGTTCAACATGAGCTTAAGAAACAGCGCCTTATCTTTCGACGAGTCACTTTACAGTTTTCCGGATTCAACAACAAGTTCAACAATTTCAGGTTGCAAACTCTGCCTTTTTTTGAATGGCAGTTGTTGGTAATGATCCTACTTTTCCCACTTGCACCTCCTCCAGAGCCATCTTCTGTTTCTTTACTTCTTCCATCACCATCCCATTTTGCCTTGCACCATCACCCCTATTGTCATTTAATCAGCCTTATCCTCCACCCTATCAGAGATTTTCCCTTTTGTTCTTCCTCCCTCTTTCCCTGCCTTTGTGCTTGCGTAAGACTTGGGGTCACTGCACCGCTGGTGGATCACCCTCCTCCATCTCCTCCTGTCAGCTGCCCCGCCCTCATCTGATCCCTCTGCGTTTAAGTCTCTCGCCGTCACATCTTCCCATCTGGCCTGAGTCCTTCCTCTTCTCCTTCTTCCTGGCAGTTCCCTCTCCACCATTTGCCTCACCACATGTCCTCTCTCCCTCCTCACCAGATGACCATATCATCTCAATCTCTTCTCAGCTACTTTCTTCGATACTCCCACAATCTTCACTGGTGCCCTGATGCACTGGTTCCCGACCTTGTCCTTTCTCATCACTCCAAACATCCATCTCAGCATCTCATTAGTATCCAGTCTTTGTCCCTCTTTTCTTGATGTTGCCCAGGTTTCTGCACTATGTAACAAGGCCGGTCTCACGACAGCCTTGTAGATTCTTCCTTTCAGTTTCTCTAATTTCCTCCAGGTCATTGACCTGAAACATTAACTCTGTTTCTCTTTCCATAGATGCTGTCTGACCTGCTGAGTATTTCCAGCAATTTCAGTTTTTATTTCAGATTTCTAGCATCTGCTGCATTTTGCTTCTGTATGCTTAATAATGAACTGGGAGACTGAAGTTGCTTTAGGTTGAGAGACAGTTGTGTAGTGCTGGAAACCTCCTGTGGGGTTTTTACCCAATCCATTGTAACTAGGACTGTAACATTGTCAGACCCTCTGACTGATCAGAAACAAGAGGCAGGTTTTTCATGTTGGCTTTGGGGTCCTGACATCGGGATCAAATGGGAGTACTGAACCCACACTTGCCCAGAGCTAGACCGGTACAGTCATATTCCCTCCTGTTTGACCGCCTCTGAGCTCACCACGAGAGCTCTCAGCATTGCTGGCAACAATCAGCTCTGAAGCCTCGGTAGTCCTACCGGGGGAGCTAGGCTCTTCTGAGACAAATCGGAGGTTCCTGTACCCAGCAATTTTAAAATTTGAATCATTACTTATGCTATCTTCACCTGTTGTCACGTTGACTTTAGTTGAAAGATGCTGATCAAATTAAAGCTTTTAATTCTTCATAATGCCTGAGCACCGACCCTTCTATAATTCATTGTCGTTGACTTTCTGTAGTCTTTTTTTACAGCCACGGTGAAGCCTGTCAGTGGTGGCTTTGTATTATCTGTTGGATCATCCAGTTTCTATGGTAACCTAATAGATATACAACCACAATATTCATTTCTCAGGTGATTCTAATGGGCCCTCTATTGTATTATATACAGTTATATTCTGAAAGCCAAATCATAATGAATGCTATCTTTTTTTCATTTATTCCTATCTAATGTGCTGATTTTTTAAACCAATTTTAGTTCAACAATGATCGCACAGGGGTAAGAGCTCTTAAGGCCACCCTTCTCCTTCCCTCAGCTTCTCCCATTTTACTTGGGGTCACTGCAATGCTGGGTGACCACCCTTTTCCATCTCCACCTGTCCCCATTCCTCATCCAATCCCTCTGTGTTTAAGTCTCACACCACCGCATCTTCCCTTCTGGTCTGAGTCCTTTCTCTTCTCCTTCTTCCTGGCAGTTCCATCTCCATCACTTGCCTCACCACATGTCCTCTCTCCCTCCTCACCAGATGACCATATCTTTTCAATCTCTTCTCAGCTACTTTCTTCGATGCTCCCACAATCTTCACTGGTGCCCTGATGCGCTGGTTCCTGACCTTGTCCTTGCTCATCACTCCAAACATCCAACTCAGCACCTCATAGTATCCAGTCTTTGTCCCTCCTTCCTTGATGTTGCCCAGGTTTCTGCGCTATGTAACAAGGCTGCTCTCACAGCTGTCTTATAGATACTTCCTTTCAGTTTCAGTGGTCCTATTCTATCAGATAACACCCCACTGCACGTCTCCCAATTACTCCCACTCTTTTCATCTGTCTGTGTAGCCATATTATGAATACGTTAATAAAGGGAAAGGATTTTCCGGATGTTGGGATGGGCTAATTGGGCCTCCCTCTGTGCTGCGTCGTTCTGTGATTTGCTTCCTTTGTTTAATTATTCAAGTGCAACTATGTATTTGCTCTTTCAAATTATAACAACACCTTATATTTATATAGCACCTTTAATAGGAACAGAGGAACAGGAGGAGGCCATTCAGCCCGTCGAACCTGCTCTGCCATTCAATATGATCATGGCTGATCAAGCACTTCAATGCCTTTTACCCGCACTATCCCCATAACCCTTTACATTACTGTTAATCAGAAATCTATCAATCTCTACCTTAAACATACTCAATGACTGAGCTTCCACAGCCCTCTGGGATGGAGAATTCCAAAGATTCACAACCCTCTGAGTAAAGAAATTTCTCCTCACCTCAGTCCTAAGTGGATCCCCCCCATATTTTGAAATTGTATCCCCTTACGTCTTCCTCACAAGACACATAATGAAATGTCCCAAGGCATTTCACAGGAGCATTAAAAAACAAAATATGGCACCTGGGGCCTTGGCAACAGAAGGCATTGGGCCACCAGTGATGGAGCAACTCAGATTGGGGAGGCACTAGAGGCCAGAATTAGAGGAGCACAGGTATCTTGGAGGGTTGTGGTGTTGGAGGAGATCACAGAGATAGGGAGGGGCAAGGCCTCGGAGGGAGGAAAGCGAAGATGGGAACTTTAAGATCAAGATGTTGCTTGACCAGGAGCCAATGTGGTTCAGTGAGCACAGGGGTGATAGGGGAAGGGGACTTGCAGCAAGTTAAGTCATGGGCAGCAGGGTTTTGGATGACTTTAAGCTTCCGGAGTGTGAAATGTGGGAGAGCAGCCAGGAGCGAGTTGGAATAATCGAGTCTAGAGGTAATTAAGTTGTTATACCTTGTGGTTCACAGAAGTTTAAAATAATCACACTTTTAAACACAAGGGGCAGAATTTTTCTGTCGGCGAGTAGGGGGCGGGGCCTGCTCGCCGACGTGGGATGTCGGGCGGAACCCCCAACGTCACCCCGCCCCATTTAAATCTTCAGGAAGGCGGGGGGACAGCGCGATCAGCTATGCGCCCGCCGACCTGTCAATGGCCAATTGAGGCCATTGACAGGGTAGTTAAATCAATTAAAGGCCCTGCCCGTCCAACCTTAAGGCTGGCGGGTCGGCCAGGAGCCCTGGCGGGCTTCTGAAGAAACATGAAACCCTCATCCACCGGCGGGATGAGGTTTCATGTCGGTTTTAAAAAACTTTAATAACGTTTTTGTGATATTTATTAACATGTCCCATCTTGTGTGACATTGTCACATGAGGGGGACATGTTAATAATTTTTTATTTTTCTATTTTTAAACTTTCAAGCACTTTCAGCGATCTCCCTGAGGCAGCACTTAGCCTCAGGGAGGTGTGCGCTCTGTCGTGCGCATGCGCAAAAGAGCGCACTCTCGCATTTGGGGAATACCCCCCCCGCCCGCACAGGGAGTGCATAGCGCTTCCTGCCAGGTGGCCCGCCCACTTAAAATGGTGGTGGGGCCCGTTTCGGCGGCGGTGATCGGCTGTCCGTCCGCCCATCAAGGGCAAAATTCTGCTCAAGTGCTGGAGTTTCATTAAATGTATTTTACAGATTCAACATGTGCTGTGGACTGATGCATTGAGGTGCGGGTGGTGAATGATGCGGCACTCTGGATACATATCTAACAAATACGCACGGACATACAGTTTATGCACATGCATACATGACACCTGAACATATAGATACTAAATCATTTTATAATAATGTAGCAGTTTACCAGACGGTGTGGGTGAGGGTTTCAGCAGCAGATGAGCTGAGACGGGGGTGAAGTTGGGCAATGTTATGGAGTTGGAAATAGGCGGGTCTTAGAGACGGCACAAGTATGGGGCTGGAAGCTCATCGCAGAATGAAATGTGACACCGAGGTTGTGAACAGACTGACCTGATCTCAGACTGTTGCCAGGGAGAGGGATGGAGTCAGTAGTTAGGGAATGGAGTTTGGAGCAGGGACTGAAAACAATGGATTGGTCTTCCCAAGATTTAATTGGAGGGAATTTCTGCTTGACCCATACTGTTTATCGGATAAGCAGCCTGATCATTTACAACAGCGGAGGAGTCGAGAGAGGTGGTGATGAGGTAGAGTTAGGCGTTGTCAGCATACATGTGAAAACTAACCCCATGGCCTGAATTTTTCGCTCGTTGAACAGGCACACCCAACCCGAACGAGCGTGAAGTGACGTGTGATGACATCATTGCGCACCCTCGTGATATCTTGGTCGGTGCGCACGCGCGTGGGAGAGTCGGCAGCACACCCGCCGACAATTAAAAGGCCTATTAAGGCTATTAAAGTAATAATAATTAAGTTCAACTTTCCGCTGCCCTTCCAACCTTGTGGTTGGCGGGCAGGCGAAAAGGCCAAGCGGCCTTTGGATTTTTTAGGCAGCTCTGTGCCTCAGGGAGCTTTTTCAGCGCACACTTGTGTGTGCGCAAAGTTCCCCGCTGGCCTTTCTCCTGCCCCCTCCCCCTCCCCCTCCCCCTCCCACCCAAACACAGGCAGCGCTGCAGTGCTCATTTCACGCCGGGCGGGCCTTAATTGGCCCGCCCAGCGTGAAATCGCGGTCAGGCTCCGATGGCGGGCAGAGGTCAGCTTCCTGACCACTTCCCGCTCGCTCCTGCTGAACCTGCCCGGCGAGGGCAAAAATCCTGGCCCGTGCCTTGGAATGATGTCACCAACGGGAAGCGTGCAGATGAGAAATGAAAGGGAGCCGAGGATAGATCCTTGGCAACAGCAGAGGTAACGGTGGAGGAACGGGAAGAGAAGCCACTGTGAACAATTCTCTGGCTTTGATTAGATAAGTAAGAATAGAACCTGTGGACACCATCAAACTCGGTAGCTCCTCCCGGCCATTCTCTCTGGAAATGTTCAGCCTGAACAGGAATTGACAGCAATTTTAGCACATGTAAATGAAAAAAGCACCAAAATTCTTTGTAAATATTTTATTTTGCGAATGTGGCAGATGGTGATATTTTGAATTGTATCAGTACCATTCATTAGACAGTGTGTTACATGGGAAAGCATCAGAGTCCTGGAAAATTATTCAGGAAATGGGCTGAGCACATTCTCTTGTTATCTTTAGGTGGCTAATCAGGCCATATGGTCTCGAAGGCTGTAAAGGTTAATTTTTATCATTTTGTTTAACTTTACAGTGACTCAGCCAGGAAGATGATGGGAATTAGTTAACAATCTCACTGCCTTGAATATTAGAACGTTGTTTTGACGGAGATAAATGAAAATATCAATGTTTAAATAAATGTTGTTGTTTATAACGTGCAAGTGTTTTATGTGGTGTGTGCCTGCATTAGTGTGAGTATTCTACTTGTCAGGCTAACCGTGCCAGTGTTTTCAATGCTTCAGATGGTAAAGTGACCTTTTATCATTCCGAGTTGTGAGCTTGTCCAATTTTATCTAGTGTATCTTTCCTGTAGAGGAGACGACATTCTCGAAGACTAATGACAGTCAGCTCAGATATGAGGTTCACATATTTTTTTTAAAAATGCACTTTAAACTGAGGACGGTGTTATGTATTTAATTGTCTATTTGGTCCACTTTATCCTGGGCCTCTGTCGCTTTTTAATTGAAGTTACAGATTTATTATTTATATTTAATAGAGGTGTTCAAAATCATGAAGGGTTTTGATATAGTTAAAAAAAAAAGGATAACACTTTGCAGCAGCCAAAGGCTTGGTTAAATCAGTGGACACAGATTTAAAGGAATTGGCAGAAGAACCAGAGAGAAGGTGACTTTTTTTTTACTTACCATAGCGAGTTGTTGTGATCTGGAACGCGCTGCCTGAAAAGGCAGTGAAAACAGATTCAATAGGAACCTTCAGAAAGAAATTGGATAAATGCTTGAAAGGGGAAAGATTTGTAGGGCTCTGGGGAAAGAGCAGGGGAGAGGAACAAATTGGTTAGCTTTTTGAAATAGAAAATAGTGTCAACCTGGTAGAGGTGGAGGTTGAAGCAGAGTTTGACAACCCTGGATTACTGTGACATACCGAAACTATCTTTGTAACCTCAGATATTAATTTCTTTGTTTAGTAATATCTATTGGAACATTTTACATACTGTTTGACATTAAAAAAAGCTACTATTGTAATAACCTAAGCATGTTAATAAAAAAAGTGCTAGTTGATGATTTTGTAGTCTGAATTTCTTTTTTATGCTTTGAGCTAAAACTTATATCCATCTGAATGGGACGTTGGTCCTGTAAGTGTTAACATAATCAGACTGGATGTCAAGTGAACTTCTAAAAAGGTATTTAATGAGGTTGTGCACAAGAAATTATTAGCAACAATTGAAGCCACAGAATTGGAGGCAACCTTGTGACTTGGGATGGTTAGTCATTGGGAGGTAGGAGACTCAGGGTGGAATTTAATGCTCTTCCCCTAGGTGAGTTTGGAGGTGAGGGGCATTTAAATGGGCTGGAGGGTAGAGTGTGAGGACTCCACTGCCTCCAGCCGATTAAGTCCAGGGTGGGAAGGCTCATGGATGGCCTTCATGCCCGGATGCTAATTGTGCCCTTAAGGAGACAATTAATACCCCCTTAAGGGCCTCATCCTGCTGCTGCTGTTATTGAACCGATGGCAGGCTGGGGAATCGCCACACTGAGAGCCCAAAAACCAAACCCTGGTGAGTTTGCTTGCTGCCTTCCGGAGTTGGGGAGGGGCTCCCTTGTTCAAAGGCACTCAGTTTGTGATTAAGGGACACAGTATTGGGAATGGGGGCCCACTGAGAGCCACCCCCATGCCCTTGCCTCCGACCTCCTTCACCCCTCTCTCGTGACCCCCATCTTGCCCTCCCTCACCAGTGGCCTGGGGTCCCTCACTGATCCTGGGCCTCTGATGGGCGCACTACCAGCAGCTGCCAGCACTCCCAGTGGTGCTGCTGCTATGGGGAGCTTCCAGCCTCTGATTGGCTGGCAGCTCTCAAGGGGTGGAATTTCTGCTCATGGGTCCTTATTTACAGGGAAGGCCCAATGGTGGCCACAGGGCATTTAATACAGAGTGCTGAGTGGGTGATCCAACTCAGCTTCACCCGGAGGTCACCAGCATCACAGATGCCAGTCTTAGCCAATTTGATTCACTCCACATGATATCAAGAAAAGACTGAAGACACTGGATACCGCAAAGGCTGTGGGCCCTGACAATATTCCGGCAATAGTACTGAAGACTTGTTCTCCAGAACTTGCCGCGCCCCTAGCCAAGCTGTTCCAGTACAGCTACAACACTGGCATTTACCCGGCAATGTGGAAAATTGCCCAGGTATGTCCTGTACACAAAAAGCAGGACATATCCAACCCGGCCAATGACTGCCCCATCAGTCTACTCTTGATCATCAATAAAGTAATGGAAGGGGTCATCAACAGTGCTATCGAGTGGCACTTGCTTAGCAATAACCTGCTCACTGACGCCCAGTTTGGGTTCCGCAGGGGCCACTCAGCTCCTGACCTCATTACAGCCTTGGTTCAAACATGGACAAAAGAGCTGAACTCCAGAGATGAGGTGAGAGTGACTGCCCTTGACTTCAAGGCAGCATTCGATCGAGTGTGGCATCAAGGAGTCCTAGCAAAACTAGAGTCAATGGGAATCAGGGGGAAAACTCTCCGCTGGTTGGAGTCATACCTAGCACAAATGAAGATGGTTGTGGTTGTTGGAAGTCAGTCATCTCAGCTCTAAGACATCATTGCAGGAATTCCTCAGGGTAGTGTTCCAGGCCTAACCATCTTCAGCTGCTTTTTCAATGACCTTCCTTCCATCATGAGGTCAGAAGTGGGGATGTTTGCTGATGATTGCACATGTTCAGCACCATTCGCGACTCCTCAGATACTGAAGCAGTCCATGTCCAAATGCAGCAAGATCTGGACAATATCCAGGCTTGGGCTGAAAAGTGGCAATTAACATTTACGCCACACAAGTGTCAGGGAATGACCATCTCCAACAAGTGAGAATCCAACCATCTCCCCTTGATGTTCAATGGCATTACCATCACTGAATCCCCCACTATCAACATCCTGGGGGTTACCATTGACCAGAAACATAACTGGACTAGCCATATAAATACTGTGGCTACAAAAGCAGGTCAGAGGCTAGGAATCGTTGGATAAATACTCAACTCCTGACTTCCCAAAGCCTGTCCACCATCTACAAGGCATAGGTCAGGAGTATGATGGAATACTCTCCACTTGCCTGGATGAGTGCAGCTCCCACAACACTGAAGAAGCTGGGCACCATCCAGGACAAAACAGTCTGCTTGATTGGCACCACATCCACAAACATTCACTCCCTCCACCACCGACACACAGTAGCAGCAGTATGTACCGTCTACAAGTTGCACTGCAGGAATTCACCAAGGCTCCTTAGACAGCACCTTCCAAACCCATGACCACTACCATCTAGAAGGACAAGGGCAGCAGATAGATGGGAACACCACCACCTGGAAGTTCCCCTCCAAGTCACTCACCACCCTGACTTGGAAATATATCTGTAGGTGTACCTACACCACATGGACTGCAGGGGTTCAAGAAGGCAGCTCACCACCAGCTTCTCAAGGGCAATTAGGGATGGGCAATAAATGTTGGCCCAGCTAACGATGCCCACATCCTGTGAACGAATAAAAAAAAGATTAAGGACACAATATAAATCCAAGTTGTTGTTGTTGTTGGGTATCTAGTTGGAACGTCAAGAGCTGGAGAAAGAAAGATGAGATCCGAGAGAGAGAAAAGAAACGGGAGCTGGACGCTTTGTGGGGGAGGGAGGGGGGGGGGTGGGGGGCGGTGGGTGGTGCGGTGTGGGGGGGATGATTTTCAAGTCCCTAGGCTGTGGAATGAACAGAATAACCAACACAAGAAAATAACTGTTGCAAAATGGCCTAACAGCAGGAAAATAGTTGGGGGGGGAGGGGTAGGGGCACAGAAACTGATCTCCATGTATAGAGGTAATGCAGTTTAATAGTGATCCATTGTAGAGAGCTATGCACATGATTAATTGTAGCCCACACTCTCCAATGTGAGACTAGGGGTATCAGGATGGAACAAACAGGCTGACATTTGCCTGCACCCCAGATTTCAAACTCAATCATTCTTTGAGAAGCATTGCTACCAAAAAGTGCACATACACTGGCCAACAGATATTTAAGGGTCTGATTTTAACTCCCGTGAACGAGTTAAAATCTCGCTGACAGCTGTGTAGTTTTTGCTTTATATTCTATCATGTTAATGTATTGTAATTTTTCAGTAACATTCACCTATTGTACAATAATCATCTCCATGCATTGAAGGGGAGGGTGACAACAATAAAATATAAAAAAAATTATATGAATCTGTGGCGCCCAACAGATCATATTTTACATCAATTATAAAACCATCACTGTGGAGATTTCCTTTCCCTCTGGTCTTGTACAGTTCACGCTTCAGAGCTCTGCAATCTGGTCTTGCTCTGCTCTCTAGTTCTAATTAATTGGAAAGAAAATCCACTCAACCTCAACCAAAACAAAACTTTACCATTTGTTTTTATAGCGAACATAAAGATTAATGTGTATTTTGAATATGATTACTATTATACCTCAGGCGGATAGCCACTCACTCGTCTAAGTACCGATGCTGCTCAGATTCTGCCTGACTATTTGACAAATCTGCGGCAGGAGGTTTAGCTGGGAAGTATTTCACTCTGGCTCCCTGTTAATCCTACTCACTTTCAGGTTTTCCCTGCAGAAGTGATGGTGTCTGTTGCAGGCGTTGAGGTCGGTCCCATATCCAGATTGTGGAGTATCAGTGACGTGACACCTAATGCCTCGACTTCCCCCAGCCTCTCCATAGCAATGCTGGGCACAAGGGAAAGCCGCATATTTCTGGACTCAAGACTTTAATTGGAAACAGGACGGGATTTAACATTTAAAAGGCTGAATGGAGGTGTACAACTGATCATGGGACAAGCGATTGCACTGCTCTGTACTTTGCTCTATTTTTGTATGGAATTTACACTGTTCCCCTGAACTTTGCTCTGCTGTCCCTGAAATTTACAATGCCCCTAATCTCTTTGCTCTACCATTTCCAAATGAAACCCCACTCATCCATCATTCCTGTCCTTGCTGACTGACATTGGCGGCCAGTCACCAAATGTCTCCAATTTAAAATGATTATCCCCTTGTTTAAATTCCTTCATGGCCTCACCCCTATCTCGATAACCTCCTTCAGCTTTACAAACTTTCCCCAGTATTTCCATTCCTCTAACCCTGGCCTCTTGCGTATTCCTCTTTCCCTTTACCCCATCACCAGCAGCCACACTTTCAAACCTTTAGATGTTAAATGGATCCCAAGTCAGGTGGTGAAGTTTGAATCAGGACTCAAATTCTTTCCTTGATAGTAGGTTTATTTACAGAATGTAGCATTACATCTCTGACCAGCCCCCAGTGCCCCGGCAGTCACTTTTTAATACTCTTTTACAGCCCCAAAATAAAACAAATTAACAATTGACAGCCACTTAAAGGGGCACTGGAGCAAAAGACAAAACCTTAAAGGAAACTTATCTAATTAAATTAAATGTCATTTTGGGGGCTGATGATGCACTTCCAGCCCCTACGGTTCCCACCGGTCGTGGAAGATGTCAAGCATACTTCGCCTGCCTCCTCGCCAGCGGCACCCGAGTGCGGACATAGCCGCGAAAGAGGAGTCCCTTTTTATATTCTCTGTTAAAGTAAAGCCAATAATCAAAAATAACCTAATGAGAAGGGGCAATGAGAATGGAGTTCTGTAACAAAAGAATCAAAATTTCAAAAGAAAACTTACAAAATCAAATCAAAATAAAATTTCTGGGGGTGATGATGCACCTCGGCCCCCCTGGTCCCTTCTGGCCACGCGAGGTATCGAACGTACCGGCGGACACGGTGTGCTCCTTCTCCAGGGCCACCCAGCTGCAAATGTAGCAGCGAAAGAGGAGTCCCATTTTACATCTGCTCAAGATACTCGATCAACATTCTCCACCTGTTTATACTTAACCAGAACAACACAATTAACATAACATTCACATTATGCCCCCAGCTCAGGAATCCCCTCACAAAACTCCTCCACCTCCCTCTTTACCTTCAAAACTCACTTTAAAACCCTTCCTTTTTCACTAAGCTTTTGGCCGCATCTCCTAACATCTACTTTTTTGGTCAAGGTGTCTATTTTTGCCTGGCTCAAGGAGCTTCATTCCCTGTCAATGGGCTGAGATCACATTATTGTGCTGAACAGGCTGGGCCTCCTTTCTCTACTGAGTGGCAACATCATGGAGATCTTTAAAATTATGGTGGGGTTCGATAGGCTAAATGTGGAGAAGATGTTTCCACTTCTCGGGGAGATCAAAACCAGGGGTCATAAATGTAAAACAAAAACAAAAATACCTGGAAAAACTCAGCAGGTCTGGCAGCATCTGCGGAGAGGAGCACAGTTAACGTTTCGAGTCCGAATGACCCTTCAACAGAACTAAGTAAAAATAGAAGAGAGGTGAAATATAAGCTGGTTTAAGCGGGTTGTGGGGGGACAAGTAGAGCTGGATAGAGGGCCAGTGATAGGTGGAGATAACCAAAAGATGTCACAGACAAATCGACAAAGAGGTGTTGAAGGTGGTGATATTATCTAAAGGAATGTGCTAATTAAGGGTAGAAAGCAGGACGAGCAAGGTACAGATAGCCCTAGTGGGGATGGGGCGGGGGAAAGGGATCGAAATAGGCTAAAAGATAAAGATAAAACAATGGATAGAAATACATTTAAAAATAATGGAAGTAGGTGGGAAAAGAAAAATCTATATAAATTATTGGAAAAAACAAAAATGTAAGGTAGCCAGGAATAAATTCAATAGGAAATTCAGGAGCAACTTCTTCACGTAAAGACTGGTGAGAATGTGGAACTATTAGGAGCAGTTGTGGCTCAAGGCAAAGATGTTTTTAAGGGGAATCTCAGTAACACATGAGGGAGAAAGGAATTGAGATAAAAGTCAGGCAGTGGGAAGAGGCTCGTGTGGAGTGTAAGTACTAGCATGGACCAGATGGGTTGAATGGTCTTTTTCTGTGCTGTACACTCTAAGCCAGTGTTTCCCGAATATGAACCCATTCTAATGCTTCAGGCTTCTTTTTCTGTATTCCTTCATGGGATGCGGTGTGTCGCTGGCAAGGCCAGTATTTGTTGCCCATCCCTAATTGCCCTTGAACTGAGTGGCTTGTTAGGCCATTTCAGAGGGCAGTTACAAGTCAACCGCATTGCTGTGGGTCTGGAGTCACACATAAACCAGTCTGGGTAAGGATGACAGATTTCCTTCCCTAAAGGGCATTAGTCAACCAGCTGGATTTTTACAACAATCGATGATAGTTTCATGGTCACCGTTACTGAGACTAGCTTTCAATTCCAGATTTATTATTGACTGAATTTAAATTCCACCAACTGCCGTGGTGGGATTTGAACCCATATCCCTCAGGGCATTAGCCTGAGCCTCTGGATTACTAGTCCAGTGATATTATTACTACGTCACCATCTCCCCTCTGTGTGACCCCACAGTGAAAATTGCAGGGGCAAGCATTAGAGAGGTGTCGAGTGGCTTGGGGGGGTGGGTGGGTGTTGGTGAGCTGTTGAGCAGGTTGGGGGGAGGTGAGTGGTTGATGGGAGTTGGGGGGTGCAAGGCGGGGTTAAAACTGCTGGGATTGCCCTATCCCCCAGTTTGGGAAATCCTGTTCTAAGTAATTCCGTCAGCATCAAACAAGGAAGCCCCAGGAACAGAAAATACTGGAGTCAGATATACAGCCTCTTAATTGGCCTCACAAAACATGATTAACTACAGTTCTGCTCCACAACTTGAATAGTAATTAAACCCCTGTGTTTAATTAACATCAAATAGAAGTTGTGGATTTAAAGGGTCAGTTAATCAAACATTGTGCATTATATGGCATAACGTTCCTGTCTTTATAGCTTATCATTTAAAATGTCAAAACTGTAGATTGGTAGATTTTTGTTAGGCAAGGGTATTAAGGTATCTGGAACCATGACGGGTGGATGGAGTTAAGGTACAGATCAACCATGATCTAATTAAGTGGCGGGACAGCCTCAAGGGGTTTAATGACCACATCCAGGTTCTATGTCCTGAAACCATCCTCACGCCTCGCTGTTTGTGAGGCGTTGGTGATACCAGTTGGCTGGCGTGTTTGTCTACATGACAAAAGCCTTCTGCAATGCAAACAGTAATTATTCATCGTGTGAAGTGCTTTAAAATGTTTCAGTGACCTAATAAGATAACAGATGAATGCAACCACCAATTTTAGTTGATAGCACTCTTGTGTCCCAGTCAAAAGGCTGTGGGTTCAAGTTTCCCTCCAGTACACACTCAAGTTTCCTGAAGGAGTGATGAAACATTAAGCCCTGGATGTGACAGACGATGGCAAAAAATGCTGACTTTTCTTCTTTCTCCACTTCTTTCTCTCTAATCCATGTACTGTCTATCCAGCATGGCTTGTGGTCTTCTAAAGAAAGATTTGTATTTGTATAGCGCCTTTCACTACTTCAGGACATTCCAAAACGTTTCACAGCCAATGAAATACTTTTTGAAGTGTAATCACTGTTGTAATGCAGGAAATGTGACAGCTAATTTGCACACAGCAAACTCCCACAAACAGCAATGTCATAATGACCAGATAGTCTGTTTTTTTTGTGTTGTTGGTTGAGGGATAAGTATTGGTCAGAACACTGACGTGGAGGACTCCCCTACTCTGCTTCGAAATAGTGTTATGGGATCTTTTACGTCCATTCCTAACACACACTCTGAGCTGTTTGCCTTCTCTCAATTCTGGTCTAGCTTTCCACAACTTCACATAAAAGTGACAGACCTCGTTACATACTGATAGGTTGTACTGAGTGATGTATAAAATAGACAGACGGGTGTTGACAGGGCCATTTGTCTAATGTTATTGGAGTCCAGAAACGGACCACATTTAATTACACCACTTTATGCTGATAAAAAGTCCTTTGATGCTGCTGCATCCTTCACAGTGATTTCATGACAACTTGCATTTTTTACAGGATCTTTAATGCTCGTCCCAAGATGCCACATAGCTCTCATTGTTTTCAATGTGTCAAGGGGGTGACAGTGACAGATGCTTGGAGGCAGACTATTCAGGGGTGTGAAAGGAAATAATTGACAGTAGCACAGAGTAACCAGAACTAATGCAGATGTATTTGTTTATCTTGTTGTCGGTGATGGTTTGTGCGAGATTGCTGGGCTGTACAGTCTCGCTGCTTTAACTTTTATACTTGTGCTCTCTAAAAGTTTCCTGATGCTCACTCTTGTTGTGCAGCCACCTCCATGAGGTTTTGTACCTCACACCCCCAGCTGTCCTCTTCAAATCTCCAACTCAACCAGCCTTTGTGGTGGATTTCATGTGAAGACAATGACCACAATAAGAAAAAGCACCCCCAGGATAGGACATAATGACAGGCCTTATCGTCAATTCTTGGGTGTAGTATCTGCGCCAAATAGATCTGTAGTGGTTCCCCCCCCCACTAGAATAAATATTCTCTACCTGTTTCATTTTCTTCCAACTTATTAAAAAGGTATTCAAATGTTAACCTCAGTTAACCAAACAGTACCATGTGACCTCAGAAAATAATGCATTGGTGCTTACAATCTGATTTATTGCTATGTACTCTATTGCTTGGGCAATTAAATATGGCAACACCACCAATTTAAATAAATGCACTCATACTTCCACTTAAATAGCAAATAGGAGCATTTTGGACATTAAACGTTCTTAAGCTTCTTTGTTGTATATTTTATATATCTCAGAGCAATGCGGAGATGACACTAGTTTCTAAGTGTGCAACAGGTTTAATTACAAGAGTTTTAAAATATCCCTGCAGTCAAAACATGTCTGCACCACGTTTAAGCTCAGCTTCTGTGGTGTCCATTACCTTGCTCTGAGTCCGCACCCAGGCTTTATCAATCAAGCACAGTGAGCGTAAATCAGTTACCAGACTCACATAATGGAACACTGAACAATTGAACATCACAAACTGTGTTAAACCAAGGCCTTTTCTGCCCTTTCAGGCTGATGTAAAACATCTCATCACACTTCTTCAAAGAGCAGTTCTTCCCAAAGTCCAGGCTGAGATTAAACCCTCAATCAGCATCATTAAAAAACAGATTATCTGGTCATTATCAAATTGTGGAGCCAGCAAATCGGATGCCACATTTTCCTACATTCAATATCAAAAGTACTTTATTGGCTGTAAAGCGCTTAGAGACATACAAACATATGAACATGCAAAAGAGGAGCAAAAGTAGGCAATCTGATCCCTCGAACCTGCTCCACCATTCAGCAAGATCACAGCTGATCTGTTTGTGTTTTGAGTTCCGATTACCCTTGCTTCTCTTGCCTAACCAGAATCTATCTACCTCCACCTTAAAAATATTCAGCGACCCCTCCTCCACCGCCTTCTGAGGCAGAGAATTCTGAAGTTGCACAACCCTCTGAGAGAAAAAAAATTCTCCTCATCTCTGTCCTAAAGGAGTGACCCCTAATTTTAAAACAGTGCCCCCCTTAGTCCTGGAATCACCCACAAGAGGAAACATCCTTTTCACGTCAATCTTCTCAAGACCATCCAGGATTTTATATATTTCAGTCAAATTACCCCTCACTCTTTTAAACGTTAGTGGAAACAAGCCCAGCCTGTGCAACCTTTCCTCATCAGACAACCCGCTCATACCAGGTATCAATCTAGTAAACCTTCTCTGAACTGCCTCCAACACATTTACATTCCTTCTTAAATAAGGAGACCAAAACTGCACACTGTATTTGAGATGCCGTCTCACCAATGTCCTGTATAACTGAAGCATAACATCCTTACGTTTATGTTCAATTCCTTTCCTAATAAAGAATAGCATTCCATTAGCCTTCTTGATTACTTGCTGTGCCTGCATGCTAACTTTTTGTGACTCATGCACGAGAACACCTAGATCCCTCTGCACCTCGGAATTCTGCAGCAGTTCCCCGTTTAAGTAATACTCTGCTTTTTTATTCTCCCTGCCAAAGTGAGCAACTTCACATTTTCCCATATTATACTCCATCTGACAGATTTTTTTTCCCACTTACTCAACCTATCTATATCCATCTACAGACTCCTTATGTCTTCTTCACAATATACTTTCCTACCTATCGTTGCGTTGTCTGCAAATTTAGCTACCGTGCCTTTGCTTCCCTCATCTAAGTCATTGGTGTAAATTGTAAATAGTTGAGGCCCCAGCACAGACTCCTGTGGGATGCCACTCGTCACATCCTGCCAATCAGAACAAGACCCATTTATGCATACTCTCTGTTTTCTGCCAGCCAGCCAATCTTCTATCCATGCTAATATGTTACACCACGAGCTTTTATTTTCCGAAACAACCTTTGATGTGGCAATTTATCAAATGCTTCCTGGAAATCTAAATATAGTACGTCTACAGGCTCCTCTCTATCCACAATGCATGTTACTCCTTCAAGGAACTCCAATAAATTGGTTAAGCATAATTTCCCATTCACAAAACCATGCTGACTCTTCCCAATGGCCTTGAGCTCTTCTAAGTGCCCAGCTAAAGCCTGTTTAATGATCCATTCTAACACCTTCCCCATGACAGACATCAAGCTAACTGGCCTATAGTTTCCTGTTTTCTGCCTCCCTCCCTTCTTGAGTTGGAGGGGTTATATTTGCCACTTTCCAGTCTGATGGAATCTTTCCAGAATCTAGGGAATTTTGGAAAATTAACACCAACGCATTTACTACCTGATTAGCCACCTCTTTTAAGACCCTAGGATGAAGTCTATTTGGACCCAGAGACTTGTCAGCCTGCAGCTCCATCAGTTTGTACAGTACTGCTTCCCTAGTGATTGTAATTTCACCAAGATCCCCTCTCCCTTCCACCTCCTGATTTCCAGCTATTACTGGAATATTTTTTGTAGCCTCAATAGTGAAGATAGAAGCAAAATAGTTGTTTATTTTATCTGCCATTTCCTTATTACCTATTATTAACTCCCTATCCTCACCCTCCAGAGGATGAACACTCACTTTGCCTACTCTTTTCCTGTTTAAATACCTGGAATTCCAGAGTCCAGGGAGCTGAAGGTGTAGTGCCAATGGCGGAGCAATGAAAAGTGGGAAAGTGCAAGCAAGGGGCCAGAGTTGAAGGTGTGCAGGGATTCCTGAGGGTTTTAGTGCTGGAGGAGGATGCAGAGATAGGGAGGATCGAGGCCACGGAGGGATTAGAAAACAAGGGTGAGAGTTATAAAGTTGAGGCTTTCCCAGACCGGGAGTCAATGTAGGGGATGATGGGTAGAAACTCTTGCTATCCATTTTTACATTTCTAGCTAGATTCCTCTCATACTCTAATTTCTTTCTCCTGATTAACCTTTTAGTCATTCTCTGTCGTTCTTTAGATTCTGACCATTCATCTGACATGACACTCATCTATGCGCAGTTATATACTTTTCCCTTAAGCCTGATGCTTTCCTTAGCTTCTTTATTTAACCATGGATGGTGGGTCCTTCCTTTAGAATTTTTCTTTGTAGTGGGAATATACTTATTCTGAGTATTCTGAAATATTCCCTTAATATGCTGTTTCTCCATTGATCTATCCTTAGCCTAGTATCCGTGTTCAATTCAGCTCACTCAGCTTTCAAGCCCACATAATGAGGTTGTGAAAGGTGCTATAAAAATGTAAGTTATTATTATATGTGTGAGTTCCATAGTGTGAATTCAGAGGCTTTGTTAATGCAGTGGAATTAATGAATTAAATATCGGGTCGTTCATATAATTTCTTGTAAATTTGCTCTTTGGTGGGAATCTTTTTTTTGAAGTGGAACATTGTTCCTACAGCCTAATTAGTGCAGCAAATGATAATTTGGTTCCTGAGGATGCTTTCATTGCCAGGATTTAACACAGCGGGTATGTGTTACTGTGGTGGCTCTCTCAGGGAGTCTGAGTTGCTGGGGTAGCATGCACTTTTACGTGCATGTTGCAATCTGGAACCACGGATAGTGATCAAGGAGGCTCCAACTTTCTTTCCATTACAAGGCTGAGCAGGCATTTCTCCTGCTCTTACTGCCTGCCATTGGGGTGAATTTGGGGGATTTACAGGCTGATACTCAATCTGTTTGACCATGTTATGGACACACCCTTCTTGGCCATCAAGTCCTGGAGTGGGGCTCAAACCTAGAGCTTCTGGCTCAGAGGCAGGGATGCTGCCCACTGCACCTCAAGACCTCCATGTTTACTGCACCTAGGTGAAAAACACCAAATAAACAAATTATTAGCTTCATTAACATAACCCAGCTGTTCCCTTTAAAGGTTTTATTCCAAATGGTCTACTTGAATTTAGCGTCACCAACCTCCACAAGGTTCTGTACCTCCTACGGTTTCATTTGTCTTTATCTCCCTACTATCCAGGTAAACAGAACTGAGTCCCAAGGGATCTAAGTGGGAACTTTTGCCAGAGCTCCTGTTTACTGGGATACGCTACATAGCACTATCATCTATAGAGGGTAGATAAGATTACAATCTATCAGGGTAAGGTTTAGACTATAAACCAACGGTCAATTCATTTATCCATAACTTAGAGTTATATGGTGCCTTTAATGTAGTAAAACATCCCAAGGTACTTCACAAGGGCAGCGTCAAACAAAACTTAACACCGAGCTCCGTAAGGAGATGTTACAACAGGTGAGTCAAAAGCTTGGGTCAAAGAGGTAGGTTTTAGGGAGAGTCTTAAGGGAGGAGAGAAAGGTTGAAAGATGAAAAGGTTTAAGGAGGGAATTCCAGAGTCCAGGGAGCTGAAGGTGTAGTGCCAATGGCGGAGCGATGAAAAGCGGGAAAGTGCAAGCAAGGGGCCAGAGTTGAAGGTGTGCAGGGATTCCTGAGGGTTTTAGTGCTGGAGGAGGATGCAGAGATAGGGAGGATCGAGGCCACGGAGGGATTAGAAAACAAGGGTGAGAGTTTTAAAGTTGAGACTTTCCCAGACCGGGAGTCAATGTAGGGGATGATGGGTGAATGGGTATTGGTGCGAGTCAGGATATGGGCCGCAGATTAAAGAAACTGTTATAATGCAACAGATTAAGATATAGCATTCAGTACAGTTAAGGTAGAAAAAGGGTGAGCTGCAGGCGAGTTGGGGTTGGGTAACAAATTTCTCAGGCTTTAAATCCCCACCTCAGGCAAACCCTTCCAATTTTCAGGTTAAATCTGCCCCACCCACCCCCTATGCTTTCAAATAAAAATCAACGCACTTTATCAGTTACCTGACAATTAGCACATTAGAGAAATTCAGTAACCGGAACCATATGGTCTAACTAAGTAAGTAATGTGCTAGGTCAACTTTTATGACAGTGCAAACACTTTCTGAGTGTTTTATTTCTGTGACAATGGGTCAACATCGTTTGATTAATGGGCTTGATTAGAAGATGTCATTCCTTTGATTCACTGGAACTGAAAAACCCAAGTAAAAGCAAGCAGAAATTTAATGTCATAACATATTGAATATTGGTTACATTTCAAAAATGTGAGTTGATAAAATCCACCAAGGAAGAACTTGCCTATTAAATTGAAGAACGATTGTGGAAGTGCTGTTAATACTGCAAGGATGATGGCTACTCCCACATCTGGAAGTAGCTTATTGTATCTTATAATCAGTGCGCTTAATTTTAACCTAACTGGTCGACCAGGAAATGCGTGGGATTGGATGAAACACTCGTTTAACACCAGGCTCAATATTGTTCTTTCTTAACTTCAGTTCAGAGTACAATCAGGTGGGGTGTTAATTGCATCTGTTCCCATCAATTCCACAATGGGGCAATTACGTTAAAATTGCGCCAAGTGCCACCTGCAACATGGCTGACTAAAAGGGGAAAAAAAATCACAGAAAGGAATGGACACAATGATCAGTATTCCGTAATTCAGTTATTATTCTTCATCGTAAAACATGTCAAACTGAGACATGATGCCAGTCTTCAGCCAATTCGATTCACTCCACATATCAAGAAACGGCTGAAGGCACTGGATAGTGCAAAGGCTATGGGCCCTGACAATATTCCGGCAATAGTACTGAAGACTTGTTCTCCAGAACTTGCCATGCCCGAAGCCAAGCTGTTCCAGTACAGCTACAACACTGGCATCTACCAAGCTATATGGAAAATTGCCCAGGTATGTCCTGTACACAAAAAGCAGGACAAATCCAACCTGGCCAATTACCACCCCATCAATCTACTCTCCATCATCAGTAAAATAATGGAAGGGGTCATCAGCAGTGCTATCAAGCGGCACTTACTTAACAACAACCTGCTTATTAACGCCCAGTTTGGGTTCTGCCAGGGCCATTCAGCTCCTGACCTTGTTACAGCCTTGGTTCAAACATGGACAAAAGAGCTGAACTCCTGAGGTGAGGTGGGAGTGACTGCCCTTGACATCAAGGCAGCATTTGACCGAGTGTGGCATCAAGGAGCCCGAGCAAAACTTAAGTCAATGGGAATCAGGGGGAAAACTCTCCGCTGGTTGGAATCATACCTAGCACAAAGGAAGATGTTTGTGGTTGTTGGAGGTCTGTCATCTCAGCTCCAAGACATCACTGCAGGAGTTCCTCAGGTTAGTGCCTTAGGCCCAACCATCTTCAGCTGCTTCATCAATGACCTTCCTTCCATCATGAGGTCAGAAGTGGGGATGTTCACTGATGATTGCACAATGTTCAGCACCATTTGCGAATCCTCAGATACTGAAGCAGTCCATGTCCAAATGCAGCAAGACCTGGACAATATCCAGGCTTGGGCTGACAAGTGGCAAGTGACATTCGCGCCACACAAGCGTCAGGCAATGACCATCTCCAACAAGAGAGAATCAAACTATCGCCCCTTGATGTTCAATGGCATAACCATCACTGAATCCCCCACTATCAACAGCCTGGGGTTTACCATTGACCAGAAACTGAACTGGACTAGCCATATAAATACTGTGGCTACAAGAGCAGGTCAGAGACTAGGAATCGTGCGATGAGTAACACACCTCCTGACTCCCCAAAGCCTGTCCGTCACCTATAAGGCACAAGTCAGGAGTGTGATGAAATACTCCCCACTTGCCTGGATGAGTTCAGGTTCTACAACACTGAAGCTGGGCACCGTCCAGGACAAAACAGTCTGCTTGATTGGCACCACATCCACAAACATTCACTCCCTCCACCACCGACACAAAGTAGCAGCAGTGTGAACCATCTACAAGATGTGCTGTAGGAATTCACCAAGACTCTTTAGACAGCACCTTCCAAACCCACGACCACTACCACCTAGAAGGACAAGGGCAGCAGGTAGATGGAACACAACCACCTGGAAGTCACTCACCAACGTGATTAGGAAATATATCGCCATTCCATCACTGTTGCTGGGTCAAAATCCTTGAACTCCCTTCCTATCAGCACTGTGGGTGTACCTACACCATGTGGGCTGCAGCGGTTTAAGAAGGCAGCTCACCACCACATTCTCAAGGGCAACTAGGGATGGGCAATAAATGCTGGCCCAGCCAGCGAAGCCCACATCCCATGGATGAATAAATAAAAACATGAAGAGCAGTAGGATAACTAAAGAAAGAGTAGTGCCTATTAGAAACAAAAGAGGTAACTGGCGTGCGGAGTGCAAGACATGGTTCTTAATGAATGCTTTGGGCAGAATCACCCCAGATTTGCACCAAGTGCGGTAGCGGGCAGGTAAAATGACGTTTTACCCACTGGCCGCAATGGTGGCTTCTCACGTCATATCATCCCAAACCTGCCGCATTAATTATGCATTCCTGGGAAATATACCGTTTTGATGGCGGGCAGGCTTTGAATCACTCGCCATGCCGTCACCTTGCCATTTCATCACGCCGGGCGCCACATTTAAAGTACAGCTGCGCACACACCTGGCACTGCTTCCAGCCCAGGACTGCTGCATGGAATATATGACTCTGAAAGGCAAGAGGGCTGCGTCCCTCAAGTGCCTTTTGGACACGGTGGAGGCCCACTGTGATGTCCTCTACTCCCACTCTGGCCACAGGAGGGGCAGCTATATTACCATTTGGTCTTGGTAGGTGATGGCAGTGGTGATCAGTGCCAATGCTGCACAGAAGAGGTTGGCCATCCAATGCAGATAGAGGATGACTGATCTCATCTGTGCAGCCAGGGTAAGGCAACCATCTCATCACTTTAAACTCACACACTCACAAGCCCATCACACATTCACTGGCATCTCACTCACTGGCAGCTCAAGGGACATCACCACTCACTCTCTCACACACACCCTCACATCTCCATCTGGCCTCATCTCCTCTGGAGGCTGCCTCCTCAGCCCTCACCCTCTTGAGGCCACTTTCACAGATCAACATGTGCCCCCACACACACCCTGGGATACCCCCCTTCCCCAGTATAGCCCTCGCCCTGCAGCCTCTTCCCTTGCCTGAGACCATTTCTTCCCCTTCCCCACACAAGCTCTAGCCCTACAGTCGTACAAAGCCATCCCCCCCTTCTGGCTGGTCTGGTAGGTAGAGACCTGCCCTTGAGGCCTGTGTGTGATGTGGTGCTGCCTGGGAAGCCTGGCGCTGATGACTGCGAGTGCTGCCTGAAGCAAGGTAGGCAAACAAACCTCGAACTCCCGAGTGAAGTGCAGCCCGGCAGGTGCACGTCGCTTGTGTGCAGTTGTGAAACAAGTTGGCGAGATGGTGGATGATCCAATGGGAGGACGGCGGACGAGTCTGACGGGCTGGCCTTATAATGGTATGCTGATGTATTACAGTGAGGCTCCCGACATCCGATGGCAGGAAATGGGACCTGCCATTGATGGGCTGAGTGGATGATTGCAAACTGGCTTCACAATGTCGAGAAACTGGTTGTCGCCATATTGTCTGCTCACGACGCCAAGCATGCCTGACGCTAGCAGGCATGGAAAATTCTGCCCTTTGTGTCTACCTTAAATAAAGAGGGTGATGGTGCAGACGTTGTGGTTAAGGAGGAGAAACATTGGATGGGATGCCCAAAGTGAGAGATGAAATTTTAAGGGTTTTATCATCTTTGAACGTAGCTAAATCGCCAGGCCCAGATGAAATGTATCCCAGGCTGTTAAGAGAGGCAAGGGAGGACAAAGGGTTTATGACCATCATTTTCCAATCCTCTCTTGCTACTGGTGTGGTGCCACAAGACTGTTAACTTTGTACCATTGTTTAAAAAATGAGTAATCACAGGCCAGTCAACTCAAGCTTAGAGGTTGGAAAATTATCGGAAAAGATTCTGAGGGGCAATGAATTCCAGGCCCCCACCACCCTTTGGGTGAAAACACCTCAACTCCCCTCTAAACTTTCGACCAATTTTCAATTACTTTAAATTTCAGTTACTTTAAATTTATGCCCTCTGGTTATTGACCTCTCTGCAAGGGTGAATAGGACTTTCCTATCTACTCTATCTAGGCCCCACAATTAAACCTCTCCTCAGCCTCTGTTCCAAAGAAAACAACCCAAACCTATTCAATCTTTCCTCATTGCTAAAAATCTCCATTCCTGGCAACATCTTTATAAATCTCTGTACCCTCTCTGGTGCGATCACATTCTTGTGGGGACCAAAACTGTACACAGCCCTCTAGCTGCAGTCTCATTCGTGTTCTGTACAACATAGTCCTGAAGTTCCAATAAAGAATCATATTGGACTCAAAATGTTGACTCTGTTTTTCTCACTCCACAGATGCTGCCAGACTTGCTGAATTTTTCCAGAAAGGCACGGATTAACCAAGGGCAGTCCCCATGGGATGGTCGTATTTGAGTGTTTTGATTGTTTTTTTTTGAATGGAAAAGGTTTTCCAGTGGCGTTCCACAGGGCTTAGTGTCTGGTCCCTTGCTGTTTGTTGTATATATTAATGATTTGGACTTAAACGTGGGTGGCATGATGGGGACATTTACAGATGACACAAATCATTAATGTATACAACAAACAGCAAGGGGCCAGACACTGAGCCCTGTGGAATGCTACTGGAAACCCTTTTCCATTCACAAAAACATCCATGGGCCATTACCCGTTGCTTCCTTTCGCTGAGCCAATTTTGAATCCAACTCGCCACATTCCCCTGTATCCCAGGGGCTTTCACTTTTCTGCCCAGTCTGCCATGTGGGTCCTTTTCAAATGTCTCACTAAAATCTATGTCGACAACGTCCACTGCAACCACTCTCATCAATTCTCTTTGTTACTTCCTCAAAAAAGTCGATTAGTAAAGCTCGTAGCACTTAAAAAAAAACCAACGGGGCAGAATATTGCCGTCGGTGTGTGGGGGCGGGTCCGACACGCCGACGTGTAAAATGACTCGAGATGATGTAGGGCGTGCGTCCCGATGTCATCGCGCGTCATTTCGATATTTAGGCCATTAAAAAAAGCAATGACACTTGTTAAGAACGCTGCCCGTCCAACCTTAAGGTTGTTTAAATAGCCACCTTTAACATTTAACGTTTAAAATAACAACAATAACCAACAAAATAACACTTAAAAGACATGTTTAAATAAAGTTTTACTTCATTTATTAATAACATTTATAATCCATTCAATCCCCCCGAGGCAGCTCCGTGCCTCAGGGAGATTTCTGCACTCTTACACACGGAGGAGCGCAGGCCCCCGACTCTCCCTCCTCCTCCCGCCCACACAGGCCCCTTACGCTGGGCGGGCCTTAATTGGCCCGTCCGCGTAAAATGGCGGCGCATAGTTGATCGCGGGTGGCGATCGGCTCTACTCCCGGCCCCGCCCGCTCCCACTCAGCCCACCCACCATAGGAAAAGCTCCCCCCCTTGAAGTGCCGTGATTGACAGGGTTAGGGAACAAGAGCTGGGAAGTGAGACGAGGCTTAGCGAGCTCTTTTTCAGCTGGTACAGGCACAGAAGGCTGAATGGCCTTCAGGCTCCCGCTGCGCTGCACATTTCTATGATTCCGTGAAATCGCTTTGGACAAATGAAGCCTGAACGTTACCTATTTCTACAACGGTTGAATACAAAATAAAATGAAGTGATCTCCATAATGGCTCCATCCACCCACCCCCCTGACGTAGTGTTTTAATGGGCCCCGCATAATTAGCCCTTCGTCTGGCTATATTGAGATTTTAGAGAAAAATATATATCAAAAAATGCAAATGAGATGTGAGAATGCCAATTAATTCTGTGCTCAGTGTCAGTGTTATTAAATGGATCATCGACAGCATTGAAAAAGAAAGGCACATTTCGGCAGGTTAACTCAAGGGGTGTCGAGCAAAGTTTTAAAATGTGCTCAGGCTAACAGACTGATGGACGTTTGGGTACATCAACACATGGGCAGGCTTTTTATAAACTCTTTTCCTCACCATTTTTTTCTAATGCTTTTAGTCCAGCAAGTGCCATGACAACAATTAATGCATTTACGCAGGGAGTTGGGACTGTCGCAAGTAAGCGGGTGGCTGCGCAGGCAGCAGTCATGAGTCTTTCAGTACTGCTTTGATAATTTCTCCTTCCTGCTTTGCAATTATAAACAGGTTCAAAAAAAGAGCAGTAGGTGCTCCTTGAAGCTCTGATATGATTGGACTGTATTGTTATTGAAAGGGGAGAATAAACATGGGTGACCCATTAAAAGTAAAACCAGGCGTGTGTATTCACAGCAAAGTCTTGCCGAGTAGCCCTCATTCAGTGTTAAATTCAACCTCTCCGTAAAAGATCCTCTGTCTATTGTTTTGTTCCAATCTGGTATTTCCCTGCCTCGCCCTAGACAGCATGTGGGTTGGGAGCATTGCAGACAATGATGATGATGATGACTCACGGCATGGTTTATTTACAGTTGTGGCTCAGTGGGTAGCACACTTGCCTTTTGAGTCAGAAGGTTGTGGGTTCAAGTCCCTCTTGGGAGGCTTCACAAAATCTAGACTGGCACCCCCAATGCAGTACTGAGGGAGTGCTGCACTGCTGGAGATGCCATTTTTCAGTTGAAACATCCTCTCAGGTGGACGTCAAAGATCCCACGGCACTGTTTCGAGGAAGAGCAGGGGAGTTCTGCCCCTTATGTTCTTCTGCTTTTTAATCAGCCAACATCACTGAATGCAGATTATCTGCTCATTTATCTCATTGCTGTTTGTGGGAGCTCGCGGTGTATAGATTGGCTGTTGTGTTTACCACATAACAACAGTGACTACACTTAAAAAAAAAATGCTTCGTTCTGTGTAAAGCTCTTTGGGATGAGGTGGTGAAAGACGCTACATAATTGCAAGCCTTTATTTCCTTATCAGAATGGCTTGAATACTCAGCTGGCCTTTTCCCAGTCTTTGTTTGTTGTACTTATTTAATTTTTCCAGTTCAGTGGCAGAGAAGCCAGTCAGCCAGGTAGAGGGAGTCCAGCTGGTCAAACCACTGGAAATCACCAGTGATCAGTACTGCCAGATAAATTCCAGCAGTAGCTCTATGTAAAGCTGGGAACTGCAAAGCCTTGGATCTGGCAAACTCTGCTTCTTTTCTGTGGGCCTTGTTTAGTGGGATGCAGTCATCAACAACAGTATGTCTTTGTATGGCACTTTTAAAGCAGAGAAACATCCCAAGGGGCATTATCAAACAAAATTTGACACCAAGCTCCATAAGGAGACATTAGGATGGATGATCACAGCTTTGGTCAAAGGGGTAGTTTGAAGGAGTTTTATGTCTTGAGCCTATGAGTTTACTAGCTGAGTAAACTCGTATTGCACGCCTTCATATACACTTGTTAGTTGATGCTTGCTATCAGTAACGGAGAGAGACAGACAAAAGAACCAGCTGTGATTTGCAATGGAGGGAAGAGCACTAAATCCTTACGTGCTCCCACAACCACCTCCAGCTCTACACTTACAGTTAACCAGTACCCTGTGCTGTATATTGATTGGTCAGTACTGTCACATGGTTAGTCCACTTGCATTCACTTAAAGGTACAGGCTACTCCACTTTACCACAAGGAGCATCTTATAAGAGGAAAGAGAGGTGGAGAGACAGGGAGGCTGGTGGGGTGGGGGTGGAATTTCAGAACTTAGGACCAAGGTAGCTGGAGGCACAGCCAATAATGATCAGGTGATGAAAATCGAGGATGCACAATGGGCCAGAATTGGAGGAGTTCCGAGATTCAGAGGCTGGTAGGGCTGGAGGAGTTTGCAGAGTTAGGTTTAGTTTGGAATTTAGTTTGAAGAGTTTTGAACATCACAAAGGTTTTATTTTTAAAAGCGACTAGCTAACCAAAAACATAATCTGCCACTAAGATAAAAGCAAAAAACCGCGGATGCTGGAAATCCAAAACAAAAATAAAAATAGCTGGAAAAACTCAGCAGGGCTGACAGCATCTGCGGAGAGGAACACAGTTAACGATTCGAGTCCGTGTGACTCTTCAACAGAACATAAACATTCAACATAATATGCCACATTCATATCTCTAAGAGCAGATTTGCTTCAAGCTTAAACTTGTAAATTCGACAATTGCAGATGAATAACTTAGCAGGTTTATTGAGGAAAATTGCAGGCTTATTTGATCAAAACTGACATTGGTTTGACATGTGTAGTGCACTGTGATTGAATTCTTATTATTTATTGCTTCAGTGTGTTTCATTACAAACATATCAAGTGTGATCAAACAAGGAACGGCAAAAGAAGGTTCCAAGCTACAAATGATTTGTCTTTGTTACCCATGTCTGAGATTCAGATTCCAGCATTAATTCACTTCTTCTTGCTCAGTTTAAAAAAAGCTTTGCATTTAATGCATTTCATTGAGGGTAATTATGGCAACTCTGCAGATAAACAAGTGTGAATTTATAGGTCACATAGATACTTTCAAATCATCAGTATAAAACAAGGGAGTTACGCTCGAACTTTATAAATCACTGGTTAGACGTCAGTTGGGGTATTGTGTCCATTTCTGGGCACCACATTTTCGGAAGATTGTCAAAGCCATGGAGAGAGTGCAGAGGAGGTTTGCTAGAATGATATCAGGAGTGAGGGACTTCCGTTGCATGGAGAGACTAGCTGGCATTATTCTCTTTCGGATTGAGAAGGCTGAGGGGGACATTTAATGGAGGGCCTGAAAATAATGAAGGGTGTTGATGGAGGAGAAATTGCTTCCACTAGTAGGAGGTTCAGTCACCAGAGGATACAGATTTAAGGTAATTGGCAAATGAATCTGAGGGGAAATGGGAATTAAAAGTAAAGGTGTTTTGCTACTGTTGTACAGGACAGGGTGAGACCACATCTAGAACACTGTGTACAGCTTTGGTCTCCTTATCTAAGTAAGGACGTAAATGCATTAGGAGTAGTCCAGAGAAGGTTCACTCGACAGATTCCTGGGGTGAAGGGGTTATCTGATGAGGAAAGATTGGGCAGGGTTGGGCCTATATCTATTGGAGTTTAGACGAATGAAAGGTGACCTTATTGAAACATATAAGATCCTGAGGGGACTTGATAGGGTGGATGCTGAGAGGATATTGCCCCTTGTGGGGGAGACCAGGACTAGGGGACACAGTTTAAGGATAAGGGGTCTCCCATTTAAGGTGGAAATGAGGAGAATTTTTCTCTCTCACAGGTTCGTGAATCTGTTGAACTCTCTTCCCCAGAGGCACGAACAATGAATATTTTTAAGGCAGAAGTAGATAGGTTCTTGACGAACAAGGGAGTCAAAGGTTATCAGTGGTAGGTGGAATATGGAGTTGAGGTCACAATCAGATCGGCCATGATCTTACTGAATGGTGGAGCAGGCTTGAGAGGCCAAATGGCCTACTCCTCATTTGCATGTTCATATGTTTGCGTGAAATAAGGATTTTTTTTGACACAGTGAGTCGGTATGATCTGGAATGCACCATCTGAAAGGGTGGTGGAAGAAGATTCAATATCAAATTAGATTCAACATCAAAATCTTGAGGGGTCTGAACAGAGTAGATGGCGAGAAACTGTTCCCACTCGAGAAAGGATCGAGAACGAGAGGGCACAGATTTAAACTAATTAGTAAAAGAGGCAATAATGAAATGAGGAAAAGCGTCTTCACCCAGCGATTGGTTAGGCTCTGGAATGCTCTGCCTGAGAGTGTGGTGGAAGCAGGTTCGATAAGGGAATTAGGCTGTTATCTGGAAAGGAAGAATGTGCAGGGCTACAGGGAGAAGGCGGGAGAATGAAACGAGGTGGGTTGCTCATTCGAGAGCCAGCAGTTCAGATACGATGGGCCAAATGGCCTCCTTCTGTGCTATAACGATTCTGTGAATAAGGAATTGGACATATACTTGAAATGGAAAAGATTGTAAGGCTATGGGGGAAGGAGCAAGGAAATAGCACCAATGGGGATAACTCTGTCAAAGAGCCAGTACAGGCATGGTGGGCCAAATGGCCTCCTTTTGTGCTGTATCATGTATAGGTTTATATATGACCTATAAAATTTACCACTTGTTTTTCTGTGGAGTTGTGGAGCAAACTTGTTTAAATTACCCTCCGTGGAATGCTTTAAATTAAAAATTTCTTTTAACTGAGTAAAAAGCAGTGAATTAATGTTAGAATCTGAATCTCAGGGGTGGGTAATGAAGATAAATTGGCTCTCACCTGGAACCTTCTTTTGTATTTGAGACCATTAAAAAACCTACTCATGAAAGAAGGCATTCAGAGAAAATGTTTCTAGTGTTTCACAGCGGACAGGAATAGCTCCTGAAAATGAAAGGGGAGGCCCAATAAGAAATGAAAAATAAAGACCCTGCATCAGATTAGCGTCACTGCCTGGGGTTTGTGACTTATGAGGGTCACAAAGTTTGCACATCTCCAAACATCAGGGATTGTCACAGGTTCCAGTTCCCCTTCTCCTCCCCTCGCAGCACCAATGCGTCTGTCAACTGTTCCAGCTTCACTGGGGTTTTCCAATGTTAAACAGGGCCCCACTGGGAACCCAGTCACGTTGTGAAAGGCTTTCCAAGCTGATAAAGTGAGCTTGGAAAGTCCCAGTTTCTCCACCACTGTCGCCTCTGTTCTGATGATGTCACCTTCCGCAGCAGAACCTCCAACAAGTTTCACTTTTCCCTCAACCAAGGATTCTCCCCCACTGTGGTTGACAGGGCTCTCAACCATGTCCGACCCATTTCCTGCACTTCTGCCCATGAACTCTGTCCTCCATTTTGTACTTTTTACCCCCTAGCGCCAGTCTGTATCTCATTCTCATGTTTTCTGACAGCATTGGCCTTTATTCTGCTATTAACACCTACTCTAGACCAATGCTTTGTTCCTTTACTACTACCATTCCCACTCTCCTCGCCCTTTGTACCACGACACCTTTGTAATTTAATCTCCCCGCCCTCTGACCTATCCCCGACCTTCCCTTTTTGCTCCACTGACCTTCCCCCCCCACCCTTTTCAAAAGCTTAAAACCCATCACATTTCTACCCCTCTTCAGTTCCGAAGAAGAGTCATATTGGACTCGAAACATTAACACTAGTTTCTCTCTCCACAGTTGCTGTCAGCCCTGCTGAGATTTTCTAGCACTTTCTGTTTTTATTAGGCTGATTCGCCTAATCCACAAAAGCAATTGAAATGCTAAAAATACAACCAAACAAGTGAGAATCAATCACTAGAAATTAAAACATCCTTCCAGAACACATACCTCCCACAACGTTATAATTAGTTGCAGTCTTTCATTAGTTGACTTTCAGAGACATTCTCAGTGTGGTGTGACCCACAGTTCAGATTCTCCAGTTAGAAATAAAGACATGACAACTCATTAATCCTCAGATTTAAACAGCCCAAGCACCTAGGAAGTTTAAATAAAAACTGCAAAATGCTGGAAATACTCAACAAACTTAGCCCTCATCTGTAGACAGAACACAGGGAGTTAAAGTATCAGACTGAGACCCATTGTTAAAAGTCTGGTTTGTCAATCACCCTTGATCATTGACCTGATCTTATTCACAAGGGTCCACTTGGTAGAAAGTGAATGTAGGAAACAATTCTTCACACAGGTAGAAGTTTGGAACTCTGTTCCACAAATGTCTGCTGATGTTTGATCAATTGTTAATTTTAAAACGGGGATGTATAGAGATTTTTTTTAGCAAAAGGTATTAAGGGATATGGGGCAAAGGTGGGAGTACGGAGTTAAGTCACAGATCGACCATGATCCCATTGAATCGCGGGACAGGTTCGAGGGGCCTGAATGGCCTCCTCCTGTTCCTGTGAATCAGAAAGCCCTGAGTCCAAAGGTTCAAGTCCCAGAGACTTGAGCACAGAGGCCAGGATTCTAAGGCCCCCCCATGGCGTGTCTCCCTCCAGCGAATGTGGCAAGTCGTTTAAATCTCCGTTCAGTTCAGCGGGGCAGTGATATCCCATTGGGCGGGAGGGACCGTAAAACCGTGGCCATAATCACGGCTGACACTCCCAGTGCAGTACTGAGGGAGTGCTGCCCTGTCAGAGATGCAGTCTTTTGGCTGAGATGACAAAACCGGGCCCTGTCTGCCCTCTCAGGCGGTCATAGAAGATCCTATGATTCAAAGGAGAGAAGGGGAATTCTTCACAGTGCCTGATCAATATTCATCCCTCAATCAACATCACTATGAAACAGATTATCTGCTCATTATCACACTGCTACACTATTTGTGCGACCTTATTGTGTTCAAACTGGCCACCCCATTTCCTAGACTGTAATAGTGACTGCACTTTGTTGGCTGTAAAGTTTCTTGGGTTGTCCTGAGGTGAGGAAAGATGTGATATAAATACAGGCAGCATTCATACACCCACCCCTGCTATTCCGCCATTGCTTTTGCTGTTGCCTGGCCACCCAGATTGTTGCAGCCCAGGTTGTGGTGAAGTGGTCTGAAGTTGGAACCTCTAGGCCCCTTGCTTCTCACATCATTCTCCAAGGCCATCTGCAGTCCTCTCTGTTGAAGGCCAGCAGTTTTCCGCCTCCCATACGGCCAGGGTGACCAACTCTCGTAGAGGAAATTAAGGGACAGTCTGGCATAGGGGACTGAAGGCCTATACGATTGTGTGGGGGGTGCGTTGTGATTGAAGCTGTGATTGAATTCTTATTATTTATTGCTTCAGTGTGTTTCATCACAAACATATCGAGTGTGATCAAACAAGGAACGGCAAAAGAAAATCCAAGCTACATATGGTCATCCTGCATGAAGCAGCCACTGGGGAACAGCAGAGGTAAGGGCATGGGGTGACAGAGAATGGATAGCGGTCATTAGTTTCATTTTGTATGTATTATTTAATGAGTGAATTGATAAATCTGGATTGGATTTGTGTCGGTTTTTATTGCAGTGGCGAACTAAGGGAGGAACCAACGTACAGTTTCAGAAAGAGGATGATATGACGATCATTGTTAGAGGAACAATAAAGAGAGTGGGGCTATTGGTGAATAGAGGGGTGTGCTTGAGGTTACTGCGATGGGTCATGAATAATCTGATCTGCGGCAGTGGGGATCTGTTTATGTTGTAGGCGCTCTTCCTTTTTATGTTTCTCCACTCCCGCCTCCCACCGCTCAGCTTTTTGCCTGATATGTGGAGACAAGGGCGGAGCATGATGGTCAGGTTGTGCAGTATACAACCACGGATCTCAGCACCCAATCACCTGAGTACCCAGAATGAGATGAATATGTTTCTCTCAGTATAGTCTCTGTGACTGCCCTTGTACAGTGGTGAATCTCAAACTGTGAGATGCTGCCTATGTCACAAAGAGCAGCCTGAAAGGAGCTAAACGCTTAAAAATTAAGAAGCACAGCTACCTTGACAGCCAAACCTTGGGGCTGCAGCAGTTGACAGATGTCAGTCACAATCTCTTTTTTGAAGTGAAGGAGTCTCAAGCATTGTTTGTGCTGAAGTTCAGGTAGGAAAATTGCTTCCCAAAGACCCTGGGCAGACCTGGCCACCTGCTGAGTGTCCTTCCCCACGCCTCCTCCTCCCACTCTTACCAGCTTGTCCTGCTCTGTGTGTCCTCTGGTCATTCTCCTGGTCACGCTCAATTCGCAGAGGAAGCGCTACCAGGCCACACGTGTCTGGAAGCAAATTGTTTTACCACAATATCTTAAACAAGCAAAAAAGTACTTCAGCACCAGGCAGAGAAATATTAGCCAAGTACAGGAAAGCACCAAAAATGTGAGAAGTTTCACCAGCCGCCAGAAAAAAAAATCCAACAGCTAACCAGTAAGTGCTCACTGATCCCTTTAAATTGCACTGCTGTGGGTGGCAGTGGAGGGAGGGTGGGCAGCTTGTGGGGAGGGGCGGGAGGGAAGGCCTTCATGTCATGTTTAGCTGTGCAAAGCTACGACAGGGAATTGGCTGAAGTGGGGAATTGCAAAATGACAGTGGTGGCTTCAAGTCAGCCTTGTGCACTGATTTGTACTGTTATCTCACTGCTCTGCATGCTGCTGACAGCCTGTAGGGAGGCCAGCAGACCGTTTTACCAAGAGCACTTCCTGTCAGGCATGTGCGTGTGCATCTCGGACCCCATTATCGACTATTAGTTGCTGCATGGCACCTCAAAAACAGTACCGCGCTGCCGAATTCAACCCTCTCTTTCTCTCGAACTGTTGGAAGATGCTGGTACAATGTATGAACGTAAGAATTAGGAGCTGGAGTAGACCATTCGACCCTTCAAGCCTGCTCCGCCATTCGATAAGATCATATTTGACCTACTTCAACTCTCCCTTCCTTCCCTGCCCCCGTATTCCTTCGTTTCCTGTGCATCCAAAAATCCTTCGATCCCTGTCTTGAATATACTCACCGGCTGAGCGTACAGCAATATAGACCTCAGCTGTTGAACTGATTGCTAGGAAGCAAATAGATTAAATAATTAATTCAGGCTTTTAAGCTATTAACTCATAATGTAATTATGTGACTCAGAATCAGGGAACGAGCACTTACTGACATGTATAAAGGTCACAGTCCCTCATATTTGCTTGGCTCCCTTTGTTAAAAGTAAGGCTGTAAGGTAATCGGAAGTTGCAAAATTAGAGCTGACATGTCTGGAGATTAATGCTGACTTGCTGGGGACTGACACAAAAACGGGCAAACCCTTCTGACATTGGGGTCACTCAGAAGCAGTTTGCCTTGTGAAAGTAGGTGTAGCTTCTCTCTGACTCTCCCTGTGTTAATCGCAGGAAGACTTATTTCCCCTATTCCTCACCAGACAGAACTTCTACCTAGCAGGGATCTTTCAGGTACAGTTTGTCAGAAGTTAGATGCTAAATTGTGGTGACACTAACCTGTTTCTGTCAGATCTGAGGTGAGTGGTCTGAGATGGACAAAGGTGCAAGGGAAGTCAATTCCGGTATCATCAGTCACAGGTAAGGTGAGTTCAGTCAGAGCTGAAGATCCAAGTGAGACAGATCACCCTGTCACAAAGAGGCTAATCGACTCAACGCTTCAGAAGCCGCCGCTTACCTCCGAAGAAAGGAAGGGGTATTGCTCCAGCTGTGCTGTGTGTGGGGATGGGGTCTTGTAAGATCTGCACATTGTCAATCAGAGACATGTGTGTGCATGAAATGTTCACTCTGGTACTCATGACTGGGCAGCTCTCCCAGTCTATACTGCAGCCATCTGGATCTGTTGCACTTGCTAGGCTAAACAATGGCTTTGTTGTGTTGAAAGTTGTATGCCCTCTTGCCTGCATGTTTAATTACATTTGCGGAAGCTGCTGCTTACAGAGCACACCACTGAACAAATGAGAACTCCATGATGGCGGACATCCCCATCATTACATCGCGCTATTTAATTTCACCATCTGTCAAATCTAAGTGATGTTAGGGTGCCGTCTGTTTTATCACTCACAAAGTGCGCCAATGTGTTCATTTGTCCAGTTTCTGCTATTCCCAACATGATGTTCTAAAGCTTTTTGCAGCCTTGATGTGCTTCCAGCCTGGAGAAATGGCATTTCACTAGAAGAGCTGTAGTGATACCAGTGCTTGTCATGTTTGGTTTTGATGCCTCAGCTGGCATGCCCCAGGCATTCAGTGGGATAAGACGCACAGAGAGGAGATGTATGCCTGCTGGGCATATCACAGGATCGTGACTGATGCCTGAAGCTATTGCTTTAAAACTACTTTTCAAAATGGTCCCTTGCCAAAGGGTCACTGAGAAGGAATGAAGAAAGGCTTCCATTCATTTTATAGCCATTTTCACAATCTCAGGATGCCCCAAAGTGCTTTAAAGCCTATTTTTTTATTTATTCATTCATGGGAGTCACAGGCTAGACCAGCATTTATTGCCCATCCCTAATTGCCCTCATTCAGTGGGCATTTAGGAGTCAACCACATTGCTGTGGGTTTGGAGTCACATGTAGGCCAGGTAAGGACAGCAGATTTCCTTCCCTAAAGGGCATTCATGAACCAGATGGGTCTTTACAACAATCAGCAATGGTTTCGTGGTCATCATCAGACCTTTTTTTTAATTGAATTCAAATTTCACCATCTGCCGTGGTGGGATTCAAACCCAGGCCCCCAGAGCATTACCCTGGGTCCCTGGAATACGAGTTGAGTGACAATACCACTACGCCATCACTTCCCACCAAGTAGTTCTGAAGTGTACTCACCTATGTAAAGCTGGAACCCAGCAACCAATGTATGCACAGCAAGCTCCCAGGTATCAGGTGAATGGCTGATACTACTTTGCTTGTGTTTTAAATGCAATGCCTGTACTTAACCAACTTAACGGTGTGCCAAGTAATTAGTTGTAACGTGTATTCAGTCTCCAGCTGCAAAGAAGGGAATAAAGGGATGGAAATCCATAATACTGGCATCCCATCCCCATCGTGCTTCCCGCAATTTCTGCCCAAGGAACCATGGAATGCAATCATACAAATGAAGCAGGAGACCTCATTCCACACCCCCCACCCCCACTGCAAAGATGGAAGGACACTCAGGGATTAGGAGCATTACTGGGATGATTCCAGGGATGAGGGACTGGGATTATTTGGAAGGACTAGGGAAGCTGGGGTTGTTCTCTTTAGAGCAGAGGCGATTAAAAGGAGATTTAATAGAGGTGTTAATAGAGGGATTTGAAAGAGTAAATAAGGAGAAACTGTTTTCATTCCACGAGAGTCAGGGACCAGAGGACACAAATTGAAGGCCATTGGCAAAAGAACCAGAAGGGAGTTAAGGAATTCTTTCAGTTTTTACACGATGAGTTGTCACGGTCTGAAATGCACTGCCTGAAAGAGCTGGGGGGGAGAGTGGCAACTTTCAAAAGGGAATTGGATAAATTAGCAGGGCAATGGGAAAGAGCAGGGAGTGCGACTAATTGGATAGTACCAAGGCCCAGGCATGGTGGCCTCTTCCTGTGCTGGAAGAATCTACGATTTAAAGGTGCTCAGAGCAAATGGGCCATGGGCCCTGCACTCAGCCCCTCCTGGAGGACTGGAATCCCGCCCTCATTGGTGTAGGGTCTTATTGGATTGCGGCCTTGCATTGGTGGCACATTCAGAGGTAGCTCAGGTCATTGCAGGCAGAGCAATGTTAAGTGTTCCACATGGACAAGCCAGGAAAACCGTATAATTCTTACATTCGAATCAACATTTGTGCTTCACATTGCCCCACAATCTAAATTAAACACTGAAAAAGAGACAACATTATAATTGATCCAATCGTTCTCTCTGATTTGATTAACCACCATCAATTGAGAGTTTCCACTTGGGGTGCAATCGGTGGCCCGAGTGCAAGGTGGGCTGGTCAAAAGAGCTTTTTATTTTACCTCCACCCGTTTGTCTATTTCCAAGTGTAAAACTTGCCTGCCTTGAACTGATTCAATGGGGCAGCACTTTGGAATGTAATTTTTTTCAAGAGAAAAATATTGTTTCAAGATATATTCCTTGATATGTTTAAAAAGTGTAGTTTGATTATACAACCGAAAGGAGTTTTATCACAAAGGGGAATCTTTTAACCAGTGTCCCAGTCTACCATCTGTGAGTAACCTAATATTAAATAACTGAAAATGATGTAAAAAAAAATTCGGAACCATTTGCTAGCTATATCCTTGTACAATCGTCCGTTCATAAGCTTTTAAAATGTACCTACTGGTGTCCTTGGGACTGAAAAAAAAGGCTTCATTTTTAGAACTTCCTCCAAGGCCAGCAACCAGAGGATTGTCGTCATGGTGATTAAATTGGTCTGAGGGGCTCTGGCCAGTTTTGGGGGCAGGCCCAGCCTCCAGCACAATGAATTTGTGTAAAATTAGCCCGAATGATTGTGGAAATGTCATTTGCGCTGGGTGCAAATTTTGCCAAGCACTCTGCAATGTTTTGTGCCGTTTTGATTGAGCTCAAGCAAATTGTGCCAAAAAAATTACAATTCACAACAGAAGCATTGCCAAGTTCGCTCATTGCTTCAAACAGCTGGTTGCAAAGATGGGCATCTGTTTGAGTTGTGTGAGCTTAGCTGATCATTTCTGTCTCAGTTCGACCTAGAACCAGTCGTGTGTGCTTGAATGTTTTATTCTTTTCATGGGAGGTGGGCATCTCTGCCAAGGCCTGCATTTGTTGCCCATCCCTAATTACCCTTGGTGGTAGCGAGCTGCCTTCTTGAACCGTTGCAGTCACGGCCACAGTACGGTCAGTGAGTCCACTACCCACCTCCTTCAAGTGGTGTTCAACATGGAGCAGTACTGATTCATCAACGGTGCGTGTTAATCATCAGGAAGTTTCCTTGCCCATGTTGGACCTGATGCCATGAAACTTCATGGCATCTGGAACCATGTTGAGGACTCCCTCTGGGCTGTATATCACTGTGATGCCACCACTGGTGGGTCTGTCTTGCCAGTAGGACATGACATACCCAAGGATGGTGACGGTGGTGTCTGTGACATTGGCTGTAAGATATGATTCTGTGAGTTTGACTATGGCGGGCTGTTGCTTGACTGTGCCTGGGGGACAGCTCTCCCAATTTGGCACAAGCCCCCAGATGTTACTGTGCTAAGAAGGACTTTGCAGGGTCGACAGGGTTGGGTGTGTCATTGTCAATTCCAACGCACTAGGTCAATGCATGTGGTCAATCTGGTTGTATTCCTTTTCAACTTATCCGTAGCGGTTTGGTACAACTGTATGGCTTGCTAGGCCATTTCAGAGTTAAGATTCAACCACCTTGTTCTGGGTTTGGAGTCACATGTAGGCTAGAGAGCAGGTAGGCTTTTACAACAGCCAATTTCAATTCCAGTTCTCATAATTAGTGAATTGAATTTAAGTTCCCCAAGTTCCCCGGGCATTAGCCTGGGCATCTGGATTACTAGTCCAGTTACCATTGCCACTATGCCACCATCTCCCCTTAAGTGACACTTAAACATTACCTGGTTAGCTTTTCAGAACAGTGACTATGCGGCGGAGAAGCCCTCTGGCTTATTATTAAATTGTTTTTATAACTTCCAAACAAAAGTACACAACCTATAACTTCACTCTCCACCTACCCGTTGCTAGGAAACTAATCCTATCTTTGTGCTGAAAATATTGAATTCTCAACTGGTAAACTTTATTAATTCAGTTGTGCCTGCTTGGATAAAACCAGTGAATGTCAAGTCGACAGTGCGCTATTAATATTCTTTAGCTAAAATATTTGTCTTTTGTCTAACCAGTCACTCATCTTGTTTGCTTTTTCGGAGACTTGGCTTTTTACACATTGACAGTTGCCTGTAGAACAGTGCAAGCAATTCAGAAGTCTTCTGTTGGCGGTGTGACTTAGAACATCACACAGATGTGATAGAAATCTTGCTCAGGGCCCCTTACCCGAGCAATCTAGACCCCTCCGAATTCACAAATCTGCTGTTGCTATTGCCCTGCAGCTACCTAGGCTTGCATGTGGAGGTGCGCTTTTAAAAATAATTGTAATTGCAACCTTGGCCTGGTAGTTAAGGTACAATTCCATTCCAAGAGTGAAACACTGTAATTAAAAACAGAAAATGCTGGAAATACTCAGCGGGTCAGACAGCGTCCGTGGAGAGAGAAATGGAGTAAAGTTTCAGGTCGATGGCCCCTCTTCAGGGCCGAGCATCCTTGTGGATGTAATAGTTTTGAAGCAAGGCAGTGAAAGGCTGGAACAAAAACAAAAACAGAATTACCTGGAAAAACTCAGCAGGTCTGGCAGCATCGGCGGAGAAGAAAAGAGTTGACGTTTCGAGTCCAATGACCCTTCAACAGAACTGAGTGTAGTTAGGAGAGGGGTGAAATATAAGCTGGTTTAAGGTGGGGGGTGGGGTGGAGGGAGAGAAGTTGAGGGTGGGGTGGTTGTAGGGACAAGCAAGCAGTGATAGGAGCAGAGAAACAAAAGATCTCACAGACAGAAGGATCAAAGAGGTGTTGGAGGTGGTGATATTATCTAAGAGAATGTGCTAATTAAGAATGGATGGCAGGACACTCAAGGTACAGCTCTAGTGGGGATGGGGTGGGAAGATTGACAAGGTATTAGTTGTAGATTTAAAAATAATGGAAATAGGTGGGACAAGAAAAATCTATATGAATTATTGAAAAAAACAAAAGGGAGGGGGAAGAAACAGGGTGGGGATGGGGGGAGGGAGTTTAAGATCTAAAGTTGTTGAATTCAATATTCAGCCCGGAAGGCTGTAAAGTGCCTAGTCGGAAGATGAGGTGCTGTTCCTCCATTATTTTTAAATCTACAACTAATACCTTGTCAATCTTTCCACCCCACCCCCACTCTAGTTGTACCTTGAGTGTCCTGCCATCTGTTCTTAATTAGCACATTCTCTTAGATAATATCACCACCTTCAACACCTCTTTGATCCTTTTGTCTGTGACATCTTTTGATTCTCTGCTCCTATCACTGCTTACTTGTCCCTACAACCACCCCACCCTCAACTTCTCTCCCCCCACCCCACCTCCCACCTTAAACCAGCTTATATTTCACCCCTCTCCTAACTACACTCAGTTCTGCTGAAGGGTCATGAGGACTCGAAACATCAACTCTTTTCTTCTCCACCGATGCTGCCAGACCTGCTGAGTTTTTCCAGGTAATTCTGTTTTTGTTTTTGTTTTGGATTTCCAGCATCCGCAGTAGTTTTTTGTTTTTATCTCTGTGAAAGGCTGGAGGTGGGTGGGGTGGGGCGGGGGAGGAAAAGAAAGAACAAATGGGAATATCTGTGACAAGGTGGAGGGCAGGAGACGATGGTGCGAGGCAAAACCTGTTGGCGATGATTCTGCATTTCACATTTACTCCTCCTCTAGATACAAGTTTTGCATTTTTGCTTCTCCCAGTACCACTCCCTTTGGCCTTGTGCATAACCTTCATGTCATTTAATTTCTCCTGCACTGCCTGCACCCAAACCACACCCCCTGACCCGCCCCACCAACAAGACCTTCTTCTCTTCCCCCCGCTTTGCTCTGTCCTGTTTAAACATTGTTGCATCTCTAAGTTCTGGCAAAATGGTTGCGCAGCCGAAATGTTAATTATGATTCCTGTTATCAGAGTTTTTGATTTGAATACAGAGACACTATTATATAAACCTTGTGTATCTGTAGACTAACCACATTTGCCAAAAAATGAGAAATCATAGAATCAGGAAGAGGCCATTCAATTCCTTGAGCCTGTTCTGTCATTTAACAAGGTCATGACTGATCACTACCTTAACTCTATCTGTAACCCTTAACAACCCTCCCTAACAAAAATCAATCAATCTCAACTCTGAAAACCCCCCCTGCAGCCTGCACAGCTTTCAGGGGTCAGAGGGTTGCAGGTTTCCACTATGCTTTGTGCAAAGAAGTGCTTCCTGACATCATCCCTGAATGGCCTCGGTCTAAGTTTGGAATTAGCATCGAGCGTCTGCCATGAATATAGGCTCACAAAAGCCACCTTGATTCTGTCTGCTGTGATAACAGCAGGATGACCGAATTTGCCAGGCACTATTCAGGAGCACAGACTTCCTAAAGAAGTGCTTGTTTGCAAGCGTTAAATGACCACGAAGTAAGGAACCAAGCCACTGACACCTTTACGAGGGATAAGTTAACTGGTGCAGCTGTGGGGAATAAATTTAACAAAAAAAAACCACAACCCGGCTGTCACAGAATCAGGGAGCTCATCCCAAGTTTGTTTTTCTTTTAAATCTTATATTAGTAGGAAAGGAAGAGAAAGGACTTGCACTGGTGTAGCAACTTTCACAAATCTCAGGGCGTCCTCAAGCACTTTACAGTCAGCAGGAAGATGTGGTCTATGGCAATAAATTAATGTTGACTGCATCACCCAAGATTATCAAGCGCCAATTTGCATCTGTCAGTCCCAGTACCCGCTGCAAAGCTATTTATATGACACAACAACTTAAACAGAGGTGTTGGTATTAAGCAGTATTTTAGTAGATTCAGTAACGTAATATATAGTGGCAGGTCACATATTGAAGGCTTGTATGATTGACAGTGAATGCTCACATTTTCTCCATATTTTAGCACGGACTAGAGTGAAGTCTTTGATTGCCTGCCCAGCGCTAGGGGCAGACACTAGTGTTTCACTCTGCAGTCTTTCACACAACAACATCCAGTAAATGTGAGCTAACAGGACCACGCACAAGACAACCCTGGTACGCCTGACTTCATAAACCATCAGACAAAAGCTTGAAGTTCACACCTTTCCAGTGAAGCTTGAAATTTTGTGACGGATGTCGAGCGAGTGATTTGAAATGATTTTTACTGGATAATTATTAATTATCAGAGAGTTCTCAGGCCGCAGAATTTAAATGGGGAGGATGTTTACGCGTGGGGGGAGCGATGGCAGACATCCCAGGGTAGAATCACACTGCGCAGAAGGAGGCCATTCGGTCCATCATGCCCATGTTGGCTATCTGAAAGAGCAATCCAATCAGTCCCACTCCCCCACTCTTTCCCCATATAAAATTCTTTTCATTACATTTTTCATATATCCATTTTCCTTTCGAAAGTTACTAGTGAATCTGCTCCCAGCATTCTTTCAGATAGCTCATTGCTGTGTAAAACAAATTGTGTCATCTCCCCTCTGGTTTCTTGGCCAATTATTTTAATTTGGTGTTCTCAGGTTCGCTACCCTCCATCGACAGTGGAATTAGGTTCCGCCCTATCTATTCTATCAAGACCTTTAGTAATTTTCAATATTTCTATTAAATAACTTCTTAACCTTCTCTGCTGTATGGAGAACAACCCCAGTTGCTCCATCTCTCCAGCTGTTCAGCCAGATTCTAAGCCATAGGACAGCATCATTTTATCACAATAACACACTCCATTTAAATTCTGCAGCCTGATAACTCTCCGATAATTAACAATTATCCATTAAAAATAATCTTAAAGTGCTAGCTGGGCATCCATCACAAATTTTCAATGATTATGCAGCTCATAAGACCATAAGACATAGGAACAGAAGTAGGCCATTCAGCCCATCGAGTCTGCTCCGCCATTCAATGAGATCATGGCTGATCTGATAATCCTCAACTCCACTTTCCTGCCTTTCCCCCATAACTCTTGATTCCCTTACTGAATAAAAATATGTCTATCTCAGCCTTGAATATACTTCACGACCCAACCTCTCCAGCCCTCTGCGGTAAAGAATTCCACAGATTCACTACCCTCTGAGAGAAGAAATTCCTCCTCATCTCTGTCTTAAATGGGTGACCCCTTACTCTGAGATTATGCCCTCTGATCCCAGACTCTCCCACAAGGGGAAACAATCTCTCAGTATCTACCCTGTCAAGCCTCCTAAGTATCTTATGGGCAGAATTTTCCCCTTGGCGTGCGGGGGCAGGACCCACACACCGACACGTAAAATGATGAGCGGTGACGTCGGGCGAGTGTCCCAACGTCATCGCGCGCCATCGCAATATTTCGGTGGGCGGGCATGCGATGATCTCCGATGTGCACCCGCCATTACTTAAAGCCACTTAAGGCCCTTGAGGCACCAATTGGTGGTGATCTTTCGGGGCCTATGCGATCTTCAGGTCGTTGCACAGGTGCAACGGGAAGGTGGGTAGGACACATTTGTGTAAACCTCATCCAGGGGCGGGATAAGAGGACGCAGTGGGGTCGTGAATGTGCTCAGTCAGATATTTATGTTTGAAACTTCCTGATACTTGCCTGTGTGAGCAGAAATACTTCAAAACTCATACCAGCTGCTTGGACTGGACTCACAACCTTCAGGTCAGCACTCTGCAGTGAAGATCCTTTTTGGGGCCTGCAGGTTTCAGGAAGCCTTCCCTTAGCCTGGGAATGGGAGTTGTGCTCTCCGCTGGAGGCATCTCCTCTGAGGAGGAAGGGAGGGCCAGAAGAGGGAGGAGGCCAGGAGTGCACATTCAGCCTCCAGGGGAGCCACCCTTGGGAGGACAGGCGCAGGCACAAGGGGTGCAGGGTCAACAGGAAGTCCAAGGTGGAATGGGCCGCAGAATACGCCACTATCCTGCTGCCAGGGTTTACAGGCGGTGAAGCAGCTACCTCAATATGTCTGAAGTGCAGTGCCGAAGGAGGCTTCATCTCTCAAGGGGGACAGTCAACTCTATCTGTCAGATGATTGGCCCTGAGATCTCCGCTAACTGTGTGGGTGGACACCCCATGCCAGTGGCTCTAAAGGTCACAGCTGCCCTCAACTCCTATGCCTCCGGCTCTTTCCAGGAGTCGGTGGGTGATGTTTGTGGTGTCTCCCAATCAGCTGTCCACACTTGTATCAAGCAGGTGACAGACGCTCTGTTCAGGTGTGCATTGACTTTCTTCCACTTCCGCTGGGATGAGTCCAGCCAGACAGAGCGAGCCAGATGCTTCGCAGCCATTGCTGGCTTCCCCCGTGTCCAGGGTGCTATAGACTGTACACATGTGGCCATCAAGGCGCCAGCAGGTGAGCCCATTGCCTTCGTCAACAGGAAGGGCTTCCACTCCATGAACGTGCAGATAGTGTGTGATCACAGGATGCTGATTCTACAAGTCTGTGCAAGGTACCCAGGCAGCTCCCACAACGCTTACATCCTCAGACACTCCCAGTTCCGGGGCCCTTTAGTGCTCCAGCCCGGCTGGATGGTTGGCTGCTGGGTGACAAGAGCTATCCCCTCAGAAGGTGGCTCATGACGCCTCTCCGCCATCCAAGAACAGAGGCTGAGCAGCGGTACAATAGGAGCCACGGCACCACAAAGGCTGTGGTGGAGAGAGCCATCGGTCTTCTCAAGATGCACTTCCGATGCCTGGACCGTTCAGGGGGCGCACTCCAGTACCCCCCAGATCGTGTGTCGGTGATAGTGGCTGCATGCTGCGCTCTCCACAATCTTGCGCTGGAAAGGGAGGGATGCTGTGGACGAAGACGATGTCGACACAGTGGCTGCGGCTGCACACGATGAGTCCAGCAGTGAGTCCGAGGATGAGCACATGCAGGGAAATGCTGAGGGGGTAGACGCTGACCCGGGTATACTCCAGGGAGGTAGGAATCTCCGGGGGGCTTTAATCCAAAGAACCTTCAGCTAGAACACCACAGATGGACCTTCAACAAAAGCCTGTGCTACAGGCTCCATACTCGATATCTGAGTGCTAAATCTGCCTGGGTAGGAACATTAACTAAGGATCTTGTCAGTAAAGCTGATTGTGACACAACTCACTCATAACATCATGGGTAACCATCCACCTGCAGAGGAAAAGAGGCACCCTCAGCCATGGTCACATGTCTAAATTTAATGATGTAACAAAATGATCTCAAGGAAACAAAATGATAAAGGTTTTAAACAGCACACCAACTAATCATGACCTCATTGCAGGGCAACACAAAAGCACCAGTGAAAAGCCCGTGGTGTGCCTAAGGTGCCTTAAACTTACACTTTTGGGTGTTACGTCTTGGTGCTGCCCCATCGCTGGGAGTGGCATTGGAGACAGCCTGCTGACTCTGCTGTCTTGTTGGCCTCGATGTCCTTGGCGGGTGTCCTCTGGCCCATGGAGCCTGTGATGGCCCCGTCTGGGAGGGAGCTGCCAGTTCCACAGCTGGCATCTCCCCAGTCATTGCAGCCTCACCGGATGATACGGTCACTGGCAGAGAGGCGGAGGAGCTGCTGCCCTAGTTCGGAGCGCCCTGAGAGGAGCCCGCAGAGATGACAGGCAGCTGCTGCGCCGACGTGAGGTCGCTTCGGACCTCCCTGCTCACCGTGGATGGATGGGTGCTGAGCTGGGATACTTGGTGCCCAAACCATCTCCCACACTGGCACTGACCAGCTGAGGTTAATGCCGATGTGAGGGCTTGCTGGTCTGCCCGCATCCCCAGGAAGCCCTGATTGTTCTCCTGGAGGAGCCTCTCCACGAGAGTCGCCACCCTCTCCATGGAGGACGCATGGCGCTCGGTCATGAGGCTCATTGCATCGGCGATGGTCCCCGTGGACTCCTCAAGCACGGGCACCATGCCACGTATAGCCTCATGTACCTCCACCAGATGCTCCCACACACCCTGCTGGACTTCCAGTGTTTGCTGCCTCATGGACGACTCCAGAGGCTCATCATCAGCCACCGACTGAGCATGTTCCTGGTCCCCTGCAGCCCTCCGACTGCTGGCGCCATGGGCACTCTCTCTCTCCACCAGCTCCTCCAGCGACTGTGAAGTGCCCTCACCGCTGTGCCCCAGGACACTAGCCCATGTTCTAATTCCCACCGAGGTGCTAGTATCTGCGCTGGTGCCTGCCTGGCAGAGATGGTGTGATGCTGGTGAGACTTCAGGACCCTCAGGTGTGAGGGGGGCCTCTGCTGCTCCTCCTCCCGGCCCTGCTGCACTGATGCTGAAAGGAAGAACAAGGACATTGGATCAGTTAACGTGGAGACAATGTCAATGTGCATCCCTGTCCCCCGGATCATTTTGCGCTCATCCTTCCATAGCCAATGGTCAAGCCATGTTGCAAACTTCAATCACTGAACGTTCAGCACTGCCATGGCTGTTGGGAGAACAATGGTGACCTTGGTGCTGGGCAAACATACCTGCCCGTGGCACCCCAGCCTCACCGACACCGGTGGACCAGGGCGCATGGTGTCTCTCCAGATCAAGGACCTCCTGCTCGCACCTGGAAATGATGGCCAACTGGGCTGACCCTCCACCAGTCCTCACCCCCTCGGCAGCATTATGTGCATTCTTCTCCTGAAAAGGAGAGAGAAGCATTGATTAGTGTTACTTGTACCTGGATTCTCTTCACTGATGTCCCACCCCGACCAGAGTGGGACATTGCAGGGCTCCAGTACCTCCTCACCCTGCAGCTGCCGAACACTCACACAAAGAGGCCAGGCCTGTTCCCTCCTCCTTGGCCAAATGCAGCCTATATCGCTTTTGGCACCACACAGTCCAACCTGGCAAAGCCAGGAGGCTCAAGCATGTGGAACGCAAAGGGAAGCAGATGGATTGGTGCCCTGCAACCTGGTAGCTCCTCTCTCAGCCTGTCAGCAGCCTGACTTTGACATGTTTTGCAGTTCCAGCACTCTGCCTAGGTGCAGATTCTCCAGGTTGCCTCCAAAACAGTAACGTGGGTCTCAGTGTATCACTTGCTGCGGGTGCAGAACCCATCTCTTCACCACCCTCTCAGGGTGACCTCGGCATGGGCAATATCTGCTGGCCCCCCCAGCGAAGGACACATACAGTCAGTGATTCAATGCAGTCACTACACTCAGAGTTTGGGGTGAGGTGGGAGGGGCAGCCAGGAGGGGTAAGCCTACCTGCTGGGTTCACTGACCAATGGCAACATAGTGCTCACCCTTCCAGAGCGCAAAAGTTCGTTAAAGCGCTTGCGACACTGGATCCAGGTGCACCGCACCGCGTCGCGGGAGCTCACTACCTCCGCCACCTCCTCTCAGGCACGTTTGGTCATGTGGGGGGTGTCTCCTCCTCCCATCCCTCGCAAAGAGGACCTCCCGTCGTGCTGCCACCTCCTCGAGGAGGGCAGCAAGACAATCGTCTGAGAAATGAAGGGCACAGTGGCCCCCCTGCCCTACCCTCCTGCCCGGCCTGCTCACCAGCAGCGCTCTGGGGAGCCCCTCCTGCTGGCCATGATTCACAGCCTTTGCAAGGCTGCAGGAGGACTTTTAAACAGGCCGCCTGGTCGCCATTGGGCCTGGCGGCCATTGCAGTCCCACCGCTGCCTGCCCACTCCCGCTGTCGTTGGGAGCCGCATTTCACTCTGGGCGGGCCTTAATTGGCCGGCCCGCGTAAATTGGCGGCGCGGACCTGATCGCAGGTGGCCATCGGGTCTGTGCCCGCTTGGCCCGCCCGACAGGCAGAAAATTCTATCCTATGTGTTTCAATAAGGTCGCCTCTCAATCTTCTAAACTTCAGTAAGCACAGGCCCGACCTACTCAATCTCTCCTCATAAGAAAATCTCTCCCTACCCGGGATCAACCTAGTGAATCTTCTCTGGACTGCCTCCAACGTCAGTGTATCATTCCTTAGATAAGGGGACCAAAACTATTCACAGTATTCTAGGTGTGGTCTAACTAGTGCCCTGTATAGTTTTAGCATTCTCTTTGAAATAAAGACCAACATCCATTTGCCTTCCCTATTACCTGTTGAACTTGTACGTTAGCTCAGTGTGACTCTTGCGATTATATTGTGCAGTTGTACAACTGCATAATTATATTATATTGTATACTGTTATATAATACTGTTATATTGTGCTGTTTTACTGTTCTACAAAAGAGCAACATTTTGCAAAACACTTTTGTATGAAGAGAGTCCCCTGTTAATAGATTTATTTTTTCCTCTGCATCGTCCTTTGTCTCTGAAGAAATTGGATGCTTTCTGGGCTTGTTGTGCCCTATACAGAAAAGTATTTTGGGGTTTTGCAGAAAATAAATATCTTCCTGTGACCTCCAATTATGCTTGACAGGGACTAAATATATTGTTTTCTATTCCTGCTTATGCACAGTTAGATTTTCAGTCCCCCAGCGAGCTCTTAGGGAATATTTGTCTGGCGGTAAAGTGTAATGTGGAAGACTTTTGGGTTGAGGGTGTAAGTGAACTCAATTCACCACATCCCCATCAGTCACCTACCAACTATTCCTGTCAGTCAGGATTGTTCACAAGCTTCAGCTCACCCTCACACACTGAACACAGTTACAATCCTCACACTGCAGTTCACAGCTTGCACAAACTACCAGCCATTCAACATGACAAACACGTAGACCAAGGAGGTTGCACCAGACCCAATGACACCCTCCCCTCTCTGTGGCAGGATAAGGTGGTGCACAACCGAAGATAGCAGGAACTAATTGGAGGGCGAAAAGCATGCCTGTGTGTCTTTACGCTGATGGAGGAGATGGTGCCTGCCACTATTGAAATGCCATTGCTGAGGCCATAGCCTTGGCATCGAAGATGACGGTATCCTCATACCTAATCCTCCTTCTCACATCCCATTTACCCCTCATTCTTTAGTAGCACCTCCTACTTTTCCCTTCCCTTCACAACCTTATCCTTGTGCCTTTTTTGCCTCAAATATCCAAGGGGTGCAAGTTGGCCAGGCAGTGGAGGAACACTAAGGGTCCACGGCCAACTGCACCAGGCGTCATGGTGGGCATGAGCTGACAATATGGCGGGAAGGCCAAAAATCGGTTTCACGTAGTCGTGAAACCCGTTTGCAATTGTCAGCTTAGCCCATCAATGGCGGGCCACATTTCCCACCACCGCATGTCAGGAACCAATAGTCAATGCTTTAGCATCTCATTATAAATCCTGCTCACTGGTATCATCCCCTCCATGTTGGTGCAGCGGGAAAACACACTGGTGCAGAGCACGTCCTGACAAGTGCGACGTGCAGAAGTCTGGACTTCCTGACATGAGGAGCAGAAGATGCTGGAGCCCGACAGCTACCGGACCCTGGAGTAACACATGCATCGCACGCTGGGTGGATTCTTATGGACGTGGCTCCACAGAAGGTGGAATGTCACCATCGAGGGTCTGCTTCAGGACATCAGTGTCTCGGCCCTGGTCTGCTATGGATGGTTATCGAAGGGGTGGAGAGGAAGGTGTAGGTTTGCCTGGAAGAAGAAGGTGTACAGGGGGCTGGGAGAGGAAGGTGTACCATGGGGGCGGGAACGATGGTGCCAACGAGGGGGTGGGGGGTGAGGTTGGGGGGGTGAGGGGGTGGGGTGGGAGTATGGGGAGGAGGGTGTAATGGAGGAGAATATGGCAACTGGGGAGGTAGGTGTAAGGGGAGGAGTTCGTGGGGGGTAGGACTTCAGGTGGAGGAAGAAGTTTGGGGGGAGGAAGGAGTCCAGAGGAAGGAAGGGGCCTGGGGAGGAGAAAGGAGTTTGGAGGGAGGCAGGAGCTTGGAGGTGGTTGGGGGAGGGGGGGTGGGGGGGGGCGGTGAATCCAGGGGGAGGAGGGAGTAAGGGTTGGGGAAGGAGTAAGGGTGGAAGCAGGAGTAAGGAGGGGATGTCCAGGTGAACGTGCAAGGGAGGGAAGTCGATGACTGCCTCCTGGGGAGCAAAATGAGGATGGGCGTGGTAGGAAGGAATGGTGAGTGTGACAGGGCAGAGTGAGCTGGTACGGTGGGAGGGGTGAGGGTGTGAGGGTAGCGATAGAAGGGACGACTAGGGTGATTAGTAGGGACTCGGAGGCAGACACGGACCCGGGGAGTGGGAGGAAGGAGGTCGGGGAGGTCAATCTGGATGGGGGTGGGATTGGCGGGAAGGTAGGGAACATGCACGTTCACCTGGACATCCCTGAAAGAAAGGGTTTCTAACTGGTAGATGACGGCGGGGAGGTGGAAGGTGATGCCGGGGATGTTGACAGTGATGGGGGAAAGGTCATGGGTGACTGGGGGAGGGGAAAGGATGGGGGAACTGGAAACAAACTTTACCAGCATCATTTTGCAAAATCGAAAGTGAAAGAAATCTCTTGTTGACCAGAACAGGTGCTGCATGGGAGTGCGGTCAGTGGGTGGGCGGAGATGCAGGTCAGCTCAGATGGACAACTGAAAGTGAACCCCAGTAGGCAGCATTGAAAATACTCAGGACAGTGAGATGAGTGTGATGGAGGAAGGCTCCGTGTGTGTGGGAGAGTGCTCGCACGAGGCTCCGAAAGGCCCTGCCACACACACACACTTCTCCCTCCAGAATCACTCGTGGGCCAGCCGTGTGCAGCTGAACTGCTAGTCGGGGTTGAATGCGGGGGAGGACTCGCAAAGCCTGTCAATGAAGCTGGAAAAACACCATTGCGCATTATTCAGTGAAAGTTCATATGTTTTCAGATTATAAAGTGACAAAATGTGTTCACCCATGCAACCACTTGTGATCAGAAATTCTTAACTTTTCTAGGCCGACCACTTCTTCTAGGTGCTGCCCTGACATCCGCAGCAGGGGTGGAAGTAGGAGTAAGGGGGGAAGGGGAGGGGGTTGTCCAGGTGAACATACAAGGGAGGGGTCTGTGGGGTTGATGACTGCCCCCTGGGGAGCAAAACAAGGAAGGAATGGTGAGAATGAGAGAGGGCAGAGTGAGGCAGTACGGTGGGAGGGGTGAGGGTGTCCTGGTAGTGGTAGAAGGGACGACTAGGGTGATTAGTGGGGACTCGGAGGCGGGGAGTGGGAGGAAGGAGGTCGGGGAGGTCAATCTGGATGGGGGTGGGATTTGTGGGGAGGTAGAGAACATATACGTTCACCTCGACATCCCCGAACGAAAGGGTTTCTGGCTGGTAGGTGAGGGTGGGTAGGTGGAAGGTGATGCCAGTGGGGCTGAAAGTGATGGGGGAAAGGACTGTGCAATGGTTGTCCCTGTTGTCCCTGATGACTTCAGCAGCGTCCTCTGGAGAGCTGAGGCTTTGAAGGCCCCGGCTTGCTTTGGCTTCCCCCCCTGTGGGCCAGCTGCTCCCTCTGCCGTGGCAGAGGACGAGGTTGAGAGGGTCACAGGCAAAGGGGCCTCGGAGGGAGAAGAACATAGGAAATAGGAGCAGGAGTAGGCCCCTTGAACCTGCTCCACATTGAATTAGAATATGACTGATCTTTTAACTCAATGCCATTTCCCACACTATCCCCATATCCCACGATACCTTTAATACGTGGAAATCTATCGATTTTTGTCTCGAATATACGCAATGATGGAGCATCCACAGCCCCACTGGGGTAGAGAATCCCAAAGGTTCACTACCCTCTGAGTGAAGAAATTCCTCCTCATCTCAGTCTTAAATGGCCAACTGCATCCCCTCTTTCTAAGATCCTTCCTGCATCTACCATATGGATCCCTTTAAGAATATTTTATGCTTCAATGAGATTACGTCTCAAAACTCTAGAGAATATTGGTCCGGTCTTCATCTCTCCTGATAGGACAATCCAGCCATCCCAAGGATCAGTCTGGTGAACCTTCTCTGTGCACCATCCCTATGGCAAGTACATCCTTCCCTGGTAAAGAGATGAAAACTGTGCACGATATTCCAGGTGTGGTCTCACCAAGACTCTACAGAATTGCAGCAAGACTCCTTTACTTCTGTATCAAATCCTGTTGCAATAAGGGCCAACATACTATTTGCCTTCCTAATTGCTTGCTGCAGGTGCGTGTTAGCTTTCAATGACTTATGAACAAGGACACCCAGGTCCCCCTGGACATCAAGACTTCCCAAACTCTCACCATTGAAGAAAAACTCAGCATTTCTGTTTTTCCTACCAAAGTGGATAACCTCACATTTTTCTACATTATATTGCACCTCCCATGTTCTTGCCCACTCAGTTTGTCTAAATCCCTTTGAAGCATCTTTGCATCCTGCTCACAACTCACATTCCCACCTAGTTTTGTGTCATTAGCAGACTTTGAAATATTACATTTGGTCCCCATTTCCAAATCATTGATATAGATTGCGAATAACTGGGGCCCAAGCACTGAACCTTGTGGTACCCCACTAGTCACAGCCTGCCAACCTGAGAAGGATCCATTTATTCCTACTCTCTGTTTTCTGTCCATTAACCAATTTTCAACCCATGCCAGTATATTACGCCCCCAATCCCACGTGCTCTAATTTTGCTTACTAACGTGTGTGCGACCTTATCAAAAGCCCTCTGAAAATCCAAATACTCCACATGCACTGGTTTTACCTTATCTATTCTGCTCGTTACATCCTCAAAAACTCTAAAAGGTTTGTCAAACACGATTTCCGTTTCATGAATCCATGTTGACTGTGCCCAACCTTACTATTATTTTCTAGGTGCCCAGTTATCACATCCTTTAAAATAGCTTCTAGCATTTTCCCTACTACTGATGTCAGGCTGACACGTCTTTGGTTCCCTGTTTTCTCTCTCCCTTCTTCCTTAAATAGTGAAATTACATTTGTTACCGTCAAAATTGCAGGAGCGTCTGCAGAATCTATAGAATTTTGGAAGATGATCACCAATGCATTGACTATCTCTGTAGCTACCTCTTTCAACACTCTGGGATGTAGATCACCAGGTCCAGGAGATTTATTGACTTTCACTCCCATTAATTTCTCCAGCACTACTATTTTACTAATACTAATTTCTTCGAGTTCCTCATTCTCACTATCTCATTGTTCTCTTGTATTCCTGGGAGGAGTTTTGTATCTTCCTTCATGAAGATAGACACAGTATTTATTTAGTTTCTCTGCCATTTTCTTACTCGCTGTTATAAATTCTCCTGTCTCTGCCTGTAGTGGGCTCATGATTGTCTTTGCTAATCCTTTTCTTTTTACATACCTATAGAAGCTTTTGCAGTCTGTTTTTGTTTCTTGTTCGTTTACTTTCGGGTTCTATTTTCTTTTTCTTTATCAGTTTCTTGGTCTTCCTTTGCTGAATTCTAAAATGCTCCCAATCGTCAGGCTTACTACATTTTTTTGGCAACTTTAAAAGCCTCTTGCTTTGACCTAGTGCAATCTTTAACTTCTCTTGCAAGCCAGCCTCTGAGATTCCTGAGTGGATGACCCAGGGGTGCCTGGCTGTCGCCCCTCCTCCTTTCAGGTGCCCGAGGGCCCCGGCCTGACTCCTTGAGGGGAAGGATTACCCGGAGGGATATCGAGGTGCCCCTGGTTCCCTCTCACCTTGCCACTTCAGGAACTCACCCATGCCTACCATGATGGAGTGCAGCTCTGCATGCATCTTCGTGTTCTGTGGGGCCAGGGTCGCCATGGCATCCGTCATCCTTCCCACGGAGACCTCCATATGCGCACAAGTGGGCACCACTTCATCAGGGAGCAGGCGGATGCGCTCCTCCAACTCGCGTGCCACTCTGCTGAGGGCTTCCAACAGCTCTGCATGATGTTCCCCTGCCTTCTGCTGACTCTCCACGATGAGTTGGAAGGCCGAATCCAGAGACTCGTCATCTGACTAGGTCCTCACAGATGCCTCTTCCCCAGCAGTCCTCCGAGTGCCGGGGAGCTCAGCTGAACCTGCCTCCTTCTGCTGTGGACACGTGTTCATGCGGTGACCACCAGATTGTGAACCTGAGCCTGCTATAGATCTAGGTCCCACCGAGGTGTGTGTCTCTGCGCTGGTGGAAGGTGTGGGTAAGCGCTGTAATGGGTCTTCCAGGCTGCTTATTTCCAGTTCTTCAATGGAGGAGGTGTCCTCTTGGCTGGAGGTGAGGACCTGGATGGAGCTGAGGGACTGGCTGGTTGAGGGTGTCGGTCGCTTGGCAGAGCTCCCTGTGAACCAAAGTAGAGATAATTAGTGCTTGGCAGCAGAGTCAAAAGCAGGAGAGAGAACACTCACAGTTGTGTTGAGAGAGGGATGATGTGGCGCAGGATCCTCACATTGGTGTTCACCACCGACCTCACTGTCTCCACAGGCAGGGTCCACGTCCTCACCAGTCAGCGCAATGGCATACTCCTCAAAGTGAGTGAAGGGCCTAATGTGGGCCATTCCACCACCCCCCCTCCCCAGTCTGGGACCTCTCCCTGCTGCTGTGAACCAGCTTCCCCTGTATGAAAACAGATGGAGAGAGTGTGAGCAGGACACATGGCTCTGTGTGGAATGTTTGTGTGGTGAGCGGAGCCATGGACAGGATGAGGACTCGAGCTCCAGAGGATATGAACCTGATGGAGATGTGAGGGTGTGTGTGAGAGGTAGTGGTGTTGTCCCTTGAGGTGTGAGGTCCCTGTGGATGTGATGGGTTTGTGAGTGTGTGAGTTGAAAGTGATGAGAAGAGTGACTTACCCTGGCGGAATGGATGAGACCATTCATCCTCTTTCGGCACTGGGTGGCTGTCCTCTTTTGCAGGGTGTTGGCACTGAACATGCTGCCACCGCCCCCCATGCTGGATTTGTCACCTTGCTAGCTGGCCTTTGCACAGAGTTGGGGTAGAGGACATCGTGGTGGGCTTCTGCTGCATCCAGTAGGTGCTCAAGAGAGGCGTCACTAAATCGGGGTGGGGGGGATGCAGTATGTTTCCTTTCTTTAGCAGCCACGACTTTGCAGCAGCTTCCTATCCTTTGAAGAGTGCTTGTCCTGTTCAGGGGCGGCCTTTAAATATGGCGCCTGGTTTACTGAAGGCCTGGCGTGATGGCAGGACGGGTGAATGAGAGAGAGACCACCCTGCCAGTGACCCGGCGTGTTTCCCGGGAATTGGGGCAATACGGCGTGAAAAGCCGCCATTGCGGCCAGCGGGTAAAACGTCCTTTTTCACGCCCGCTACTGCACTTAGTGCAAATCTGGGACGATTCTGCTCTGAGAAGATAAAGATGATGGATACACAACACTGTCACTTCATTTCACCCTCGCAGACACCAGCTCAGATACTGACACTGATATTGTGCTTATCTTAGAAGATAGATTAGAGGCCAGATCGGCAGGTGGCGAGGCACCAAGCAGCTGTCTTGAGATGAAGAGAAGGCATTGACTGTAATGTGGAGCTCTAAAATGGCAGCATTGGCATCAAATTAGCATTGTACGCTGACTGACAGTATCTTATTATCTAGTGAAGAAAAGTTGAACAGATTGGACCTACACCCATTGGTGTTTAGCAGAATGAGAGGTAATCTTATTGAAATGTATAAGATCCTGAGGGGACTTGGCAGGTTGGATGCTGAGAGGATATCTCCCCTTGTGGGGGAGTCTATCACTAGTGGGCACAGTTTTAAAATTAGGGGGCTCCCACTGAAGTCTGAGATGAGGAGACATTTTTTGCTCTCAGAGGGTTGTTAGTTTGTGGAGCTTTTTTCCCCAGAGAGCAGTGGAGGCCGGGTCATTGAATATATTCAACGCTGGGTTGGATAGATTTTGGATAGACAAGGGGGTCAAGGGTTATGGGGGGTTGGGGGGGGCAGACAGAAAAGTGGAGCTGAGGCTGCAATCAGTTCAGCCAAGTTTTTATTGAACGGCAAAGCAGTGTTGAGGAGCCAAATGGCCTACTCCTGTTCCTATTTCTTATGTGTTCTTGTTTGATCTGCCATCTCTGCACCATTCCTGTGGACATTCAATGTTTGTGTGTGTGTGTGTGTGCACTAATGTTCTCACCAATATGGCATCTGGTGTGATTCATCCCACAAGTGTGTGGGCGTGCCACTGCGGACATCATTTTGGAGATCCAAGAGCACTTGGAGCATCCAAAAAAAACTGGTGCTAATAAGCTCAATTTCTCTTCCTTTGTATCTTGCTTCAATCTTAAAAGGTAAGAAATATCGATCCCACAAATACAATAAAAAGCGCCCTATTGAAGGATCATTTAAACACCGCGTGCTGGTACAAAGATCACGGAGGAGAAATTCCTGCAGAATTTCACAAGCCAGCGGCAACAAGGGAAGTGAGTGACACTGAGCTCCTATTCTGATCTGTAGTTTGTTGCACAAATGAGTCAGATTTTGAATTCACAGCATGGAACTGACAGAAGCTCCAGTATATCTCCCGGGAAAAACAGGAGAATAAGACTGGCGTCAGACCTGATTTGAAACCTTTTGCCTCGTTGATTGCCATTGGCATATCTGTCAGATCCTAACCTATTTGGACACTGACAGTAAACAGACAACTTTAATTTGTGAGATTTTCACTTGCAACTAAAAGACACAGATTTAACGTAATTGGCAAAAGGACCAGGGGCGAGATGAGGAGGTTTTTTTAATATAAGTATCCCGTTGTTCTGATCTGGAATCCATTGATAGAAAGGGTTGTGGAAGCAGATTCAAACTCCAAATCTCACCCCACCAACTCCCCCCACCTCACCCAACACTTTCATTCCCCCTCCCCCAAACTCACCTCCCCCGCTGCTTTCAAAATTGAATTTGGATATATACTTGAAAGGGAAACATGTACAGGCTTATGGGGAAAGAGTTGGGGAGCTGGACTAACAGGATAAGCCTCCTAAAGAGCCAGCACAGGCATAAAAGGGCCGGATGGCCTCCTGTGCTGTACATTTCTTTGATAATATGATGAAAGAACTTAAAAAATTTGCACATGCTCTGAATTGGCCAATGGAGTGGCTAGACATGTAATGGTAGATGAGTGTCAATTTTTAAAAGTTGCAAATAAAATATTCATTAGCCCTAGTCGATGGATGCATTTAGTTTGTTGTCGTGGTCCCAACGTCTAGCTGCCCTATGCTGAGAGCCCGCATTTGTGTACAAAGTTATGAGGGGGATAGATGGAGTGGACAGGATGAAATTGTTTCCCTCGGTGGAGAATTCTAGAACCAGGGGACATAGATTCAAGATAAGTGGCAGAAGGTGTAGGGGGTGGGCATGAGGAAGAACCTTTTTACACAGTGGGTAGTGGGTGTCTGGAATTCGCTGCCCAAGTTGGTGGTAGAGGCAGAAACTCTAAACTCTTTTAAAAAGTACCTGGACCTGCACCTTAAGTGCTGTAAACTGCAGGGCTATGGGCCGGGTGCAGGAAGGTGGGATTAGAAAGGGCACCTGGGTGTCCTCGGGATGGCATGGACAAGATGGGCCGAATGGCCTCCTTCTGTGCTGTAACTTTCCTATGGTTCTATGGTTCTATTTCAGCTGGGATGTAATTGCTTAAAATACCTGACAAATCTTCGATTTGGAAACAGGTCAGATCAGGTTTGTTAATTGAAGTCGATGATTGTGCTGGTGGCAGACTTATTCCCCACATGCCCTCCTAAATCCACCACTCTTACAGATAATTGGGAGTTGCTCCCTTAGCCCTTAGCCCACAAAGTTAACCCACTTTTCAGTAAGGACGTCTCACAGGGCATGCAGCTCCTAATCTGTGTCACAATGATCTGGCGTGTGCATGTGTGATATTGCTCTTTAATTTTCATCAGCTGGTCAAATATGTATTGAGCTGCTTTAATAGGACTTTTAAAAAAAAACAATCAAAGACACTGACTTATAATGGCTGCCATGGATCACCTGACACATCTGGCGTTACCAGTTGGTCAGTTTCTGGAAATTTCCAATATAATTAAGACTTGCCGAGGCAATCTCCTATGGAATTTCACACCTGCTGATGTCAAAAATTACTTCAAAGGTGTGCTGAAACTGCCCTGGCCCTCACCATTTGCATTTCCATAAAGCTACCTTTCAGGCAGAGACAGAATGTCTACCGGGACAATGGCCAAATAGAAAGTGTTCTTCCTAGCTCATCACGGGGAAGAATGGTCAATTCAGAAGATAAAGAAACTAATCACCTAGGCTATAAAGCAATAGCCACAGTCTGACCAGATATGAGCTAATCAATTACCTTTTGAAATCATTATGGAGAGAGAGGTCATGTGATCAGAGTGACCATTTTGAAATGTTGTTTATTACAATACCCTGATTGTTTAAGGACAGTCTGGAAGAAATCTGCCAATGGAACAGTAATACCACCTCTCTCTCTCTTCTCTCTCAAGTTCGAGATCCTATCTCTGTTACAATCTGGAATCCATCACAGAAATGGAGAATTTCAAATGAAAGGAATATCAGGTGCAAAATCCTTGACTTTTGGAAAAGACGGATTACGTTTAAAAAAGAACGTCTCCAGAAATTGCAGATTACATCAGCCCCAACGCCACTGGATTTTCAAGACCACCATGGAAAAGATCTGCCTCGGCAATGGACACCAACGAAGACAGTGAACTCTCTAATTTTTTGCCTTTTATCATGAATTTTAATTTGACTTAAAAGTAACCACCTACAGTATAACTTGTAATTTTGCTTTCTTGTGTGTGTGTGTGTGTGTGTGTGTGTGTCTGTGTCTGCGTTTGTGTCTGTGTGTCTGTGTCTGTGTGTGTGTCTGTGTGTGTTACGAAGGTTGGGACATGGGGACATGGGTTTACCTTATATATCTTTACATCTATATGTGGATGGGCTTTTAACCCAATAAACCTCACCCCTTTGTGTTTCAATTCAAGAGAGCCTGTCAGACTGAGTTCTTTGCAATCAGCACGTAAATGTTTAAGTATAGACATTGAATTAACACCTACATTCTTATGAATTACAAAAAGCCTTGTTACAATGAATTGAGGAGTGAGGGAGAAAGGCCAAGTCCTGATACATGTCTGCACCAGCCATAACATTTGCGAACCCTCAGCAGGAAGATATAAGGCAGCCAATTTGAATGTTGTGAGCTTTGGGCTCTAAGATTGTCCTTGGTGCCTCCAATGTGAATGTGATACGTGCCCATTTTTCTAGTGAAAGGTCTCTGGAACCTGAGTCCATAGCCTGCAGAGTCAGGGCCTCTAAGATGTCTGCGCTCCTCTAATTCTGGTCTCTTGAGCATCCCCTATTTTAATGTTCTACCACTGGTGGCCATGCCTCAGCTGCAAAAGGCCAAAACCTCTCCACCTCTCTCCCATCTTTTACCATGTTCCTTAAAACCTACCCCTTTGACCCAAGTTTTTGCTCATCTGTCCTAAGGTCTCTTTATGTGGTTTGGTGTGAAATGTTATTTTATAATGCTCCTGTTAAGTGCCTGGGGGCATTTTATTATGTTAAAGGTGCTATATAAATACAAGTTGTTGTTGCTTTTTCCCCACTGTTAGAGACTACTTTTACCTTTGGTCCCTTTGCCTCCCCCTCAGAAACTATAAGGTGAAGTGTGATCTCACATCCTTCATGTTTTAGCAAAAAAAGGTACTTCATGAACTGTAATGGTATCTTTTGAAACCAGCCCAGTTAGACCTGGCAAGACATAGAAAGCTATAATACGCTCTCTGATCCTTTGATCCTTCACAGTGAATTGATATCAAACAGACTGCTGTAATAGTTTTAATGGGTACATTGTACAGGTGTAATGGCTTTAAAAAGACTTCTGTAGAACTGTCTTGAAGCACAAAATGAGTTGTTAAATAGGCTTTAATCTAGAAGGTATAAGAAGCTATACCTATCAGGGAAATCTAAACAAGCAAGGTGTTTTCTCAAGGAAAAGAGTAGGGCCAAGGAGTGACCTGATAGAGATCTTTCAGATTATAAAATAGTTTGACAGGGTAGATGTAGAGAAAATGATTCCAATTCTGTGGGATTACAAAACTAGAAATTATAAATGTAAGATAGTACTCGCATTGAAGGTGGTACAGCAAAGTTCACTAAATTGGTCCCTGGGATGAGGGGATTGTCCTATGATGAGAGGCTGAGTAAATTGCGCTTATATTCTCTGGAGTTTAGAAGAATGAGAGGTGATCTCATTGAAACATCCAGAAGATTCTGAAGGGACTTGGTAGGGTAGATGCTGAGAGTTTGGGCAGAATTTTATGTTCCGCATGTTTTAATAAATCCAACAGGGAATTCAGGGGAACTATTTCACTGAGTGAGTGGTGAGAACGTGAAACTTGCTACCACACATAGATGCATTTAAGTGGAAGCTACATAAACATGAGGGAGAAAGGATTAGAAGGTTATGTTTATAGGATGAGATGAAGAGGGGTGTGAGGATGCTCATGATGAGCAGAAATGACAGCCTAGTACAGTTGGACTGAATGGCCTGATTCTGTGTTGTATATTCTGTGTAAGGTGTACGACATAAAGTAGGGAATTTTGCTTACCTGTTGCAGTCCAGAGATATCATTTGGTCTCAGTGCAATGAATCATAGGGGTGAGTAGTGGTGTGATGGCAATGTCACTGAGCTACTAGCCCAGGGTTATTGAAGTGGGGGCATGGGTTGACATCCCACCATAGTAACTGGTTGAGTATAAAACTAGGCTCAGTAATGGTCACCATGACGATTATCATTGATTGTTGTAAAAACCCATCTGGTTCACTAGCATCTGTCAGAGCAGGAAATCTGTCATCCTTACCCAGTCTGGCCTACACGTGACCCACAGCAATATGGTTGACTTTTAACTGCCCTCTGAAATGGCCCAACAAGCCACTCAACTCAAGAGTAGTTAGGGATTGGCAACAAATGTTGGCCTTGCCAGCGACGCCCACATCCCATGAAAGAATAAAACAAATTCACAGAAGCTGCACTGTGAGCAGAGCAGACTCCCTCTGCTTTCTCATTTGCATAATCTAGACATACTCTTTATGCAGACTCACTTCCTGACTAGTTTATTAGATTCATACCTGGAATGAGCGGGTTGCCTTATGAGGGTAGGTTGGATAGGTTGTTTCCACTGGAGTTTAGAAGAGTGAGGGGTGACATGATTGAATTATATAAGATCCTGAATGGTCTTGACAAGGTGGACGTGGAAAGGATGTTTTCTCTTGTGGATGAGCCCAGAATTAAGGAGCACTGTTTTCAATTAGGGGTCATCCTTATAGGATAGAGATGGGGAGAAATTTATTCTCTCAGAGGATTGTGCGTCTTTGGAACTCTCTGCCTCAGAAGGCAGAGGAAGCGGAGTCACTGAATATTTTTAAGACAGAGGTAGATAGATTATTGTTAGGCAAGGGAATCGAAGGCTATTGGGGATAGATGGGAATGTAGAACTTGAAACACAAACAGATGAGCTGTCATCTTTTTGAATGGCAGAGCAGGCACGAGGGGCCAAATGGCCTACTTCTGCTAACATTTTGCATGTTCGTATGCTCGTATGACTGCTGGTGTCCCAGAGAGATCTGTGTCTGGAGAGGGATCTGTGCCAGGCCCTCAACGATTCACCATATTTATCAATGACTTTTAGATGACAGGATAGAGAGCCACATATCCAAGTTTGCTGATAACACAAAGATAGGCAGCATTGTTGGCTCTGCAGATGGAAATATAGAATTACAAAGAGGTTATTAACAGATTAACTGAATGGGCAAAACTGTGGCAAATGGTTTTCAATTTAGGCAGTTTGAGGTCATTCATGGGATGTGGGTGTCAGCTGCTCCTTGTGTGCAAACCTGTACTGCCCTTTGCATGTAAAAGTGCTTCTAAAACCAATAAGCCTTGATCTCGGAGGAACAAGAAACAAACAAGAAGGTCTGGCACAATGGGCCAAGATCAAGGCTTATTGGTTTTAGAAACACTTTTACATGCATAGGGCAGTACAGGTTTGCACACAAGGAGCAGCTGATGCCAGGTCAGTTTACTTTTAACTCTGAGATTGATAGATATTTGCAAATCAAAAGCATTAATAGATATAAGGCAAAGGCAGGAATGTGGAGTTAAGCTGCAGATCAGCCATGATCTTATCAAATGGCGGAACAGGTTCAAGGGGCCAAATGGCCTATTCCGTCTCCTAGGAGTGGGATTAACTTTCAAAGAGCATGATGTGCCAAAAGGCATCTTTTAGTGCCTTAAGATTCTTTGTATGTGTTCAATTGGTTAACAACAGAGTTCATCATTCTTTTAGTTTGTTTCTTGTTCCTCCATGGTGATTTGCCAAGCTGAAGCTTTGAGTCTGCCAAAATTGTGAGATCTTTCAACTTTACTGTTTTGCTATTTCTACACCATTCATAAGATTATTTGTAGCATCTATTTTTTTTCTACTAGATGTGACAGTTGACATTTACTGCAAATAAGTGTAAAGTGCCAGATAATAAGTCTGAATTACATTTCAGCTGTTATTGTTCTGTCTATTTGCAGATCCAATCACAGCTATTTTTCATTTTTAGGTCCCTGAATCTTTCCTCTGACTTAATTTTCCCCTAGTTTTGTATCATCTTTGAACTTGATCACTTTGTATTGAGCGTTTGGTAGTAGCTTTGTCAAAGCTTATCTGGAAGTCCCAATGCACCCCATTATGAGGCAAGCCTAAAGTATGAGACATCTGTGGCTCAGTTGGTAGCACTTGTGCTCCTAAACCATGAGATTCAGGTCCCAGTCCAGGACTAGATAGCTCTTCGAAAGAGTTTGTACAGGTTCAATGGGCTGAATGGTCTCCTTCTGTGCTATATGTTTATTATTCCCCTTTGATCATATTTCACTCTAATGACCACTTGACTTGGGGAGGCGATGGCGTAGTGATATTGTTACTGGACTAGCAATCCAGAGACCCAGGGTAATGCTCGGGTTCAAATCCTGCCATGGCAGATGGTGGAATTTAAATTCAATAAAAAACTGGGATTAAAAGTCTAACGATGATCAGAAAACCATTGCCGATTGTTGTAAAAACCCATTTGGTTCACTAATGTCCTTTAGGGAAGGAAATCTGCTGTTCTTATCTGGTCCGGCTGGCCTATATATGACTCCAGACCCAGAGAAATGTGGTTGACTCTTAAATGCCCTCTGAACAAGGGCAGTTTGGGATGGGTAATAAATGCTGGCCTAGCCAGCGACACCCACATCCAATGAATAAAACAAAAAACTACGATTTTCATATAATTCAATCAGGTCTCATTTGATTCATGCATGAAAATATGTCAAACTTTCAGACACAATTGATGATTCCTTGCTCTTACACCTGCAATCTTGTGCTCTCTAAGTATTGACATTGTGAATTGATAATTTCCATTCCCTTCGATATTGCTTTTCTAATTATACCTCTGGGAATCACTATCAGATGTTTCTTGATGTCAAAGCTACTGGATAAATAAAAAAAAAGCAGAGGCCATTCAGCTCAACATGTCTGTGCTGGCCCTCTGAAGGAACATTTCACCTAGTGCCACTCCCCTGTCTTTTCCCCATAGCCCTGCAAATGTTTCCTTTTCAGATAATTATCCATTCCCCTTTTGAAAGCCTCAATTGAATCTGCCTCCATCACACTCTCAGGCAGTGCATTCCAGATACTAACCACTTGTTGCGTGAAAAAGTTTCTCCTCATGTCGTCATTGCTTCTTTTGCCAATGATCTTAAACCTGTGCCCTCTGGTTCTCAGTCCTTCCAACAATGGGAACAGTTTCTCCCTATCAATTCTGTCCGGACCCCTCATGATGTCGAATGCCGCTAACAAATCCCCTCCCAACCTTCTCTTCTCCGAGGAAAACAGCCCCGACTTCTCCAAACTATCTATGTAACCAAAGTTCCTCATCCCCGGAACCATTCTCATGAATGTTTTCTACATCCTCTCAAGTGCCTTCATGTCTTTCCTAAACTAGACATAATACTCAAGTTGAGGCTGAATCAGCGTTTATACAGGTTTATCATGACTTCCTTGCTTTTGTAATCTATGCCCCTATAGATAAAGCCCAGGATGTTGTATGCTTTATTAATTGCACTCTCAACCTGTCCTGTCATCTTCAATGATTTGTGCACAAATGGCCCCAGTTCTCTCTGCCCCTGCAGCCCCTTTCAAATTGTACCCTTCATTTTATATTGTCTCTTCCTGTTCTTCATACCAAAATGAATCACTTCACCTAACACCGATCCCTGAGGAACTCCACTATAAACCTTCCTCCAGTCCAAAAATTCCATCTTGCTATTGTTCCTTTTATTCTATGAACTCTAACTTCGCTCACAAGTCTGTTGTGCGACACTTACAAATGCCTTTTGGAAGTCCATGTGTACCACATCAGCAGCATCGCCCTCATCAACCTTCTCTGTTACCTCTTCACAAAACTCCAGCAAGTTAGTTAAACATGGTTTTCCCTAACAAATCCATGCTAGCTTTCTTTAATTTACCTATATTTTCGACTTTTAACTTTGCCCTAAATTATTGTTTCTAGATGCTTCCTCACCACTGAGGTTAAACTGACTGGTCTGTAGTTGCTGGGCTTATCTTTACACCCTTTTTGAACAAGGATGAACATTTGCAATTCTCCAGTCTTCTGGAACCACCCCTGAGTCTAAGGAAGATTGGGAAATTATGGCCAGTGCCTCCATAATTTCCACTCTTATTTCCTTCAGTATCCTTGGAGGCATCACATTCAATCCTGGTGCCTTATTAACTTTAGGTACAGACAGTCTATCCAATACCTCCTCCTTATCAATTTTAAATGCTTCAATGCCTGAACTACCTGCTCTTTCACCATTACCTGTGCAGCATCATCTTCTGTGGTAAAGACAGATACAAAATTGTTCATTTAATACTTTAGCCAAGCCCCCTCCCTCCATGTGTAAATTCCATTTTGGGTCCCTAATCGGCCCCACTCCTTCTCTTATCACCTCTTTGCTATTTGTATGCCTACGGAAGACTTTTGGGTTTCCTTTTTCTGTCAGCTGTCAGACTCTCTCTTTATTTCTCTTAATTGCTTCTTCAATTCCCCTCTGAGACTTCTATATTTGGCCTGGTTCTCAATTCTATTATCCACCTGACATTCGTCAGAAGCACACTTTTTCTGCTTCATCTTAGTGGCTACCTCTTTCATCATCCAGGGAGCGTGAGGTTTGTTTGCCCTAACTTTCCTCTTTGTGGGAATATGCCATGACTTTCCTTGAGCTATCTCTTCTTTAAAGGAAGCCCATTTTTCAGTTACAGTACTGCCTGCTAACCTTTGATTCCAATTTATCTGGGCCAAGTCCTTTCCTTTCTCATCAAAGTTGTCTTTCTCCTGTTAATCATTCTTATTCTGGATTCTTTGTCCTTTTCCATAGCCAACCCAAACCCTTTTGATACAATAATCATTGTCCCCTAGATGGTCCCCTACTGGCACTTGATCCACTTGGCCCACCTCATTCCCAAGAACCAGGTCTAGCAATGCCTCCTTCCTTGTTGGATTGGAAGCACACTGCTGCTGAAATGTCTCCTGGCATACATTAAGAATTCTTGCCCTTCTCTGCCCTTCATACTAGTACTATCCCAGCCTAAATTTGAATAATTAAAGCCTGCCATTGTAAGTATTCTATAATTCTTTCACTTCTCTGTAATTTCCTTGCAAATTTGTTCCTCTACATCTTTCCCACTAGTAGGTGGCCTATAGACTACACCGAGCAATGTAATTGCACTTTTTTTCTTCCTTAGCTCTAGCCAAATAGATTCTGTCCTTGACCCCTTTGGAACATCTTCTCTCTCCAGGACTGCAATGTTCTCCTTAACCAACACTGCCAAGCCTCTTCATTTCCTTCCTTTCCTATCTTTCCCAAACACCTTGCACCCAAGAATATTAAATACCATGTCCTGCCCTTCTTTGAGCCAGATCTCTGCCATCACCACAGCATCATATTTCCCTGTGGCTATCTGTTGTTGATTTCATACCAGTGAGGGCCTGGTGATAATGGTGGGAAATTTAATATGGCTCAGTGAAACTCTTAGGAAGAAAACTAGGGGTGGGCATCTGTCTAATTTTACAGCAACCACTTAGAAGTTACAAAAAAGACTCTGATTAACTGTAACTTCTCTTCCCCCTCTGATACCGTTGGCCCCTTGAATACTTTTGTTCAAATCATAATTGTTGGTAACATCAGAGGAATTGTCTTCAAAAAGTCACTGAGCTTGACTGTCTGACAAGAATTAATTAAAATCAAAATTATAAGTGAGAAGCAGTGAAGCAAGGCAAGTTAATTACTAACTCTGCTGATAGTTCGATCTGTCAAGCGACTGTACTCAGTGGCTCATGCTGTCAGATGCATTAACTCCTTCAAGCCAACTACCCAGTTATGTCACTGGCATGCATTGTTTAAATGTGATAAAGGTGTGTCTGTTGTCACCATCACCTACATTAGGCTTGTCCAGCCCATGGCGCATGGGCCGCAGATGCCCCTCTATGTGGCCCACAGAGCAATTGTTGAAAATGTCGGTAAGGTGGGTCAGTGAGTTTGAAGATTTTTACAGGGGACTGCTCCTCCAATGACAGTCTGTTTCTCTTCCATGTTCGTTGCCGAGGGGCTCAATTGTGAGCCTATCAGCAGAAAACATGGGAGAGAAACAGGCTGTGATTGGAGGAGTAGCGAACGCTGACAACTGTGAGTATGTGAATATAGAGAGACTCTGGAGTGCATGTGGGGTCTCCGCTCACCACGCTTCCCAGTGGCTTTGGCTGTTTCCCCCCCCCCCCCACTCCTGGTGCTCTGGCCTTGCTCCAGCCGCATTCCACCGGTTCTCCCCGGGTTCCCCCGCTTCTCAGCGCTCCCCCTTGGCAGGCGCCTGCGTTCGGGCACCGCTAAGCCTCAGGCCTCGCTCCAGGTCTCTCTCCTGCTCTTCACCATCCCCTGCTACTGACTCCAGCTGATTTAGTGAGGGTGAGTGTGTGAGGGTGGCTGAGTGAGTGGGTGGGTGTGAGGAGTGAACATGTATGTGGGTGTGAGCAGTGATTGTGTGTGTGTGTGTGTGTGTGTGTGGGGTGATCATGTGTGTGTGTGTGTGGGGTGATCGTGTGAGTGTGTGTGTGTGTGGGGTGATTGTGTGTGTGTGTGGGGTGATCGTGTGTGTGTGTATATGTGTGTGTGTGGGGTGATCGTGTCTGTGTGTGTGTGTGTGGGGTGATTGTGTGTGTGTGTGGGGTGAGTGTGTGTGTGTGTATGTGTGTGTGTGTGTGTGTGGGGTGATCATCTCTCTGTGTGTGTGTGGGGGGTGATCGTGTGTGTGTGTGTGTGTGTGGGGTGATCGTGTGTGTGTGTGTGTGTGTGTGCGTGTGGGGTGATCGTGTGTGTGTGTGTGTGTGTGTGTGTGGGGTGATCGTGTGTGTGTGTGTGTGTGTGGGGGGTGATTGTGTGTGTGTGTGTGTGTGTGTGGGGTGATCGTGTGTGTGTGTGTGTGTGTGTGTGTGTGTGTGGGGTGATCGTGTGTGTGTGTGTGTGTGTGGGGTGATCGTGTGTGTGTGTGTGTGGGGTGATCGTGTGTGTGTGTGTGTGTGTGTGGGGTGATCATGTCTGTGTGTGTGGGGTGATCATGTGTGTGTGTGTGTGTGTGTGTGTGGGGGGGGTGATCATGTCTGTGTGTATGTGTGTGTGTGCGTGTGTGGGGTGATCGTGTGTGTGTGTGTGTGTGTGTGTGTCTGTGTGTGTGTGTGGGGTGATCGTGTGTGTGTGTGTGTGTGTGTGGGGTGATCGTGTGTGTGTGTGTGTGTGTGTGTGTGGGGTGATCGTGTGTGTGTGTGTGTGTGTGTGTGTGTGTGGGGTGATCGTGTGTGTGTGTGTGTGTGTGTGTGGGGTGATCGTGTGTGTGTGTGTGTGTGTGGGGTGATCGTGTGTGTGTGTGTGTGTGTGTGTGGGGTGATCGTGTGTCTGTGTGTGTGTGTGTGTGTGTGGGGTGATCGTGTGTGTGTGTGTGTGAAATTAATCCCACTTCAATAACATTAAAAATTGACCAAACAAAATTAAATCAAAATACGAGGAAACGTGACACCAAAAATAATGATAACATAAAAACAGAAAGTGCTGGAAAAACTCAGTGGCCTGAGTTTTCCAGCCCCTCACGCCAGCGGGATCCTCCGGTCCCACCAATGTGAATGGAGATTTCAGTGGTTCGCTGCCCCCCCCACCACCCCGGGGGAACCCGCCCCTGTAGAGGCTGGGAAATTCCAGCCAGCTGGTCTGGCAGCATCTGTGGAGAGAGATTCAGAGCTAACGGCTGGGATTTTCCATTCCCGCCAGCGTCGGGCATGTTTGGTGGCATGGGCGGACAATATGGCGCAATCGGTTTCACGATGGCGTGAAACGATTTCGCGATCACGCACTCAGCTCGCCGATGATGGCCCGCGTTCTCTGCCATTGGATGCCGTAATACATCAGCAAATCATTATAAAGCCTGCCCGCCGGAATTATCCCCCCCTGCTGGATCCTCCGTCCATGTTGGCGGGAAAACACACTGACGTGTTTCACAACAGCACATAAGCGACGTGCGCTTGGTGGGCTGTACTGCGCCCGGGACTTCAAGGTTTGTTTGCCTACCTTGCTTCGGGCAGCACTCGCAGCCATCAGCGCCAGGCTTCACAGGCAGCACCACATCACTTTTAGGGGGTCTCATGGCAGGTCTCTACTTACCAGATCAACCATATGTTGGTGGCTTTTCAATAGCTACAGGCCTAGGGTTTGCTTGGGGAAGAGGGAGAAGTGGCCAAATGGACATGTGAGTGTATGTGTGAGAGAGTGAGTGGTGATGTCCCTTGAGCTGGCAGTGAGTGAGATGCCAGTGAATGTGTGATGGGCTTGTGAGTGTGTGAGTTTAGAGTGATGAGATGGTTGCCTTATCCTGGCTGCACACATGAGATCATTCATCCTCTATGTACACTGGATGGCCAACCTCTTCTGTGCAGCATTGGCACTGACCACCGCTGCCATCGCCTGACAAACTGGAGTGGTAATGTTGCTGCCCCTCCCGTGGCCAGGGCAGGGGTAGAGGACATCACAGCGGGCCTCCGTGGCATCCAAAGGGCACTTGAGGGCTGCAGTCTTCTTGCCTTTTGGGGCCATGTCTTCTTTGCTGCAGCCCTGGGCTGGAAGCACTGTGCGCGGCTGTATTTTAAATGTGGTGCCTGGAGTGATGAAGCAGCGAGGTGATGGTGTGGCAGGCGAAATGAAGCCTGCCTACCATGGAAATGGCGTGTTTCCTGGGAATGCATAAATAATGTGATGGGTTTGGGATGATACAGCGTGAAAACCCGCCATTGCGGCCGGTGGGTAACTTAGTGCGAATCTGGGACGATTCCGCCCATGGTGTAATTTTTCCATTGAACTCTCTGTTTGATGATTTATTAAAGTATGAGATGTGGGAAGACAGGTTGGTTAACACGCTGAGCGGGCTGAAGTCAGAGATCCATGTGTTAAAAACTCCAAGAATATAGTCAACATGAATGCCTGAGGCCACTTCTCTCCCTTCCCCAAGCAAGTCCTAGCCCTGCAGCCATTGAAAAGCCACCCCCATATGGCTGGTCTGGTAGGTAGAGACCTGCCCATGAGCCCCAGTAAAAGTGATGTGGTGCTGCCTGTGAAGCCTGGCGCTGATGACTGCGAGTGCTGCCCGAAGCAAGGTGGGTAAACAAACATTGAAGTCCCGAGTGAAGTGCAGCTCGCCAAGTGCCCGCCTTATACATGCTGTTGTGAAACACGTCGGCGTGTTTCCCCACTGACGTGGGCAGACGATCCGGCGAGGGGTTGAGGGGTGGGGGGAATAACTCCGGTGGGCTGGCCTTATAATGAAAGGTTGATGTATTACAATGAAGTTTCTGCCGTCCGATGGCAGGGAACCCGGCCTGCTATTGGCAGGTGGAGTGGACGATCGCAAACTGGTTTCATGACGTCGTGAAACCGATTTTTGGCCTTCTCGCCATATTGTCCGCTCGCTCCACTGAATACGCCTGACGCCGAGGGGCACGGAAAATCCCAGGCCATGTTTTAAAGCGGGTACAATTTTTTCTCCCGGGTTTGCTCACAGGATATTTGATGTTAGTTACCTCAGCAATGGATATTTGATCCTCTCCAAGTTTTCCCTGTAGCCATTGCTCGTCACTGGATGCTCCAACGTGTTTATGCTCAGATATCAGCTTTGGCCCGGTTAGCTGTGCTTCTTCTCTGTCAGTCAGGGGGTGGAGGGTCAGAGGGTCAGAGGGTAATACCCACTTCAGATGTGTTTTCTTTTAGATTGGTTGCCAGATATGAAAAGTAAATGTATTTCTAATTTCTTGCCAAATCTAGGGCCTATTTGCTTAACTGATCAGTACCAATTCTTTCTGTACCTCTATGCTACAAATGTCTCATCCCTTGGTATTCTGGATTGTTCCCATTCTAATGCTTCACCTTTTTATCTTAAAATTGGAAATATTTTATGCAGTGACTCGGCACAGCCTGATTAGAAAGGGCCATTCTCCTGCCTTATATGGATCACTGCCAATGGCAACTTTTATTTCATTGCTGTCGCTATTGTCTTTGTGTGTGGGAATCCCCAGGTTCTCAGTTGCTTGGGTATATTGTTTACACATGAACACTACCGCTGACTCATTGTTTTGTTCTGTGACCAATGCTGCAGTGACTCAAATGTTCAAACTTAATCCAGCAAGTCATTGAATTAGGTGGTGACAGGGAAAATAAACCTTAGGACGTTGGAAACATGGGAACAGGAGGAGGTCATTCAGGCCCTTGTGCCTGTTCCACCTTCAATTATTTCATGATTGATCCATATCTTGACTTCATCCATCAACCACACACACCTCCCCCCACACCCCTCCCCCCCACCCCCAGCTTCGTTCCCTAACACTTAATACCCTTACCTAACAGAAACCTGTCAATCTCAGTTAGGAAATTTACAATTGACCCTCCTGGTCTCAACGGCTGTTTGACAGAGAGAGTTCCAGATTTCCACTACCCTTTGTATGAAGAAGTGCTTCCTGATGTCACCCCTGAATAACCTGGCTCTAATTTTAATGTTGTGACACCCTGTTCTGGACTCCTCCCATCGGGGAGAAATAGTTTCTATCGGCCTACCCTATCCAGTTCTTAAATCAGCTTAAACATCTCGATCAAATGATTCCTCAACCTTGTATACTTGTGAGAATACGAGTCCAGTGTGTGCGACATGTTGTCACAGTCAAACGTTATCTCCCTACCTACACCTGTGAATTGAATGGTAGCTGTTAATTGTTGGAATTATATATGATCTGTGACTATTTGCTCGCTCAGTTTCTATGTAGTTGCTTGAATGAGTAAGCTGCGGTTCCCATGTTTTTTTTAAGCAGAATATCATAAGATTTTTCATGGCTTTGTTATGGCCATTTCTGGTGGTTTATTAAAAATATTGTGGACCATTTCACCAGCGTATGGCAGTAGCCTGATGAAATTCATTCTTTGCCTATTATGTTTGTAGCAGTAAGAAATCTGATACTTTGAAATATCAGCTTGCCAACTGTATCAGCACTCACTATGACATGCATAGTTCTACTGCACTGAGAAAACGCTAAGATAATGGCTCTCCTGTGAGGGTAAATGTTCAAATCGTAGCTTGTCAGTCATGTAAATGCTGCTTTACATTTCACAAAGTAACGGTCATTTGGTCTTCTTAAGATAGTCCTCTGTCTGTTTTTTTTTCAAAGTATCTGATTTTAAATGGGTTAATAGCTTTGTTAAAATACTAGTGTCAGATGAACATGCTACGTTTCATCTGTGGATATTGGCAACATAAAGTTTTAGGTTGATAGGTTCGTTATGCTGGCTGTAATAATAATGTGATAGCTTATCTGTCAGATTTTAATTCACAACCTAATCTTCTGACTGGCAACGAGTTAGAAAGAGCCTGCGCAGACATTCCACTAAATTTGAAACAAGACAGAATCTGACAACTCATATGTTGAGCTGATTAGTTTCTTCAGTTGTGCTGAAAGCAAAACACTTTTGATTGAGAACGTAACTATATGGATCTGACATGTCTTGTCATTTGGCTGCTGGTGGTTACTGTTTACAACAATCCAGGTAATTAGGAATCCGATTGATGGACTCTTCTACGTCACGATGGGAAACATACTGGCACATTTATAATGAACTTGTCATAAGCTTGTGTTGATAGTTCTTAGTGTTTTATCACTTGCAACCGGCAAATGATAACTAGTTCCACATTAACACACTGTGAGAAAATTTTGACATGTCAATGAATGCTGTTATTTTATAATGGAGTATCCAATCATACATTTGGTTAAGCTAATAGCGACAACACCACCCATGTTGTGGCAATTAACTTGATAAGCACTTGATATCCACCATTTCCAACTCCAAACACACTATGGCTACAGTGCACACAATCCACAGAACTCATCAAAGGCTCTTGAAAGCTCTCATTCCCTTATAATCTTCTAATCAACACCTCCCAATATTGCAGCCTCTGCCACCTAGAAGACAAGGGCAGCATGGGAACACCATCACCTGCAAGCTCTCCTCCACGTCATACACCATCCTGACTTGGAAATATATCGCCGTTCCTTCACTGTCGCTGGGGAAAAATCTTGGAACTCCCTCTCCAACGGCACCGTGGGTGTACTTTCACCACATGGACTGCAGCGGTTCAAGATGAGGGCTCACCAAAATATTCTTAAGAGCAACTAGAGATAGTCAATAAAGTGGCACTCAAGTCCCAGGAGTGAATATATATTATACATACTTAAAAATGATATCACCATGAATGATAAGTCTGACAATGTTGTGGGGAGGGAAAACCATCAATCCCACTTCCTCTCCAAGCCACTTACCATCTTGAATGTTCAGTTCCTTTATTGTCACTGGGTCGATATATTAGAATTTGCAAAATGACGGTATTGTGGGAGCACCATTACCACAAGGATGGAAGTGATTCAAAGGAAAGTTCCACCACCAACATCCCAGGACAAGTGGTGATGGGCAATGAATAGGACTGAGTCATCACCGTCCACACCCTGAGGACATACATATAAAATAGACCTAAATCAAATTACCACAGATAATGGCAAACTGAAACAAAACACCTTTAATAATTGAGTTCTGTTATAGTTCAGGTGGAAATGAATATTAGTAATTCAGCAGAACGAATCTGAACCCCCTGACATTCAAGTTGAGGGGTGAGGTGTGACGCTGCAATGGTCCCTGTTTGTCCGTGACCTGCCTATAAAAGCTTTCCTCATGTGTGCTGTCAACTGTTCCTTTCCCACTCTGGAACAATGTTTGGATTTCCAAATCTGTTCTGGTCTTATCTGCTCCTAGTTTTTATTCCAGCCCATGATCGGGAACAGTTCAAGTGACTAGCTTTATTAAATGAGACCCATTCCCCTATCAGTCCTGGCAGATATGATGGCCAACTGAAGGAGTTTTTAATTAGGAGAGATTAACATCTTTATAAAACAGAGATGAGTGGTCAACGTTGTGGTCAGTTATAAGGGCTAGGCTTTGTTTTCTTAATGTTTGATTCTATGCTGGTAATGGGTTTTGTTGGTTTGGGTAGTGCTGATTGGCGATTTATGAGGTTTCATTTGGAATCAATCTCTGGTTCGCCCCATCAGTAGAATGGCTCTTGGATGCGGGAAGGTAAACAGAAGAAATGAAAACATCAGAAAGAAACATAAAACACAGAACAAATGGCCTCTGTGACGGGGCAGACCACTAATGAAGGGACTGCATGGTCAGAGGAAAAGAAAATTAAATTGGGAATATTTTCTACCAAGTAGATGATTTTCAGGAGCGTACCAACTGCTCTGAAGATAGCAATCCGCCTAAAAAGTTACACGTGCATTCTGCTGTCCCATGAACAGCCTGAAATCCTCAGGAATAAGATGCAGTTGTGTCCCAGTTTTGCTGATTGCAAATCTACTCCTGTCATCAGTTACATTATGTTTCACTTTCAACTCAATGACCCACATTGCTATATTCACATTCTCTCTTTTCAAGCTTATAAATGTCAAAAAAAAAGGTTCAAAGTAATTTTTTTCCCATCCTTTGTGAGGAAGAGTTAGCACAATTTACTCTTATTGTGCAGCATGCCTACCTCGCTAGTGCAATTGTGCAGTTAACATTGTGAGGTACATCATTATTAGATAAAATCCAGGCAGTTCCCGAAATCAGGAAGAAAATTAATAAACAGACTTCCTGGAATCAAGAAAAAAAAGCCATGCTTTTCCACTGGACAATGTGAGTGGCGACATGTGCCCACACAGGACCTCTGCTCCATCAATGTCCATGGGGCCAGGGAGGCGATCTCTTGATTAACATACAAATGCCAACCATCTGCACTACATGGTGAGGATTTAAAGAGACCATCTTGGCCCAGATGCCCATAAAGGTTTAATGTGGAAACTCTTTGCCTCCCTTGTAAATGTAAATACAAACATCTTTAGGATGCCAGGCCATGATCCAAGCCTTGAGGCCCAGGTGGGCGCCCTGATTGGGCAACTTGAAGGGAGATGGTGGTAATATCACTACACTAGTAATCCAGGGACCCAGGCTAATGCTCTGGGGGCATGGGTTCAAATCCCACTTTGGTAGAATTTGAATTATATTAATAAAATCTGGAAAATAAAGGTAGCCTCCATAATGGTGACTACAATAATTACCATCAATTGTCATAAAAACCTAGCTGGTTCACTAATGTCCTTTGGGGGAGGAAACCTGCCATCTTTAACTGGTCTGGTCTACATGTGACTTCTGACCTACAGCAATGTGGCTGACTCTTAACTGCCCTCTGAAATGGCCCAGCAAGCTACTAGGTCCAAGGGCAATTAGGGATGGGCAACAAATTCTGGCCTTGCCAGTGATGCCCACATCCCATGAAAGATTTAACAAAAAGTCCCTTGTAGACTTTCTGTCAGCATGCAGACTATTTCCCACGATGTTCTGCATTCCAATGAAGCAGGGCACATCAGAACTACTAGCACATGGAATGCACCAGAAACTCAACTGGACCAGCCACATAATTGCTGTGACTACAAGAGTAGTTCAGATGCTGCATATCCTGTGGTGAGTGACTCACCTCCTGAGTCCCCAAGGACTCTCCAACGCTTACAAGGCATTAGTTGGGAGTGTGGTGGAATACTCTCCATTTGTTTGGATGGTTTCATATGCAGTCACACTCAAAACTCAAGAAGCTCAATACCATCCATGACAAAGCAGCCTACTTAATCGGCAATCCATCCAGCACCATAAGTAACATTCTCTCCACTATCGATGCACAGTGCCAGCTTTGTGTACAATGTAGAGGATGCACGACAGCAACTTGCCAAGACTTCTTTGACAGCATCTCCCAAACCCACGACCTCCACCACTTAGAAGGACACAGGCAGCTAGCACATGGGAACACCACCATCGCCAAGTTTTCCCACAAGCCACACACCATTTTGACTTGGACATATATCAGGGTTCCTTCGTTGTCACTGGGACAAACCCACTACCTAATAACTCTGTGGGAGTACCTTCACCACACAGGCAACAGTGGTTCAAGAAGTAGGCCCACCACCTTCGCAAGGGCAACTTGAGGTGGACAATACCTGCTAGCTTTGCCAGTGATGCCCACATCACAAGAATTCATTGAAACAACAAGGGGCCTCTGAAAATGGTCTTTAAACCCGCTGCCAAGGGGTGCATGAGAACATGTTGCGGGTACAGAACAATTCAATTCTAGCACCTCCCAATATGCCACACAATCTAATTTGTTTTGTAAGGCTAGCCTTTAAAAAGGGTGAGGATACTGACAAATCCATAAAACCTCTCTGTAAATGCATCATGTCAATGTGAATGAATTCAAACTATTGCATAACACAACAGATGTAAGAGGATGTGGCAGACATATGTCCAAGCATTCATCTTCGAGGGTTCAAATGAACATTAGTCCTGCAGATATTTAAGTATCAGATGCTGAGCGCTCAAAAAAGAAAGTGATGCGGAGCAATTGCTGGACCTAACCTCATCCATCACACACGCACGTTTATCCACTGTGGTTTCTGCATCCTTCCAATGAACTGCCAATGCCCAGCATGAATTAGCAGTAATCGACCCTGGGGACTGCTTTCTGCAAACTTTTAATGGCATTTATGGTGCCGGCAGATGTTAAAGTTGGCAGGGAACATAAAAGTGACAGTTGCTTTCAGGGCTACTCTTAGTACTTCTGCCCTTTATAATGTACAAGGAAGATCCTTGTAGAAATTTGCTTGCAGATGGTGAAACAGACTTAAAGCCGTGATAATTACCTGGAAATAGAAACTTGTACCATTTTCCACTGGTTATTATGAGCACACAGCACTCATTTCTTGATCTGGAGTTATTACGATGCCAAGGTGATGCTGAAGCAGGGAAAACAAATGAGCCAATGTATTTATGCTGATAGGGCTAGATGAAGTAAGGTGGGATGAGGATGGTGTGGCGCTTAAACAGTACAGATCAGATGGGCCAAATGGTGCTGTAAGCTCTAAGTAATCCTAATAATTCTAGGTAATGATCTTTTTTTTAAAAATGATTTTCTTTGAGGGATACATGTTAGGGAGGAGACTGGTGGCTCTCTTAGAAATTCTGCTCTATGCTAATAAATAAATACCAGGATCAGCATTTTTGAATCTCTTCAATCTAACTTCATAGATTCAAGGACACCCTTATCAAGCATCCATTACCCCTGTGCCCACTAACTTATATTTGCTCCCAGTATGGCAAAGTCTCAATTTTAAAACACTCATTCTTGTCCTCAAATCATAGAATCATCAAATGGTTATCACACAGAAGAAGGACATTCAGCCCACTGTGCCCATTCTGGCTCTCTGCAAGGGCAACACACCTTGTGCCGCTCCTCAGCCTTTCCTCCATAGCCCTGCAATTTTTTGCCTCTTCAGGTGCTTATCCAACTCCCTTTTGAAAGCCACGATGGAATCTGTCTCTGCCTCACCCTGAGACAGTACATTCCAAATCCTAACCACTCTCTGTGTAAAAAAGTTTTTCCTCATGATATTTTTGGTTCTTTTGCCATTCACCTTAAACCAGTGCCCTCTGGTTCTCCCTTCTGCCAATGGGAATAGTTTCTCCCTATCTACTCTGTCCAGAGCCTTCATGATTTTGAATGCCTTTATTAAATCTCCTCTCAACCTTCTCTTCTCTAAGTTGAACAACCCCAGCTTCTCTCACCTTTCCACATAACTGAAGACCCTCAATCCTGGATTCATTCTCGTAAAGCATTTTTGCATCCTCTCTAATGCCTTTACATCCTTCCTAAAGTGTGGTGCCCTTCATCCCTTCATGGGCTCTCTGCTGCCTATCTCTATAACCTCCTGCAGCCCTGCAACCATTTTGGTTCTCTCCAATTCTGGTCTCTTGTGCATTTTCTGACTGTCATCACCTCAGCATTGGCGACTGAGCCTTCAGCTGAGCCCCAAGATCTGGAATTCCCTTGATAAACTGATCCACCTCTCTCTCCTCCTTTAAGATGCTCCTTTAAACCTACCTCTTGGGCCAAGCTGTTGGTCACCTGTCTTAACATTTTCCCATCTGAATCTGTGTCAAATTTTGTTTGAGCATGCTCCTGTGAAGCATCTTGGGACACTTTACTATGTTAAAGGCGCTTTATAAATACAAGTTGTTGGTGTAAAATAAAAAGCATTAATGCCTTAATTTCTAAAATCAGAACGTATTCCAACTCATCTTGCCAATATACATACACACATCCATCCAGCAGAGGATTTTACCCAATTTTTGCAGCTAACACAACAAGAAATTTATATTTTATCTGATTTGCCAGCTAATTTCCTAGCCTTTAGCATAACCGCAGTATAAGTTCAAGTGAATTTTAGTAGCATAAACCTTTAAATTATCCTTTGCAAAGCTTGGCTTTCAAACAATGACTGGATTTATTTTTGAAATGCGCCTACCATTTCCTTAGCAACATTAGCCCTGTTTATTTTAAATTGATTGATATTGCTGTTAAATTGGAATTTCACATGGAACCCAGTAAGCTATCATGCCCATAATTGTGCCTCTGTACAAAATTTTAAAAAACACCAAAAGTAAATGTAACTCTAAAGAATCAGAAAGAACCTATAGCCCAAGCCATGCCTTCATTGAACTTTCCATTCCTCAGTCAGTTCCATTCTGTTAATTTGATCTTCTTAGGCAGCACTTTCCAAACCCATGGCCGCTACCATCTAGAAGGACAAGGGCAGCAGACACAAGGGAACACCACCACCTGGAAGTTCCCCTCCAAGCCACTCACCATCCTGACTTGGAAACATATCGGCCGTTCCTTCACTGTCATTGGGTCAAAATCCTGGAACTCCCTCCGTAACAGCACTGTGGCTGTACCTACACCACATGGACTGCAGCGGTTCAAGAAGGCAGCTCGCTACCCCCTTTTCAAGGGCAACTAGGGATGGGCAATAAATTCTGGCCAAGCCAGCGATGGCCACATCCCATGAATGGATTAAAAAAAACTTAAGAGTTCTAAGGCATAGGAACGCCCTTGTTTTTTCTGCACTGAATTCTCTAAAAGGCACTAGTGTGCTTTTGAAATAATGCATAGAGCTGAATTCTGGATGGAAGATGTGCCATTTCCCAATGTGTGCGCAGCTGAGAAACCAAGAACTCACCCTGTGGAGTTCAAATAACCTATGATTTATAATCAAATGCTGCCTTGGGTCTATTCTCACTGGTAGAAGGGAATGTGACAAATCTTTGTTTTTGTTTCCTTTTTTTTTGCTGGTTCATTTATTTCTAGCTTATTTCTTTAGTTCTTGGATGTGGAAAGGACGTTTCTCCTTGTGGAAGGATCTAGAACTAGGGGTCACTGTTTAAAAATAAGGCAGAGCTGAGGAGAAATTCTTTCTCTCAGAGGGACATGAGTCTTTGGAACTCTCTTCGTCGAAAGGCAGTGGAAGCAGAGTCTTTGAATATTTTTAAGGCAGAGGTAGATAGATTCTTGATAAGCAAGGGGATGAAAGGTTATCAGGGTAGGTGAGAATGTGGAGTTGAGGTTACAATCAGAGCAGCAATGATCTTATTGAATGGCGGAGCAGGCTCGAGGGGTTGAGTGGCCTACTCCTGCTCCGAGTTTGTATGCTCGTATGTTTATTCCTTTACTTTGTATTTGGATGGCTGTTATCCAGCCATTCACACCTTGTCTAGACACATCGCTTGTTTCGTTACCCATTACTGGTCCCTTTGGCTTTTGTACCATGAAACCTTTCCTCACTTAATTTCTCCTGCCCTCCCCCATATCACCGGGCTTCCTCTTTGTTCTCCCCCTTTCCCTTTGTGCTTGCTCAACACCCATTACAATTCTATCTTTCCTCAGTTGTGGTGAAGGGTCATCATCGACCTGTGCTGCCAGACCTGCTGACTTTATCCAGAATTTTCTGTTCTTTTTACAGACTTACACATGTTAACCTGTTCAACTTTTACAAGTCCTTTATTGCTGGAATATGACAGATGATGGTTCTCAATGACACTGGAAGTTTATTGGTTATATCCAGCATCATTGGGCAATGTGCTGCCCTAACTTTGAGCAGCAGACGTATTGAGCTCATCCCAAGCATGAGAAGCAGGTAACTGGACTTTCTTTTTGAAAATATGCCGGTTAGGTGAATGAGCTCCCTGTGAATCTGTTCAGCAGCTAAGTTCTCCATCTAGCTAAACGCGCCTCTTTAAATTACTTCTCTTTAAGCAACACCAGGCACATTTTTGGTATGGAATACCATCATATGATTTCATAGAATTACACAGAATTTACAGCACTAAAACAGGCCTTCCAACCCAACTGTGCTGTGCCGTTGCTAATGCTCCATTGGAGCCTTCCCCCACTCTACTTAACCTAACTCTATCAGCATCACCTTCCTCCCTTTTTCTCCAGTGCCTCCACGGTCTCACCCCTCCTTATCTCAGTAACCTCCTTGAGTCCTACAATCCTATCCAGCTGCCCCTGAAACTCATCTATGCCATTTACCTCAATTACCCCATGGGGTAGCGAGTTACGTATTCTAACAACACTCTGGGTAAAGAACTTTCTCCTGAATTCCTTATTGGATTTAGTGGCTATCTTATACTTATGACCCTTGGTTTTAGGCTTTCCCATGAGTGTAAACATTACAACAAAAGAATGAGGAGCAGGAGTAAGCCATTATGGCCTCTTGAGCCTGCTCCACAATTCAATGGATCATGGTTGAACATCAACTCTACTTCCTCACCCTATCCCCATATCCCTCGATTCACTTGGTGCCCTAAAATCTTTTGATCTCAATCTTGAATATACTTAATGATGGAACATTCACAGCTCTCTGAGGTAGAGAATTCTCCTCAGTGAAAAAATTTCTTCTCATCTCTGTCCTAAATGGCCAACTCCTTATACTGAAACTATGATCCCTAGTTCTAGGCTCTCTAGCCAAAAGGAACAGCCTCTAAGCATCTCCCCTGTCAAGCCTTCTAAGGATTCTATACTTATCAATGAGATCGCCTCTCATTTTTTTAAACTCTAGAGAATATAGGCCCAATTTGGTGGTGTGGATGTAGAGAAGATGTTACCGCTGTGGGGACAAAAACTAGGAGCCATAAGTATAAGCCCATCACTAATAATGGGCAGCTGGTGGTATAGTGGTATTGCCACTGGGCTGGTAACACAAAGATATAGGGTAATGCTCTGGGGACTTGGGTTCGAATCCCACCACAGCAGATGGTATTATTTGAATTTTTAATAAAAATCTGTATTTTTAATGATAACCTTGAAACCATTGCCGATTGTCGTAAAAACCCATCTGGTTCACTAATTTCCTTCTGGGAAGAAAATCTGCCGTCTTCACCAGGCCTGGCCTACATGTGACTCCAGACCACAGACTCTTAACTAACCTCTGAACAGGGCAATTATGGATGGGCAATAAATGCTAGCCTAGCCAGTGACACCCACATACCATGAATGAATAAATCAATCAATCAATGTTTCGTCATAAGACACCTCTTTCATCCCAGGAATCAATCTAGTGAGCCTGCATTGCACCCCCTCTAAGGCAAATTCATCTTTCCTTAAGTAAGGTGAGCATAACTGTACAGTCTCCTCCAGGTGTGGTCTGATCAAAACCCCAAGACTCCCTTACTCTTACACTCTTACCTCCTTGCAGGTTAACGCACTATTTACCTTCCTAATTGCTTGCTGTGCCTGCATGTTAGCTTTCCGTGTACAAGGACATTCATATCCCTGTCAATCCCAACCTTTACTCACCTCTCACCCTCCAAAAAATGATCTGCATTTCCATTCTCGTACCAAAGTAGATTATTTTACACCTCCCTGCATTATGCTCCATCTGCCAACGTCTTGCCCAATCATTTAACTGGTTTATATCTCTTTGCGGCTTCTTTATTTCCTCCTCACAGCTTACCTCCCCACCAAGCTTCCTAACATCAGCAAACTTGGATATATTATGCTGGGCCCCCTCATCTAACTCATCGATATGGATTATAAATAGCTGAGGTTCAAGCAACCATCATGGCGACACTTCACTAATTAAACCATGCTGTCCTGAAAAATTACCTGTTATTCTTACTGTCCCTTTACTGCCTGTTAATCAGCCCTCAAACGATGTTCATATATTAGCCCCAGCCTTTAAGGATCAAGGATTCCTAATTACGCTATTCAATAACATACTTTAAACCTTATAAATCAGTAAAGGGAACAGCCAGTGATTTCCTGGGATCTTTGTAAAAAAATCAGTAGATCAATGGCTTGCTCCAGCACGGTTGTACTGTGAGATGGGAGGCCATTTGCTGGATTTTTCTGTCACGGCTTGACAGCCCTCCATTTTATTGCCATTTGAAATAAATCCCAGGCACTAACCCTGCCTGGTGCTCAATCAATAACACCTAAAACAGATGGACAAAAAAAGAAAATTGGTTTGGCCGAAGTGTAATGGTGCACCGCCCATTTATGCTGGAGCACTTGGGGGAGGAAAATCACCCCTGTTTTCTTCCCATCTATTTTGCTGATTTGTCTGTCACAAATCTGGGAAGAAAAGCTCTACTTGCTTCAGTAACTGCAGCTTGACATGATTCCATTTAATCTGCTACAGCAGATGTCCTGGCTTGCAGTCAATAATGCAGTAGATACACTTTCAAGTCAGCCTGTTACTGGAAAGGAACATATCAAAAGAAATGTAATCTGACTGACAATTTATCTACCATGTTTCACACATTATAATCTCCTCTCTTCAGCAACATATGAAATGGCCTAATTCTTCAAGTGTTGTTTTAAGCACAGCAAAACACCTTCATGTGCTGAATGGCCCAGTGCAGATTTCAACAGATTTGCAGGGTCAACAATATACCCTGGAGTAAAGATAGAATTGCTGGGATGATTTTCCTCATCCTCATATCTCACGTGGGGGCAGTGTCTGAAAGATTGGGTTACGAACATAGGCACATGGGGAAAGACCCTGTACTCCATCTAGCCTGTCCCACGCATCACGATACAGGCAAACCATTCTAGAGATGTCCTTTAGGGAAGGAAATCTGTAGTCCTTACCTGGTCTGGCCTACATGTGACTCCAGACCCACAGCAATGTAGTTGACTCTTAAATGCCCTCTGAAATGACCTAGCAAGTTACTCAGTTGTATCAAACTACTACAAAATCACAAAAAAGGAATGAAACCAGACGGACTACCCGGCATCAACCTAGGCACCGGAAATGACAATGGCAAACTCAGCCCTGTTGACGTTGCAAAGTCCTCTATACTAATACCTGGGGGTTAGTGCCAAAAATTTGGAGAGCTGTCTCACAGACTAGTCAAGCAACAGCCTGACATAGTCATCCTCATGGAATCATACCTTACAAGTAATGCCCCAGACACCATCATCACCATCGCTGGGTATGTCCTGCCCCAGCAGAGGTGGCAGCACAGTGGTATACACTCGGGAGGGAGTTGGCCTGGGAGTCCTCAACATCGTCTCTGGACCCCATGAAGTCTCATGGCATCAGGTCAAACGTGGGCAAGGAAACCTCCTGCTGATTACCATGTACCGCCCTCCCTCAGCTGATGAATCAGTGCTCATCCTTGTTGAACAGTACTTGGAGGAAGCACTGAGGGTGGCAAGGGTGCAGAATGCACTCTAGGTGGGGGACTTCATTGTCCATCACCAAGAGTGGCTCGGTAGCAACACTACTGACTGAGTTAGTCGACTCCTAAAGGACATAGCTTCTAGGCTCGGTCTGCGGCAGGTGGTGAGGGAACCAGCAAGAGGGAAAACCATACTTGACCTCATCCTCACCAACCTGCCTGCAGTAGATGCATCTGTCCTTGACAGTATCGGTAGGAGTGACCACCGCGCAATCGTTGTGGAGACGAAGTCCCGGCTTCACATTGAGCTTACCCTGCATCATTTTGTGTGGCACTACCACCGTGCTAAATGAGATAGATTTAGAACAGATCTAGAAACTCAAGATTAGGCATCCATGAGGCACTGTGGGCCATCATCAGCAGCAGAATTGTACCCAAATACAATCTGTAACCTCATGGCCCAGTATATCCCTCACTCTACAATTACCATCAAGCCAGGGGATCAACCCTGGTTCAATGAAGAGTGCAGGAGGGCATGCCAGGAGCAGCACCAGGCACACCTAAAAATGAGGTGTCAACCTGGTGAAGATATAACGCAGGACTACTTGTGTGCCAAACAGCATAAGCAGCAAGTAATAGGCAGAGCTAAGTGATCCCACAACCAACGGATCAGATCTAAGCTCTGCAGTGCTGCCACACCCAGTTGTGAATGGTGGTGGACAATTAAACAACTCACTGGAGGAGGAGGCTCCACAAATATCCCCATCCTCAATGATGGAATAGCCCAGCACATCAGTGCAAAAGATAAGGCTGAAACATTTGCTACAATCTTCAGCTAGACGTACCGAGTGGATGATCCATCTTGGCCTCCCCTGGAGTTCCCCAGCATCACAGATGCCAGTCTTCAGCCAATTTGATTCACTCCACGTGATATCAAGAAATGGCTGAAGACACTGGATACTGCAAAGCTATGGGCCCTGACAATATTCAGGCAATAGTACTGAAGACTTGTGCTCCAGAACTTGCCGCGCCCCTAGCCAAGCTGTTCCGGTGCAGCTACAACACTGGCATCTACCCAGCATTGTGGGAATTTGCCCAGGTATATCCTGTACACAAAAAGCAGGACAAATCCAACCTGTCCAATTACTGGACCATCAGTAAAGTAGTGGAAGGGGTCATCAACAGTGCTATCAAGCTGCACATGCTTAGCAATAACCTGCTTACTGATGCCCAGTTTAGGTTCCGCCAAGGCCACTCAGCTCCTGACCTCATTACAGCCTTGATTCAAACATGGACAAAAGAGCTGAACTCTCGACGTGAGGTGAGAGTGACTGCCCTTGACCTCAAGGCAGCATTTGACTGAGTGTGGCATCAAGGAGCCCTAGCAAAGCTGGAGTCAATAGGAATCAGGGGGAAAACTCCCCACTGGTTGGAGTCATGCCTAGCACAAAGGAAGATGTTTGTGGTTGTTGGAGGTCAGTCATCTCAGCTCCAGGACATCACTGCAGGGGTTCCTCAGGGTAGTGTCCTCGGCCCAACCATCTTCAGCTGCTTCATCAATTACCTTCCTTCCTTCCATCATAAGGTCAGAAATGGGGATGTTCGCTGATTATTGCACAATGTTCAACACCATTCGTGACTCCTCAGATACTGAAGCAGCCCATGCCCAAATTCAGTAAAGCCTGGACAATATGCAGGCTTGGGCTGACAAGTGGCATGTAACATTCATGCTACACAAGTGTCAGGCAACGACCATCTCCAATAAGAGAGAATCTAACTATTGTGCCTTGAAGTTCAATGGCATTACCATCACTGAATCTGCCACTATCAATATCCTGGGGGTTACCATTGACCAGAAACTGAACAGAACTAGCCATATAAATACTGTGGGTAGAAGAGCAGGTCAGAGGCTAGGAATTGTTGGACGAGTAACTCACCTCCTGACTCCCCAAAGCCTGTCCATCATCTACAAGGCACAAGTCAGGAGTGTGATGGAATATTCCCCACTTGCCTGGATTTGTGCAACTCCCACAACACTCAAGAAGCTTGACACCATCCAGGACAAAGCAGCCCGCTTGATTGACACCACATCCACAAACATCCACTCCCTCTACCACCAACGCACAATAGCAGCAGTGTGTACCATTTAGATGAACTGCAGGAATTCACCAAGTCTCCTTTGACAGCACCTTCCAAACCCATGACCACTACCATCTAGAAGGACAAGGGCAGCAGACAGATGGGAATACCACCATCTGAAAGCTCCCCTCCAAGACACTCACCATCCTGACTTGGAAATATATCACCATTCCTTCACTGTTGCTGGGTCAAAATCCTGGAACTCCCTCCCTAACAGCACTGTGGGAGTACCTATGCCACATGGACTGCAGCGGTTCAAGGAGGCAGCTCACCACCACCCTCTCAAGGGCAATTAGGGATGGGAAATAAATGCTGGCCCAGCCAGTGACGCCCACATCCCATGCATGAAAAAAAAGGAGATGATGCCATTGAAAAGCATAGACTTGACAGAATAGTTCCTGGGAGGATGCTCCCCCTGGCTGGCGAGTCTTCCGCTAGGGGAGTCACAGAATTAGGGGTCGGCCAGATAGGACTGGGATGAGGAAAAATTTATTTACTCAAAGAATTTTTAATCTTTGAAATCCTCTGTCATAGAATTGTATGGATGATCAGTCGTTGAGTATGTACAAGACAGAGCTTGATAGTTCTATTGGGTACAAAGGGATCTGGAGATAGTGTGGGAAGGTGGAGTTGAGGTGGAAGATCAGTCATGATCTTGTTGAGTGGCATAGCAGGTTCGAAGGGCTGAATGGCCCACTTCAGCACCTGTTTCTTACATTGCTTTTCATTGAAACCAATTGAGTGCAAAACAAATGATCAATTTGCTATCCCCTGCATGGTTGTTTTACCTCTGAAATGCTTTTGAACTCAGCCCAATGACAGTTACAAGAATTCTAAACGAACTCAATTTGTGCAGCTCAACCAAAGAGGATGTGAGCTGGCAGCACAAAATTGTCGACATTTGTGCAATTTAATTCCCTCTTACTCATAAAGGTCAAAGAATGGCTTTTTGAAATGAATTATCATGTGGGCTAAATACAATGCTTTTTCTGTGATTGGGTTAAGGCAAATTGCTGAGGTAGTTATGATAAAGGATTACCCGACATTTAACATGATAGATCAGGCTGAGGAGTACACAGTGCTCAAATTGGATGCAAAACATGGAAAATGTTTTATTTCTTAGCAATTAAGTCAAATTGATCAGGGCAAGATTCAACTGGTTGACCTCCAGTTCTGATTTTCAATCCATTAATTTAAAATGGGAGGGACACCATGATCTATTAACTCATGATTCCCCGACCAGCGCTCTCACTTCCCTGCACTGGGAGTACCTCATTGAGGAATTAGCTTATGATGTACAAGTGCTTCGGTATGTTTATCTGTGCTCAGATGAATATTCCTCAAAACATTGACTATGCTGGCTATTCCTAAGTGTTTGGTGATTTAAAAAGTTGAGCAATCATGGAGAACGATTTTTCTGTGGAGCTGGAATGTCTCAGCTCTCCTCCCTCTGAGCTGGAAGGCCCCAGGTTCAAGTCCCACTACAGGAATTGTTGGCCACAAAAGACCCCAGCCACTGGTGTAGGCAAGCCAGTGTGTATTGGTGCCAGCCCTCAGCCAGATAAACTAGGGGGTGGGGGTGGGGGGGGGAAGTGGGGGGGCGGGTGGTGTTGGTGGGGTGGGGAGGCGGAGGTTAAGAGCAGGAAGGGCATCTGGCTGTAAAACCACTCGCCAAAAACGGTGGTTGATATGAAAGAGTGATCAGCCAGCATTGTGTTGACTCCATGCAACATGCAAAATGCTGAAGGAGAAAGATTTTTCTGCATACTGTGTCACTTTCTCAGAGTAACCACTGGAATCGTGGCCTGTGACTTGTCAGACTTTCCATATTTTGTAAAGACAATACTCTGAGTAAGATCTTATCAACTCAAACTTACAACAGTGCCAGTGGAATAAAGAGCTGATAGCCATAAATTAACTGAAGGTACACCAAAAAAAGTAGATTCCTTTAATCTCTCCACCGATTATGATTTTAACTGACCTTCCTAGTATACTGTGGAACACACAAATCTCTTGGGTTTTTTCTTCATAGACTTGACTTAGAAGGCTTGCTTGGCCAGCTGCAAACTGCCCGACAGGTTTGTTATGTGCCCTGCCCATTCTCTCCAGGTTGCCAATTTCTATTTTTTGTTTATGTTATCAAATGGTTACCCTTGTTTCCACATTTTTGCTCATATGAATCATGTGAATTAAATATACCCCTCACTCTTTTTTCTTCCTTTCCGCTGACTTGAAATCTCCTTATTTCTTTACATTCTCATTTCATCCCCCTTTCTTTTAAAGAAAGCTTTGCAACTCACCATATCTGATCTTATTCCTCAGCCAAGGATTCCCACAGGTTTGAGTTTCTTCTTGTCAAACTCACGGCCTCTCTTTGCTCCACCTTTAATATTATCCATGATGCCCATGACGAGGCAGATCACTCACTCTTCCAGTTTAGCAACCCCTACAGCCTCACTCCTTACTCCTGGTGCTCATTCCAGCCAGGTTATTCCCTGGGGATTAATCTCTCTCACCTCCTTCCTGCACTCCTCTCACCTTATACTATAGAAAACCACACCGGTAACTGTTATAGAATCATAAATCACAGAAGGAGACCATTCAGCCCATCATGCCTGTGCTAGGCCCTGGAAAGAAATATCTAATTAGTCCCAATGCTTTGTTCTTTCCCGACAGACCTGAAAATGTCTCCTTTCCAATAATAGATCTAATCCCCTTTAGAAAGTTACTAATGAATTTGTTTAACTGCGTTATCAGGCAGTACATTATAGTGCAGGTCAATAAATCTACAAAAAAGGCAAGCAGGATCTTTGGCTTTATAAATAGGGGTATAGAGTAAAGTAGCAAAGAAATAATGACTTAGTTTATGCATGATATTGGTCAGGCCTTAGCTAGAGTGCAATGTGCAGCGCACCCCATAATCGAAAGAACATTGAGGCTAAAGAGCGGGTACCCCTTGGATCCACCAGAATACCCAATAAGGGAAGCTATAGGGACTTTAAGAGGTTTGATATACTGGTGCTGTTTTCACTGTAACAGGAAACAGTCCAAGAACAGATTTAAATGAGGTTTCTAAAAAATTATAAAGAATTTCAACAAAGTAAAATATTATTTCTCTGACTGAACAATCAAACGATGTGAGTTTATCAATTTAAAAGTTTCACCGAGGGTGAGGAATGATGTTAGGTGAATTTGAGCATTGAGCAAGTGTTTTTCCCCACAGGGAATGGTTGAGTTGGAACCCTTTGGATTTTTAAGGAAAACCGGACAAGTATTTGAGAGAGAGGAAGGTATAAGTCCATTGGAAAATATATGGCAATGGGCAGCAGCATGTCCCGCTCACCCACCATCTTGCTGACCTACATTGGCATGCGGTCCGGCCATGCCTCAATTTTAAAACTTCTCACCCTTGTTTTAAAATCCTTCCATGGCCTTGCTCCTCCCTATCTCTGTAACCTCCTCCAGCCCTAAAACCCTTAGAGATCTTTGTGCTCCCCTAATTTTGGGCTCTTGAGTATTGTGGTTTCCATTGCTCCATCTCTGGTGGCCATGCTTTCAGCTGTCTGGGCCCTAAGCTCTGGAATTCCCTCCCTAAGCCCCTCTCCCTCTCTCTCCTCCTGCATGGCATGCCTTTCAACCTATCACTTTGACCAAGCTTTTGGCCATCTTTCCAAATACCTCCTTATATGGCTCAGTGTCAAATTTTGCCTAATATTGCTCTTGCGAAGCACCTCAGTGTGTTTTACTGCTAAAGACACTAAGTAAATGCAAGTTGTTGTAAACTGTATGAAGTAACTATTCTCTTTCATTTTCCATATACACCACAGACATCTGCTTCCTTCTTCATTGTCACCATAGTTCAGTAAACCTTCAATGGTAGATGCATCATTAAGCTGACAGACTTTATAGTCTTTCAGTCACAAAATACTTTGAAAGGCAGAGGCCTGAATGGAACCAGGGGAGTAGTGATAACTCAAAAGTGCAGGGAAGCATTGCCAGAAGAGACAGAGTGGAAACAAAGTGATAACAATGGACCATAGAGAGAAAGACAGAAACACAAGGTAATTAAAAATTAGACAAGGCATGCCAAGCAAGTGAAAAAGGTGCGTGGAAAAAAAAAATTACAAGTGAGGAATTTAATTAATGTGTAGTGTGTTGGTACAGAAACTTGAAGAATAGTACATGGGGACTATGAAGTGATGGAATGTGGGTTTGATTCTCCCCCCAACTCATGAGTTAATCTCCTCTGCAATACCCGAGAGAGACACTGAGTGAGGTCTCCTGCCAAGGGAGGAAAATTGTCCAGGAAACTCTTCTAGGCCATACCTGCATGCTGACTGGAAGATGAGCCATCTATCCCTCCTTCTTTAGAGATAGACAATATGTGGCTCCGAAAGCTGGTGGCATGTACAGCGAAAATAGAAGGTGCAGAGAAAAAGAAATTAAGCCAACTCTGTTGGGCCTGTGCAAATAGGCAAGGAGGAGCAACCAAGTCTTAACATTTTCAGTACATCAGCATAGGTTGAAAATAAGACATCTTAAAGTACACTTTGTAGCAGGGTGCAGGTTACAAAGCAAAACAGAGCTCCATTTTCATTCATTTCAACAATGTTTATGACTGTGCATTTTAACATTACTTCATAACTTTCTCTATCATCATGCTAGCTATTAGCAACCTGAAACTCAACAATTAAGGCTAAGTTCAGGAGAAATTTGAAGCCTGGCTGCAAGGAATAGTCAGTGTTCCATTAGAATTAACTGGTCAAATGTTGCCTGGAATTTGCTTGGTCTCCCAGTTTCCTGGTGTAAATATGTCAGAAGAACAAAGCAGTGTGAACCTGCATTCCCCTTTCACACTGAGATCTACAGCAGTCTGATCCTGCATTCCCCTTTCACACTGAGATCTACAGCAGTCTGATCCTGCATTCCCCTTTCACACTGAGATCTACAGCAGTCTGAACCAGCATTAACCTTTCACACTGAGATCTACAGCAGCCTGAACCTGCATTCCCCTTTCACACTGAGATCTACAGCAGTCTGAACCTGCATTCCCCTTTCACACTGAGATCTACAGCAGTCTGAACCTGCATTCCCCTTTCACACTGAGATCTACAGCAGCCTGAACCAGCATTAACCTTTCACACTGAGATCTACAGCAGCCTGAACCAGCATTCCCCTTTCACACTGAGATCTACAGCAGCCTGAACCTGCATTCCCCTTTCACACTGAGATCTACAGCAGCCTGAACCTGCATTCCCCTTTCACACTGAGATCTACAGCAGTCTGAACCTGCATTCCCCTTTCACACTGAGATCTACAGCAGCCTGAACCTGCATTCCCCTTTCACACTGAGATCTACAGCAGTCTGAACCTGCATTCCCCTTTCACACTGAGATCTACAGCAGTCTGAACCTGCATTCCCCTTTCACACTGAGATCTACAGCAGTCTGTACCTGCATTCCCCTTTCACACTGAGATCTACAGCAGTCTGTACCTGCATTCCCCTTTCACACTGAGATCTACAGCAGTCTGAACCTGCATTCCCCTTTCACACTGAGATCTACAGCAGTGTGAACCTGGATTCCCCTTTCACACTGAGATCTACAGCAGTCTGAACCTGCATTCCCCTTTCACACTGAGATCTGCAGCAGTCTAAACCTCCATTACCCTTTCACCCTGAGATCTACAGCAGTCTGATCCTGCATTCCCCTTTCACACTGAGATCTACAGCAGTCTGTACCTGCATTCCCCTTTCACACTGAGATCTACAGCAGTCTGAACCTGCATTCCCCTTTCACACTGAGATCTACAGCAGTCTGAACCTGCATTCCCCTTTCACACTGAGATCTACAGCAGTCTGAACCTGCATTCCCCTTTCACACTGAGATCTGCAGCAGTCTGAACCTGCATTACCCTTTCACACTGAGATCTACAGCAGTCTGTACCTGCATTCCCCTTTCACACTGAGATCTACAGCAGCCTGAACCTGCATTCCCCTTTCACACTGAGATCTACAGCAGCCTGAACCTGCATTCCCCTTTCACACTGAGATCTACAGCAGTCTGATCCTGCATTCCCCTTTCACACTGAGATCTACAGCAGTCTGAACCTGCATTCCCCTTTCACACTGAGATCTACAGCAGTCTGAACCTGCATTCCCCTTTCACACTGAGATCTACAGCAGTCTGAACCTGCATTCCCCTTTCACACTGAGATCTACAGCAGTCTGAACCTGCATTCCCCTTTTAAGCTACATAAACAGCTAAGAAAAGCCACTTACTCAGTTTCTTTAGATTTTTCTGCAATCTCCAAAGTTACTACAAAAGATCATGGGAATTCTCTGCTTGCGTGGCTCAGTTCTGGATGATTTCTAGCTTCTTGCTTTGATCTTCCTGGGTATATTTCTGATGTCTAGATCCAATAGTTGAATGACAATGAAAGGTCGTAAACAAAAACAGAAATGCCTGGAAAAACTCAGCAGGTCTGGCAGCATCGGCGGAGAAGAACAAAGTTGACGTTTCGAGTCCTCATGACCCTTCAACAGAACTAAGTAAAAATAGGAGAGGGGTGAAATATAAGCTGGTTTAAGGTGGGGGGGGGTGGGGGGAGAAGTGGGGATGTGGTGGGGGGGTGTTGTAGGGACAAGCATGCAGTGATAGGAGCAGATAACCAAAAGATGTCAGCGCCAAAAGAACAAAGAGGTGTTGAAGGTGGTGATATTATCTAAACGCATGTGCTAATTAAGAATGGATAGCAGGACAAGCAAGGTAGCTCTAAGTTGGGGTGGGGTGAAAGGTCCTATTGGCCCTTGGATTCACTTTTGTTTTACTCATTTTTGGGATGTCACTGGCAAAACTAACATTTATTACCCAGCCTTAACTGCTCTTGAGCTGAGTGGCCATTTCAAAGAGCAGTTAAGAGTCAACCACATTGCTGTGAGTCATACATGTACACAAATTAGCTGCAAGAGTAGGCCATTTGGCCCCTCTAGCCTGCCCTGCCATTCAATAAGGCCATGGCTGATCTGATTGTGGCCTCAACTCCACATTCCCCATACCCCATAAAATCTTTGACTCCCTTGTTCATTAAGAATCTATCTACTTCTGCCTTAAAAATATTCATTGACCCTGCCTCCACCATTTTCTGGGGAAGAGAATTCTAAAAGTTCATGACCCTCTGAGAGAGAAAAAACATCTCCTCACCTGTCTTAACCAGGAGACCCCTTACTTTTAAACTGTGTCTCCTAGATCTAGTCTCTTCCACAAGGGGAAACATCCTTTCAGCATCCACCCTGTCAAGTTCCCTCAGGATCTCATATGTTTCAATAAGATCACCTCTCAATCTTCTAAACTCCAATGGAAACAGACCCAATTTGTCCAGCCTTTCCTCATAAAATATACCACTATGCACCTTCCCCATTTTAGACTTTCGTACACTAGCAATGAGATATGGGAGGAATATTCTTCTAGTTTGTGTTCCAAAGCCAACACTAAGGCTTTTGGCCAGATGTGGCCAAGACTGGATGCAGTAGAAAGCAGGCACTGACAGAGACAACAACATCAGCATCAGCCAGTTTTTGGGAATATTTGAAAGGTTGTCATGGATATAATTAAACACAAAACAAAAAATGATGCTGCCTTTGTCTAAGGAGGAGGGTTGGGAGAAGGACTGTGGAATAGTCGATCACTGTTTGCAATTTTGGGCACCTCACGTGGTACGACTTTGGAAATAGTCCTAAGGATGAGTATCAGATTTAAAACAAAAACAGAATTACCTGGAAAAACTCAGCAGGTCTGGCAGCATCAGTGGAGAAGAAATCAGTTAACGTTTCGAGCCTTCATGGCCCTTCGGCAGAACTGAAGCATAGTTAGGAGAGGGGTGAAATATAAGCTGGTTTAAGGTGGGGGGGGGGGGGGGGGGGGGGGGGGGAGAGAGAAGTTGAGGGTGTGGTGATTGTGGAGATAAGCAGTGATAGGAGCAGATAATCAAAAGATGTCACAGACAAAAGGATCAAAGAGGTGTTGAAGGTGGTGATATTTGTCTAAGAAAAGTGTTAATTAAGAATGGAAGACAGGACACTCAAAGTACAGCTCTAGTGGGGGTGGGGTGGAAAAGACTAACAAGGTTTTAGTTTTAGATTTAAAAATAATGGAAATAGGTGGGGAAAGAAGAATCTATATAAATTATTGAAAAAAAGGGGGGGATTTAAATTGGATCCAAGTAAGCTTTAAGTCCTTGTACAGAATGGATGCACAAGTGGTCATTTAACAAATTAAGGACAGAAAGGAAAACAGAAAATGCAAGAGGATCCTCTTCACTCAAAGAGGGACATGGCGGGTAAATGAGTCAAACAGATTACTGGCACTGGCAATGTTAGTGGAAGAAGAAACCTGAATGGGTTTCAAGAAGGAACGAGACAGGTTCTGGTCAACAAATTGGGATTCAAATTTGTTAGAAATGCACCAAGAGAATACTGTTGATGGGTGGGCTAGCTGGTTTAGTGCTCTCCTTATGCCTGAAACTACAACTACCTGCAGTATTTTGGTACAAATATAATTATTGAGCCAGATTTTGCTGGATGGGACAGTTTGCAGTATGCCCCCCTTGTCCATGCATTCAATTCTTTTTTTCATTCATTCACGGGATGTGGGCTTCGCTGGCTGGGCCAGCATTTGTTGCCCATCCCTAGTTGCCCTTGAGAAGGTGGTGGTGAGCTGCCTTCTTGAACTGCTGCAGTCCATGTGGTGTAGGTACACCTACAGTGCTGTTAGGAAGGGGGTTTTGACCCAGCGACAGTGAAGGAACAGCGATATATTTCCAAGTCAGGATGGTGAATGTTTTGGAGGGGATCTTCCAGGTGGTGGTGTTCCCATCTATCTGCAAACCTTGTCCTTCTAGGTGGTACTGGTCGTGGGTTTGGAAGGCACTGACGAAGTAGCCTTGGTGAATCCCTGCAGTGCATCTTGTAGTTGGTACACACTGCTGCTACTGTCCATCGGTGGTGGAGGGAGTGAAAGTTTGTGGATGTGGTCCCAATCAAGCGGGCTGCTTTGTCCTGCACGGTGTCAAGCTTCTTGAGAGTTGATGACAATGCAGTGAGGGCAATGTGGCATCTGGGATTTGGTGAATAACATGACCAACTGACTATCTCCTTAACCAATTTGATGAACGGATTCAGAAATAAATAGAGGAAGGACTAAAAAAAAGAGCAAATTCAAAAAGGTAGATTTCATTACAATTCAGGTACAGAAAGAAAAATAAAGAGTCTGAAATAAGATTGGATTAAGGGAAAGAGAATAAAAAGAGACAAGAATGTCCAAATGTAACACTTGATCATTTAAAAATCTCCAACTATAATTCAGAACCTGAAGAAATGAGACTCCACAAATCTAAAACCATTCAGTTTTTAGGCCAGAGAGGTTGATTGCCAGACATGTAGATATCGTAGCCACAAGAGCAGGTCAGAGGCTGGGAATTCTGCAATGAGTAACTCACCTGTTGAATCCCCAAAGCCTATCCACAAGGCACAAGTCAGGGGTGTGATGGAATTATCTCTGCTTGCCTGGATGAGTGCAGCTCTAACAACACTTAAGAAACTTGACACCATTCAGGATGAAGCAGCCCGTTTGATTGGCACCCCATTCACCAACTTAAACATTTACTCCCTCCACCATTAGCACATTGTGACAGCAGTGTGTACTGTATGCAAAATACACTGCAACAACTCACCAAGGTTTCTTTGGCAGCACCTTCCAAAACTGCAACCTCTACCACCTGGAAAGACAAGGGCAGCAGACATATGGGAACACCACCACCAGCAAGAACCTCTCCAAGCTACATACCATCCTGACTTGGAACTATATCGTTGTTCCTTCACTATCGCTGGGTCTAAAATCCTGGAAGTCCCTCCCTAACAGCTCTCTGAGTGTACCTACACAACATGGACTGTAGCAGTTCAAGGAGGCAGCTCACCACCACCTTCTCAAGTGAAATTAAGGATGGGCAACAAATGCTGACCTAGCCAGCGACACTCATACCCAATGAAAGAATAAAAAAAAAACAATTTTCAGGTGATTAAAATAGTACTTGCACTGTTAATTACCGGTCTTAACTTTCTGCAGTGAAATTGGCAACTAATGTGCAAATACAGAAATCCTACAAAAATTTCAGGGGGGTTGAGGGTGAGATGCTGTTTTTGTGCAGCTAATGATGGATCGGTACAAATTGTCTGCCAACTTGTACTGATTCGTGATTCACAAGCGTTTTCTTTCTTGTCCCAAGTTATTGGCTTATTTACACATTATTAATGAAAAGAGTTGATCAAGTGCAGTTAAATCCTCCTCTGGCCCCTTGCCTTCAATTCACAGAGGTCAAAATTGCAGCATTCATAAATCCGACTGAATAAACCATGGATCCATTGTGTACAAATGTCAACTCACATTAATCTGTCCATGAATATTGCCATAAGATCACAAACAATTTTCTTTTCAGCATCAGCCTGTGAGCATATAAATTTTCATATTAATTTATATCTTGTATTAAGCACAGTCCAGATAAGTGCCATTGTCAAAGGTAATCCATTTTAGTTTTTATTTGCCCTTTCTCTACCCTGCAGTATTTGATGATCTCGACTTGATAAATTCATAACTCATTCAGTAAACCATTCTGTTCTATCATGGCTGTGTGTGCATTGTAAAGGAACCATCATATTTTTCCTTTTATTACTGTGGGATACTTTAAAGCAGTGTGTATGTTTCTGTGTGCATGACTAATTTAAGTAAACGGCAGACTGTAAGGTTCAAATCATCAAAAGGAGTTAAGTGTAAAAAACAGGTATTTGAAATGGAGATGGATAAACTAGGATGAGGTCTCAGCAAATGCAGTGTGAATGGAATTTGCATTTTTAGATAAGTTGAGAGGTTGGTTGATTTTCAAAGGCACATGCTGGTGAGACTGAACTGCTGCACTGTTGGAGGTGCCATCTTTCAGACGAGTTGCTAAACCGAGTCCCTGGACATAAAAGATGGCACTGTTTTGAAGAAGAACCAAGAGGAGTTTTGCCCAGGGTCGTGGACAATATTTACCTCTGACCAAAATCGCTAAAACTTGACTTACCTGATCATTATCATGTTGCTAGTTTGTGGAATCTTGCTGTGCACAAACAGTTTCGCAACGGTGACTACACTCTCAAGACGACTGTACTTCATTGGCTGCACAGTGCTGCAGGACATTCTGAGGCTGTGAAAGGCACTATTTAAATGTAAGGTCTTCCTTTTTTATTTGATGGTAATGATGACCAAGGCTTAGTCTGCTTTGTCTCTCCATTCACAACCCAATCACTGGCCTTTGCAGCGCGAGGCACTGCTGCATTATTAAGAACAGAAAGCTTTGAGGGTTTTGCGTTTACTAGGTATGTTTCTTCCGCTTGCACACTTGCACAGTTTCCATACTTTCCTACGCCCTTCCTCGTGGCAGGTTTAATCCAGTTCAGGTTCAGTTGCCTCGAGGCAAGAATAAAGCAGTGAACAGAAACCAGCCACAGAAACAGAATCATGTCAACAACATTTATCTAATATCTTGTAAACAGGTTCCCAGTAGGCGTCACAAAGTACTCATTTCGCCCATTTCAAAGCTAGGCAAATCTAAATTGACACACTGTAAGAATTAACAAGTTCCTGCAGCCCAGTAGGACATCACTTCTGACAAACAAGCCACTTCCTCTCACACCTGTCAGATTTGACGCTGATATTTTTAGAAGTAGAACTTGTAAGCGAACTTAATGGATCTAACAATGTGGGATACAGAATTTTTGACGTGGTGGCTATTTTCATTAGAAAGATTAAAAGGATATGTTCTTTATTCTATCTTAGTTTGATTTCTGGTTATTTCCAATCTCCTGTCATTTCATCTTTACCCAGTGAGGGTTTTTTTCTATGCTCCAACTCTTTAATAAGCTAATTTTGTCTCATTTCATACATTTCCTCTGTACTTGTTGTGGTGGCTGGTTGGGGGCAGGAGGGTGGCCCCCAGGTAAAGAGTGGGAAATGGCTGCTATGAGGACAAAGAATAGGTGTGAACCCATTGCTCGCGTTTTGTCCCTGAAAGGTTTCGGGACAGCTTTCCTGTACTATTTAGGACAAAAGGATATATCCTTAAAATTAAAGCAGTTAGCTTGAGTCACATCCTAAATGAAGCCTGCAGAGGCATCCGCAAGATATAGGAACTCGAATTTTGCCACAGCAATAAATTTCCCGATAGCCTCATTGCTAAGCTTAATGTTTCATGGAGTGTAAATGTCATGATTTGAAATTCACCGTGAAATTTATTAAAAATCAGTAGATAAAAACTGCACAGGTTTCAGTTTGGTAGAGTGCATGCACGCTGAGATTTCTGCAAAACTTGAGGCTTGAACCCAGAGAGAAGCTCCACATCCACTAGACAACAGCAAAGTTCCTCTGGCAAGACATTAGCCACAAAGTAAAATGGTACACCATGACTTCTGCTCTCAGGAACATTGGAATAAAGGAGCAGGAGTAGGCCATTTGGCCCCTCAAGCCTGCTCCATCATTTAACTGGATCATGACTGACCTTCTACCTCAATGCCATTTTCCCACACGATCCCCGTATCCCTTGATGTCATTGGTGTCTAGAAACCTATCAAACTCTGCTTTGAATATACTCTATGACTGAGCCTCCACAGCCCTCTAGGGTGGAGAATTCCAAAGATTCACCACCCTCTGAGTGAAGAAATTCCTCTTCATCTCGGTCCTAAACGGCACACTCTTATTCTGAGAAAATTTCTCAGGATCATTCCTGGGTCGATGCTGAAAGAAAAGTTAAGAACAGTTGCTTGGTAGTATAGAACTTAGATATTGCTGAAAGGAAAGACATGTGGAATCACATCTAACAGTGGACATTTTGTTTTGCAAGCAAGGGCTGGTTGAGTACGGTCTATACTCTGCCTATTATGAACAATCAAAGGAACATGCTGTTTGATTTTGATCAGCCATTTGCTGGGATGTAATGCCAGCTTACATACCTGGCATTGCACTGGCACTGACATTCAGCAATTGGGTAGCATTTGCTGAACAATCCTGATTGCGCTAATAGCTACACTAACAACAAATTTAAGATGATCAGCAGAGCTTGTAATATGGCTCATTTATGCTTGCTAGAAGTGACATACGTCCATAGGCCAGGACCTGTCATCCGCGAACAAAAAGAATATGTTCAAGCCATGCACATTTTTCAAATTACCTGGGAGCTTGGGGAGCCAATAGTTCCCCATTACTTTCTCCATGGTAATGCCTTGGCCAGTCAGAGTTGACTTGCCAACCAATGAGAACCCAATCTCCTGTGGTATAAATTGTGACTGTTTCAAATTTGGCATTCTTGCAGTTGACCTGATGAGTGCAAGATGAAAAACTTCAGCAACATGTCTCTCTTTTCAGCGACATACAAGGTAAGAACAGTAATAACACAATGGTTACTGTTTTTAATACAAGAAACAATTTTATCATCTTATGTCCAACTGATACAAATATTGCGAGAGATTCCACAAGGGAAATACAGGGTAATGACTAATGTGACCATATGAAAGGTAATGTCATGTGTTCTATTGTGCTGCATTACCATGTCACAAACAAATCTACAAGAGAAATTTAACATAACTTCAACACTTTTTAATTCTTAGAAAGCCATCATCGGCACCTCAAAAATCCATGACCTCTGCTGTCTAGAAGGACACAAGGGCAGTATGCACGTGGGAACATCACCACCTCCAAGTTCACTTCAAGTCACACAAGAATCTGACTTGAAAATATATCTTTTTTCTTTATTTGTCCATGGGATGTGGGCATGGCTGGCTAGGAGGCCAGTATTTATTGCCCATCCCTATTGCTGTTGGCCTGGAGTCACATGTAGGCCAGACAAGGTCAAGGATGGCAGATTTCCTTCCCTAAAGGGCATTAGCAAACCAGATGGGTTTTAATGACAATTGGCAACAGCTTTTACTGAATTCAAACTTCACCATCTGCTATGGTGGGATCTGAACCTGGGCTTCTAGGAATATAAGTCCAGTGACAATACCACTACACCACCACCTCCCCTATTGGTCCTTCCTTGTTTCTGGGTCAAAACCTTGAGACCCCCTTTCCTAACAGCACTGTGGGATTAGCTTCACTACATGGACTGCAGTGATTCACGAAGGCGGCTCTTCTTGAGGGCACTTAGGGATGGGCAATCAACGGAGGCCTTGACAGTGACACCCGCATTCCAAAAATGCAACTCGAAAAAAACATTGTGTCCTTGGTTCTTCTCCATTTCTCCAGATCAACCTATGTGCCTGTTGTTACAAACCACATGAAGACCATTAACTCTGACCAAAAGAGATGAATTTCTCAGTGACTGATGGAAAGAATTGCAAGGCAAGATTTCTACTGTAATAAACAAACTAAAGTCAACATTGGCTAAACATTACTTAACAGGCAACTAATACATCACTAAAGAAAAAGTATTTCCACATTAACAAACCGAGATGACCAAAATACTTTATGCCACACTTCCAGGAGATATGTAGTTTTGAAGATTCAGTTCCAAACTGTTCTTAACTTTTCAGCAGTCTTTTTTCTCCCTGCCAAGCCAGGGCAGGTTGGGCAGTTTCTTTTGAATATTGTTCCACTCAGTCTTCTGAGTATCCCAGGACCGACTTCCAGCAACAAGGCAACTTCTTGTTTCTTAAATCTCCATAAGTCTCTTCTCTTCTCTTCAATCAGAGAACCCATTCTCACCTGAAACCTTCTTGGTGGCTAACATAAAAAAAAGTCTTTTCCTCTGCTTTTCACAGGAGCAGACATGAATGAATATAAATATGTCTTCCACTCTGTGTCTCTGAGTTTGTGGTTTTGTATCCAGAAAACCAGCTGCCCCTCTTTTGTATCAATGTGCGAAAATGGACACCTGATTTTCCATAGGTTATGGTGCAGATCACATGGGCCTGTCTCAGCCAGAGTTTAGGATGGTCACCATCCTCCTCTTCAGGAGAATCTATTTCACCTTAAATTAAAAGAGACAATTTAAAACATAACCGCATTAATGAAGTGCCACATTCATAACACTGATTTCAATCTTAAAAATGAGACATGAAAAGTATTTCAATATTGCAGTTTGAGTTATTTTAACATCACGAATAACTTTGCTGAGAAAAGACGTTTTGTTGAAGCTTTTCGTCTTGTACTCATCAGGACAATCTCAAGAATACCAATGTCAGGGGTAAGGGCTGGTTGGGTAGTACGGTCTGTACCCTGCTCATTGCAGACAGCGGAAGGCGCATGCTGTTTGATATCATCCACCAGTCTTTGGGATGTACGGCCTTCATATTTAGTATCACACCGGCACTGAAATTCATACACCACATTACTCATTTGTGAGGTGGGCAGAATGTATTTTTGGCTTGACGGCAGCATCCTGTTAGCGGCGAAAATCACTCGTGTTGCTACTGCATAGTAGCAGCGTGAAACAGCTAGCTTCACCTGTTGCTCAAGTTTGCCCTTCCAGGGTAATCTGAGGTAGGCTGGGCACTGATATTTGCACTGCAGCATTATATCATGGTGATCTAGACCTGCCACCATTGTGCGAATCAATATTCATTGAGCTTATGAACTCGGCAACTCATGCAGTCGAGTTCAGTTTCAATGACACCATGTGTGCCCAAATAGATGGCATTGCTATGGGATCCCCTCTAGGCCCAGCTCTCACAAACATCCTTGTTGGGTTCCATGAGAAATATGTCTTCGATGGAATGACACCTAACCCCTGACCCCTTGCATATTTCCGATATGTGGATGATACATTTGATGATGATATATTTAAATCCGTAGCAGCATGTAATAATTTCCTTGCATGTTTTAATAGGCTCCATCCTGCGCTCAAACTCACCTTTGAAATGGAGCAGTCAAATGAACTCCCCTTCCTTGATGTACTAGTTGAGAATTCTGCCTGTGGGGGTCTCTACCACGGTCTACTGTAAGCCTACCTTCGCTGGTCATTATGTGCGTTGGGATTCTTACGGTTCCGCGTGCTATAAGATTGGCCTTGTCGGTAACCTCGCAAATAGGGCCCAAGCCATTTGTTCACCATGAAAGCTTGATGCTGAAATAGGGCGTATCAAAGACATCCTGTGGGATAATGGCTACCCTGATCAGGTCATTTTGTGCTGTATATTGCGCAAACGCATGAACAGGCCTAAGGCCATCCCTTTCGGCCCTGAAAAGCGCCCAGTCTACCTCACATTACCCTGGAAGGCCCTCCGCATTTTCTGCCCATTAGGCAGTTCCGTGGGCAGCGACAGGCCATCCTCCAGACTGAGGATCTCAGAAGACGAGAGCTGCCAGCCAATCAGAGGCCAGCAATTCTTGCACTCAGCAGCCATGGAGGAGGCCATGGCTACTGGCGGAACAACACCCGCCGGATCCTAGGGTCATGGAGTGACCCTGGAAGAAGGCAAGTGCTGGTGGGGGTGGGGTGGGAGTTTGGTCTCGCGGTGGGGGGCGGGGGGGGGGTGACGGGGAGAGTGGGGCATGGGGGTCAGCAGCAAGGGCAGAGGACTGGCTGTCAGCGACCACCCCCTTGCCCCATGTCCATGCTCTTGATCACGCACAGATTGGTGCAGATCAAGGGACCACCCCCCCCAATTCTCACCAGCTGGTATACAGCCTGCACAGATTTAGCAGTCATGCAGGCTGCCTGTTAGCAAGCCTGCCTGGAGCTGGGAAGAATGCAGCGGAGGCTGGAAGCGGCTCTTAAGTGGTTGTTAATTAGCTGCTTGAGGGACTCAAGTGGAGGTGGGGCGGGCAGGTTGTCCATGGGCCTTCCCTTGTGGCAGAGGCTGGAAGGCTTCAGGTATCGGTCCCGATGCCAACCCGCCAAATTCTTGGGCCCGTCCACCTCCTTTCTCACCTTCAGGGGCAAAAGATTCCGACACCTGTCTTCCTGTTTCCTTCAACCCTCATTTTGCAGGCACCAATAAATTGAAGGATTTCCACTGGGGAACGAGGAAGCTGATGCTTATGGGCCAAGTCTTCCTGAAAGCTCAGGTTTGGAAAGTTGACTTCGCTGCATCCTAAACGGAACCGGGTCAACCTTAAATTGACTTTTAAGCACCAAAACCAGTAAAAGGACTTCAGGCAGTCAAACTCATTGGTGACACCAGGGCATGCTCTTTTATTCTTTCATGGGATGTGATCAACGATGGTAAGGCCAGAATTTACTGCCCATCCCTAATTGCCCTTGAGAAGGTGGTGGTGAGCTGCCTTCTTGAACCGCTGCAGTCCCTGTGGTGTAGGTACACCCACAGTGCTGTTAGGGAGGGAGTTCCAGGATTTTGATCCGGAGACAATGATGGAACGGCGATATATTTCCAAGTCAGGATGGTGTTTGCCTTGGAGGGGAACTTGCAGGCGGTGGTGTTCCCATGTGCCTGCTGCCCTCGTCTTAAGAGGTAGAATTAAGTTGCGGATTTGGAAGGTACTGTTGAAGGAGCCTTGGTGAATTGCTACAGTGCATCTTGTAGATGGTACATACTGCTGCCACTGTGTGTTGGTGGTGGAGGGAGTGAATGTTTGTGGATGCGGTGCCAATCAACCAAGCTGCTTTGTCCTGGATGATGTCAAGCTTCTTGAGTGTTGTTGGAGCTGCACTCATCCATGCAAATCACACTCCTGATTTGTGCCTTGTGGACAGGCTTTGGGAAGTCAGAAGATGAGTTACACAATGCAGAATTCCCAGCCTTTGACCTGCTCATGTAACTACAGCATTTATATAACTGGTCCAGATAAGTTCTGGTCAATGGTAGCCCCCAGGATGCTGATATAAACCTATCCATAGATTTTGATGGGTTCCGTCTCCTTTTATACTGTAAAGTACTTATTCGATTTTTTTAGTTCACTTTTTCTCCCAGAAAGGAGAGAGAACATTGAACTAGAGTCGTATACAGATATAACTGAGGTGTTGAAGATAATTAAAGGATTTGACTGTTCCTCTCTCACCCACCAAACTTCATTTGACTGGGGTGTCCACAGCAATGGGACATAAGGTTCAAATCAGTGTCAAATTGTTCAGGTGTGATTTCAGGGAGCATATCTTCACCCAGAGGTTATTGGAAATCTTGAATTTCTGCTCCCAAAATGTCACTGAGGCTGGAGGTCAACTGGAAACTTCGAAACTGAAGAACGATCATTTTTGTGAGGCAACAATTGCATTGGGTAAATGGAATTAAAATGCAAATCAGCCATGACCTAATTGAAAGGTGGAACAGGCTCGAGGGGCTGAATGGCCTCTTCCTGTTCCTCTGTCTCTTAAATCGCACAGGAGCCAGTCATTGGCTCCAGGTGTTGCCTGGGTGAACAAATGAAGGGAACAAAATGAGCTGTATTTCTTCCACAAAATAAAGCTTAGAAGAAGTAATGATGGCATGCCGTCTGTTCCCTTGCCCAGCTTTCTTTGCCAGATCGCTAGCTGGGTCAGAGCATCCTGGCAACAGCTGAGGTGCTGGGGAACAAATTTACAGGAAGGATGAAAGAACTAAATTATTTTTTTTTTGAAAAATGACTGAGGAGTTCTACCGCAAACCAATAAAGGCACTATTTTATGAAAGGAATAGGTAACAATGGTTTTAGACTAACTTACTCCTTTGAAAGGCTCAGCTCCTGTGAGAAAAGTCCTTTCAAGGCCAAGCACTGTATGTATTCATCCCTTGGAGGAGTTTAATTATTTAAATAACTTCTTTTGCCTGTAAGGAACAACCTTGCACTGAATAGTTGCTCCATGTCCTTCAATTAGACTGGTGTTTAGTAAGGTCAGATGTACTCTACTGATATTGTTGTTAGACCTTATTAGGGAGTGTGTCCACAGGGGACCGATGAAACTCAGCAACCTTTTGACTCTAACATGCTGTTTAGGAGCAGTGGTTTCCCTTTGTGAGTTGGAACTGGATTAATTCCCCACCCCTCACCCTTTGCAACATGCTTCAAGTGACTATAGCACTGAACAGGATTTACAAGCTGCGCGGTGATTCCCAAACAGCATGTGATGGAGAAAAGCTGCTATGTTCCAATGCTGTCAGAACTGACTTGTGGTTCTGACATTGAAGCCGCACACCTGTTCACTTTCAATACTGGGCTGCCTGCAGCGCTAAGGCACTTACTTAATTGTTCATTATTTTTTGCAATCAGAAGTCATTTAAAATTCCTTGAGAATCCAGGCTACTTAAAGGGAAGAGTACTTTTCTGAGACATTCCGACCCTTTGGCACTATTATTTTTGTTTAATGGCAATTCATCAAATCATGCAGCACAGGAGGGCCATTCAGCCCATCCTGCCTGGGCTTACTGTTTGAAAAAAGCAGGCAATACTGCCAACCTCTTACTCTTTCCTCCTGGCCTTGCAAATACTTCCCTCTTGAAGTATTTATCCAATTCTCTCTTGCAAGCAATTATTGAACCTGCTTCCAATAACCTTTCAGGCATCATCACAACTCTCTGCGCTAAAACAAAACTTTCCGCATCTCCCCTTTGGTTCTTCTGCCTTAATGTCCTCTGCTTACTAACCCTCTTGCCAATGAGACCAGTTTCTCCCCCATTTACTCTATCGAAACCCCTCATCAGATCAGCCATGATCTCATTGAATGGCGGAGCAGACTCGGTGGGCCGAATGGCCTACTTCTGCTCCTACGTCTTATGGCCTTATAATTCTGAACATCTCTATTAAATCTTCCACTTAATTTGATAAGTTTTTCCACTGTTTGCATATGACTTACTTTAACTTCTATTTTTTCGAGAGTAATTTAATTAAGCTAGGCTTAAGGGAAAGCTAAATTGAGCATTCCTGCTTCTAAAAAATGGATGGAACCTGTCGCTGGCTGGGACTGCAAGCAATCGACAGTCCTTTTGGTGTGAGAAGCCTGAAAGGTCACTGACTCGTGCAGTTAAGTTTACGTCTATCCAGCTGGGAAAACCGCGGGTGTCAGAGATTGCAGGAATCTCACCTCACCTTTTGAGACAGACAACACCGTCACATTTTATCCTTCAAAGTTGTACTGCTGGAAGTTCATTTACACTGCTCCACTTTGACCAGGCTGAAGCCATCAGTCATTGCTTACAAGTTCTGAATTGAATTGCTTGATTGAGGGGTCAATGTGGGTCAGGACACGTACAAGGGAGAACTCCCCTTGCGCATGTTTGAAATGGGGTCACGGGATCGTTTACATCCACCTGAGAGGGCAGACGGGGCATTCTCTTGTTTCACTTGGTGGTCCTGATTTGCCACTGAGATGAGCGTTGAGAGGCGGCTCTTCCTCGGCGAGGTTTCAAAAGCAAGACAAAGGTTGATCTGCCCCGTGCAATGCAAGACTGTGTCAGTCTCACTGTATCCGTGCCTCAGTGTTTTTTTGCTAAATAGCCATCAATTTAATGCAATGTGGGAGGTAGAAATCTAGAGGCGCAAAGGGCACAGAAAAATAGAGAACAGGAAGGGGGTGTTACAAATGTGCTCATTTTTATTTTAAACTGTTTTGATTTTAGTTCCACGAAACTAATATTGCAGTGAAGGAAATGAAAGAAAGAACGAACTTTGCCTTTATATAGCACCTTAATGACCTCAGGTCATTCCAATATAAAAGGAAAAAACTGTGGATGCTGGAAATCCAAAACAAAAACAAAAATACCTGGAAAAACTCAGCAGGTCTGGCAGCATCTGCGGAGAGGGACACAGTTAACGTTTCGAGTCCGAATGACCCTTCAACAGAATTAAGTAAAAATAGAGCTATTTTAACTTAGTTCTGTTGAAGGGTCATTCGGACTCGAAACGTTAACTGTGTCCCTCTCCGCCGATGCTGCCAGACCTGCTGAGTTTTTCCAGGTATTTTTGTTTTTGTTCAGGTCATTCCAAAGTGTTTTGCAGCTAATAAAAATGCTTTTTAAATTGTAGTCGCTCTTGTAAGAGATGATGGTGGCAACTAATTTGTGCACAGCAAGCTCCCACAAACAGGTAAGTGATAATACATAGATAATTTGTTTCAGTGATGTTGGTGAGGGATAAATATTGGCCCACAGAACCCCCCCTGAATTTCTTTTTGATTTGTGCCTTTTGCATTCACCTACAAGGGAGCTTGGTTTGAAGCCTCATCTGAAAGACTGCACCTCCGACAGTGTAGCAGTCCCACAGCACTACATTGAAGTGTCAGCCTGAATATCTGCAAAATATCTGGGGTAGTGGGCCTATGGGCAAATAACTTTCTTTTTGCTATATGGACACAAACAAAGAAGGGCAAGTAGAGATTATCAGGTTTATTGAGTCTACCCCATCCAGTTAACCATACAACAATGTAAACCATTCACCCGCCCCATAACCATGCACACATCAGGCAGGGGCAAACACGATGAGTAAAACTACAGTGGCCAATTCAGGCAAAATCTATGAAGCTCCTCTCTAACTCCCTCTTGCTAGAGGTAACTCTGCATGGTATAAACATAGTTGATGTTTACTAAACTCAAGTGCATGACATTGTATTTTCCACATGAAATGAGATCCACTAAACATGTTGGCCCATTCATTTAAGTTAGCTCAGCTCGGTCATCACTACACATGACTAGGCCACATAATTCAGGCTGACACCTCCAGTGCAATACTGAGGGAGTGCTGCACAGTTGCAGGTGTCGTCTCTTGAATGAGACATTAAACTGATGCCCCATCTGCCCTTTCAGGTGGATGTAAATGATCCTGTGACACTATTTCAAACATGCGCAGGGGCATTCCCCCTTGTACGTGTCCTGGCCAACATTTACCCCTCAATCAACTTTCACCAAAACAGATTATGTGCCCATTATCACATTGTTTGTGGGAGCTTAATGAGCTCAAATTGGTTCCTACATTTCCTACATTACAACAGTGACTGGACTTTGATAAAAGTGCTGCATTGACTGTAAAACACTTTGGGATGTCCTGAGGTTGTGAGAGGTGTTATAGAAAAGCAAGCCTTTTTCCTCACTTTTGTTATCAAAGATGTGTTTTTCTCCTCACAGATCCCAGACTCCAGCCTCCCCCTACCCGCATTCCATGTTAAACACTCCCAGGCTCAATTTCCAGATTCGCCAGCACACTACTTGTCATCTGGGCTTTTGGAAAGGTTAAAAGATGGAAAGTGGGTTGATTGTTAAAGATTGTGTGAGAGCTGTATGGCGGGATTGGGCGTGGGGGTAGTTGTTAGGAACAGTGTGCAATTTGGGGTCAAATTAAACAGATCGGCCCTGAATTCCTGTTGGGAGTTGTTCCAATTTCAGCTCATACCTTTGGTGGGAAGTTGACAGATCGCGGATCCTCTGCCGGAGAAGAGATTGGGATAATCCCTGTGGAAAACCTAGGTTGAGGAGAAATGTGGATAAGGTATTCAGAGGGAAGAATAAGTGGAAGACAAAGAGAAAAGTATAAGAGCTACATGGAAACGAGTTGATAGGATAGAAAGGGAGAAATGATTTCCTCTGGTGAGGTGGGGGTTGTGGGGTCTGGGTGTGGGGGGAGTGGGGGGGCGTGCGGTGCTAGTTCAGTGCAAGGAGACATCAGAGCCAGGCCATTCAGGGGTGATGTGCTCAGACAATGGATGGTGCAAATCTGGAACTTTCTCTACCAAACAGCTGTTGAGACTGGGGGGGTCAGCTGAAAATGTTAAAAGTTAGGTTTTTGTTAGGCAAGGGTATCAAGGGTTAGGCAACCAAGGGTTAGTTAGGACACTGATCAGCCACGATCTAAGTGAATGGTGGAACAGGTTCGAGAGGCTGAATGGCCTCAGCCAGTTAGAAGGAGAGGGAAGAGCAAGAAAACTATGGCAGGAATATGAAAACAAGTTTAAAAATGATCTAACTTGAATGGCATATGAATCTTTCATCACTGGGACCTGTGTTCAATCTATTCCAAATGGATTAAAAGTTTCTTCCACCTGGTTTATTGAGAGATCCTTTAGCAAAATAAAAAAGAGCAGCCTAACCCATTTATTCGCAGTTGCTGCAGTACAGCACAGAACAAACTGAATAGAACCATTTGCCTCCATTTAATGCTGTTACCAATCACTGTTTCTTCCAGTGGAGAAATTAGATTGAGAAGGGCTGTTTCTAAAGAATTTAAAAAAAAAACAATAAAATCATGCTAGTTTAAATTGAGGAAATTATTCAAATGGAATTGGATTTGCATAAGCATAAGATGGCAGGAAATGCCCAGTCAATGTAATTAGTCATGCCTGCTAAGTGCTTTAATGAGTCGTGCTTCATGGTCTAGCCAAACATTTTCGCTATTACCTTGAGCTCAGAGAATCAAGCCCCAAAATAGCCAAGGGGAGTGAAAATGAGGGCCAAGGGTCAGACGTCGAGGTAAGTGGTAGTCTAGCGAGGACAGGTAGGGAAAACTGGATTTAGACCATAAGACCATAAGACATAGCAGCAGAAACTAGGCCATTCGGCCCATCGAGTCTGCTCCGCCATTCAATCATGGCTGATAAGTTTCTCAACCCCATTCCCCCGCCTTCTCCCCGTAACCTTTGATCCCCTTACCGATCAAGAACCTATCTATCTCGGTCTTAAATACACTCCATGACCTGGCCTCCACAGCCTTCTGTGGCAATGAATTCCATAGATTCACCACTCTCTGGCTAAAGGAGTTTCTCCTCATCTCTGTTCTAAAAGGTCTTCCCTTTGTTTGTGTCCCTTTGTCAAATCTTGCTGGCAGAAGAAATCTGTTGCCTTTAGACTGGATGGAGAGGTGTCCTTAATGGGTTGATTTGGTGCAGCCAATTAGAGGTGAGCTCTAAGGTGCAGGTAGACTTTGCGGCCAGAATAAACAAGGCTAATTTGAATTTGGAAGTGGGTGAAAGGTCAACAGGGGTAGACCATTCAGCCGCTCGTGTTTTCTCCGAGATTCGGTTCGATCATGGCTGATTCACACCTTCACACCAATTGGACGCCTTCACCACTATTTGTTTCGTGAGTGTGAGAAGTGGAAAGCTTATCAAACGGTTGCGCAAAATTATGATTTTCCAGTACACCATGACGAGACAATGGTCTCTCCTCTGCTTTAAGGTGGCACTTATAGTCTGTCTCTTTGACCAAGACTCTGGTCACCTGTCCTCATATTTCTTTGTGTTGTCAAATTTTGCCTGATAATTGCTCCTGGAAAGTGCCTGTGACTTTTTCACCACAGTAAAGGTGCTATATAAATGGAAGTTGTTTAATAACAAGGGGTCTCCCGTTTAAGATGGGGATAAAAATAATTTTTTTTTCTCTCTGAGGGTTGTGAATTTTTGGAACCCTCTTCCCCCAGAGAGCGGCGAAGGCGGGGTCAGCGAATGCTTTTAAGGCGGAGGTAGATAAATGCTTGACTAACAAAGGGGTCAAAGGTTATTGGGGGTGGGGGTAGGCAGAATGTGGAGCTCAGGCCACAATCAGGTCAGCCACGATCTTATTGATTGCTGGAGCAGGCTCGAAGGGCTGAGTAACTTGCTCCTGCTCCTTAATTCGTCTGTCCGTCCGTATATTCCTTTTGGCAGAAGTGAAGCTGTTTCCAGGAAATTTTGGAAATAATGTTATAACTAGGAATGAAAACATTACCAGTCCTTTGTTGTATCAGGGACATAAGAATGGATGTTCAGTACAGGTAATAGAGCGTGAGGGAATATTGGTTAAGATCAGTTTTGTGGAATTTGGTTTCCTTTTGTCGAATCATATTACCTTTAATTTTGGAAAACATTAAAAGTGGAGCCAGCGTAATTTTCAGGATAGACCAAAAATTACTTGATGCTCACATTGTCCTCGGCTTGACACAAGGTTTCATCGCCACCTAAGTAAATATTTATCCTGACGTGGCTGGGGAAAGAAAGGGGGTCCTAAGGTCAGGCACACACAACTTTCCTTTGTTGAGCAGAAGTGGGCACGAACTCCCTCTAAAGGGCAGTTGCATGACAAGGGGACAGGGTGAGCAGCATGGTATACCCCCTTTTGACTTCCAGCAGCTGGCTCTCCCCTGGGTCCTGGGTGCCAGCGACATACTGCCACTTGGCAAACTGAGCGGGGAGGAGGTGATATGGACATAGGTGCCCGCCTGAGTTATGAAATGGTGGGGGAGGTGGTGGCATAGTGGTATTGTCACTGGGCTAGTGATCCAGTAGGCCCAGGATTTACTCTGGGGACCTGGGTTTCAATCCCACTGTGGCGGAATTTGAATTCACTAGAAAATATGGAGTTTGAAGCCTAATGATGACCATCACTGATCGTCATAAAAACCCATCTGGTTCACTAATCCGTTTTAGTGAAGGAAGCCTGACGTCCTTGCCTGGTCTGGCCTATACGTGACTCCAGATCGACAGCAATGTAACTTTGTTGAGATGGGAGTTCAGCCAGAACCAATCCTGACCAAATTCCTGGTGTAAAGGCCAGCTGAATAAATATGGCATCACTGTTTGCAGAATTTCCAATACTATCAACATCCTGGGGGTTACCATTTACCAGAAACAAACTGGACCAGCCATATAAATTCTGTGGCTACATGAGCAGGTCAGAAGCTGGGAATTCTGTGGCGAGTAACTCCCCCCCTGACTCCCCAAAGCCTGTCCACCAACTACGAGGCACAAGTCAGGAGTGTAATGGAATACTCTCCACTTGCCTGGATGAGTGCAGCTCCCACAACACTCAAGAAGCTTGACACCATCCAGGACAAAGCAGCCCACTTGATTGGCACCTCATCCACAAACATTCACTCCCTCCACCACCGACTCACAGCAGCAGCAGTGTGTACCATCTACAAGATGCACTGCAGAAACTCACCAAGGCTCCTTTATCAGCACCTTCCAAACCCATGACCACTACCATCTAGAAGGACAAGGGCAGCAGACACATGGGAACACCACCACCTGCAAGTTCCCCTCCAAGTCACTCACCATCCTGACTTGGAAATATAGCGCCATTCCTTCACTGTCGCTGGGTCAAAATCCTGGAACTCCCTTCCTAACAGCACTATGGGTGTACCTACACCACATGGACTGCAGTGGTTCAAGGAGGCAGCTCACCACCACCTTCTCAAGGGGCAATTAGGGATGGGCAATAAATACTGGCCCAGCTAGCTACAATCCCATGAATGTATAAAGAAAACCCTGGCAGTGAGCCTATCAGCAGCAAACACGGGAGAGAAATGGCCTGTGATTGGAGGAAAAGCTCCATGCAGAATCTTCCATTTAAACTTACCTGTTTGACCGACATTTTGAAAACTAGATCTAGGGCCCACATAGAGGGGCTTCGTGGGCCTCATTCAGCCTGTGGGCCGTACGTTGGACAAGCCTGGTCTATTCACTTTCCAATTGGTGGGGAATTGTGGTGATGGATAAGTCAGGTGATCAATGGGAAGAGGTGGGGGTGGAGCAGCTGGGCGCAGGAGGTCATGTGATGAAACTTCCAGGAATGTGTCCAATCAGAAATGGCAGTCCTGATGTCTTGTACCCTTGGCTCTTCTACTATTAAAGCTGCAGAAGTTGTATGCCATGTTTTAACATTTAAAGTTGGGGGATTGGTCAGGACAGTGGTATTGTAACCCACTCTTTTATCTCTGCATTTACATAAACAAAGCCGATAGAATAAAAATACTCTCCCTCTGATGTCTGTAAGGGTCCTACATTTACGTCAGAATTTTACATCCCCTGGGCGGGTGCGTGCCTGACCTGATCGGGTGTAAAATAGCGCACGATGACGCTGGGTGAGCGTCCCGATGTCACCGTGCACTCATGCGATATTTCGGTCGGCGGATGTGAGCGGGTGCTGGAGACGTGCCCGCCTTTAATTAACGGGCCACTTAAGGCCATTAGAAAGCCAATTGACGGTGATTTTTCGTTGTCCATGTGATTTTGCGCTCGTCGCACAGGCAAAACGGGCAGGCGGGCAGGCCACAATTTCAAAAGCCTCACCCAAGGGCAGGATAAAAAGGGTCAGCAGCATTGCCAGTGTGGGTAATGAGGAGTTTGGGAGATAGTTTGCTGCTGGTTGGTTACTGGTCCTTGGCAGCTTCATCTCTGTTCAGGGCTTCATTCTTAGCATTTCCAGACTTCAGTTCAGGACTCATTGGTGTCTCCAAGGCCCCCGGAGGATTCAGACCGTGTGGACCCTCCCAGGTATCAGTGAGCCTTCTGTTACCCTGGTAATGGGGATTGTGGTCTCCACTCGAGGCACCTCCTCTGAGGGGGAAGAGAGGGGCAGAAGGGATAGGAGGCCGGGTGTCCCAATGCAGCTTCCAGGGGTGGGACCTGTGGGAGGGGAGGCACAGGCACAAGGGGTGCAGGGCCAGCAGGTAGTCCAAGGTAGAAGGAGCTGCAGAAGTTGCCACTATCCAGCTGCCAGGGTTTACACGCGGCGATGTAGCTACCTCCGTATGTCCGAGGTGCAATGCCGAAGGAGGCTCCACCTCTCCGGGGAGACAGTGACCTCCATTTGTTAGATGATCGGGCCTGAGATCAGCTCCGACTGTGTGGGTGGACACCCCATGCCAGTGGCTCTGAAAGTCACTGTGGCCCTCACTTGCTATGCCTCTGGCTCTTTCCAGTGGTCAGTGGGGGATCTTTGTGGAGTCCCCCAGTCAGCTGGCCACAGTTGTGTCAAACTGGTGACAGACGCTCTGTTCAGGTGGGCATTGACTTTCATTCATTACTGTACAGATGAGGCCAGCCAGGCTGACTGAGCCAGAGGCTTTACAGCGATTGCTGGGCTCCCCCGCGTCCAGGATGCCATCGACTGCACACATGTGGCCATCAAGGCGCCAGCGGGTGAGCCCGGTGCCTTCGTCAACAGGAAGGGATTCCACTCCATGAACGTGCAGATAGTGTGTGACCACAGGATTCAGATTCTGCAAGTCTGTGCAAGGTACCCAGGCAGCTCCTATGACGTTTACATCCTGAGACACTCCCAGGCTCTTCAGTGCTCCAGCCCGACTAGATGGCTGGCTGCTGGGTGACAAGGGCGATCCGTTGAAAAGGTGGCTTATGATGCCTCTCCACCACCCAACAGAGGCAGAGCAGCGTTACAATATGAGTCACGCCTCCACAAGGACGGTGGTACAGAGGACCATAGGTCATCTCAAGATGCGCTTCCGATGCCTGCACCGTTCAGGGGGAGCACTACAATACCCCCAGAGTGGGTGTCACTGATCATGGTTGCATGCTGTGCTCTCCACAATCTGGCACTGGCAAGGGGGGACTCACTGGAAGAAGAGGATCTTGACACAGCTCCACAGGTCCACAGAGGATGAATCCAGTAATGAGTCCAAAGATAAGAATGGTGAGGAGAATGCTGAGGGTGTGGAGGCAGACCTCAGTAACCTGCAGGGAGGCAGGGTCACCTGGGATGCCTTGATCCAATGCTCCTTCAGCTAGGCTGCCAAAGATCAGTTTCAAACACATGTCAAGGCAACTGTCTCCATCCCTGGTCTGAATGGACCCTTTCATTTGAACACAAAGAACACTCAGTACCTGTGCAATAAAGTTCAGAACCACCTACATCCAACATTACACACTGGCATTCCCCGCACCAATGAAGTGAAAAGGTGAAGCATATTCAGGCCATGAAGACAAAAACACAATTTATCTCATTCTGACAGTTCAATAATATTTATATAAACGTTTCTGGTCTTCAGCCCCAGACAGTATACATAAAGTAAACATAAATGAACATAAAATCACCTGTGACCTGTCCCTCTTGTGCCCATGGTGCCTTTATCTTACTTTTGCGAGTGCTATATCTTGGTTCTCCCCCCCTCACTGGCACCGGCATTGGAGACAGATGCTGACTCTGCTGTCCTGTTGGCCTTGATGACCTTGGCAGTTGTCCTCTGGCCAGTGGAGCCGGGGCTGGCCCCGCCTGGGAGGGATCGGCCAGTGCCAGGGCTGGCATCTCCCCAGCTGCCGCAGCCTCACCAGAAGCCATGGTAAACGGTGGAGGGACGGAGGAGCTGCTGCTGTCATCTGGAGCGCCCTGAGAAGAACCTGCAGAGACGACAGGCAGCTCGTGTGCCAACGTGAGGTTGCTCTGGACTTCCCTGCCCACCATTGATGGACGGGCACCTAGCTGCGATACTGGGTGCCTCATCCATCTCCCACACTGACACTGACCTCCTGAGGCCATTGCCTGTGTGAGGGTTTGCAGGTCCAAGCGCAACCCCAGGAACCCCTGATTCTGTCCCTGGAGCTGCCTCTCCATGAGAATTGCCACTGTCTCAATGGAGGAGGCAGTGCGCTCGGCCATGAGGGTCACCACAGCGCTCACACTCTGCAGGGACTCCTCCATAAAGGAGACTATGGTAGGCAGACCCTCATGGATCTCTGACAGATCCTCCTACACATCTCGACGGCAGGCTGAGTGCTGGACATCCAGCATCTGCTGCCTAATGGACGACTCCAGAGGCTCATTATCAGCCTTCGACTGAGTATTGTCTTGATCCCCAGCAGTCCTCTGACTGTTGGTGCCCTGGGCACTCTCTGCCTCTGCCTGCATCTGAAGCCAGTGTGAAGTGCCCTCACCAATTTGCACTAGCTGCCAATCTAATGCCCAACAAGACGCTGGTATCTGCGCTGGTGCCTGTTTCAGAGAGCGGGTGTGACTCAGGCACAGCTGAAGCCCAGCGGTTTGCCAGTGTCAGGGGGAGGCCCTTTGGTGTCTGCAGAGTGAACGCCTGCTGGTGAACCTAAAAGGGAGAACAAGGACACGTCATTTGTTCAAGTCATCACACTGTGACTGTGCACGCCAGACACCCTGGTGAGACCATGGAGATCTGCATCACGGTGCCCTCGTCTTCCAATGATCAATGGGGACTCCAGGTTCGAGGCTCACATCAATGCAGAGACTGCAGCACAATCCGAAACTCTCACCTCTGTGCACTGCACTCTTACCTTCGTCTGGCACCCCACCTTACCATGCCTGATTGTACCTGGAGCAGGCCGGCTCTTCAGCTCCAGGCTGTGTTGCTCGTATCTGGAAAGGATTAGGAGGTTAGCAGGGCCTCCACTGGTCTGCGACCTTTCTATATTATTGTGGGCCGTCTTCTCCTGAAAGGACAGAGGAGCATTGATTACTCCACCCTGTACCTGCAGCGCCATTGCAGCCTGGCCAACCCCAGCTGAGGAACACCTCGCAGGGCATAGCCGAGTCGTGGCACCGCAGGGCACTCAGTCCAAGCAGCCAGGGCTCACCCCCTTGGCCAACTCTGGCGTGATCGACAGTCGGGACTCAGGCACTAACACCCCTGAGGTCCCCAGCCACACCTTAACACTTCAGCACACTGACCCAAGCCAACACGGTACTCACCCTTCCTGAGCGCAGCAGGTCATTGAAATGCTTCCGGCACTGCACCCATGTGCGTTACACCACGTCACGGCTGCTCACCCGGGCTGCCACCTCCTCCCATGCCCCCATCTTGGTGAGGTGCGGTGGCCTCCTCCTCCCATGTCTGGGGACAAGGATGTCCCTCCTGGCAGCCACCTCCTCCAGGAGGATGGTGAGGCACTCATTCGAAAAGCGGGGGTAGGGTGGGGGCTGAGTGTCGACCTGACCTGCCCTCCCGCCTGTCGTGTCCAGCCTCCCTCGACTCCATTGTGAACGTACAGGAGATATCCTCCGAGGCAGCCTTCCGGGGGCCGCCTGGGCCGGTTTTAAACTGGCTCCCAGGTCGCCATTGGACCTGGCGGCTGACAGGCCCCTGCCCCCCGCTTGGCCCCTCCCAGCCGGTGCGGAGCCGCATTTCACGCTGGGTGGGATTTAATTGGCCCGCCAACATGAAATCGCGGTCAGGGCCTGATCACGGGCAGCTGTCCATTTCCACGGCTGCTCCCAGGCTTGCCCGCTGCACCCCTCCCCCAATGACCTCAAAATTCTGCCCCCAGGACCTGAGAACAGAAACCATGACTGACGCACCAGTCCAGTACTAGAGGAGAGCTGCCCTGTCAGAGGTGCCATCTTTCAGATGAGACGTTAAACCAAAGCTCCATCTGCCTTCTCCTGACCCTGAAAGATCCCATGGCACAGTTTTGAAGCAGAACAGGAGAGTTATCCCTGATACCCTGGCCAATATTTATCCCTCATCTCACAGCGCAAAAACGGGATTATCGGTTCAGTATCACATTGCTGTTTGTGGGAGCTTGCTGTGCACCAATTGGCTGCCAAGTTTCCTACATTAGAACAGTGCCTAATCTTCAAAAGGTGCCTCGTTGGCTGTAAAGCACTTTGGGATGTCCTGTGGTTGTGAAAGATGCTTTATCAATGCAAATCGCCTTTATCTATTGATCATCATCAAAAAACAGGCTATACATTTTACTTTTTTTTAACGGAGATGAACATAAGTTAAGTTATATTGTGTACAAATTACTTAAAATTCAAGGTTCACTTTTGGGTTGGAAGTAATATCTTCCATAGGGAATCTCATAATCAACATTTCCGACCAAGGTAATCCTTTCCTTCCGATGGCGCCTGAGCATTCTTAGATCTCACCAGGGGGAAATCGCTGACCTTCCCAAGTGCTTCAGAAACACGGAGAGCGAGAGAGAGGAACTTGCCGGCTGGTGAGAAAAAAAGAAACGAACGACTCCAAGGCAGCGAGTGGAATGGGAGAGAGTAGACTGAACAGAGAGAAAGGTTGCTGAAGTCTGAAATGCTCGGGTCTTTGTTGTCTCTTTCATTTTGGTTATTTCCAAAGCGGGAATATTCGGCCAGATTTTGCTTTCAAAATGATGTGCAAATGGGGCAGAAATTTCAGGTGGTGGAGAGGTTGAACCGGGAATATCCAAAAGCTGCGATTCTCCCTGGTGTCTTCCGACCTCGCATTCCTCACGTTCCGACATCATTACTGAGACCTCCGTAACATCGCCCGACTTAACCAGGTCTCAGCCCCATCTGCCACTGAAACCCTTGTTTATGCCTTCAGCACCTCTAGACTTGACTATTCCAACGCACACCTGGCTGGTCTCCTGCCATTCCACCCTCCGTAAAATTGAGGCCAGCTAAAGCTCTGCTGCCCAGATTGTCAGAAGTCACATCAAGACCGGTTCCCCCTAACACCCCTGCGCTCGCTGACCTACGCTGGCTCCCACTCAAGCAATGTCTCGATTTTAAAATTCGCATCCTGGTTATCAAATCCCTCTGTGGCCTTGTCACTCTCTGTCTCTGTAATCTCTTCTAATCCCTCCATTTTCTGAGATATCTTTGCTCCTCTAATTCTTCCCCCTTGAACCCTGCCCCCCACCCCGATTTTAATCAAACCCCATTGGCAGTCGCCTTCAGTTGCCTTGGAATTCTCTCTGGAATTCTCTCCCTGAGCCTCTCCACCTCTCTACCTCGCTTTCCTCCTTTAAGACAATCCTTCAAAACGACCCCCCCCCTTGACCAGGCTTTGTATCGCCTGACCTAATATCTCCTTAGGTGGCTCGGTGTCACATTTTGCTTGATAATGCTCCTGTGAAGTGCCTGGGGATGCTTTCATTATGTTAAAGGTGCCATATAGATATAAGTTGTTGCTGCCCCTTTTGTTCTGGCCAGTGTTTACCCTTAACTAAACCACATAAAACAGAAGATTGGGTCATTATCCAACATTGCTTGTTCTAGGGAAATTGCTGAGTGAAAAGCGACTGGCCTGGCAATGCTTGAAGAAAGTTCTGCGTGCCAATAATAGGTTTAAATATTTGTACACTGGAAAGGACAGTTAAAATCCAATATTTTGCAAAACTAAGTATTGTGGACTGACACTGCTGAGAGCGGTGCATGAATATTGGGTTCCAGAAATCATTAGGAGCTAATTCGACCCTGTCGGTGTCTCACAGCCCATCAAGCTCAGTCTCATTAAAAAAAAGGAGTCTAACAGGCAAACAATCATGGCACCTCCATCTGCAAAAAAGATTTCATCTTCTCCTTAAACAAAACAACCTGGGCTACAATTTATCCCCTTAATTAAACAGGAAACCTGCGATAATGCTTCCAATTAATTTTTTCTCATGTTACTCTCAAACTATCACCAAAATTGCTTGGATTCTTTTAACCCTTTTTTGTCCACTGAATGAAGTAGAGATAACAGGCACATCTAACAGCTGAGTCAGCCGCTCCTCAGGAACATCATCCAGGTTCATGATGGTCAGTTTTCTACGCAAATGAATGACAGCCCGGACTACCTCACCTCCATTTGTCTTTGTTTTATCCTTTCATGGGATGTGGGCCTCACTGGCTAGGCCAGCATTTGTTGCCCATCCCTAATTGCCCTTGAGAAGGTGGTGGTGAGCTGCCTTCTTGAACCGCTGCAGTCCATAGTGGTGTAGGTACACCCACAGTGCTGTTAGGGAGGGAGTTCCAGGATTTTGACCCAGTGGCAGAGAAGGAACGGCCGATATATTTCCAAGTCAGGATGGCGAGTGGCTTGGAGGGGAAATTGAAGGTCGTGGTGTTCCCATGCATCTACTGCCCTTGTCCTCCTAGGTAGTAGAGGTCTTGTGTTTGGAACGTGTTGTCGAAGGAGACTTGGCGAGTTGTTGCAGTGTACCCTGTAGATGGTACATACTGCTGCCATTGTGCATCAGTGGTGGAGGGAGTGAATGTTTGTGGAAGGGGTGCCAATCAAGCGGGCTGCTTTGTCCTGGATGGTGTTGAGCTTCTTTATTGTTGCTGGTGCCACACTGATCCAGGTAGGTAGAGAGTATTCCATCACACTCTTGTCTTGTGCCTTTTAGGTGATGGATGTGCTTTGGGGAGTGAGGAGATGAGTTACTCTCTGCAGAATTCCCAACCATTGACCTGCTCTTGTAGCCAGATTATTGTCCCTGAGTTCTTACAATGCAAAATCATGCATCCTGATTTTCTTTTAATATTCGTCCATGGGATGTGGGCATCACTGGCTCAGCCAGCATTTATTGCCCATCCCTAATTGCCTCTGAGAAGGCATGTTGTATGATGTTGTATGTGCCTGCATGCCATTGTAATGTAAATGTGCTCAACAGCACAAGGGTTAATGTGGGACTGGAGAATAGCACCGCCCATGGTAATGATGTATAGAGTCACATGGTAATAGACTAAGAGCACAGTCTAGAGAGAACACGCTGGAATCAGCCTGCATGGAGGTAACAGCGCCATGCATGACAGTAACCGGGAAGAGGGCCTGCAGAAAAAAAAAAGAAATAATCGCAGAGAAAAGCAATACTCCGACCTTGAAAATGTAGAACTTCAAAAACAAAAGCAACTACCATCACTGGAGATCCAAAACCCAAAAAAGTGCAGGAAACTCAAGAGCACAGAAAGCTGAATGCTACAGGCAGCCTGAGTGAAGGAAAAGGTTACCTCACTGACAGTCTTAAAGGGATAATGACATTTAAAGCTGTAGCTACAAGAAAAAAAACAAAAAGCCACGGACAACACATTAGAAGAACCAGATGCATTTTTTGCAATGGAAAGAGTTAAACCAGAACCAAGAGTGGGAGTCTTGGAGAAGACAGTTTTTAGTTTACACGAGACTTACAAGATTAAATAAGGAATCAGAAGAAATACAAGTTAATAAGGTTTTATTTACCTTTTGTTTATTTGCTGGTGAAGCACTTCACAGCCAATGCATAGATCAATACTTGACAACATTTGGCGAGATATTAAAAGGCTTCAACAGCTATTTTAAACTCCAAGTTGTGGAGTGCGCAGGCCCTAAAAGTGAAAGAAGCACTGAACAATTCTGCGAAGATTAGTAGTAGGTCAGAAGATTGGACAGATTTTAAGAATCAACAAAGAATGAATAAAAAATAATAAAGGGAGAAATTAGAGCATGATAAAGATCTAGGTAGGAATATAAAAAAGATCGCAAGAGTTTCTAAAAGTGTGAAAAAAGGAAACGAGGAACTAAAGTGAGCATTGGCCCTTTAGAGAGTGAGTCTGGGGAATTGATAATGGAAAACAAGGAAATGGCTGAGGTGCTGAACAAGTATTTTTGTGTCTATCTTCACTGTAGAAGATTTAGAAAACTTCCCAAAGATACCTGAAAATCAAGAGGTGAACAAGGAGGGAGGAACTTAAAACAATCACCATCACTAGGGAAAAGGTACAGGGAAAACTATTAGACCTAAAGGCTGACAAGTCCCCAGGACCTGATGATTTGCATCCTAGGGTCTAGAAGTGGCTACACAGACAGTAGAGGCATTGGTTATAACCTTCCAAAATTCCTTAGATCCTGAAAGGGTCCCAACGGGTTGGAAAATAGCAAATGTTATTTATTCAACAAAGGAGGGAGACAGAAAGCAGGAAACAATAGGCCAATTCGCCTAACATTGTCATCGGGAAATTGCTAGAATCCATTATTGAGGAGGTCATAGCAGGATACTTAGAAAAACATAATATGATCAGGCAGAGTCAATATGGTTTTATGAGAAGGAATTTGTGCTTAAATAATTTATTAGAGTTCTTTGAGGAAGTAACAATCGAGGTGGATAAAGGGGAACCTGTAGATGTGGTGTACTTGGATTTCCAAAAAGCATTTGATAAGGTGCCACATCAAAGATTACCACACAAGATAGGAGCTTATGGTGTGGGGGGTAACATATTAGCCCAATAAAAGGTTGGTTAGCTAACAGGAAGCAGGGTGTAGGGAAAATTGGGTCATTTTCAGGTTGGCAATCTGTAACTAGTGGAGTGTCACCGGGATCAGTGCTGGGGCGTCAACTATTTATAATCTGTATTGATGACCTGGATGAACGGACCTAATGTATGATAGCTGAACCTGCTGATGGCACCAAGATAGGTAGTTGTCAAGAGGAGATATGGAGTCTACAAAGGAATATAGATAGGTTAAGTGAGTTGTCAAAAATTTGGAAGATGGTGATTAATGTGTGAAAGTGTGAACTTGCCCACCTTGACAGGAAGTATAGAAAAGCAGTATGCTATTGAAATGAAGAGAGATTGCAGAACTCTGAGGTACAGAGGGAACTGGGTGTCCTGGTATATGAATCAGAAATAGCTAGTATGCAGGTAAAGCGGGTGATTGGAGGGGGGCAAATGGAATGTAGGTGTTTATTGCAAGGGGAATGGAATATAAAAGTAGGGAAGTTTACTGCAGCTGTACAGGACATTGGTGAGACCACAGCTGGAATACTGTGTACAGTTCTGGTCTCCTTATTTGAAAAAGGATATAGTTGTGTTAGAAGCAGTTCAGAGAAGGTTCACCCAACTCATTCCTGGGATGAAGGGCTTATCCTGTGAAGAAAGATTGAACAGATTGGGCCTATACCCATTGAAGCTTAGAAGAACGAGTGGTGATCTTATTGAAACATATAAGATCCTGAGAGGACATGATAGGGTGAATACTGGGAGGATGTTTCCTCTTGTGGGGGAGACTAGAACTAGGGGGACACAGTTTAAAATTAAGAGGCCTCTGTTTTGAGACAGAGATGAGGAGAATTTTTTTCTCTCAGAGGGTTGTTAGTCTGTGGCACTCTCTTCCCCAGAGAGCAGTGGAGGCTGGGTCATTAACCTTAGTTAAGGTTGAGTTAGACAGATTTATGATAGACAAGGGAGTCGAGGGTTATGGAGGCAGACAGCAAAGTGCAGTTATTGAGACCACATTCAGATCTGCCATGATCTTATTGAATAGCAGAGCAGGCTCGATGGGCTGAATGGCCTACTCCTGCTCTTAAATCATCTGTTACTATGTTTGTAAATCATTATCCCACAGTTAAGATATTTTTTGCTCTGAGTTTTTGATGTTGTATCTGGATTTAAAAAAATCAACAGCAGAATTCATATCTTAGTATCTGGTGGAGTTTGCTGTGTCAGAGCATCTAATGGCATTAGTTAGATTTGCTGTTTAGGTTTTTAAATATTTAGTGTGGCAAGTGTGAACTGAAAATGTTGTAGCAAGGGAAACGTCATCGGGGACCTAAGTGAACAGAGAAAGCAACTGTGCATCTCTTTAAGTTAGAGTGGGTGAACTCAATGTCAAATCAGATATAGAAAGTGAGATAAAGAGGGAGTGAAAGAAAGATTGGATTAACAGAGAGAGAGAGAGATAAACACACAGAAGGGGGAGGTAAAATAAAGTAAAAAGTCGCATTTACCACTTTTAAAATCTCCAGCAACAATTAATACCTGAAGAATTGATCCACACTTTAATGGTTAATTTTCATTGCCAGTGAGGTTGGCAATATTTAACACTTATCATATGATTAAAAGAGGACTTAGACTTGAAAAGACTTCACTTAAATTTCTGTGACAAATCTTGTCCCATCTAACGTGTAGGTATAAAACTTCATGCTGTTTGACGTATTTCAATTGTGAGGCAGGCAGCACAATGCTATTTTCCCAAAGCTCACGGTGGGGCTGTATCTTTTAGCATGTGCTTCTTAGATGGGCAGAATGGTGGAAGTGAAGTGAACCTTGCAATATGATGGTGCATTGGCTGCATCACTTCGATGCTGGGCATGTTGGCTTGGGAGAGGACGCTTGCTGTTGGACTGCCTTTCTTGCCATCGGATTTGGAGGATCTTGTGGAGGCAGTGCTGGTGGTGCCTGGAGCTGTCTGCTGTAGGTTTTGCAAGTCTCTGAAGCATATAGGAACTGGGCAGGACACACACGAATGCCTGAAACCAGACACCCAAAGCCACTGCTCTACTGGAACTCGTTGGCGACAGGACACCCCCAGGGGTACAGGGGGAACGCTTTAGGATTGTTCTCAAAGCACCCCTGAAGAGCTGAAGCATCCCCGCTGACTCATGGGAGTCCCTAGCTGGCTTGTGACCGCCCAAAATGGAGAAGGTTCATCCGGGAAGGCACCGAACAAACTGAGAAACCTCATCAGTAACTAAATAACCCAACCACCCAACCCTTCAAACATCACCTGCCCCACATGTGGTAGAATCTGCAGATTGTGCATTGGAATGATCAGCCCATCGAACTGGAGCGGAAGCAAGTCATCCTTGGTTCCCAGGAACATGCCCCGGGAGAAGAGCTGCATCACCTTCCTCCTCCTCGTCCTCCTCCTCGTCCTCCTCCTCCTCCTCCTCCTCCTCCTCAGGTTTTTCTGCAGATTTTCTGTACCCTGTGCCTTGTTCCTCCTGCAGGTCCAGACCTTGCACAGAAGGCAGCACATCACCACCATCCTGGAGAGTCGGCGTGGTGCGTAATGATGGTGCCTGTGGGTCTGTCCGAGCGCCTGAAACACATCCTCAGCACTTGCGTTTGTTCAATGATACATTCAGTTAATATATGATCTTCATTGCAGTGTTCCTGAGTCTCATTGGTTAGGCTCCTCATGGGTGTCGTTGGCCTCATGCTGAGTAGATATTCCTTGTCTTCAGACAGTCGGCTGGTAACCCTGCTTCCAGGTGTGAAATAGTCAGCGGGGGTGAACTGTCGCAGGGTGAAAGCATCATGGCAGATGCCAGGGAATCTCGCACACACACACCTGCACAAAGATCACAGACTAGCTGCACATTGATGGAACGGAAACCCTCGGCAGTTGATGAACACCCCCCCCCGGGTGAACGATCGGCATCTTAATTGGCACCCGCCGCGTGCGCAGTCGATGCCACCCTGCACCTTTGGGTTGCCGCAGAGCCACAAGCCTGGGCGTCTGTTCATTCTGACTCAGTCAGCGCTGGTGACGTTCAAACAACTGCTGGGCCTGGCAAACAGCCCACCTGTCGAATGCATTTGTGATTGGCCGATTGCCGGACTCTGCAAGTGTCCCTGGCAGAGCCCAGGAGCGAGTAAAGACGACGAGGGTGGTAGTGACTTTGACAACCACGTGTAAAGCTAGACCACCTGGGCCAGTTGGCAGCAGGTCTTATTCCAGCTACAAATATCTGCCACCTCCCCCCACCCACCCCGACACGACATGACACCCTGAGCCCCCTGTGACACTGTGTTCCGACCTGTCGCGGAAGACTAACCTCTGCCTGTCTACCCTGGGTGGCCTCCTGTGAGCTGCATCTCCCTCCTGATCTGTTCCCTCCTGAGGAGCCGGAGGTCCGTCAGTAGCAGGGTTGTTGCTCCTGTTGCTGCTGCTGTTCATCTTGGCCCTGGTCGGAGGTCCGAGGTGACACAGCGTTAGTGACCCCCCCCTGCTGATCCGATAGGACAGAGCTCCAAAGTGAAGGTCAGTTGTGTCAACCGCCAGATGCACTTGGAGATTGGCTAAACCTTCCTGACCAAAGCTCAGAAAATCTCCGGTTAAATTGAGCGAGGTTAACCAAATCAAACCAACTATTTACTGTATTATCCTAATCACTCACCTCCTGTTGCCCTAACCCTCTGGCGATTAGGTTCAAGAATAAAAAAGAGAAACTTGCATTTCTATAGCACCTTTCACAACCACAGGACATCCGAAAGCACTTTAAGCCAATGAAGTGTAGCCCCCGTGGCAATGTAGGAAGCATGGCAGCCAATTGGCTCACAGCAAGCTCCCACAAACAGCAATGCGATAATAAACGGGATAATCTGCTTTTATTGTGACGTTGGTTGAAGGGTAAATATTGGCCAGGACACTGGGGATAACTCCCCTGCTCTTCATCGAAATAGGGCCGTGGGGTCTACATCTGTCTGAGAGTGGAGACGGAGGCTAACGTTGCATCTGAAACACAGCGCCTCCAACTGTGCAGGGCTCCCTCATTACTATACTGGAGTGACAGCCTTGGCTTTTGTACTCAAGTCCTAGACTTGGGGATGTGAATCCAGAACCATCTGACTCAGAGATGAGGTTTCTACCAACAGCCGACACATCAGGAAAGCTGTTTGGTTTAACATTCTAGCTTGACAGACAGCTCCTGTTGCAGGCACAGACCAGGAGAAATCTCTAAACAAGACACTTTCACTCCTTTGAAAAATCTCACTTGTAATTTGCCCTCCTGGCTGGCGTCCCACATTGTACCTCGGGTGAACCTGAGCCCACCCAAAACTCTGCTTCCCTGTGTCTTAACTCACACCAAGTCCTGTTCCCCCATCACCCCTGTGCTCGCTGACCCACATTGGCTCCCAGTCAAGCAACGTCTTGATTTTTAAAATTCTCACCCTCATTTTCAAATCCCTCCGTGTCCTCACCCTCCCTCCCTCTGGAATCTCCTCCGGACGAACAACCCTCTGAGATATCTGCGCTCCTCTAACCCTGGCCGCTTGTGCACTCCACATTTCCATCACTCCACAGATGGTGGCCGTACCTCAAGCTGCCTGGGCCTCAAGATCTGGAATTCCCTCCCCACACCTCTCTGTCTCTCTCCCTCGCTTTACTCCTTTATCACACTTCTTAAAACTTACCTCTTTGACCGAGCTTTTGGTCACCTGTCCTAATACCTCCTTATGTGGTTTGGTGTCATACTTTGTTTTAGGATGCTCCTGTGAAGTGCCTTGGAATTTTTTATCATGTGAAAGGCGCTTTGCCAATATAAGTTGTTATTGTACAGATACAGTTATCTGAATACAATACACTTGCAGACTATACTGGGATTAGAGTGTGGATGCTCCCACCTAGTGGCCAGTGCTGTATACTGCAGGAGCTGCGGTATTTTGTACAGTCGCTCTACAACAATGCAGCATAAAGTGGTGTAAAGGACAAGAAACTACAGTTGAAGGGATTACTTTCATTAGTGTCATCAAAACCCTCCGACTCTATGACATCCAGGATCTTTCCAAAATACATTTTTGTTTTATTTTTTCCAATCAGTATTATCAACAGGGAGCAAATCACCACTGTGGTAAAGAAAGACTTGCATTTATGTAGCGCATTTCGTTGTCTCAGGATGTCCCAAAGTGCCTTACAGCAATGAAGTATTCTTGGAGTGTAGTCATTGTTGTAAAAGTAGGAAATTTGACAGCTAGTTTGTGCACAGCAAGCTCCCACAAAACAGCAACATGATAATGACCAAATCATCTGTTTTCCATTATGTGGCTAAGCGATAAATATTGACCAAGATGTTGGGGAAAGACTCCCCTGTTTTTCTTTAATCAGTGCTAAGGGATCTTTTATTTCCACCTGAGAGGGCAGACGGGACCTCGGTCAAACTATCTCACCTGTTGGACGGGGTATGAAGAGCATATGGGAATTAATGTGCCTTTTCGTTGTAATGAAGAGAGTTCACATTGAATACATTTAAAATTGGCTGTCAATAGCTGTCAATTCGAGATTACATTGCCTGAAAGCTGTTGTGAGTGAAAGCTGGGAGTAATTCCACTTATTATTCTCTGAACCCTGGTTGGAAAAATACTGGAATGGGAAAAGAAGCAGCTGTTTGACCGGGGTGAGGAGCTTGGAGTTCATATCTGACAACCAGTAGGAAGAGGTCCCCCAGAATTGGCGGTGCCGGTTATTGCTGATGTAGCTGCAATGGTTTCCTAGGTGATTGGTGGACCGTCAGAAATTGCTTTGAATAAACTTGTGGTAAATGTTTGTCTGGGTGCATTTTTGGGCTCACCGACGCAAGGGGTCCCAAAACCGATGGAACTCCGTTTCTGGGGCCTTGTTAAGCAGCAAACAGCATTATATTTCTAAACTATGCTGCAGTTCTGCCGAAGGGCCATGGAGGCTCGAAACGTTGACTGATTTCTTCTCCGCCGATGCTGCCAGACTTGCTGAGTTTTTCCAGGTAATTCTGTTTTTGTTTTGTTTCAGATTCACTTAAGGCTGCTTTTCACCAGCACAAAGCTGTGCTCTGGAAATGTGAGCCCTGTCTAAGCTCACAAATACTTTGCCTGGGCGAAGCATATGATAGCTCACAGCTCCTCTGTCTAATCCTGTTCCGAATGAAACCCGAGTCTAAATTACCGAACAAGCTTGGTCTGACAAACCTTAGTTATGTCTCAGGCGGTATTGGGTGAGGTTGGGGAGGGAATGTTGGAGTGAGCTACGGAGGTAAAGAAGACTGATCGCAATGACTAGTGGAGTTGGGAGGAGCATTCCTGTTCCCCCTGGGCCCAGGGGAAAAGGGTTTGTGCATTACGGATGCCTTATGGACTGGCATCAGGTAATCTTTTGGTCCTCATGGTTGCTGTATGCACTATAAACATTTCTAGTACAATGGTGGGTACTTTACCCAGCATCCCTAGCTGCAGAGAAAGCCCTCTATCCTGGTGCAGAGCCATTACATGCATTCAATCCCAGTTAGAGCGGTTTCCTTGCTGCTACAGGTGCCGGGTGAAGAGCTCCCTCAGTCCACCAGAACTATTTCTCTCTTTAAACCCACTGCCGCCTCTCAAAGCTGGCTTGCTGTCACCTCACAGGAAGTTAGGGACAATGACGAAGGGAGCTGCCGTGTATAATATCCTTGGCACTGTTAGACTAATACAGAATATTTACTGAGTCTGAAGGTGCTATGGACAACAGGAAGTTTATTCAGACACATCTTACTGTGCTGGCCGCTTCTTACATAAGGCGGCATGAGACCTGATGCTGCATCACTTCCTGTGATGATGTGCACTGTACCTGATTAGCATATTACACAGTTAGAATTAACCCCTTATAACTACATCTCCCCGGAGTCTCTGACTCCCATTTCTGTATTGTGGAGATCAAACAAACCCCAGCTTTAACTCTGGTGTGTTGCAGTTCTTAATCTTATTTTCTTCTCTTAAACCCTCTCCTTTCCTCCGATCCTTCGATAGGCACAACCGCTGTGGTGGTTTCATGAGTCTACCAGAATGGGCCCCCTCCTCCTCTGGAGGGGAATCCGGGGTTTTGAGTCCTGTGGGTGGTCTCTCAGACTCTGCTGGGCAGGAGGGGGATTGGTAGATGACTCAGTGGTCAGGTTGTCATCTGGATTGGTGGATGGATGCAGCATCTCTGGCCAATTAGATTGGGGTAGATGACCGCTTGTATGGGCGAGGATATTGCCTCTGTAAGGCAACCAGTGCACGTCTGTTCTGTCTCCCCGTGCCGTGCTCTGTTTGGATAAGGTAAGAATGTGGATGAGGTGTTTGTTCAACCACTTGTCTGTAGCAAGTTTGGTCTCGGATCCATATTCCGTTATCTTGCTCTGGCTCGACATTTTGTGACATCCAAATGTCTTTGGTACAGTCGTTGCAGGAAATCCAGTCTCAGAACTCTTGGAATGACCAATCTCTCGCCATGGGTGAGTAAATCATCAAATACACTGACACGTCCCCTCTGTTCATAGTACTGTCTGAGAATGGGATTGCGTGGTACATAAACTGGCCATCTGCTGATGTAGCGCTCCCTGACCTAAGCATATTCTTTGTTAGATTTCTGTGCATCTCTCATTTCACTCAGTTGCGGAGTTGCGGCTGGTAGATTTGTGGCTGTTACTGATGCAAAGGCTTCCACCTCTTTGACAAGGGCTACATCAACTTGTTCAGGCCTTGCCACTGGGAAATGGAACAAAGCATTGACTGTATTCTGCTGCTTTCCTGGAATGTACTCTGTCTTTGCATCAAACCTCATCAGCCTCAGTCTGAATTGTTGTATTCATGGAGCCATTTTTGCTAACTCCTTAGAATTTAAGAGTGTCACTAAGGGTTTGTGGTCTGTCTCTATCTTGAAGTGGAGACCAAGAACATAATCTGCAAACTTGTCACAAGCCCGTGTAGCAGCTAATGTTGTTTTCTGTATCACTGCATATCCCTGTTCAGCCTCTGTCAGTGAACGGGATGTGTAGTGCACTGGTCTACTTTTCCACCTCTCTGTACCTGAAAGAAAAAAGGAATGAATCAGTGAATGTGTATAATATACAGGACCCCGTTCTTTGCAGGCAGTAAGAACATGTACACACATTGTGCCTATTTCAGCTAAACAAAATAAATGGCAGCCATTCACTGGTTCATTCCTCAGGGCAATGCCTTGACCAATCAGAGTCAAGCTGCCTGGTTTAAATTTCAATCAACGCATGGCAGTTAACTGTCAGTCACCATCAACTGGTGCACTCTCCATGGCAACGCCTCTACGATCAGAGTCCACTTGCCAACCAATCAACACTTTCTTCTCATAGAGTATAAATTGTTGTTCCCTTTACATTTGGTATTCTTGCGAATTGTCCTGATGAGTACAAAATGAAAAACTTCAGCAAAAAAAGTCTCTTTTTTCAGTAATACTCAAGTTCTGTACTGCCAATCGACTACTGGTGCTATGTCCCAAGGCACTTCACAGGAGTGTTATCAGACAAAGTATGACACTGAGCTACATGAGGATATATTAGGACAGGTGACTTAAGCCTGAACAAAGAGCTAAGTAAGGAGCGTGTGAAAGGAGGAGAGAGAGGTAGTGAGGTGGAGAGGTTTTAGTGAAGCAATTCCAGAGATTAGGGCCCTGACTGCCAATGGTGGAGTGATTAAAATCAGGTGTGTGCAAGGTACCAGAATTGAAAGGTTGTAAGGGAGGAGGAGGTTACAGAGATAGGGAGGGGACGAGGCCATGGAGGGATTTGAACATCAGGGTAAGAATCTTAAAATCAAGGAATTGACAGACAGGGAGCCAGTACAGGTCAGTGAACACGAGGACGATTGGGGGTGGGACTTGGTGCCAGTTAGGATATGGCCAACGTTCTCAAAATGTATGAGTCAGTGACCATCTAGCGGTGCATTTGTTTGCAGAGCTATCCAGCACACCCAAAGCACCGTTCAGTTTGTAAGTAGTGAAGAGAATCCATTTGTCAATGTTAAGCACACGCTCATGCTGATACTGACCTCTTGTGGCAAAACATGGGCACTGATTCAGGAAATTCTGAGGTAAATACATCTTCAGAATCATAAAATAGTTACAGCAGAAAAGGAGGCCATTCAGCCCATCATTTCTATGTCTGCTGTCTGCTAGAGCAACTCACTTAGTCCCATTCCCTTCTGTAGCCCTGTAAATTTTTTTATCTTTAGGTAATTATTCAATTCTCTTTTGAAGGCCTCAATTGAACCTGCCTCTGCCGCACTCTCGGGCTGTGCATTCTAGATCCTAATTGCTCGCTGTGTAAAATAAGTTTCTCCTCATATCGCCGTTGCTTCTTTTACCAATCACCTTAAATGTGCGCCCTCTGATTATCGATCCTTCCACCAATGGGAACAGTTTCTCCTTACCTACTCTGTCTAAGACCCTCGCGATTTTGCTCAGCTCTATCAAATCTCCTCTTCTCTAAGGAGAACAGCCCCAGCTCCTCCAAGCTATCCAGGTAACTCCTCGTCCCTGTGATCATTCTTGTAAATCTTTTCCGCGTCCTCTCTAATGCCTTTACATGCCTCCTGCAGTGTGATGCCCAGAACTGGACACCAGTTGAGACCAAACCCATGTTTTACACAGAACGTTGGTATCATGACTCATTTTCCATTGGCATGAAAGTGATGCAAGACCCTTTCTGAAGCCATTTCCTTTCCAGATGGTAAAGCCTCTCGCATGATCTCAGGACTTCCAGAAAACATCTTACAAAAATTGAAGAACTTTTGAAGTATAGTTACTGTGCTCATGAGGAATATAAACAAATGTGGGAAATAAACTAGAAACATCGTTTTTTAAATATCCCTATGATATTTTGCACCCAGATTTTGCTTGCAACAGCATCCTGCAGGTGAATCTTTCAGCTCTCGAGATTTTGGATTGACAACCCTTGATGTAAATCCTGTTTAAAGTGGGAATTATGTGCTGGGTGGGGGTGGGGGAGGTACAAGGAATTAGAGCCTTTAAAACACTGTTCCAGAATAGGATTGTGTTGTAATATGTCTTTAAGGAGAGCAGCATGACATCACTAGAAGGAAAATGTGTCATATGATCCAGTCTTAGTTTCACTTTTGCTTTTGAGCAGAGCACACACACACACACACACACACATAGTTCTGCTGCTGATGTCTTCACGTTTTCTACCTTTGTATAAATGTTCCCATGTGCCTATTCTGAATAAATGAACCCACATGAGTTGACACAATCCCTTATGAGTGATTGGTGCCTTTGTATCATTATAAAAACATGACAGATTATAGCAGGAGGCAGAAAAATGGAGAAAAGTGAATCAAATCATATAAGGTTCTTAGGGCCTTGACAGGGTAGATGCTGAGAAGTTGTTTCCCCTTGTGGGAGAGCCTAGAACCAGAGGGCATAATCTCAGAGTAAGGGATCGTCCATTTAAGACAGAGAGGAGGAGGAATTTCTTCTCTCAGAGGGTAGTGAATCTGTGAAATTCTCTACTGCAGAGGGCTGTAGAGGCTGGGTCATTAAGTATATTCAAGGCTGAGATAGACATATTTTTAATCAGTAAGGGAATCAAGGGTTATGGGGACAAGGCAGGAAAGTGGATTTGAGGATTATCAGATTAGCCATGATCTCAATGAATGGCGGAGCAGACTCGATGGGCCGAATGGCCTATTCTTGCTCCTACGTCTTACAGTCTTATGGTCAAAAACAGAAAACGCTTGACAGGTCAGGCAGCAACTGTGCAGGGAGAAGCAGCCCGATTACATAAAGAGGAGGCGGGGAGAATCATCGAATGACTCTCTGTGGGAGCAATTCAGCCAGTCTCTCCCACTCCCCCGCCTTTTCTTCTTAAACCCTGCAAATCCTTTCTCTTCAAATAATTACTAATTCCCTTTGGAAAGCCACAATTGAATCTGCCTCCTGCACACTCTCAGACAATGCATTCCCCATCCTAATCCCTTGCTGCGTCAAAAAGCTTTCCCTCATGTTGTCTCTGGTTGTTGGCTGTTCATCTTAACTCTGTGTCCTCCGGTTCTCGAGCATTCCACCAAGGGGAATAGTTTCTCCCTATCCACTCTGTCTCATCCTCTATCAAATCTCCTCTCAACCTTCTCTTGTCTAAGGAGAAGAGAGCCCGAGCTTTGCAGATCGATTCACGTAACCGAAGTCTCTCTTCCCTGGAACCATTTTCATGAATCTTTTCTGCGCTCTCTCCAATGCTTTTCCTATCTTTAACTGAAGTGTGGTACCCAGAATCGGACACAATACTCCAGTTGAGGTCTAACCAGTGTTTTATTGAGGTTTATCATCACGGTTAGGGGAAAATTAAATATATATATATAATAAAAAAGCACACAATAAGAATTTGCTGAACATAGTTAAAATCTCAAAACAGCCATGGATGCTAAACCTATTGACAGCTGAGGGTAAACAGATGGACATTGCACACAAAGGGGCTTTGAGTTTTGTGTGATTTACACAGTTTCAAGAGATGAGCTAATGTCCAGGCACAGGCAGAACCATTCAAGTAGTGCAACAATGCGATGAAGCCTTGAGAGCTGGGCTGGGGATAAAATGTAACATAGATTAGGTACACTCCTCTCTCAGACAGGGACGGGTCAGGTGGTTTAGCTTAGATATGGGAGGACATACAAAGACGAGAGAGGGCTTTGATGATGGTACACAAACAGTTCTGAGTTGTGAGAACCAAGGTCTTTGCGTAAGTGTTTTCATTTTGATTGGATAATATAATTATGTATATACCCTTTAGAATAAGTGGTTAGCAGAATCACATGTTTATGTTCTCCATAGGATAGTCTTAACATGGTACCTGTGTGTCAGTTACCGATTGGATGTATTCAAATGTACTCAAACGCATTGTGATAAGAAAAAGTACAAAAGTAGTGAAACGTAATCAATCAGGGAGCTGCTGGGCCTTCCTTCCTTCTTAGGAATGATTGCGGCTCCCTTGCATATGCTTGAATAAAACTGGTTCAAGGAAGCCTGAGTCTCTGTGGTCTCTGTGTGATGTGGAGAGTGTAACTTCTCCTCATCAACTGGCCTAGGTGGTAGTTGCAGGATCGGAGGGTTGTGCCCTTCTTCAATCATCACTTCCTTACTTTCATACTCTATGCGCTCTTTATAAAGGATGCGGGGTGTCTGTGGTGGTTGTCGGTTTTGGGGGAGGGGCTGCCAATGTTGGGAATCCAAGCCTGTGTGAGCCCTGTTGAATTCACTGGTTGGACCAGCTTATTTTCCAATTCCTTTTCCCTGCACGGACCGATGGATTGATGGGCTGTCCGGCAGCCAGGCGGGAAAGGCCGCATTAGAAGACATTTGTGGATATTCCCGGGAATGGGCAAAGATTACAGGGTATTTGCGGGGGCGGTGGGGGAGCAGTGGGGAGGGGGAGGGGGTCTGGAAATTGGGAGGTAGGGGAGGGAGGGTGGGAAGGATCGCATGCGGAGCAAGGAGGAATGTGGTCAGCAGGAGTTCTCCTGGGCCACCAGCCGTCCTGTAATAATGCTTACCTGCCTGATCTGGCTGCTTCCATCTCCATTTCACTGCCGGGTCTCCTGAGCCATCAAGAGCCGAGCTAACCAGCATTGCATTTAAATAAGGTTCCGGATTGCGCTGTGGGAACCTCATGTGAATGTTGTAATGAGCTGTTCTGCCTCTTGAGAGTGGGGTGCAGAGACAGGGCACACCTACCACTACCATAAAAATAGCAACGAGTGTGTACACGTGGCATGGGATCGTGCTTCTTGATTTTTGACCTCCCCCTCCCCTGGCCCTATCCATCAGGCACAGGTGGGGGTCACTGTTGCCCCCAACATTTCAGGGTCAGTGACTTTTCATCAGAACTGGTGAGGAACATATTCAAAGTAAACACAGGGTCAGGGAACAGGGGCACAGACACAACAAAGGGGTAAGGTCAGCGATGGCATGGAGGGAGGAAGAGATTAAATGATCAAAGGGCTCACCAAAGGAATTAGCTGTGGCTTAGTGGTAATGTGGTACTTTTCTCACTTCTGATTCAGAAGGTTATGTGTTCAAATCCCACTCTAGGGGCTATAGCCAAAGCTGATGCCCCAGTCTGGTATTGAGGGAATGCTGCATTGTTGGAAATGCTGTTTTCCAGAGAGGAAATTAAACGGAGGCCTTGTCTGTCCTCTGAGGTGATTGCAAAAGATCCCATGGCTCTCTTTTGAACAAGAGCAGGGGAGTTATCTCTCATGCCCTGGCCAATATTTACCCTCAATCCACATCACAAAAATGCTAAAGGTGCTATATATGTGCAAGTCTTTATTGAAGTTCAATTTCATGCATCCTTTTTTAATCTAATTAAAGCTAAGGGCTGAGACATATGGAAGGTTAAAAATACACCTCCTCCTCCTTCAGATACCATAGCCCTAAAAGGGCGTTGGTGATCGTTGACTTCCATTGGATTGGTCCATGATTATGCTTGGCAAAGTATTGCAGTGGTTTGCTGTTGCCTTCTGTAGCATGGCTGAACAGGAAACTCTCTTGCTCTTATCACCTGCCATTGGGAGTATTGGGAGGATTTATAGGCTGAAAGGTAACCTGTTTTGCTTTGTTACGAACGGTAAATTCTGTGGCCATCAAACCCTGAAATGTGACCTGAACCTGTAGCTTCTGGCCCAGAGGGTGGGCACTACCCACTCCATCACAAGACCATGGACACACCACCAAGCTTAAGATGAGTAGCAGAGGAGATAAGATGAATGAGGGAATAATAGTCGCCTTCGTTCAGAAGCTGAAAGGATAATTCAGGGGAGGATGTGATTGCACTAGAGAGAGTGCGGAGGAGATTTACCAGGATGTTGCCTGGGCTGGAGAGTTTTAATTATGAGGAGAGATTGGATAGACTGGGGTTATTTTCCCTGGAGAAGAGGAGATTGAGGGGGGACATGATTGAGGTGTATAAAATTATGAGGGGCATAGATAGGGTAGATAGGAAGGAACTTTTCCCCTTGGTGGCGGGATCAATAACCAGGGGGCATAGATTTAAGGTAAGGGGCAGGAGGTTTAGAGGGGATGTGAGGAAGAATTTTTTCACCCAGAGGGTGGTGGGAATCTGGAACTCACTGCCTGAAAGGGTGGTAGAGGGAGAAACCCTCATAACATTTAAGAAGTATTTGGATGTGCACTTGCGATGCCATGGCATACAAGGCTATGGGCCTAGTGCTGGAAAATGGGATTAGAATAGTTAGGTACTTGTTTGACCGGCACAGACTCGATGGGCCGAAAGGCCTTTTTCTGTGCTGTAGACCTCTATGACTCTATGACTATGACTCTAAAGGCATTTTATGTGGGAGGCTTAGCAAAGGAGAGTACTGGCATGGAATACCGGTCTGGGAGTGGACTAGTACTTGGCTCAGGTTAGTTGATTGTCATCTTGCAGGAGCGGTTGTCCCACAACTGTTTTGGTGCCTCTTGAACCTGAGGCAGCCTTAGGAAAGACAAGGACACTACACAGAGGGATAGAAGGAGGCACAATCTTGGAACTATAGTGCCATTCCTTCACTATCACTGGGTCAAAATCCAGGAGCTCTCTCCCTAACTGCACTGAGGGTTGTACCTACACCACATGGACTGCAGCGGTTCAAGATGGCAGCTCACCACCACCCTCTCAAGGGCAACTAGGGATGGGCAATAAATGCTGGCCCAGCCAGCGACGCCCATACTCCATGAATGAATAATATAAAAAAAGAAAAATAGATTACCTCGTCGTTATCTCATTGCTGTTTGTGGGAGCTTGCTGTGTGCAAATTGGCTGTTGCATTCCCTACATTATAACAATGACTGCACAAAAGTACTTTATTGGCTGGAAAGCACTTTGGGACACCCTTTTAGATTGTTATGTTATTTATATGGAAATAGGAATTAATTGGTATTAGAATGTGTATCCAAGGTCCACATTTTACTGCTGTACTGATGTCATGTGCTGAGTAACAACAGCCTTGCTCAAAGACGTTGAATATTTGCCGTAGTTCTCTTGCTGTAATGTCACTCAAGGTTTGGTGATTGTGCCTTTGCCGGCTCTTTGACAGCTACCCACACGCTGGCTTTCTCTCCATGGTTCCGTAATTGCTGCCTTTTTAAGTATGGATCCAGTGCCCTTTTGAAAGCTGTTACCAAATATGTTCCCACCATCCTTTCTATCAGGCAAATAATTTTAGATCACACTAATTCGCTGGTCAAAATGAAACCTTCTCATCTCCATTTGATTTTTTTTGTGTGGCAAATCTCTGTTCTCTGTTGACTGACCCTCCTGCCAGTGCATCCGTTTCCCCTTATTTACTCTATCAAAACTCTTCATAATTTTGAACACCTCCATTAAGCCTTCCCTTAACCTTCTCTGTCCTCTGGAGAACAATTCCAGCTCCTCCAGTCTCTCCACCTTCCTGGTGCTAGTTAGAAAGTGATTTTCGCACTTAAATGCATTTGAAATGATCAATTTCTCACGGAAACGATGGCGTCAGCTGCTTCTGACGCACAGTGTAACACTGCGGCCACAGAGCTTGTGAAGGACGGTGTCCTGTATTGTTTTATGAGTGTAGCCTGCCACCCCACCTCACCCCTCTTTCCACCAGATCTCTCCAGCAAAATGACGAGTCCCCTTTAAACGGACTCCTCTTCAGTTGCACAGTTTTCTGCCTCGGAGCACGCTACAGCAACTTTGCATTATATTGCCACTGGGAAAAGCAAAGTTAATAAAGATAAGGTAAATTAACATGATATGCATAATTGGATGTCAGCATGCTCATATTTTTAACAGCATGTTGTAACGGCCACACCAGCACTAAAATTAGCAGCCCATAATAAGAGTGACAAACGATGAAGACCATGTGTGCTTCAGCACTGTTTCTCCACCAGTAGAACCTGGGGTCCTGAATGCTTCACAAACAGATGGGATAAAAGTCTTCCCCCTCTGACAGCTTTTCAAGGGACCCCTTGTGTTTTCCAACAACAGCGCACAGCATAAAATTACCTTCAAATGCAGCAGTAATTAGTACTAATTCAATCTGTGCTCGCAGGGAGAAGACACAAGTGGAGTGGAGAGAGAGAAAAAGAAAGTGACACTGGTGCATTGGTGCATTATTCAACACTGCTTGAAATAATTATGAACTGTCCTTGACAGTTCCTGAGCATGTTGTGAATCTTTTTGCCCCATTATCCTCAAAGAAATCCGACCAAAGTTTGTCAAGTAGTTTCTTCCTGTTTTCAATTAATTAAATGTTATCATATCCCTCAAGACACGTATCTTGTAATTGGCTCTCTCACCGTTCCTTTAAATGATTTCTCTGGAGGCTTTATCCACTAGAACCATCAATTTTAATGTCTGGAGGAAGGCTTGGATCAAACCTTGCTTAGACCACACTTGGAGCACTGCGGGCAGTTCCGGTCTCCATATCAGTAAAGGGATTATAGAAGCACTGGAGAAGGTGCAAAAAAGGTTTACAAGGGTGACACCAGAACTGTGAGATTATACCTATTGGGAAAGAATGAACACACTGGGGCTCTTATCGCCAAGAAAGAGAGGGCTGAGATAGCATAGATGTGGAGAAGCTTTTTCCACTTGTGAGAGAGATAACCTGAACTAGAGGCCATAAATTTAACATAATTAGTAACAAATCCAATCGGCAATTACATACGAACATACAAACAAGGAGCAGGACTAGGCCATTCGGCCCCTCGAGCCTGCTCTGCCATTTATCAAGATCATGGCTGATCTGATAGTAATCTCAAATCTGCATCACTCTTACCCCCGATAACCTATCATCCCCTTGCTTACCATAATCTATCCATCTCTGCCTTAAAAATATTCAAAGACTCTGCTTCCACCACCTTTTCAGGAAGAGAGTTCCAAAGACTCACGACCCTCTGAGAGAAAAAACTTCGCCTCATCTCCATGTTAAATGTGCGAAGACTTATTTTTAAACAGTGACCCCTAGTTCTAGATTCTTCCACAAAAGGAAACATCCTCTCCACATCCACCCTGTCATGAGCCCTCAGGATTTTGTATGTTTCAATCAAGTCACCTCTCACTCTTCTAAACTCCAGCGGATACAAGCCTAGTCTGTCCAACCTTTCTTCGTAAGACAACCCGCCCATTCCTGGTATTAGTCTAGTAAACTTTCTCTGAACTGCTTCCAACACATTTACATCTTGCCTTAAATAAGGTGACCAACACTGCACCCAGTTCTCCAAATGTGGTCTCACTAGTGCTCTGTAGAACTGAACCATAGCCTCCCTACTTTTGTATTCAATTCCCCTCGCAATAAATGATAACATTCTATTAGCTTTCCTAATTATTTGCTGTACCTGCACACTAACCTTTTGTGATTAATGCACTAAGACACCCAGATCCCTCTGAATCGCAGAGCTCTGCAATCTCTCACCATTTAGATAATAAGCTTCCCTTTTATTCTTCATGCCAAAATGAACAATTTCACATTTTCCCACATTATACTCTGTTTGCCAGATCTTTGCCCACTCATTTAACCTATCTATATCTTTTTGTAACCTCCTTATGTCCTCTTCAGAACTGACTTTCCTATCTATCTTTGTGTCATCAGCAAATTTGGTAACCAGCCCATCCATCCCTTCATCTAAGTCATTTATATGAATTGTAAACAGTTGAGGCCCCAGCACTGATCCCTCTGGGAGACCACTCGTTACACCTTGCCAACCTGAAAAAGACCCACTGCTTCCTGTTAGCAAGCCAATCTTCTATCCATGCCAATATGTTACCCCCTATACCATGAGCTGCAATAACCTTTGATGTGACACTTTATCAAATGCCTTCTGGAAATCTAAGTACAGTACACCCACTGGTTCTCCTTTATCCACAGCACATGTTACGTCCTTAAAGAACTCCAATAAGTAGGTTAAACATGATTTCCCTTTCACAAAACCATGTTGACTCTGCCTAATTACCTTGAACTTATCCAAGTGCCCTGCTACAACTTCTTTAATAGTAGCTTCTAACATTTTCCCTATGACTGATGTTAAGCTAACTGGCCTGTAGTTTTCCGCTTTCTGTCTCCCTCCCTTTTTGAATAAAGGAGTTACATTTGCTATCTTCCAATGGAACCCTCCCCAAATCTAGGGAGTTTTGGAAAATTAAATCCAATGCATCAACTATCTCACTAGCCACTTCTTTTTAAACCCTAGGGTGAAGCCCATCATGGCCTGGGCACTTGTCAGCCCACAGCTCCACCAATTTACTCAGTACCATTTCTCTGGTGATTGTAATTTTCCTGAGTTCCTCCCTCCCTTCCATTTCCTGATTTATAGCTGCTTCAAGGATGTTATTTGTAACCTCTATAGTGAAGACTGATGCAAAATACCTGTTCAATTCATCTGCCATCTCCTTGTTTTCCGTTATCAATTCTCCAGACTCACTTTCTACTGGACCAACACTCACTTTGTTAATTTGTTTCTTTCTAAAATATTTATAGAAACTCTTGCTATCTGTCTTTATATTTCTGGCAGGCGTTCTCTCGTACTTTAATTTTTCCCTCCTTATTAATCTTTTAGTCATCCTTTGCTGTTCCTTATATTCTGTCCAGTCTTCTGGCCTTCCCTCTATCTTTGCAAATTATGTAATTTTTCTCTAAGTTTCATACTATCTTTAATCTTTCTAGTTAACCATGGATGGTGTGTCTGTCCTGTGGCTCTCTTCTTACTTGTTGGAATTCTGTGTATTCTGAAATATCCCCTTAAATATTATCCACTGCATCTCTATTGACCTATCCCTTAACCTAATTTGCTAGCTAACTTTAGCCAGCCCTGCTTTCATGCCCTCATATTTGTCCTTATTTAAGTTTAAAAACATAGCCTTGGACCCACTCCACTCCCCCTCAATTTGAATATAAAATTCAATCATATTATGATTGCTGCTACCTAGGGGTGCCTTCACTATGAGGTCATTAATTAATCCCAACTCGTTGCACAATACCAGGTCTAGTGTGGCCTGCTCTACGGTTGGCTCCAGAACACACTGTTCTAAGAAACTATCCCAGAAATGTTCTATGAACTCCTCATCTAGGCTATCTTTGCCCATCTGGCTTTTCCAGTCTATATGTAGATTAAAATCTCCTATGATTATTTCTAACAAGCTCCCATTACTTCTTCCTGTGCACGACTCCCACATGTGACTTCCTGCCACAGAAGGCTGTGGAGGCCAGGTCATTGAGTATATTTAAGACCGAGATAGATAGGTTCTTGATTGGTAAGGGGATCAAAGGTTACAGGGAGAAGGCAGGAGAATGGGGTTGAGAAACTTATCAGCTATGATTGAATGGCGGAGCAGACTCGATGGGCCGAATGGCCTAATTTCTGCTCCTATGCCTTATGGTCTTATGGTCTCTCTCTATTGTGCTAATATCATGATTAATTAACCCCTCTACCTTTTTGTCTCCTCCTTTCCTTCCTAAATGTCCTATACCCTTTAATATTCAGGTCCCAATGCATGTCATCCTGCAGCCATGTCTCTGTAATGGCTATCAAATGGTACTTATTTATTTCTATGTCTGCTCTCAGTTCATATGTTTTGTTTTGAATGCTTAATGCGTTAAAAAAGAGCCTTTAGCTTTATCATTTATTCTTTTTATAACCTCATCTGTTGATTTATTGTTAGATTTGTACTCTCTATCCCTTACTGTCACACTGTCACAGTGTCACGAAACTATAATATTTTTCATAATATTATTGTGGGCTTATGGTTGTCTGTGTGGCTGATTTAATTAAATTGGAGTCAGATAGACTGCAAGGTTGAACGTATCAAAAGAAGTGAGGTGTAAAAGGGCATTTGAAATGCTAATGAATAAACATAAATGAAGGTAACATGTAGGGTGTGAAGGAAATTTGCATTTTAAGATAAGTGGAAAGGTGTTTGGGTTTCAAAGGGATGGTAGGATGTTTACAACCAACAAGATAAATAGAGCAAGGTTATTATGTTTATTTTTCCCAAAAGGAAAGAGGCCGTTTTGGCAACATGAAGGATTTTTATATTATAGGAAAAGTAAGTTTCCAAAGACCTGTAGAACAATGGAATTTACAGATTAAAGAGAAAAAAATGAACATAAAGAAGGATGGAAAGCTATGTAAGGAGTGTGGTCTTGTGAGATCAAAAGGTTCACCATGTGAAGCAGTCCTTGTGGAAAAGCCTCCAGCCATTTTAGCAGAAACCTGCTGTGTCCAGTAACTAATGTTGTGTAAAAAACCTTTGGAAATCCACTGCTGAGTGAGCGCTGTGGTAACCTTGCTAGGTTAATGTTATTATTTCAGATCTATTTGGACTGTTTCCTTAAATGGTACAGAGCCTGTTTAATTAAGAAGTTTGGGAACTGTTAAGACTAAATAACCATGTAACTGTATTCTTGTATGTGTTTATTGTTTTTTTTTACTTTTGTTAATTAAAGTTTTAACTTAATTTTAAAATCTCTTAAATTGTCAATGGACTCAATTCTTCTGAATTCAGTGCATAAACCTTCTTGTAGTAAATACAAATTGCGAAACCATTGTGATAGCGTGGCCAAGTTTCCCATGTGGATTTGGTCTGCCTAGCACACATCACCTACCAAGTCATTACACAGTCTGTTTTTCATTTCCCGTAATAATACCTTTCTCTTTTGCTTTGTTTCAACTCTTTGATTTACCACATCTTCCCAAATTTGCACCCTTGCCCCCACTACTTAGTTTTAAACCCTCTCTATTTCCCTAGTTGTGCAGCTTGCATGGACACCAGTCCCAGCATCATTCAGGTGTAGACCATCCCAATAGTACAGATCCCACTTCCCCAGTATTGATGCCAGAACCCAGTTCTCCCACACCAGGCTTTGAGCTATATATTCATCTCCCTAATCTGATTTGTCCTATTCCAATTTGCACATGGTTTGGGTAATACTCCAGAGATTAAGAACATAAGAAATAGGAACAGGAGTCGACCTTTTGGCCCTTCGAGACTGCTCCGCCATTCAAAAAGATCATGGCTGATCATCTTGCGTTTCCATTTCCAAATTCCCATCTAACCCCGATAACCTTTGATTCCCTTGCCTAATAAGAATCTATCTACCTCAGCCTTAAAAATGTTCAACGACTCCGCCTCCACCACCATCTGAAGCAGATAGTTCCAAAGTTGCACAGCCGTCTGAGAGAAAAAAATTCTCTTCATCTCTAATGAGGAACCTTTGAGGTTCTGCTTCTTAATTTGATGCCAAACTCTTCATACTGACTATGCAGAACCTCTTTCTTTGTCCTGTGTGTGTCGTTTGTGCCAATGTGGACCACGACGACTGGATCTTCCCTCTCCCACTGTAAGTTCCTCTCCAACTCTGAGCAGATCTCCTGAACCCTGGCACAGGGCAGGCAACACAGCTGTCTGGACTCTCGCTCTTTGCTGCAGAGAATGGTGTCAATCCCTCTGACTATACTGTCTCCTACCACCACTACATTCTTTGTAACTCCCCCCGATTGAATGGCTTCCTGTACCACAGTGCCATGGTCAGTTAGCTCATCCACCCTGCAGCTCTCACTCTCATCCAAACAAGCTGAAAAAACATCAAACCTGTTGGATAATTGCAAGAGTCGAGGCTCCTGCACTCCTGCCCTCTGAGTCCCCTTACCTGCCTCATTTGCAGTCACACCCTCCTATCCATGACTGCTGACCAAATCAGAAGATCTTATCCTAACAGGTGTGGCTGCCTCCTGGAAGAAAGTATCCAGGTAACTTCCCCCCTCCCCAACATGCCGCAGTGTCTGCAGCTCAGCCTCCAGCTCAGTAACCCGGAGCCGAAGTTCCTGCAGCTGCAAAACACTTACTGCAGATGTGTTTGCCCTGGATCACACCTGTATCCAGAAGCTCCCACATCCGGCAATCACAGCACATCAGCTGCCCTGCCATCTCCAATACGTGTTAATTAATTAATAATTGCTAATTAATTATAATACATAAAGCCAACACCGCCCAATAACTTTTGGCACTGCCAGTAAACTTTGCAATGCTGATAAAAGGATACAGTACTTACAATACTGTTAAAGCTAATAATCCCAGTTACTAGTTTACCTGCTCCTTCTGCTGCACAAAAGCCGGAATCAAATACTGGAGGCTGAAAAAGAGCAGAAGAAATAAAGGCACTGCCTCTCTGACCTTCACTGAACTCCCCACTCAGTACCCGGAATTAAAATTGGAACAGCAAGTCATTAGTACGTTGGTCAATGTGACCTCTAATGGTGGGCAGATATGCAAATATTCATACCAGTTGGTTTCACTTTTCATACACTAATGCTGCCTAATATGTTCTAATTGAACATTTGCCTCTTACTAAGGTTTGATTGCAAGGCTTCTTCTGTAAATCACAATGCGCTCATCATTAGCAGCAATTGTTTCATCATCATCATCTCTTAAGTGAAATTTTACCTTTCAGATTTGTTGGACCAAGACTCTAAGAATATCTGAGGTCAAAGCAGGCTTCCCAATATTAGTAAACAAACTAAACATGCCTTTGTCACTTTTTAGACTTGACTATTGCAGCGCTCCCTTGGGTGGCCTTCTATTCTCCACAGTCTGTAAACTTCAGTTCACCTCACACTCTGCTGCTTGTGTCTTCTCCCACATTGAGCCACGTCCGAACTTCAAACAACCAGCAGCTGCACTTTTACTGCCCTGAGGGACTGGAACTCCTACCTCAAACCCCTTCAACTCTCCGATCTGCTCTAAAGCCACATCGAGCAATGTCTTGATTTTAAAATTCTCATCCATGTTCTCGAATCCCTCCATGGCCTCGTCCCTCCCTGTCTCTGGAATCTCTTCCGGCGCCACAACCCTCCAAAGTGTCTGCTCTCCTTGAATTCTGGCCTTTTGTGCATCCCCGATTTCCATTGCTTCACCACTGGTGGCCATGCCTTCAGCTTCCTAGGCTCCAAGCTCTGGAATACTCTCCCAACACCATCCCCACCTCTCTTTCCTCCCTTAAGGCATTCCTTGAAAACCTACCGCTTTGAACAAGCTTTTGGTTACCTGACCTGATAGCTGCTTGTGTGACTCGGTGTCATGCCTGGTTTTATAACGCTCCTGTGAAGCACCTTGTGATGTTTTACTACTTCAAAGGTGTTACATAAATGTAAGTTGTTGTTGTTTAAGACGAGCCAGCTCTGTGACCAAGCTTCAGTCAGACCTCCTGATACATTTTCCTTCGGCGCAGGGCCTGTGTGAAGCACTTTGAGCTGTTTTGTCCATACTAAAAGGGCAGTACGTAAATGCAATTGCTGTTGTTGGAACTTTTCTAGATGCTATTTTAACAAATACCACTCACGACAGAGATTAATCTATTTGAATACATTTTTAAACATCTTTTTCAAGGTAACAACCAAAGGAATTTCATACGACTGTGCTAATGTCAAATTATACCGTTTCACCTGAATTTTAAATATAGATGAGTTATATTATGATTCACTATTAGAAGATATATAATTAGGTGTTACTTTAAGCAATTTGTCTCTTGTTTTTGCACATATGTGCATAAATTAATGAAGATTAGTAGATAATTCACTGAAACATCAACTTTTTGTTGAAAAATACATTTGACAAGTGGTTTGACCTTTATGTGCGGAATGAAAAGGTAGATCCATCAGACACTCATTGTCAGAATTTATCAGTTGCATTTTATTTTAACGTGAACTTGACCTGGGTAGTAGACCGACATATTCTCGTAGACTGAAAATCAAAGTTCGTCAAATGATGGAGATTTTTTTAACAATGATTTGCGTTTATATAGTGCTTTTGACGAAGTCAAGCATCCCATGGTGCTTCACAGGAGTGTTATCAGGCAACATTCGCCACTGAGCCACACAAGGAGATGTTAGGACAGGTGACCAAAAGCTTGGTCTTCGAGGGGAAAAAGACAGGTAGACGGGCAGAGAGGGTTTACAGAGGGGCGTTATGGAGCGTCACACTGTGACAGCTGAAGGAGCGGCTGTCAATCCTGGGGTGAAGGAAATCGGGGATGCGCAATGACCAGGAATGGAGGAGCCCAGAGAGTCTGCCAGGTTGGGGGGCTCTGGAGGAGGTTTACAGGGACAGGGAGGTTCGAAGCCATTGGAGGAATTCGAACGCAAGGATGAGGATTTGAACTGAAGCTAGGTTGGGCGTGAAATGCATTTCTGCATCGTTGTTCATCTAATATCTTTTCAGTAATTTAATCCTTTCTATCTTCACTGTTAACGGGAGTGAACTTTGGATTATGGTCAGGGCATCTGGGAGGAGTTCTCTTGAGGGAAAGATGACAGGCAGCTTGAAACAATAACCAACGGTAAGTGTAACCTTTTCCAAACATATGCACTTTTAATATTGCTGTATATTTTATATTCCTTTGCAGTAATAAACTTTGACAGCATGTGACAAGGAGGAAGAAACCTCATTATGCTTGTAATAAACAGCAATTCCTCATTTTTCCTGAAATCGCTAGCAGCTGCAGTATAATCACTTTTCATTCCATAACGCTGCATTGCTCCTCTGTGTTTATGTCTTAAGTCTTTCTCAAGGGTGTTCGATTTCTATCCTGTAACATTTTCAACTCTAGAATAATAGAACTCCATCACCGAATTTCATTTCTCTATGACTACTGTTGATTTGGGGGCTGGGGGAGTTGGGGGGGGAGTGGTGGGGGAAGTTTGTGGAAGAGGATGGTGGGAAATGAAACCTGTCGAGAAATAATGAATGCACGAAAACGAGATAGTTAACGTGTCTCCCCGTTTCTGTCCTGGGCGGTTACTTGGTTTTAACATTAATAAAGATGGAAAAGCATCTCACAATGTGTACACCGTACATTGTTAATGTTGATCCTTTACGGGGAATTACTCCGCAAGAACGGAAGAGTCGCATTGATATAGCGCCTTGAACTGGCTAATTATCTGGAGAAAAATATTTGCAGGGCTATGGGGCAAAGGCAGGAGAGTGGGACTAGCTGAGTAGCTCTTACAGTGAGCCGGCACAGACACGATGGGCCAAATGGCCTCCTTCTGTGCTGTAGCTATTCTGTGATTCTTTCGTGACCTCATGACGTCTCAAAATACTTCACAACCAATGAGGTACCTTTTGCGAAAGGCGATATATAAATGCAAGTCTTTCTTATTAAGGAATTTCCTCTATTGTGGGCTTTTCAACTCACGTAATGCGTGCGCCCGAAGCCTTCCATCATAACTGCTGCAGTGCCTTTCCCATCCTCTTACCTGACATTATATCTACCGTTGCGGTCAGGAAACAGTCAGCTTTTTGTGGACACCGTTAAACTCCGCAGCCATAACAGACCTTGCCATGCTGTAACCACTTATCAGCGTAACAATTTCATAACCATTTGCAGATTATAAGAAGCGGCACTCAGAGCGTCATCTAGGCACAGTGCAGCCGTCTTTCTGACATCCTTCATGGAGCATCTCCTGCTCCATGTGTCCCCGCTTTGAATTGCTGGTCTGCGAACTCTGGTCGGAGCAGCTGAGACTGGAAAATGGTCCATGATGTAAGAAAATAAAGGTTATCCTGAAATGAGGAGGAAATGGAGCCGATTAACGGTGGTTGTGTTGGAGGCAGCCTCCGACAAGTTACTGTCCGGGATTATGGACCGTTGCAAAGTTTTACCGAGTATCCCTGGAAAAAAAAATGGGTTTAAACAATTTGAGAACTATATCAAAATATCAGGATTCATGAAGTATTATAGGCTAACAGAAAGTTATAGAAGGCACTGCATTATTAATAATATTGACTGCCATTCTTAACTAGCAGAGGAGGTATTCCTACACTTCACAAGTACTTCATTGACTGTAAAATGTCTTCTCTCATTCTCTCCTTCCTTCCCCTTTTTCTTTCTCTCTCTGTTTCTCCCTTTCTCAAAGTGCTTCCCGACGGGGGAAACAGTTGGCGGGATTTTCCGGTCCCACCCAGCTGCGGGTTCATCACGGGCAGGGGGTGGGAGAATTTGGAAAATGTTCTCGTCCTGCGTGCGGCTTTGCCTGCTGCAGACGGGATGGGAAAATCCCGCTCAGTGCCGGTGCTCCTTTCACCTATCCGTGGAGTGCCTTGGGATTTGTTGACAACAACAACAACTTGCATTTATATAGCACCTTTAACATGCTAAAAAGCCCCAGGAATGTTATAAAGTAGTATTTGACACCGAGCTGCATAAGATGATGTTGTGACGATGACCAAAAGCTTGGTTAAGGAAGTGGCTTTTAAGGAGAATCTGAAAGGAGGAGAAAGAAGGAGAGAGGCGGAAAGGTTTAGGAAGGGAATTCAAGAGCTCAGAGCCTTGGCAACTGAACGCAACTTGGCAACTGAATATATTTAAGAAGGAAATAGATAGATTTCTAGACTCTTAAGGCATCAAGGGGTATAGGGAGAGAGCGGGCGTATGGCGTTGAGATAGAGGATCAGCCCTGATCATATTGAATGGCAGGTCAGGCTCGGAGGGCTGAATGACCTGCTCCTGCTCCTATTTTTCTATGTTTCTAAGGTCCGGCAGCCTAAAATGGAATGATTAAAATCGGGCATCCTCAAGGGGCCAGAATTAGAGGAGCGCAGATGCCTTGCAGGATTGTGGAGCAGGAGGAGATTGCAGAGGTAAGGAGAGGCGAAGATATGGAGGGCATCACTGGCTAGGCCAGCATTTGTTGCCCATCCCTATTGGCCCTTGAGAAGGTGGCGGTGAGCCACCTTCATGAACCACTGCAGTCCATGTGGTGCAGGTACATCCACAGTGCTGATAGGAAGGGAGTTCCAGGATTTTGACCCAGCGACGGTAAAGGAGTGGCGATATATTTCCAAGTCAGGACGGTGAGTGACTTGGGGGGGACCTTGCAGGTGGTGACATGACGTGGCCATGCATCTGCTACTCTTACAATCGAGCTGTTGTTCACTGGGAGCCAGCATAGGTTGGCGAGCACATGGGTGATGGATGAAAGGAACTTGATGCTAGTTAGGACAGGGGCATCAGAGTTTATATCAAAGATGCTATGAAGATGCATATTAGTGCGGCAGTGATGATGGTGATGATTCAGAAAACTCAACTTCTGGAAATGTGTGACTGTTTTTCTCCATGGGGGGGTTTTTAAGAAAATCAATATATTTTTCACAAACACATAAACAAATAAAAAAAATCGAAAATGTGCTCCAGAGTGTTAGAGGCCTTGTAATTCCTTCTTCAGCATACCTCACCATCTGTATCACTTGATAATCTGCATGGGGCACAGCAATATTGAAAAGAGCAGAAGTGCAAGATTAAGCATACCCACAAGGCGAGTTCAGCAAACAGCAAATTGTAGCTTTTACACACAGGGATCGATATCAGCAAAACCAGCCATTCCACTGCAGACTGACAACTCCGCTCCACCATTCTACTCCAACAGTACATTCAGCTAGCGGACTGCTGAGTGATGAGGGTGGGGGGAAAACACTGGGTAGATGTGAATGAGAAATTAAATATGTCGTCGTTTTAAAAGAAGGAAATTCTAGAAAATTATTTTTGCCAACGTATTTTTTAAACGTGTATTTTGAAAGCTGGAAAGTGTAATTCTTAATTTAAAAAATCTATTTATCTGGTTTGCTAATGATATTAAAAGTGCAGAAAGACCTGACCAGCAGCATCAACCACAACAGTACCTGCGATCAACAAAAAAAAGCCCAAAACTTAGATCGAAATACCTCAGTTTACGACGCTATAGGTATGGCTACATAATTATGGCCAGGATTTTATGGCTCTGCTGTGGCATGTCTCCCCCTGGTGGATGCGGCGAGCCATTTAAATCTCCCTTCAGTTCGGCGGGACCGTAATATCTAGCTGGGCGGAAGGGACTGTAAAATCCTGGCCTATGTCTTTTAGCTTCTTTCACACTTTAAACGTGCATTAAATGTGTGCTTACCTGAAATTTCCTGATTGCCTCAAGGAGTTAATAAGCTGCCTGGACCCCAAAGATCTGGAGTTTCCCATCCTTGAACCATTTCATCTCTCTATCTCACACCTCCTGTAAGACCTTCTTCTTTCACCAAACTTTTGTATCTAGATTTTGTCTAATTATGTTTTTGTGAAGTGCCTTGAAATGTTCTACGACATAGATGGTACCATATATAAATGCAAGTTGTCATTGCTAACTCAACCACGTTGATAGTTACGGACAAGTATACTAAATTACCAATCCAGAACAAAGAACCTTCACAAAACCAAACTCGCTGGGCTCTTCATTTCTTGCTCCTTTCGTTGTATTTATCTGTTGCCATTTGGCCTGGTATGTGGTAGTCATGGTCCTGGTCTTATCGATAAGGCTGGAGGCAATACTGTTTTCAAACTTTTATCTTTTATTGAACATTATGCTAACTATTTACAGGGTAGCCTCTGCACGAGGCTCTACATAGAACTATCCCTCTCCATACTCTATTATCATGTGATCTTACATCACTGATGATGTAGATTATATATTTACATATTTATCAATAACCCTTTAGGCTACACAAATCTACTGAAGAATCTGCATTAATATACCACTTTTCATGACCTCAGGACATCACAAAACACTTTACAGCCAATGAAGTACTTTTTGCAGTGTAGTCACCATGGCAACATAGGAATGCGATAGCTGATTTGTTCACAGCACACCCCCACAAACAGTGATGTTGGCTGAAGGATAAATATTGGCTAAGACACCAGGGAGCACTCCTCCTGCTCTTTTTCGAATATGCAATAGATTCTTTTATATCTATGTGAGGGCAGACAGGGCCTCAGTTTAATGTCTCATCCAAAAGGCAGCACCTCTAACAGTGCAGCATTCCCTCCCCAGTACACTGGGGTAGATTTACGCACAGACTCAGAGGCTAGAGTGCTACCTACTGAGCCAGCTTGTACCGTACAACCTACAGAGCGGGTGGGACTGGATACAAACATTACCATGAAAACCCACTACTATCTTCACACAAATACAGTTCAAATAATTAAGAATGCAAAGACTCGATGGCCTCAAATGGTCATCTTAATGAGGCTGAGAAAGTGGAGATCTGAGGGCTTGTGTCAGTCGATCCCTATCTATCAATCTCAGTTTCTGATGATAGGTCTGATGTCGTAGGGAGGCAGAAAATATAAAATAACAGCTTCTGCGCAGGGAGCTGGGGAAGCAAATCAGGTAGTAATTCATTCCAGCTACAGGGTAGCTATTGGACATCATTGTGGGAGGCTTTTATATGTCAGCATAATCAACAGCAGCTTCTAGGCTATAATATTTTTCATACACTTTATCTAGGGTTGCAAAATTTGTTTCAATTGCTCGCTCCTTCCTCTCCGAAAACCTCCCATTTTCAACCGTTTTATCATTTTCCTGGAGGAGAGGAGAATTTTCTCCTTGTTGGGGAGTGGGGGGGGGGATGGTTGTTGGGCAGGAGTGGGCACGGGCGAGCAAGCAGATGATCGCCACCCCACGAGCGGCTGGGGCGTCACCAGTTAAGGCCCGCCCAGCGTGACGCGCACCCGGAAGCGCTGTGCACTCCCTGTGCGGGTGGGGGGGAATAGGCTGAGTCGGGGGCCTGCGCTCTTTCACGCATGCGTGCGAGACAGAGCGGAAATCTCCCTGAGGCACGCAGCTGCCTCGGGGAGATTAGTTTGATTTTTAAAAATTTTAATAAAGAAAATAAAATATTTTTAATACATGTCCCCTCATGTCACATGACCTGGGACATGTCAATGAATTTTAATAGAAAAATTTATTTAATTTATAAACCCGTTACGAAACCTCATCCTGCCTGTGGATGAGGTTTCATGATAAATGCGAAGGCTGCCTGGGCCTGAAGGTAGATTGGAGAAGCTAGGACTGTTTTCATTTGGGAAAAGGAGATTTGATAGAGGTATTCAAAATAATGAGGGGTCTGGACAGAGTAGACAGGGACATACTGTTCACACTGGTGAAAGGATTGAGAATGAGAGAGCACAGGTTTAAAGTAATCAGTAAAAGAGGCAAAAACAACATGAGAAAAACTTTCTCAGGCAGCGAGTGGCTAAGCTTTGGGATGCACTACCTGAGTGTGGTGGAGGCAGGCTTAATCAAAGCATTGAAAAGGAAACATGTGCAGGATTACAGGGAGAAGGCAAGAAAATGGCACTAAGGGAATTGATCATTCTGAGAACTGGTGCACACATCATGGGCCAAATAGCCTCCCTCTACGCTGTAACAATCCTCCCTTGAGGCTGTTCCACCATTAGATCATTGTTGGTCTGTATCTGTGGTAACTATGGTTTTATCTAATGTGTAGTATGCCTTTAAGAAGAATGTTATAAAGGAAGATCACATGATGTTGTGTGACTAATATTGGAGTAGTGTGGGCCAACTCCATAGTTAGTTGGAAGTCAGTAGTCTGCAAGCGAGCAGCAGAAGTATGTAGATAGGGTTTGGTGTAGAAACACAAATGCGTAGCTGCTGAGTACTTTGTAAATAAACAGAATGTGTTCCACCTCAGAAGTATCTGCCAAACTACTCTATCTAAAGTGCCAACTCGGTCACCCCACAACAAGCGTGCAAGTGTGGCTCACAAGTCACAACAAACTGGCGACGAGGATAAAACGAGGGTAAAGCGGAGACCCAACAAACTTGCGATGAGGACACAACAAACCGGCGACAAGGAAAAAGCGAGGATAGAAGGAAGATACAACAAACTAGCGTTGAGAGTAAAATCACTTAACAGAAGAAATCGAGAGAAGCAAAATCAGGCTGTACCTCACTTGGTAATTGTTGGTAGAATTTACAAATCACCAAAGTAATCCCCTCACAGAATGCCGCAATTCAGAAGAATTGATCCTTTCGATCCAGACATGGTTGATTGGTCTCATTGTATTGAACGCCTCACATTCTATTTCCAAGCGAACGAGATTATGGGGGAAGAGAAGAGGTGAGCGATCCTCTTATCAACATGTGGGAATTAAGCCTAAGGCTTAATTCAAGGTTTTAAGTTTAATTCAAGGAATAGGGCCCCGGGGGAGACAGTTGCTTGTTATGTGGCAAGTTTGAAACAGTTAACAGAACATTACGAGTTTGGTGGATCTCTAAATGACATGCTCAGAGAACGTTTAGTGTGCTGTGTGAGTGAGAACACGGTTCAGAAGAGATTGCTGCCTGAAACAAATTTGGATTTTAAGCAGGCGCTAGGCTTAGCACTGGCCATGGGAAGCACAGTAAGGGGTTTGAAAGCCATACAGGGAGGGCAAAATGGCGCCATCCTCCACATTGGGCGGGAAGCCCCAGCCAAAAAGGGCGCGAAAATGCAAGACCTCTGCCAAGAAGCAGGAAACAGCCCCCGTTAGCAGAAAAATAAAAAGAATTGACTTAGCGGCGAAAATAAGGAATGATGGCAACAGAGGTGGAAACAAGCAGACTAGTAACAATCGGCAGTTTTAAAAAATTAAATGTTTGTATTGTCATCGAAATGGACACATAATGAGACAATGCAAGTGAAGAATCAGACAGACTTTCAAACAAAAGAGAAAATCCCGTGAGATTTACCGTGTAGAAGAGCCTGAAGCAACACATTCAGATATTTATTCATTATTTAATTTGAAGGTGGGGTTAACAGAACCAATTTATGTAACAGTAAAAGCGAATGGCAGACCTATGGTATGCAAGTGGACCCATGAGCTTCCCCTGCAGTGATTGGTGAATATACCCTCTGATATTTCAAGAATGGAGAACATGACCTAAATTTAGAAGAAACTGATGCCTAATTAAGGACATACACGGGGGAAGATATTCAAGAGGCTTAAGTAGAGTCACTGTCCATTACGGAAGCCAATCAGCAAAGTTACCAGTGTTGGTATTGGGAGGCAGAGGATCAAGCCAACTAGGACGAAACTGGCTGAGGGAAATGGGCCTTGATTTGTCGCCGAGATTCCAAAAGGAAGCTGAAAACATTCCTGTGTTGGAAAAGGAGTGTGTAAAGACCCAGAAACCCAAAGAAACGCAGGATGTTTCAAGCAAAGGCACGGTAGGACAGCACGAAGAACGAGGGGAGACCATCCTGCGGGACAGAGTCCGGTTCGAGGTGAACAACCTCCGAAAGGAAAGTGAAAACCTGCTGAAAGACCTTCACACGTGACCAGTTTCCCTCCTGTCTATGCATGTACCTCTGGAAAAAGATGAAGAGAAACAGAAAGAGTTCTGCACTTCCCTGGGTAAAATGAAGGACGAGTTGGCGGAGAAGGTTTCCCAGGAGGCAGTAAACAAATGCAAAAGAGAGTTGGAAGAGCTGAAGAAGCAGCTGCATGAAGCCAAAGAGGCTTTGGAGATTAAAGTTACAGAATTTTCCAAGAAGCAGACATGTCATGAAATTCTGGGAAATTCAGCCACAGAGTTCACTCAAGTCGAGCTCGCATCTGAGAGTAGCCTGGCCAATATTGAAGTCGAAAAGAAGGCGGAGAATAAAGCCAGTGTTTGAAAAAAGAAAGTCCAACAAAAGAAGACCTAGAAACACAAATAAGGCATTCACCCTGACAGCATGCAAGGTTACTTTTGTACGTAAGCCTGGCAGTCATCTTGCAAACGCTGATGCACTGAGTCATTTGCCTTTACAAGAAAATATTGAGCGAGTTCTTGTGGAAAAGCTCATGTTTCTTAGGTTTATCACCGGTATGTGCTGGAAAGATCAGAGACTGGACAAGTTGAGACCCAGACCTATCTCAAGTGCGAGAGCAAGTGCTTCATGGTTGGTCACAAGAGCCTGTTATCTGATGAAACAAAACCGTACTTTAACAGAAGACATGAAATAACCAGGCAGGATGGTATCCTATTGTGGGGAGCATGAGTGACAGTTCCCCCAAAGGGAAGAAAGTCATTGCTGATTGAACTACACAGTGCACATCCAGGAATATCCCGAATGAAGACCATAGCACACAGCTATCTATGGTGGCCTGGGATGGATGGAGAAATCGAGAGCTTAGTGAAGAATTGTGTGCAGTGTCAGCAATTGCAAAAGTTACCTTCAACAGCTCTGTTACACCCTTGGGAGTGGCCAGGAAGACCACGGATATGATGACACATTGACAATGTGGGACCTTTCATGGGAACAATGTTTCTGCTCATTGTTGATGCCCACTCAAGATGGATGGACGTGTATAAAGTGAAATCACCAACGTCTTCTGCTACAATTGAGAAGTTACTTCAAAGTTTTGCAATTAATGGACTACCAGAAGTGGTCGTATCCGATAATGGCGCAATATTTACCAGTGCTAAGTTTCAATGGTTTATCAGCCTCAACGGTATCACTCATGTGAAAACTTCATTGTATCACCCTTCTTCGAACGGACTGGCTGAAAGAGCAGTTCAAACGTTCAAGTCAGGTATTAATAAGTTAACTGGAGACTCCTTAGCAGCCAAGTTAGCACACTTTCTTTTTCATTATAGGGCCACCCTCCATACAATAACAGGTGTCACACCTGCGGAATTATTAATGAAACACTGTCTCAGGCTGAGATTGGGCTTAATAATGCTGAACTTAGCGGGGGGGAAGGTGGAAAGGGGTCAGGGAAGCCACAACTGGCATAGTTGTGAGGAAATTTACCAAGGGAGAGACGGTATATGTGTAGAACTTTGGAGAAAGACCAAAGTGGTTACTGGGTGAAATATATGCAGTGACTGGACCTCTATCTTACCAGGTGAAGGTGGAAGGCTGAGTCATAGAGAGGCATGTAGATCATTTGAGGATGAGAGAGACAAATGATCAAGAAATTATTCCACCTGTGTTCATGACCGAGTCAACATTTCCTGTCGCAAGAACTCAATCCAGTACAGATGTGTCTGAAGTGCCTGTTGTACCTACAAGGGTTGAGGAAACAGATTTGCAGGTACCCGCTGAAGAACCTGATGTTCAGACAACTCCAGAAAATGAGGTTCCTAACAAAGCAGCTAAGGTTGTAGAGTTAAGACGTTCTACACACCAAAGGGAACCACCCAAAAGACTGAATTTGTAAATTGCTTATCAGTGTAAATAACTTGCTATTTTGAAAAGATTGTATTTGTAACTGTAAAAATATGTTTCCGGGTAAAGGGCGAGGGATGCTGTAACTATGGTTTTATCTAATGTGTAGTGTACCTTTAAGAAGGATGTTATAAAGGAAGATCATATGATTTTGTGCAACCAATAGTGGAGTAGCGCAGGCTAACACTGTGGTTAGTTCGAAGTCAGTCATCTGCAAGTGAGCAGCAGAAGTATGTAGATAGAGTTTGGTGTAGAAACACAAATGCGTAGCTGCTGAGTACCTTGTAAATAAACAGAATGTGTTCCAACTAAGAAGTATCTGCCGAACTACTCTATCTAGAGTGCCAACTCGGTCACCCCACAACAAGCGTGCAAGTGTGACTCACAAGTCACAACAGTATCTTAACTCCATCTACCAAATCCAATGCATCAGTTCTCCTCTGCAAACCCTTCTCTGCCTAGTGAATGACCCACAAAATGAACAAGAAGCAACATAGAATAAAATCTCAAGTAAAACATATCAGACACATAGTACAGTTGCCAACATCTGACAAAGTTGCGAGGGCCAAAATCCATGCACTGTCGTTGTTCATGAAGAAGGCTGATCACCACCTTCTCGAGGGTAACTAGGGATGGGCAATAAATGTTGGTCTTGCCAGCGATGCCCATATCCCAAGAATGAATTAAAAGAAAAATCAGCGAAAAGAGTCTTGCTGCATATTCCTCCAGCGAGCCTGTCTTTGAAATAACATTTGGAACTGTGAACCAAATATTGAAAGGAAGTTAAGTTTAATTCAGGGGCTTTAATGTGCTTATGGGATCTGTGCTCTGCTGGCAGACATCTTATTAGGGCTTAATATTTGTCTCCTTCTGGCAGTAGGTTTATGTTGAAATTTCTGCAGAAAAAATATAAAATCGTCTTACATTTTTCCACATCAAATACAATCTATTGTAAAAGGTTATGCTGATGGGATAAAATGGAGAGGGTTGGGAGGAGGCTCATGTGGAGCATAATCACCGGCATTAACCATGGCCTGTTTCTGCGAATTCTATGGCCTTTTCTAGTTTTATTCACCAACGGATTGAAATAAAGAAGATTTAAAAATGCTTAGTCGTAGCTTGATGTTATTTGAAGAAAAGCATGAAGGACGCAATTCATGAAATACTGCAATTTGAAAGACTGCAAAGGCAAAGTGCCCTGGAGGAACCTAATTGTTATCCATAAGCTGTCGTATTACCTCCCTGTGTATGGGAGGCTCAGCCAGCAGGTGTCCTCAGCGCATAGCACATGATGGGATTGGAATTGTACAGACACAAACAAACATGTTACCCATTTATTCCGTTTTAAAGTAAACATTAACTCCTCAATCGTGAAGCGATTTGGGGGTCTCACTTTGATCTGGTTTCATGTTTCTTTTATCTATTCATCTGAAAGGATGTGGGCATTGCTGGCGAGGCCAACATTGATTGTCCAGCTGAGTAGCTTGCTGGGCCATATTGGAGAGTAGTTAAGCGTCAACCACATTGGCGTGGGTCGAGAGTCACATATATGCCAGACTGAGTAAGGACAGCAGATTTTCTTCCCGAAAGGATATTGGTGAACCAGATGGGTTTTTACAACAATGTGGTAGTCAATTGGTCACTATTACTGATTCCAGCTGCCTATTCCAGGTTTATTTAGTTAACTTCAGCTTTACAGCTGAAATGGTGCGATTTGACAGACGAGTAGCCCAGGTCTTTGAATTGAAAGACCAGTGACACAGCTACAATTACCACAGTGCGCTGTGCCATTTTCATGGCTGAGTCTGCATTCACATGGTCACATTATAAACCATTTTATGCTCTTGACTTAACTAGGCAATGATGTCGGATTGAATCAGAATGCTCTTCCTTAGCCTTCAGCGATGGTTTTACGCTGCGACTCACTGGAGTGATGTTGTGGCTATGTTAGACTTGGTCCTTGATATTTTAACGGGTTATAGTCCAAGTAAACTACAGGCGGCCAAAATGAAATGGAACTGTGATGCGTTGGTAATTTTCCGACTGCTAACCCCTGCCCCCCAAGCAGGGAGCTGGACTGAAACATGAACGCACATGGATTTTCACCTTTGGGTGATTGGCTGCTCATTCTGGTGACCAAGACGCCCTACCCGGTGATTTTTGGTGCCCTGAGCTCAATTAATGAAAGAACCTGCATTTATATAGCAGCTTGCACAACATTCCAAAGCACTTTACAGCCAACGAAGTGCTTTTTTGAAGCATAGTCACAGGGAAAGTGGCGACCAGTTTGCGCACAACACAAATGGCACTCTGATAATGACTAGATAATCGAGCAGTTTTAGTCATGTTGGTGACGAGATAAATATTGACCAAGAACTCCCCTGCTCTTCTTTGATATTGTGCCAAGGGATCTTTTACATCCACCTGAGAAGGTAGATGTGGCTTCTGTTTAATGTCTCATTGAAAACCAGCAGGGCAGCACTCTCTCAGTACTACACAGCCGAACGTCCACGCTGAGGTCTCTGAAGTGGGACTTGACATTACAACCGTCTGCCTGAGAGGCACGAGTTGTTGGTCACTGAAGTTAGAGTTGGCGGGTGGTCTGCAGAGAATCAAAACTGATGCCAATTAGTGCAACTCAGGCCTCGATCGGATGGGGACAGCGGGTGGGGGCGGTGTGATCGTGGAGGTTGGGGTCACGGGGCACCAGAGGCCCAGGTTATGTTTGACAGGCATTCCTGCTCCTCCGTGACCTGCAAAAAATAATCCGATGCTCACTTTTGGAAGGTCTGTCTGGTTCTATCACTTGTGGAACCGGCCTGAACATGCACTGTGCCAAAAATGGCAACTGGGGTCCTATTTTTAGGTCGCAGGAGCTTGATTATCATTTTAAAAGGGGGGCCCTACCGTCCGAAACAGGCAGGTGCTATGGACACCTGGTGGGAGGCCTGTTTCAAAATGGAGCCAGTCACATTAGGTGTGTTAGGCGAGGCAGTGAGGACACTGAGCCCACTATTATGCCAATACTTCCCCGTTAAGGTCAGGCACAGGCAGTGAGAACCGAGCCCACACATTGCAGCGATGCATCCGAATTTCCTGCTGGGTAAAGCTCCCCACTAGGGAGCACATCAGGAAATCACCTCTTCACAGTCCGCCAGGCCCAAATGACACCTGAGCCAAAAACTGGTTTGTTCCTGTATGGAATAAGAATGGAAAGTAGCTAGAGCTTTTTTCTCCATAACTGGTGGAGAGCTACCAGTGAGCTCCAATGAAATGAAGGCTTCCAAAGATGTTGCCTCTGCAGAACGAAAGGACTCATGGATATGGTGAGAAGGCAAGTACTAGGGATTGATATTAATCTGGAAGTGACACCGTGGGGTAAACGTGCTTTTTTTGCTCTTAAAGATCTTTGTTCATAATTGCTCTAACCAAAATTCATGCAAGAGCACTTAATAGTTAATTCCTTGTTGACCCTTGAAGCATTTCACTCATTCACTGAAGAGTTCATCACCAAACATAATATTGCCCACTAAGGAACAACACAGGTAAAATAAAATGCAGGTTACCGCTGACTAAATCTTTATTAACTAAATTTGCTGCACACATAGCAACATATTCGCTGGATATTTTTAGCTATATTGCCACTATAGATAATAACATGATCTGTATGCATTCAAAGTCACTGAGTTTGATCATAACAATGGTCACTCCAAAGGATGCCTGGTTCCTGCTAATACATTGCAACAGTCCCTGAAGAGACAAATGCACCACAGAAGCAGCTTAATTTAAAGCTTTCTATTTTTATTTTCTCCTTTTTTTTTTGTCAGCTGGCTTGCATGGTGAAGATCGCAAGCAAGATGGTGAATGCTGAAAATGTGAAATAGAATGCAAAGGGTGCTATGATGACCTTCCCTGTTGGGATTAACATTTCTGGCACATTGGTTGCCTCTTCAAGTCAAATTTACAGCTGGGAACGCCCGCATCTGACCAGCATTTGAGTTGTTTAAACTCCCCTCCTCTCCTTGCCCCCCCCATCTCCAATCCGACCCCAGACCCCAGCCAGATCCCATGCAGCCCCCTAGCTTAAATAAGGGGGAGAAAGATCTAGAAACGTTTTGAAAGAAATAAATGGCCTAAAGTTTCTTTGTGGGTTCCAGTTGAACCCTATTGACTCAGCTTACGGTTTGCCCATGTGGAGACCAATAGGCCTCACCTTCCACAGACAAGACACATTGCTGGAAAGAAAAACACGTTGCCGAAGATTTTCATCTTGTACTTGTCAGGAGAAATGCAAGAAGTGACATATGTTCATACACAAGGGCCTGTTCTCTGCAAATGAAAGGAATATGTTCAAGCCTTGCTGCTTTTTTGAATTGCCTGGGATCTTGGGGAGCCTATAGTTCCCTGTTGCCTTCTCTATGGAAATTCTTCGGCCAATCAGGGTTGATATGCTAACCAATCAGCACCCTTTTCTCCTGTAGTATACATTGATGTGATTGTTTGAAATTTCGTCTTCTTGTGTTTGTCCTGTTGAGTGCAAGATGAAAAGCTTCAGCAACATGTCTCTCTTTTCAGCAAGGCTCAGGTTCCGCATTAGCAAGTGGGTGTTTACAAGACGCATCCCAATAGAGCCTCTGAGTGAGAAGTCTAACGTACGACAATGTGCCATATTCTCCCAATATGTCATGGTAACAAGAGAGGTTCCCCACCATCAACAAGCATGTGGAAAGTGTAGGCTAATAGGCTCTGTTAACCAGCTACATCTCTGAGTTAAAATCTGGTAATGGCTGGTTATCCTGAGCACATTAGAATCTGCAGCAAAATGGAGACTTGATCAGAGAACAAAGATTCACATTTACATAGCAGCTGTCATGACCTCGGGACACCCTAGGTGCTTTACAGCCATGAAGTACTTTTGAAGCATGGTTACATGTAGGACACACAGCAAACAATTTGTACGTAGCAAGGCCCCACAAGCAGCGATGAGATAATGACCAGATGGCCTGTTTTTTTTGTTTTGGTGATGTTGATTGAGGGGTCCGTGTTGGAAGAGGAATCAGGTAAAACCTTCCTGCTCTTCAAAAGAGCAGCGTGAGATTCTTTACGTTCACTTGAGAGAGTAGATGGGGGTATGAGTTTAACATCTCATCCAAAGGATCGCACCTCCAACAGTGCCGCTCCCCATCAGTACTGCACTGAAGGATCAGTCTGGGTTTTAAGCTCAAGTCTCTGGAGTGGGACTTGAACTAACAGCATTCTGGCTCTGATGCCAGATTGCGACCAGTCAGCCAGAGATCACGAGGACAGAAGTTAAAATGGTAGGAGTAACCGTCAATCCAAAGGAGCTGTGAGGACAGGGATTATATCCTTTGCGAAGAGCGTTCATGCACATTTGTTAGAATGCTAAGATTCTGATGAAGAGGTGGAAAAGTCTGAGGCAGGACAGCTGGGAAAGCTTCTGTGGTGTCACAACAGGATGTTAACACTGGGGAACCGCCAACCATAAAATAAGAACCAACATTGAATAAGAACTCAACCCATGTGATGCAAAAATGTGCTTCACAGCTACATTGTTCACTGTGTAACTGCAATGGAGCGGGCAGTTTTAATGGTTTCAATCAGTGGTAAACGTACAATGTAAGAAAATGAAGCAACCCTGCCTGTAAATTGATTCAGGGAGACAACCAATATGGTATTCATCTTAGTATCATGATACAGCACAACAGGAGGCCATTCGGCACATCATATCTGTGCTGACTCTTTGAGAGAGCTATCTAATTAGTCCCACTCCCCTTTCTCTTTCCCTGTAGTCCCGAAAATGTTTCTCCTTCAACTATTTACCCATTACCCTTTTGAAAGTTACTATTGAATCTGCTTCTATCACTCTCTCAGGCAGTGTGCTCCAGATCACAACAACCCACCACATCAAATACTTTTTTTCTCATTTCCCCTCTGGTTCTTTTGCCAATGCCCTTAGATCTGTGTCCTCTGGTTATCAACTCTTCTGCTGGTGGAAACAGCCTCATTATTTACTCAATCAAACCCCCTCACGATTTTGAATAGTTTGATGATAAGGAGGTTTGTATCTTTTCCATTAAGGGAAGGTAACCAAGTTCTTTCACTGAATGCAATTTCCAGCTTCTTTAGCTAAATCACATTTGTACATTTATCAGTGTCTGTCCAAATCACACACTAATTGAAAAAAAGGAGAAAATTAATTATTATTCACTTCCTTTAGGGGTCGTATTAACTTTTATTAATGATATTCAACTACTTGGTGCCTGATGTTAAAAGAGCTTTGCTGCAGATCATTAAAAAAGTTCTAATGAAACAGCTTTGTTTTAAAAAAAAAAGAAGCTTATAATTAACTATCAGAGATAGTTTATTAGTTAAGTAATGAGGCTTGTCTCTGTTAGGAAAGCACGGTCATGATTGAGAGTTGTTGATAATGTGCTGTCTGACCTGAAGCAAAAGCAAGTTATCAATTCACTATCTCCACCGCTCACATAATTCCCAGACATAATTATTTTTTGATTAATTAGACTTTGCAGTTCTACTCAAGGAACTATTGTATTTTGAGAAAGGTTAGACTGCCACTCAGATTTGTCACTTTCTCCAAGTTGTCAGATGCATAATCACAACGTCAAAAAGAGGGCTCCCCCAATAACTCGGCTGGTCATGGTAAAGTATCAGAGCCATTCAAATCAAGAAGGGCGGAGGTTTGGTCTCTTACCCCTGCAGACGTAACCGGTCATGTGAGGAGGCGGGAAATGAGCCTCAACACCCTCCATTTCCTTTTCGTTCAAGGGATGTGGGCAACGCTGATATTTATTGCCCAACCCTAATCGGCCTTGAGAAGGCTGTAGTGACTTGGAAAGGAACTTGCAATTGTCTTGCACTTGTACTGTGTGTGGGGAAATTAGCCAGGTTCCCTGCTCTTAACAATCTGCCTGGTAGGGTTGGCAACCTTCCAGAATTGACCCAGAGTCTCCAGGAATTAAAGGTCAATCTCCAGGACACTTCTGGTGCAAAACCATCAAGACATTAAAAAAGATAGCTTTTAATAAAAATTTCTTTGAATGTTTATCTTTACCAGATATAAAAATATAGAAAATGGGAAAAAAAAGGCTGATTGGCTGACAGTCAAGCATCATCCAATTGGGTAATGAATCTTTATGCTTTCCAATAGGTGTAGGAAGGCAGTACATCACCAGGATGGATGTGTTGGCCAACTAATGGCTGGAGCATGGGGGCAAGTCATGTGTTGAAACCTCCAGGAATACATTTAACCGCAGTTCAGAACATTACTGTCCAGTGAATCACTCTGGGCAGCACATGAGGGTGGGTATATTTTGGTGGAAGCCAACCATGAATATTAGCTCATTAAACTTAAGAGAGAACATTTCAGGCTTCACCACCTGGACAGTAATTGGGGGAAGGCAGATTGAAGCCACTTATTATAGATCCACCTTTGCAATCAATGCATTGAAAATTGGGCAGGATCTACAATGGTCAGTTGCTCCATTCTACCCACATAGTGCTTATGCAGTGGAGATGAAAATTCATCCCATTACTTGGGCTTGCACATTAACCAAGGTTGCCTGAGGAAAGCTCCAGAAAGTGGTGTAGGAATAATGGAACCTCCAAGGAGTGGAGTTTCCTCTTTGCTGAGAAAGAAATGAATATATCTGAGATTCCGGGAGTCTCCTTAGAGAATACAATATATGACGCAGTGTTGTAAGATTTCCTTTTTAAATATTGCATACTAAAAATTTCTAGAGCATTGTTTCTGTAGATATCAAAGGCGGTATGACAGGATGATCATGTGAGGCACTTGAATAGTTTGTAAGTCGCAAAGTCATGAGGGATAACTATTGGGCTAGAAAACTGAGGAAAAGTCCACTGTTCTTCTTCAAAATGATGCCATGGCCTCTTTTACATCCACCCGAGAGGATAGACAAGGCCTCCTTGTCTGTTGACCTCAGTTTGGGGTTTGCGATTTTATGATGTGCGGTGCCCCCGGACTAAAATAATGAAAATTGGTCAGAGTTCTCACTCTTCATTACTGTTGAGTTACCTATGCTGTGATCTGTAATTGTATCCATGTGTATGCTCGGTAAGGATAAGACAAGTATAAGGTGGCAGTGTCACTCAGTGGGTAACACTTGTACTTCTGGGTCAGTGGGTTGTGGGTTCAAGTCCCACTCTTGAAACTTGATCAAAAATCCTTGGCTGACATTCCCATTGCTGCACTGAGGGAGTGCTGCACTGATGGAGGTGCTGCTTTTCAGGTGAGATGCTAAAACTAGGGCCTATCTACCATCTCAGATGAATGCTAAACTTCCCTGTGTGGTGTTATTTCAAAGAAGAACAGGGGAGTTTTCCCTAGTGTCCTGACCAATATGTATTCCTCAAAGTAGGTTACCTGATCATTATCAAATTGCTGTTTGTGGGACTTTGATGTGTGCAAATTGGTTGCTGCGATTTCTACATTACAACAGTCACTGACACTCCAAAACCATACTCCATTTGCCCTGAAGTGTTTTGGGATGTCTTGAGGTTGTGAAAGATTCTACATAAATGCAAACTCCTTTTCTGTTTTCAAACAATGGCCAAAATTTTCCCAGAAACTTAGAGTCAAGGTCAGAGCTAAGGGGAGAGGATGAACCATGAAAGTGGTGGGATACGTCGAGGCGTCCCTAATGTCTTCCTACCTCTGGGAACTTCCACTGGGTTGGCATCGCAATGTTGATGGCAGTGGCGGGTTGCTAATTAAGTGAGGTGATGAGGTAATTTAGTTGCATTTTTCTAAGCTGCCCTAATGTTCCTAATGGTGGTGTAGTGGTAATGTCACTGGACTAGTAATCTAGAAGCCCAGGCTCAAGCCCTGGGGCCATGAGTTCAAATCCCACCAGGGCAGCTGGTGAAATTTAAATTCAATTAATAAATTAAATTAATTAATCAAAGGGAAATCTGGAATGAAAGCAAGCCTCAGTAATAGTGACCATGAAAATATCATCAATTGTCATAAAAACCCATCTGGTTCACTAATGTCCTTTAGGGAAGGAAATCTGCTGTCCTTACCTGGTCTGGCCTACATGTGGCTCCAGGTGCACAGCAATGGGATTGACTCTTAACTACCCTATCAAAGAACAATTAGGGATGGGGCAAATGTTGACACTTGAATAAATTAAAAAACAAAACCCTGGCTCGTCAAATGGCAGGAGGTGAGGGCACAATGGGAGGGCCCAGTGCTCCAGAGTTACATGAGATCTGTAAATAAATGGGGAGAATGCCTACTGGGAGTGAAGAAACTCATCCTGGCTCCCCCCTCTTTGTCGTGGTCCCTGTTGTGCCCCAGTCACTGTAGCTACAATCTCACCCCAGCCACGATGTAGGCCTCCTGATTGTCCTTCCTGCCCACACAGCCTGTCTGTTGTTCCCAGTTGGATTACCAATTGGCCAACTTCTGTTAAATTAAGCTGGTGGGCATGACTCAGGGGTCCTGACTTCCCCAGCAAAATTCAACCCAATTGGTGCAAAAGGTGGCCACAGGCAGAAACTTAGCTTATGACCATTTGCTTGAACCTGGAAATGGCCTGGTGCTGGTGAGATAGCTTATTGCTGCTCACCGAATGTAATCCTATTTTCAAACAGATGGCGTTAGTTCATTTTTAATGGGATGAGATATTTAAGTCTAGTCTCCTTCTGGTGATTTCTGGCAAGAATAAGTCACTGGATCTTAATCGTCATCTACAATCTGGAATATTTATTTATTTATAAGCTTGACTTCATTTGGTTCTGTGAAAATAGACGCAAAAACTGCACCATATGAGTATTTTTTGGTCCTCCCGCCATGTCCTCACCTCCTGCGATTTGATGAGCCGTGCACATTACAATCAGATCAGCCATGATCGCATTGAATGGCGGGGCAGGCTCGAGGGGCCGAGTGGCCTACTCCTGCTCCTAACTCGTATGCTCATACAGTCATATGGTCGTATGGCAACACTAGGATGTTGGTGGTGGTCAGGATAATGCCATTAAATGTCAGGGGGAGGGTGGCTAAACTCTCTCTCTTGTTGGTGAGGGCCATGGTCTGTCTCTTGTGAATGCAGCTTACCAAGGCTGTATGTTGTCCAGGCAAGATGTTGTCTTGCTGAATGAGACATGGACTGCCTCGCGAATGGTGATGAACACTGTGCAATCATCAGCAAACATCCTCACTTAGAGCCTCATTATAGACAGCTGATGATAGCCGGGCCTAGGATGTTGAACTGAGGTGGGTCTTCCTTCCTGGTGTATTTTAAATTGCCAAGTGCCATTTTGTTTGCTTAAATTTGTTGAAAGCCTTGGTTTACTGATTAGCTGACTTCTACATAAGCAACAACCATAGCTTGCATTTATATAGCACCTCTGATGATGTAAACGATCCCAAGGTGCTTCACAGGAGCGCTTTCAGACAAAATTTGACCCCAAATGGCACAAAGCGATATTAGGGCAGAAAAGCTTGGTCAAAGCAGTAGAAATTAAGGAGCGAGCTAAAAGAGAAGAGAGGAATGGAGAGTTGCAGTTTAGGGAGGGAATTCCAGAGCTTGGGGCCGGAGCAGCTGAAGACCTGGCTGCCAATGGTGGAGCGATGGAACCGGGAATGCGCAAAAGGCCAAAATTGGAGGAGTGTAGATTTTACGGAGATTTGTAGGGTTGGAGGAGCTTATGGAGAAAATGAGGGGTGAGGCCATGGAGGAACTGGAACACTGGCCTCATCATTTATAATTCTGTGGTGTTGTCGGACTGGGAACAATGCAGGTCGCTAAGCACGGGGGTGGTGGGTGATGGTTGACTGGGGACTGAGTGCCGCACGATTTTGTGCAGCAGCCTCCGGTCAGGCGACCTTGTTAGTTATGGCATCAAAGACATAGAAACAAAACGTCTTAGAAATGGCGTGGAGCCAAAACACGTTGCTGCCCTAGAAGCGTCTGCACAGCCACAAGAAATTGAAGCTGGGTGCAGCACATCAGCAGAGTGGCTATCAGCAAATGACTTGTTGAAATTTTAATTCTCTGAATGCATCATGTGGCTCGGGAAGACAACAAAATCTGAAGCAATCATCCTTCTTTGTGTCATCTCTTCCAGAAGACAGCAGTCAAAGCTCTGTGGGCTTATTTATTCTGAGTGTGGCAGTGGATAAAGTTACAATACTCAGCAGATGAAGGAAGATGAGATCCAGCAATCCATTATAGCAGATAGATGCAGAAATCAGAGATGATTGACAGGTATCTCAAATGGCTAAACTGAGAGTTTATTTTTGTGATAGGAATCTATCTCATTACAAGACATCGTCCCCATCATTCAAAATAACATTCAGGTAGGACCACGGAGTAGTTGTGCCCAAATTGATATTAAATATTATACATAAAACACGCTTTAATCACTAAAGGAGTATTTATGTTGATCTACACTCTGCCTTCATTACAGTCCTGTATTGTCTATTGAAATGATAGACTGACCAAACTCATATCAGTTGAAATACGACCCAGGCAATAATTAATTACAAAACTCAATTAGCATAGCACTGTGAGCTAAAGATGTTCAGCCGTAATCGAACCATAACTGAATGGTAAAATGTACTGCATACATGTGACAGAAATGAAAAATAGGTAATGATGGTGTAAAGTTACCTGCAATATCTTTATGGAAAACCTTACACTCGGCTCTCTGTAATTACATTCTTACAGATCGCTCCTTGTCGGCTTGCTGTGTTTTCTTTTTGCCGTCAGTTTGAACCATGTGTAATCTGATGAAGACTACTTCTTTTATCCCTTATGCTACATGTTGACTATCTCATTTGGTTTCCTTTTCAAGAGGTGTCAGAAAGTGCACATCTCTGTGCCAGAGTAATGTCATTTGCACTGAATTTAAATTGTGGTCAAAATGCCTCTGCCTTAATAAAAATGTGTTTGTCATGTTATCGTGGACAGATTTGTGTTGCATTTTCCAGGCTGTTGGAGTTATGCTCACTCTCTCGCTGCTTATTGACTGCAGTGTAAGGGGAAATTGGCTATTGCAGAGTGAAGGATTCTCGATAAACAAAGAAGCCAGCTGGAAGCCAGGTGAAAAACGAGTGAGAGCGAATTGGAAACCCGCTTCACACCTCGCCCGATATCTTTCTCCTCATTGTGATACACTGGCTCCTACTGTTTTAATATATCAAAGTGGAAATATATTCTGGAACAATAATTAGAATTATTGCTTTAGAATTATCATAAAAGGCCCAGGACAAAGATTTGATGCAGAATCTTTTAAGATTGGGAATGATTTCATTTTATAGCTCTAGGTAAGTGAAGGAAAGCGCATGTGTGAATCTGTTGACCAACCTGTTGTGGTACACCTTTAAGTGGGTATAGTTATGTTTTCCGTATATATTACTAGAGGGGAAATGGTGCAATGTAGCATGTGATTCAGACTTAGTCTCAGGTTTGCTCTGAGGAAGCTACCAACTCAGCCATGTGTCCAAATCCTCCAACTGTGTGATACTGCTACCAACCTCTCAAATACTTAATAAATGAACCTACGTATTTTTGTGTTAACCAATCCCCATGGTTAATGCTTGGATTATTTACCGACTAAGTAAGCTCCAGGAGAAGGAAAACACAACACAGTTGAAGTGTTACAGACCTTCACGTGCAGTTCAAGACTCAGGTTTCGAATTTGACACTTCACCAAAGTCCCAGTGAGTTTAATCAATGAAGAATTGAGCCTAGAAAGCTCCACCTGTGATCTCCTACCTCAACTGGGTCAGACCATCTTCAGCCATCACAGGCTTGTAAACGCTACAGTTACCCACGGTGACGCTGAATCAAGGAGTAGCATATTAACTAGGGTTCTTGCTTCTGACTGGTGTTCAGTGTCCTGTTGCTGTAAATGCATGTGAGCTTGACTATGGCGCACATTCACCCGCCAAGTTTAAACCTTGGCAAGGCCCTGGAGGATGAAGGATGCCCACGGAATCGGAGAAGAATGAGAAAAAGAAAGAAGGTTTTAAAATAAAATCACTATTGTCTCCATTCTTAGGGTTTAGCTTTCAATCTAGATGCAATGCTGGATATAAAGGGACAGAAATCGATTTTAGCGATTTTCAGGCCAGAATGGTCAATGTGCTGGGATCACATGGGTGGAACTGAAACCCTAAGCTGTTCCCCTGGTTATCTGAAATGATTAATGACAAATCACTGAAGCTTTGCCAATCTGTCTCTGTTACCCATGCTACCAACTGCAAACCCCTGTCAAGGGATTTGATGTCATGCTTCAGCTACACAAAGCTCTTGGTGAGACCTCACCTGGAGTTGCTGTAAGCAGTTCTGGGCACCACACATGAAGAAGGGTATATTGGACTTGGAGGGAGCGCAGCGTAGATTTACCAGAATGATACCTGGACTCCAAGGGTTAAATTATGAGGAGAGATTATGCAAACTAGTTTTCAAGATATTAAGTGGAGCTAATAGAGTAGACAGACAGAAAAATATTCCACAGGTTGGGGAGTCTAGGACTAGGGGGCAGAGGCTAAAAATTAGAGCCAGGCATTTCAGGAATGAAATTAGGAACCACTTCCTCACGTGAAGAGTGGTAGGAATTTGGAACTCTCTTCCATAAATGGTAATTGATGCCAGATCAATTATTAATTTTAAAACTGAGACTGGTAGATTTTTGGTAGCCAAAAATATGAAGGGATATAGGGTAAAGGTGGGTGTATGGAATTAGTTCTCAGATCATCCATGATCTTCTCGAATGGCGGAACAGGCTCGAGGGCTCCTCTTGCTCCTGTTCCTATGTTTCCCTGTTGTTCCTTTCTCCCATTTGCAGGGAGAGGGGAAGAAAAAGATGGCAGCACCTTTAGTGCACCTTTAGTCCTCAGACAATCTTTAACTTGCTGGCGTCAGCTCAGAGCCTGGCATCGTGCGTAGTTCAGAGGGTAGGCTATAAGGTCTGTGTGTCGAGATGCATCCAGCTGTAGTGGGCAAGAGAAAAGGCAAGAAGAAGGGAGGGCTCACATCCTAGCGCTGCTTTATAGGCTGCAACATGGGCCCATCATGTGCTGATGATGGTGAGCTTGTGCGCGGTATTGGCGAATATGGAAAAGTCTTTGTGCATGCATTGAGATTGTACAATCAACAATGAAGTGAGCAATCAGAATATACTGTACAAGGCCCCACAGCAATGCAACCTCCTGTGGCAGCTACCATATCTTCAATGGAAGCTTAATCAGCATCTTCCATGGCATGCGAAGTCTGAAGGAAAACGTGGATAGAATCTTTGTGAGCCCCCCCAGCAAGACTTCACTCTGTTCTTGCTCAGAGCAGTCGTGTTGCCGAGGCTTAGTCTCCCGAGAGTAGAATTGGCTCCACAGGATCCTCCCTCTCAGGATGACTGCATGCCTGCCTCCTGCCAGCCTCTCACCCAGTGGCTCAAATAGCTAGTGGGGCCAGACTGCCCTGCGGCCAAAGCTGCGTTCTGAACTACCTGCAGTCAGGACCTCAATGGCCAGAGCTCCTTGTGGTTACCCACCACGAGCAACTCAAGTGCCCACAGTGGAGGGTCAGTAGCCTTCCACCTCCCGAGTTGCAGCCAAGGGGAACTAGGAGGAGCATTGGACTAGATAACCAAATATATAAGACAAACACAAGGGCTTTGTAAAAGGCCAATTTCGAGATGGGCATCAAACACGTAACCAGTTGTATGAATGAAATCTTTTGGAATAGTGAAGGAAAATGTTTTCCTTTGGTGTAACTCTTGGTCTTCTCAGGGAGATATAATAATTTTCATCATGTTATTGGAATTTATTGTGAAGTACAGTAATAGTGGGGTGTGTGTGTCTGTGTGTGTGAGTGAGTGTGATTTAATTGAATTAAAAGGAGCTGGTCTGAAAGCTTTGATGAGCTAAGTTTGAAATGCAAGTATCCCTTTATAGGTATAAACCAGACTAGATTGAATTCAAAAGAGGGGGGCGAAATGTTATAATTAGCCAGGAGGCGTTAAGAAACAGTGGCCAGGATTTTCCATTGGTCAGGCGGGCTCAGCGGGAGCGGGGGGGGGCTCGGCGGGAGTGGACGGGCGGCGATCAGTTTCGCACCGCAATTTCACGCCTTAGGCTGGACGGGCCGTGTAAAATTCAGGTTAATTAGGTCCTTAATGGCCTTAACAGGCCTTTCAATTATCGGCAGGCACGCAGCCAACTCCGGCGCGCGCCCGCTGAATGAAATATCGTGAGACTGCTCGATGGCGTTGGGATGCACGCCCAACGTCATCGCGTGTCATTTTGTGTTCCGGCGTGTCGGGCAGAAGCCTTCACGCCAAGTGTAAAATTCTGCCCAGTGTGTTTATTTTCCCCAAAGGTTACTAGTAAGATTGGTACTATGATAGATTTTATTATTAGAGGGGTAACGTCCAAAGACATAGTGAAACAATGGGAATTTGCATTCAAAGAGGAAAATATGTATAAAGGAGAGAAGGCTGTGTGTAAGGGAAGACATTCTAAGATCTAACAAGTGTGAAAAGCCTCCAGCGTCCAAATCTGAAGCTGCTGTCTACACGGAACTGAAGCTGAGGAAAACTCATTTTGAACTTGACCATTCAGGGTATTGTGTGTTACTTTGCCTGGGCCTTTTAAAAACCTATGTGTCTCGCTATTGCCTTAATGGAGGTGTATCTGTGGTTTAGAGTAATTAGGGAATTTAGAAATGATCATAGTGGTAATTTATTGATCTATGTATGTGCTCAAAATAATTTCTTCTATTAATAAAGATTTAATTAGTTTTGTAAGAAACGTACAAGGTTCGGCAGCCTTCTTTTACTGAATTCAAAGCCTGCATCTCAAAATAAGTACAAATTGCAAATAGTCGGGGCAGCTTGTCATTTACCATCCGCCTGCCATAACAGTCTCATAATCTTAGTGTGTAACAGGACTCTCATGCAACCTTTGATTCTACGTGGCTCTGATGATATTGATGCTCTGCATCTGTGCACTGAGGAGTCAAAGGTAAAATTAAATGGTCATTTATCCAACGGCTGTTGGTGAAATGTTGCTGCCTGATCATTAGCAGTTGTGTTTGCCTGCAAAATAACAGGCACTCACTTCGAAGCAGTTCATTAAAGGTGAGGTGCACTGGGGCATTGTTGAGCGATGGGAAAAGGTAATGCATAAAGTTAAAATTTTACTCTTTTATCTGTTTACTTTATGTATCAGACAAATGGTACCAAAGTTGGGCATAAGGAGATATTAGGGCAGCTGCTCAAAATGCCAGTCAAAAAGGTAATTATTAAGGAGCATCTTAAAGGAGAAGAGAGGGGTACGGAGTTGGATAGGACTAGGGAGGGAATTGAGAGCTTGAGGCTTAGGCAACTGAAGATAGGGCTGCCAATGGTGAAGTGATGGAAATCAGGGAGGGATGTAGAGGAGGGAATTAAATTGATGTGAATGATGCAGAGTGGCTCCAATGAAATCATTTTGAGATTTTATTTTTCTTACACTGATAGTCATTTTGTGTTGTAAGATCATGTCCATGCATTACAAAATAAATTCAGTACATATGATCTCATTACGTATTGAAGCCCACTGAAACAATGGGCAGAACTTTGCCGTCGGCGATCAGGGGGCGGGGCCTGCTTGCCGATGCGTAAAATGACGTCGGGCGGAACCTTGATTGGCCCGCCCACGTAAAATGGCGGCGGGGCCCGCTTCTCCAGCGGGGATCATCTCCCCGCCCACCGGAGATTGGGTCGGGCCCGCCCGCCTGCCCGGCAGGCAGAAAATTCTGCCCAATATAACAGATATAGGGAAGTGTATCTCATCCAATGCCTTTGCTCTCTCTCTAGGTTTGATAATTCCGATGGCCTCTTGGTCATTTTCAGTTTTAATCACTGCACCATTGGTGGCCGTGCCTTCTGCTGCCTTGGCTCAAAAGGCAGAATCTTCTGCCTGTTGGGCGGGAGGGCCCTTCCCAATCTCCGGCGGGTGTGAAGCCGATGGCCGCCAGCGAAGTGGGCCGCACTGCCATTTTACGTGGACAGGCCAATTAAGGCCCGCCCAGCCTGACGTCCTCCGGGAAGCGCTATGCGCTCCCTGTGCGGGCGGGGGTGAATCCCTAAAATCGAGAGTGCGCTCTTTCGCGCAGTCGCATGAAAGAGCGCACTCATCTCCCTGAGGCTAAGTGCAGCCTCAGGGAGATCGCTTTGACTTTTAAAACTATTAAAAATAGTGAAAAGAAAAATCCCTTACACGTCCCCTCATGTGACAATGTCACATGAGTTGGGACATGTTCATCATTTACAGAACAACTTTATTACAATTTTTAAAGCTCTACATGAAGCCTCATCCCGCCGGTGGATGAGGTTTCATGTTTTCTCTATTTGCCGCCGGGGCTCCTGGCCTGCCCGCCAACCTTAAGGTTGCACGGGGAGGTCCTTTCATTGGTGAAATGATCCTGTCAATGGCCTCAAGTGGCCATTGACAGGTCGACGGGCGGACAGCTGATTTTGCTGAGCCCCCACCTTCCTGAAAATTTTAATGGGGCGGGATGAGGTCCGGGGTTCCGCCCGACATCATCCTGCGTCATTTTACGCGTCAGTGAGCGGGCCCCACCCCCGCTCGCCGACGGCAAAATTCTGCCCCAAGTGTAGTAACTTCCTCAGTAAACCTCTCCACCTCACTTTCCTCCTTTAAGCCATTCTTTAAAACCACTTTGACAAAGCTTTGGGACAACTGCCCTGATATCTCCTTATGTTGGCTCAGTGTTAAATTTTGCTTTATAATGCACTTGTGAAATAGGTTGATATGTTTTATTATGGTTAAAGACACCGCATAAGCAAAAGTTGTTGTTAATCTAAGACTAATCTATGCACTCTTTGTCCCCCTTACACCATTCACCACATTGAAATTGGGGGCTATTTTAATTGTCTCCTATTCTTGACTAGTTTCAAAGCCAGACCTCAAAATTGACCTTAACTCCTCTTCAGGCTTTGAAAACCTAAGTTTGATATCACCCAATCATTACTGCTTTGTTAATATAATTCCCCCCTACACCACACTGTGTTGATCTTGTGGTGCAGTGGGAAGGGTCCCTGCCTTTGAGCTAAAAGTTTCAGGCTTGAGTCCCTCCTCAGCCCTCAACAGTTAAGGAAGGCGCACTGATGATGTGGGCCAAGCATCGATTTGCAAATCCTTCCAACACACACCAATAGTAAGAGTGGGAGAGATTCCTGGTCAGCCGTGTGATGGTGGAACATTGGTGTCTGCACTCTAGCTCCAGACTGCAACATTTATGTCAAAGTGCATGTTGCCACAGCAACTTAGACTCTCTCCGTGAGCCATAACGCACCGCCACTACACATGGCCCCCAGTCCTTTCGACACAAGGAAACTTGCAAGAACATTTTTTTTTTCAATTAGAACATCATAAAGCTTAAACATAGAATGATTTTAAAATTAATAACAACAAACATGAGCGCGCACACACACACACACACACACACACATAATTACGTATAAAGAGACAGATAGGATGACAGTTTCCTTCTAGGTATCTATTATTCTTTATTTATACTCCTAACATATATCTAGCAGCATAAACACGTACACTCATTTAAAAAAAAAACATCTCACATCAAAAAAGATTTTCAAATTATATAGGCAATATATTACCCAATGACAAGAAGATCCAGTCAATTGTGAATTTTCCTCTCATTAGTATTGGAAATAAAATATTACAGAAAACCCATCTGTTAATCATTGCTTAGAAAGTAATTTGAACCCCTAATATTACAGAATGCATTAAACATTATGCTCACTGTAACCTGCCAGTTACTATTTTGCAAATCTGCGCAGGCTATTGAAAAAAGATTAAAACAAAGAATTAGAATATTTGAACACAAATCTCCCTCACTCCAGTCACACTTCATTTTTAGTGCTTGCCATAAAACTGGCACTTAGTGTTTAACAAAGCCATAATATCTCATCTTTAGGAACTATTAACTGTATGAAAAGGAACAGTTATTTAATGACACTGTAATAACATTGCTATAAATAATTATTATGCGCTTAATAAAAAGGTTGTTAAAGAACAATAACTAGAAAAGAGCAGCTGATTATAAACACACCAGACTGCAAGGTTTTGCTCAATAGCATTACTTTCCTGATTGACCCATTGTCTGAGGCATCCTCATGGTTTAAAGCTCAGGCACAATTTCATGTTATAATCCCCTTCATTGATAGCACCAGTCTCCCCACTACATGGATTTCCCTTTGGTAATGGCTCAGGTCTCATCGTGGCATATATTCCCCCTCATGGGCATAAAACTAATTGGACACCATTACGCTACCTTTTTATATTCCCGGGAGAGCCCAGGCATCTTTGTCCCCTTGGACTTCACTCATGTGCGCAACAGTAATATTCCAATCAGACCTGGCAGGAATTTCCTACTGCACTGTACCTGAATCGCATCTGGACAATAGAGGGTGAGAACGATTGTCCCCTGTGTCCCATCTCATATTATATTCCACATTAACCCCCTCACACTTGCTTGCTCATACATCTAATATCACTAACGAATGAAAAAGGTGATATGTTGAGCGCTGGGCGAACACAGCAAGGACAGGAAGCAAGTTTCTGATGCTGTTTCTTCTTTACTCTATTTATTAATAATCCCCTTTAAATATGCAATTAAAATGTCCTCACTTTCCTTATTCCAGTGTGCAGTGAGGCTGCTTGGCTAATAAGTGCCAGGCATGACTCAGTGGATAGCTCTCTTGCCTCTGATTCACAAGGTCATCCCACTCCAGAGACTTGAGCACAAATTTAAACTGACACTCCCAGTGCCATTACTGAGGGAGGGCTGCACTGTTGGAGGTGGGATCTTTCAGATGAAATGCTAAACCAGGGCCCTCGTCTGCCCTCTCAGTTGGACGTAAAAGATCCCACATCATTATTTAGTAGAGGATGGGGGCATTTTCCCCTGCGTCCAGGCCAATATTAATCTCTGAACTAACATCACAAAATCAGATTATTCAATTGCTGTTTGTGAGCCATTGATGTGCATAAATTGGCTGCCATGTTTCCTATAGTGCAACAGTGACTCTACTGCATTGGCTGAAAAGTGCTTTGGGATGTACTGTGGTCATGAAAGGCACTGTAGAAATGCAAGCTTTTCTTATAAAGGGTCTTGCCTCTCATCCTCTCCTACTTTGCAGCTCTCCAACAATTTCCATCTCGCCTGTGGCACCATTCTTCACCGTATTTATCCTTTCTGCAGAATGGAGCAGGACATTGGAATCATTACCCGAACATGACGTCTGCTTCTCAAGCAGCTTGTGAAATAATTCGATTTAACGGGGGATGTTTTAATGCCAGGTAGCTGTTGAGTAACCCACTGCCATTGCCTGCCTCCTGCTGCATCTGACTGGACATTCCAGGAAGAAGATATTGCCCATGTATGCCGAACTCTATCCTGATTTCCGCTGTCTAGGCCCTAAGCTCTGGAATTCCCTCTCTTGCCCTCTCCACCTCTCTCCCCTCTCCTAAGATGCTCCTCAAAACCTAGCACTTTGACCAAACCTTTGGTTACATGTACTGGTATCTAACTGTGTGACTCAATGTCAAATTTTGTTTGGCGACTCTCCTGTGAAGTGGCAAGGGCTATTGTTATTATGTTAAAGGCGCTAGATAAATGCAAGTCATTGTTGCACAAGCTGAAGAACATGGCTGAGGAAGTCAGACTGAAAAAGACCAGTAAAAAATTAAAAATGAGTTTTGGTAAATAAGTAAGGATGTGAGGTGTGTATAGGTGTATAAGTGTGAGTGTGTGTGGATGTGCATTATGCATGAGGGTATGTGTTTACCTGTACACAAGAGGCAATCTAAAATATCACCCAAATGTGTCAATGGGAGAGAGAGCACCGATACGTTTTTCGCCCTAGGTACATGGGATTCAAATATAAAGCTTCATGCACACACTTTCTCCTCAGAGCACTGGATTCTGGTGAGGTATCAGACCAAGGATGCAGGTGCACACTTCCCAGCTGTTTCTGTCTTGTTGTTCCATTTTAATCTTGTCCTATCCTTGATGAACAGGTACAGCTCACTGTAAGCCATTGTTTTTCAGGACCAAGAACAGCTCAGTAACAAATCCATTTGTCCTCCGCTGTAGACAGAAGTGAGAACGCCTGGTGATTTATCTAGAAATAAACTGGCGAATAGCATTTTAAATTTGTGTGTTATGAAATTTCCTGTCATTCTGTGCTTGAGCTATTAGTAAATTGCCACTAATTATCATTTATCTGACTTATAATTATTCCATAGTGGCTTATTGCTGTGCAGAAGATCTCAGTCATGGCTCAGTGGGTAGTGCTCTTGTCTGAAGTTAAAAGGTTGTGGGTTCAAGTCCCACTCCAGGACTTCAAGTCCAAAACTTGAAGCTGATATTCCAATCCAGTACTGAGGGAGTGCTGCACTGTTTGAGGTACTGCCTTTCAGGTGAGATACTAAACTGAAGCTTTTTCTATTTCAAAGAAGAGCAGGGGAGTTATGCCAAGTGTGCTGACTGATGTTAATCTCTCAATCAACATCACAAAAAATGGATTACCTGGTTGTCATTATATTGCTGTTTTTGGGAGCTTGCTGTGCACAAAATGGTTGTCGCACCTTCCTACATTGTAATAGTGATTGCATTGCAACAAAGTATTGGCCGTAAAGTGCTTTGGGACGACTGGTGGTGGTAAGTTTGCTCTCTAAATGCGAGTCTTTCTTTCTTTCATGATTCACCGTCTACTTTTCTCCTGAACTTCAGCATTGCCCTGTATATGAAGAGGCAACTGGATTTGCAAAACTCTACTAATGGTGCAACACTACAATAAAAAGCTGATGCCAGAGGTGAAAATTGCAGAATGGTGTCTTCTGATACAAGAGCACGTCGCTCACGAGAATATCATTTTTATTCATTAATAATGCGTCATGTGCCATTATAAAATATTTATAAAGCAGTTACATTGTAGTTTACACTTGCAGGTTTTGCAATATTCTAATTAGTTATTATAGTGGGATACCAGCTATTTTTATTAAACACATGTTAATTATTTATAGCAATATAATTACAATGCTATCACCTTGTAATTTTTTTTAAACAATTATATTATTAAAGATTAAGTACCAGCCAACAATCAAAATGAAATATTATCAGCACTCTGGAGAAGCTTGCTTTTGCTAACCTTCCAAATTGTGATTCTCATCTCCACAACTGTTCAAGGATGTGGCTCGTCTAATTCAAATAGCCTGCTATCGGTTCAGTGATGTACAGTCACCACGTAAAATGTATGAAGAATTGCAAGCAATCTTTTATCTCCACTCAAGGATATGATCTTTTCCTACTGAGAGCAAGTCTAAAATTACCATGTCAACCTATCCTCAAAGCAGCCTCCTGGGCACTTCAATATCAGGTTAGTACATTGAGGCCCTGGACTTACTGCACATGCTGATTCCAAAGGTCATCCCACTGAGACTACCTTACAAAACCTGTATTTTTCAATGCATTGCCACTGCCCTACCTACCACTGATTCTTCCGTATCCCTTTCACAAACCTACAATTTCCTTTCTGTCTCAATTATACTTCTTGCCATTTTCTTCTATGTTATAGTCACTATATAAATGGAGGCCGCTGTTGTTTTTTTGATTTGCTCCCTAGTTTCTCATTCCCCATCACTAACTCCTAAAACACATGTACTCAGGCATCCATTTGGCATCGCTGCACTATAGGCAGTTGTGCCTTCAGTCTAATAGGGCCTAAGCTCTGGAATTACCTTCATAAACCTCTCCGACTCTCTACATTGCTTTCCTTCTTTAAGACACTCCTTCAAACCTTTGGTCACCTGACCTCATATATCCTTACCAGGCTCGGTGACATTTTTTTTGTTTTATAATGCTCCTGTGAAGTGTCTTGGGATGTTTTATTGCGTAAAAGGTGCTCTATGCTACACTACAGTTGACTTTTTCAAAAATTACATCTTTGGCCGCCAAATATTTTGGGGAGTCCTGATGATGTGAAAGGCACTGAAGAAACTCAAGTCTTTGTTTCATGTTCAATTGTGCCCTTATTTTTATTTGTTCATGGGCTATTGGCATCGCTGGCTGGGCCAGAACTTAATGCCCTTGTTCAAAGGCATGTAAGAGTCAACCACATTGCTGTGGGTTTGGAGTCACATGGAGGCCAAACCAGGTAAGGACGGCAGATTTCCTTTCCTAAAGGACATTAGTTTTTTTCTCAGACAATCAGCAATGGTTTCATGGTCATCATCAGGCCTTTAATTCCAGGTTTATCATTAAATTGAAACTTCACTATCTGCTGTGGTGGGATTCAAAGCCAGGTCCCCAGATTATTACCCTGTGTCCCTGGAATAGCAGTCCAGTGACAATACCACTCAGCTACCGCCTCCCTTATATTAAGGCTAAAGACCGAGATACATGCAGCAGGACAGTACCAAGACGAAAATGAGTAATCGAGGAGGTGAGGTGAATGTGGAAGTAATTAGGCACTTCCTTTAAGGAGCCGTCTGATATAATGTATGAGGAAAGCGCGTTGGGTGTGGCATTTCTTCAGGAATCCTCAAGAATGTACAATGTCAGAGACAACTGGAGATGGTTAAATGGCATGGGATTAGAACAAGTTGGATTAAAAACTGGTTAGAAGAGATGAGACAGGGAATAGGAAAGAGGACAACTTCTTCAAGTAGTTGGAAACGAGTTGAGGTGTCTCAGGGGGATTTGCTCTGGGACCACTTCCGTTCACGGCACAGATCAACAGTTTAGGTGGAGGGCTCGGGAGTGGGGTGCAAATCTGTAGACAATGCTGAAAAAGGGGGCTTAATAAATAACACAACAGGAAATGCATGGGTATGGAAAAGATTGTGAAATAGGCAAAGGAGTGACAGATGGAATTCAATGCCAGTATGAGGTGGTACGTTTTCATTTAAAAAGTATTCATTGCATTTTGAATAAAGGAAGGCGGGTGATGTTGAAGCAGAGGGAGGGGGTGGTTTAGGTTCACAAGCCATTATAAGTAACACCTTAAGTGGATAAGTTTATAAAGAAGTTCATGGAATAATGGGTTTTATGTCAAGAGATATTGAAAAAAAGGGTCGGGATGCAATGGCGAATCTATTTGTCACCTCTGTAAGAACATAAGAAAATAAGAAATAGGAGCCGGAGTTGGCCATTTGGCTCTTCAAGCTTGCTCCATCAGTCAACAAGATCATGGCTGATCTCCTATCTCAACTCCATCTTCCCACGTCATCCCCTCATCCCTTACTTCCCTTAGTACCCCAAAATTAATCGATCTCTGTCTTGAATATACTCAGTGGCTCTCTATATCATCTCAGTCCTAAATGACCAATCCTTTATTCTGAGACACATGACCCCATGCTTTAGACTTCCCAGCCAGGGGGAACATCCTCCCAGCATCTAACCTGTTAAGCCCCTTTAAAGATTTATAAGTTTCAATTAGATCTCCTCCCATTCTTCCAATTTCTAGGGAATATAGGCCTAGCCTACTCAACCTTGCCCCATTGGGCCATCCCATTTGTTCAGGGGCCAGTCGAGTATGTTGCACTCTCTTCATTAGATAAGACAAAACCTGCACACAATATTCCAGTTGTGGCTGCACTAATATTCCGTTTAATTGCAATAACATTTCTTTACCTTTATACTCCAATCCCTTTGTAATAAAGGCTAAAATATCATTTGCCTTCCTAAGTACTTACTGCACCTGCACGTTAACTTTGTGTTTCATGCACAAGAACGTCCTGGTCCCCTGAATACCAACACATATCCCATTCTCTCTTTATTTAAGAAATATTCTGCTTTTCTATCTTTCCTAACAAAGTGGATAATTTCACACTTCCTCATTTTATATTCCATGGGCAGGATTTTCTGACTGGCGGGTGGGTGGAGCAGTAGTGGGCACGGACCCGACTACCGCCCGCGATCGGGTCTGCGCTGCCATTTTACGCGGGCTGGCCAATTAAGTGTGAATCGCGGCTCCCGAGGACAGCGGGAGTGGGCGGGAGGCAGTGGGGCTGCAATGGCCGCCAGGTCCAATGGCGACCCGGCCTTTTCAAAGGCTGTGAAACATGGCTAGTGGAAGGGCTCCCCAGAATGTTTCTGGTGAGCAGGCCAGGCGGGAGGGTAGTGCAGGGGGGGGGTGCACTGTGCCCCTCACTTTTCGGACGATTGCCTTGCTGCCCTCCTCGAGGAGGTGGCAGCACGACAGGCGGTCCTGGTACCCCAGGACGGGAGGAGGAAGTCCCCTCCATAAGATGAAACGTGCCTGGGAGGAGGTGGCGGGGGTGGTGAGCTCCCACGATGTGGTGTGACGCACGTGAATCCAGTGCCACAAGCGCTTCAATGACCTGTTGCGCTCGGGAAAGGTGAGGACAATGTTGGCATTGGTCACTTAACCCAGCAGGTAGGCTTTCCCCACAGTCCCTGTCCACGCCCCCCCACAAGTCTAAGTGCAGTTACTACATTGAATCACTGACTGTATGTGCCCTTCGCTGGGGGGGCCAGCAGATATTGCCCATGTCGAGGTCACCCTGAGAGGGTGGTGAAGAGATGGGTTCTGCCCACAGCATGTGTTACACTGAGACCCACATTACTGTTTTGGGGGCAACCTGGAGGAGCTGCACCCAGGCGCAGTGCTGGAACTCCAGGACATGTCAAAGTCAGGGCGATGAATGCTGGGAGGGGAGCTTCAAGGTGGCGTGGCAACAAACCATCTGCTGTCCTCTGCACTCCACATGCTTGCTCCTCCTTGCTATGGAAGGTTAGACCGTGTGGTGCCTGATGTGATGTAGGCAGCGTTTGGCCAAGTGGAGGGGGGTTGCAGTGCCAGGCTTGGCATCTTTGTGTGAGTGTTTGGCAGCAGTGGGGTGAGGAGGCACTGGAGCCCTGCAATGTCCCACTCTGGTTGGGGTGGGCCGTGCGCGAAGAGAGTTCAGGTACAATTCGCATTAATCAATGCTCTTCTTACCTTTTCAGGAGAAGAATGCACATAATGCTGCCGAGCGGGTGAGGACTGGTGTAGGGCCGGCCCAGGTGGCGATGCTTACCTGGCTCAAGCAGGAGGCCCTAGATCTGGAGAGGTGCCACGCGCCCAGGTCCACTGGTGTCGGTGAGGCTGGGGTGCCACGGGCAGGTATGTTTGCCCAGCAGTGAGGCCACCATTGTTCTCCCAACAGCCATGGCAGTGCTGAATGTTCAGTGATTGAAATTTGCAACATGGCTTGACCATTGCTTATGGAAGAATGAGCGCATAATGATCCGGGGGACAGGGATGTGCAATGACATTGTCTCCATATTAACTAATCAAATGTCCTTGTTCTTCCTTTCAGCATCAGCGGAGCAGGGCCGGGAGGAGGAGCAGCAGAGGCCCCCCCTCACACCTGAGGGTCCTGAAATCTCCGACTCACCAGTGTCACACCATCTCTGCCAGGCAGGCACCAGCGCAGATATTAGCACCTCGGAGGGAATTAGATCATAGGCTAGTGACCTGGGGCACAGCAGTGAGGGCACTTCACAACCGCTGGAGGAGCTGGCGGAGACAGAGAGTGCCCATGGGGCTAGTAGTCGGACGACTGCAGGGGACCAGGCACATGCTCGGTTGGTGCCTGATGATGTGCCTCTGGAGTTGTCTGCGAAGCAACAAACGCAGGAAATGCGGCCGGGTGTGCAGGGGCACTTGGGGGAGATACATGAGGCTATGCTTGGCTTGGTGTCCGTGGTGGAAGAGTCTACCCGGACCCTTGCCGATGCAATGAGCCTCATGTCTGAGCGCCATGCATCCTCAATGGAGAGAGTGGCGACTCTTGTGGTGAGGCTCCTCTAGGAGACCAATCAGAGCTTCCTGGGGATGCGTTTGGACTAGCAAGCCCTCACATCAACATTGACGTCAGCTGGTCAGTGCCAATGTGGGAGATGGCCTGAACACCAAGTTTCCCAGCTCCGTCCCCATCCATCCACGATGAGCAGGGAGGTCTGAAGTGACCTCACGTCAGCGCAGCAACTGCCTGTCGTCTCTGCGGGCACCTCTCAGGGTGCTCCGGATGAGGGTGGCAGCTCCTCTGCCCCTCTGCCAGTGACCATTGCATCCGGTGAGGCTGCAATGACTGGGGAGGTGCCAGCTGTGGAACTGGCAGCTCCCTCCCAGGCGGGGCCATCACAGGTTCCATGGGCCAGAGGACGGCCGCCAAGGTCATCGAGGCCAACAGGACAGCAGAGGCAGCAGGCTGGCTCAGATGCCAGTCCCAGCGAGGGGGCAGCACCAAGATGTAGCACCTTTAGGCACACGACGGGTTTATCACTGGTGCTTTTCTGTTGACCCACAATGTGGTCTTTATGGGCAGAATTTTGCCGTCGGTGAGCAGGGGGCGGGGCCCGCTCGCTGACGTCTAAAATGATGCGGGATGATGTTGGGCGGAACCCCCGATGTCACCGCGCCCCATTTAAATTTTCAGGAAGGCGGGGGCTCAACAAAATCAGCTGCGGGCCTGCCGACCTGTCAATGGCCAATTGAGGCCATTGACAGGATCATTCAAACAATTAAAGGACCTGCCCGTCCAACCTTAAGGTTGGCGGGTCGGCCAGGAGCCCCGGCGGGGAATAGAAAACACATGAAACCTCATCCAGCAGCGGGATGAGGTTTCATGCAGGGTTCTAAAAACTTTAATAAAGTTTTACTATAATTTATGAACATGTCCCATCTCATGTGACATTGTCACAGGAGGGGGTCCTGTTAGGGAAATTTTTTTTGTTCTATTTTTAATCTTTTTAAAGGTGTAAGCGATCACCCTGAGGCAGCACTTAGCCTCAGGGAGATGTGCGCTCTTTTGTGCACATGCGCAAAAGAGCGCACTCTCGCTTTTGGGGATTCCCCCCCCCGCTCGCACAGGGAGCACATAGCGCTTCCCGCTGGGTGTTATGCTGGGCGGGCCTTAATTGGCCCACCCACTTAAAATGGCGGCGGGGCCCGCTTCTCCGGCGGGGATCGGCCCCTCACCCGCTGGAGATTGGGTTGGGCCCGCCTGCCCGACAGGCAGAAAATTCTGCCCTATGAGTTGGTGTGATGTTTAACACCTTTGTCATTTTGTTCTCTTAAGCTCCTTTTGTTATATCATTAAATTCAGACATGTCACCATGGCTGAGGGTGCCTCTTTTCTTCTGCAGGTAGATGGTTACCAATAATGTTATGAGCGAGTTGTGGGACATTCAGATTTATTGTCAAGGTCCTTAGTTAATGTTCCTATCCAGGCAGATTTTGCACTCAGGTATCGAGTATGGAGCCTACAGCCCAGGCTTGTCCTGGAGGTCTCTCTGTGGTGTGCTAGCTGAAGGTTCATTGGATTAAAGCCTCCCAGGTGTCCCTACCTCCCTGGAGTTTGCCCGGGTCAGCGTCTACCCCCTCAGCATTTCCCTGTGCGTGCCCATCCTCGAACTCACTGCTGGACTCATTGTGTGCAGCTGCAGCCACTGTGTCGACATCTTCATCATCCACCTCGTCCCCCCTTTCCAGCGCAAGATTGTGGAGAGCGCAGCATGCAACCACTATCAGCGACATGCGATCTTTGGGGTCCTGGAGTGCGCCCCCAGAGCAGTCCAGGCATTGGAGGCGCATTTTGAGAAGACCGGTGGTTCTCTCCACCACAGCCCTTGTGGAGCCGTGGCTCCTATTGTACCGCTGCTCATTTTCTGTTCTTGGATGGCGGAGAGGCGTCATGAACCACCTTCTGAGGGGATAGCCCTTGTCACCCAGAAGCCATCCATCCAGCCAGGCTGGAGCACTGAAGAGCCCCGGCACCTGGGAGTGTCTGAGGATGTAAGCGTCGTGGGAGCTGCCTGGGTACCTTGCACAGACTTGTAGAATCAGCATCCTGTGATCACACACTATCTGCACGTTCATGGAGTGGAAGCCCTTCCTGTTGACAAAGGCACTGGGCTCACCTGCTGGCGCCTTGATGGCCACATGTGTACAGTCTATAGCATCCTGGACATGGGGGAAGACAGCAATGGCTGCAAAGCCTCTGGCTCGCTGTGTCTGGCTTGCCTGGTCACAGCGGAAGTGGATGAAGGTCAATGCCCATCTGAACAGAGCGTCTGTAACCTGCTTGACACAAGTGTGGACAGCTGATTGGGAGACACCACAAAGATCACCCACTGAGCCCTGGAAGGAGCCAGAGGCACAGAAGTGGAGGGCAACTGTGACCTTCAGAGCCGCTGGTAAGGGGTGTCCATCCACACAGTTAGGGGAGATCTCAGGCCCAATCATCTGACAGATATAATTGACTGTCTCCCTTGAGAGACAAAGCCTCCTTCGGCACTGCACCTCAAACATATTGAGGTAGCTGCTTCGCCGCCTGTATATCCTGGCAGCAGGATAGTGGCGTCTTCTGTGGCCCCTTCCGCCTTGGACAACCTCTTGGCCCTGCGCCCCTTGTGCCTGTGCCTGTCCTCCCAAAGGTGGCTCCTCTGGAGGCTGAATGTGTACTCCTGGCCTCCTCCCTCTTCTAGTCCTCCCTTCCTCCTCAGAGGAGGTGCCTCCAGTGGAGAGTTCAGCCATGGGAAGGCTTCCTGAAACCTGAAGGCCCAGAAAAGATTCCTCACTGCAGAGTGCTGACCTGAAGGCTGTGAGTCCAGTCCAAGCAGCTGGTGTGTGTTTTGAATTATTGCAGCTCACACAGGCAAGTATCAGTGACTTTGCAAATTAAATATTTGACAGAGCACACTCGCAACCCCACTGAGCCCTCTTATCCCGCCAGTGGATGAGGTTTATACAACTGCCTCCTACCCGCCTGCCCATTGTGCCCGTGCGACGACCCGGAGATCACACGGGTGCCGCAAAATCGCCGTCAATTGGCACCTCAAGGGCCTTAAGTGGCCCATTAATTAATGGCGGGTGTGCATCGGGTATCATCGCGCGCCCGCCCAACGAAATATCGCAATGGCACGCAGTGACGTCGGGACACTCACCCGACGCCACCACGTGTCATTTTACGAATTGGCGTGCGGGTCCTGCCCCCGCACGCCAACGGGAAAATTCTGCCCCATGTTATTGCCCACTCATCCAACCTGACTATATCCCTTTGCAGCCTCTTTGTGTCCTCCTCACAACTTACTTTCTCACCTAACTTTGTATCGCCAGCAAACTTGGATACATTACATTCAGTCCGCTCACCTATGTAATTAATATAGAATGTAAATAGCTGAAGTCCAAGCACCGATCTACTGATGAAGAAGGACAATAGGTGAAGCCATCAGAGGTAAGATGTGGCAGCCGTTAGACAGAAAGAAACTGTCTCTTTGTAGAATTAAAGAATGAGTCCAAGGGAGTGCAATGCGAGTGGAAATTGGAAAGCCACAAAGGTAGCTTTGATGAGAGACCATATGATGGTAACATGTTTAAATATGTGAGGTACGATACTCTTTTAATGACATTGAGAGCATTCAAGCAACACGTGTTGTAAAAGGGTGGTGAATGTCTAACAGCCATTGTATTTCTATAATTACAGTCTATCATCCCAGTGGTCACTATCCACCCCATGCTTATTACTAGAATTCTGAGAAATGTTAATTACTATGAAATTGCTGACAGTTCATCACTTTGATGTCAGCAATACAGCTCCTCTGTTCTGTTAATTATTTGGGTTATTGTTCAGATGTGTTTTTTTTTGCTCTCTGTAAAGAGTGGCAGATGAAGAGACTAATAGAAAAGTAAATATGCGTTCGGTTGGAAATTTGCAAAATTGACTGCTTCAAATCATTACGTAGAATTGCAGAGAATGTTCAGCACAGGGACAGTCCATTTGGTCCAACTGATCCATGCTGGTGATACGCTTCACACGAGGCTCCCCCAACCCTACTTCACCTAACCATATCAGCATTATCTTCTATTCCTCTCTCCCCCATGTATTTATCAAGCTTCCCCTTAAATACACCTATGTTGTTCACTTCAACTACTCCTTGTGGTTGCGAGTTCCACATTTTCACCACTCTATAGGTAAAGAATTTCCCCTGAATTCTTATTGGGTTTTTAGCGATGAGCTCAGAATTATGCTTCCTGGTTTTGCAGTTCTCACAAGTGGAACCATCTCTACTTGTACCCGATCAAATCCTTCATAATTTTAAGGACCATTATTAGGTTTATCTTTTCTAAAGAAAAGAGTCCTGGCCTATCCTGACAAGTGTAATCTTTTAGTTCTGGAATTATCCTTGTAAGTCTTAGTTGCACCTTCCCTACAAACCTTTGAGATCTCTGTGTTCACTCGATTCTGACCTTTTGCTCAGCTCCAAAATGTAGTCACTTCCTAAGCCTCTTCCAGTCTCTAACTCTCTGCTCTCCTTTAAGAGGCTCCTTAAAACTTACCACTTTGTCTCAGCATTTGGTCATCTGCCCTAATATATCCTTACGTTGTTCGGTGTCAAATTCTGTTGGACTGTGCTCCTGTAAAGCACCATGTGATGTTTCACCACTTTCAAAGGCGATATATAAATGTAAGTTGTTGTTGCCTCTGTCACGACACGGCAGATAATGTGCGCCAGGCAGATCAAATCCATGAGGGAAACTTGATCACACGGTCACAATGGTTTTGCAATTTGTATTTTATTTCAAGATGCGTGCCCTGAATTCCATAGTAATAAGTCCGCCAAGGATTTAGGGATTTTTTTTAGAAAATTAAATTAAACATTTATTAACAAAAGAAAAGATTTCAAGCACATACATAAGTCTACAAATTGTTACTATAGTAACTCCTAAAACCCCTAATTAATCTGGCTTCCAGTTACACCCCCATTGAGGCAACAGCAAAAACAAATAGATCTAAACAGATCCAAGCAACACAATACCCTGGACAATAGAATTCAAAGTGGCTTTTCCCAGTTTCAGTTTCTGTAGACAGCAAGCTTAATGCACAACTACTGAAGGCTTTTCACACATCTGGTAGATATTACAATGCCCTGCCTGACACATAAGTTCAATGTCCTTTACACATGTTTCTCCCTTTTAATGTAAATTCCATTGTTCCCATATGTCTTTAGACCTTTACCTTTCTCATAATATAAATCACTGCATGGTGCTCATATTATCGGTAACCTTTGAGAAAAATAAACACACTCCTTGGCCTAGCTTCTCTGGCTAAGTGTAACATCCTGCCATCTCTTTGAAATTAAAACTACCCTGATTTATCTACAAATGCAAATTCTCCTTACCTGACATTCTAAAACTTCAGCAGTGTTTACTTATTTAGCATTTCAAACCTAGCTTCCTTTTGATGAGTCAAAGCCTCTAGACCAGCTTTCTCTAATTCAATTAAGTCTCACCCCCCACCACACACACACACACACACAGAAACTATCCAAACCCCACTAGTAACCTACTTTTACAATAAATCACAATACTTTTATGAGAATTATTATACTTTTGTGGCACCTCTCCATCCTGTCTATAATCTAGAAAACAGGTACAGGAAATTGGGTTCATTAGAGCCCATTTTCTCGGCACCATGCGTGCTAATATTCCAGAATGGTGTCTGCTGTGTGTGCACGCGCACTTATGTGGTGAATCCTGTTGGTATTAGGTGTGATATTGATACAGGCATCAGTGAGCATGCAGTGAACATCCCCTGAAAATATGCATAGTGGGTAGATCATGATGCCATCCATCGTGCAATGCAGATTTGATGCCAGTGCTGCTATTTTGGAGCCCGATACTTCATCTAACACCCTGTCTTAATCTTGCACAGCTTAACATGTGTTCAGCAGCAACTCTTCACAGGTTAGCTGCTGGTCAATTTCTCAGGCTGTTGCTACATTCCACAAGTTTTTGGCGCTTTTCATCATTTTCGCAGCTGCTGAAATTCTTTTGTCTGGCCTCAAGGCTTCTGCAAAAAGCAGTTGCTCCCAGACATGGGTGCACCAGTAGGCATTGCCCTTAGAAGACAGTGTGATTTGGAGAATGAAGAGTGACCACCCAGAGCAGGGCAAGCTGCTGCAAGAAGGAGGAGGAGGCTGGTGAGGGTTGAAAGGCTCTCAGCAGGAGGCCATATCTACCCAGGGTGTTCAACGAGCAATTCTCCTATCTGCATCTCAGTGAGGAACAATGTGTGGGATACCTGCAGTACAGTGTCCTCTATTAGGGTTAGAATATGCAGGCTGCTGCTGTTTCTGGTTATCGAACTTGTCCTGCAAGAGCAAGGGAAGTGAATGTGGGGCTGTATGTTTGAGTGATGTGGCTGCTATGTGGAATAGTTGGCAGTGTGTGCAAGCTGTGAGGTGTGGGTATGAGGCTTGCTAAGCTTGTGAGGGTGAGGTGGGGCATATACATGTCAATATGAGCCTTGATTGACTGGGATTATTGGTAGGCGAGTGATGGGGGTGTGGTGGATTGAGCAGTGTCTGAGGCCAGTGCTGCAGCTGATGGTTTTGAAGATGCACTCAATCACTTTGACCATTTGTGTGAGGTCATTGACATTCTTGTGACACTGTATCCAGGTCCTCAGCGCCTGACCTGTATAGATACCTGCTCCCAATGCCCCTTGACTGGGTGTCCAGAGGATATCCATCCCCCATGACATCTCTCCTCCTTTCCAAATCCTCCACCAAGTCCTTTAGTGCAGTGTCTGAAAACCTCGCATCATGCACTCTCAGATCCCCTGCTTTGCCATTTGTCTCAGGACAAATTTTCTTCAAACATGGGCGCCCAGTGCCTCCCAGCCACAATGTAGCTCCCCTTTAAGAGAGACATACTAGCTATAAGCAATGCAAGTTAGATTTAAGTGTTGCTATTCAATCACAATATTGCCCCCTACCCGATGTGTGTAGCAAATGGACAGCATGTTTCATGCTGGCTGGATGCAGATTGATTCAAGTAAGCAAGCAGCATGAAGTTGCCATACTGCCTGCATCGCAATCAATTGGCACTGGCTGAGAACAATCCCAAACCCATTTTTCAGGGGCTATCCAATTTAGCCCGCTCCAACTCCAAATGTGAACTATGACAAGTCTTGCAATATTTTTCATTGATGTTCACCTTGAACTTATCTTAATCGTGAATCATTAACTCACACCAAACCCCATTCCCCTATCACCCCTGTGCTCACTGAGCTACATTGGCCCCCGATCAAGCAACATCTCGATTTTAAAATTCTCATCCTTGTTTTCAAATCGCTTCATGTGGCCTCGCCCCTCCTTATCTCTGTAATCTTCTCCAGCCCCACCACTCTCCAAGATATCTGCGCTCCCCTAATTCTGACCTCTTGTTTATCCCTGATTTTAATCACTCCACCACTGGTGGCCGCACCTTCAGCTGCCTGGGCCCCAAATTCTGAAATTCCCTCACTACGCCTCTCAGCCTTTCTGCCTTGTTTTCTCCCTTTAAGGCACTTTACAAAACCACCTCTTTGACCAAGTTTTTGGTCATCTGACCTAAACATCTCCTGATGTGTCTTGGTGTCCTGCTCTGTTTTATAATGCTCCTGTGAAGTGCCTTGGGATGTTTCATTATGTTAAAGGTGCTATATAAATATAAGTTGTAGCTGCTGTTGTTAACAGGTCATTTATTCGTTCCTCGCCACTTTACAACACTGTGCTTGTGTTGAAACAGCCCAAATGAAGAATGCTGCTCAGAATTCTGTGGTCTTTCCCACCTGACTTACAACACAACTGGATGCGCTGACCTTGACCTGAGATAGACCTTGGCATTTAGTGAAACTGTGGTTTGTGGCCTCTGTAACCACAGAATAGGATCTTCCCTGTGGCTTTAAGATAGGGATTTGCTCGCTGACTAATGGTGGCATTGGACACATAGCACAGAATCTAGCAGCACGCTCCATGTGTTTGTCTTAGCACCAACATAGCTGCTTAAAACACTTCTTTGAAAAAAGCTGCTTCTATTTTTTTAGCTTTTTACAGCCTGGCTATTAAATGGCTGAAACAATATGTTCCATATTCATAAAAAATACCCAATATTTCAAAGTCATACAGAAAAATGAAATATCAAAGTGTTTACTTGAATCTGAACTGGGACTAAATTTTTATATTTTATAGAACAACAACTTCAATTTATATGGCATCTTGGACGTAGTTAAATGTCCTGAGGTGTGCTTCACAGGGGTTTGATCAGATAGGTTTTGACACCGAGCCACATAAAGAGATACTAGGGCAGGGGGCCAGAAGCTTGGTCAAACAGGCAGGTTTTAAAGAGTGTCTTAAAGAAAGAGGGAGAGAGAGATAGAATGGCGGAAAGATTTAAGGAAAGAGTTCCACAGCTTGGGGCCCAGGCAGCTGAAGGGTTGGCCTTCAATGGTGGGTGATGGAAATTGGGATGCACAGAGGGCCGGAATTGGAGGAGTGGAAAGGATTTGGATGGCTGCAGGGCTGGAGGAGGCAACAGAGATAGAGAGGGGCAAGTCCGTGGAGGGATTTGAATGCAAGGGTGATTATTTTAAATTTGATAATAGTGTTAAGTTTGGATTATTCATATTCTGAATCATCCATTCTGCTTTATGACAGTAGAGTGGGTTGGTCTGTCAACCTTGAGTTTCTCTGCACAGGTGAGAAAACATGTTTTGCACATTTCATCCTCAGTCCCAAATTCTTGAAGCAATCATTATGATTAAGGAGGTAGGATGGCAACAGTGCTCTGAGTCATGGGTCTGAAGGTGTAAGCTCAGTCTCCAGCTCTTTTCAGGTTTTGATTTTAACTGCGTTACCTCAGGAGGTCGCAGGAGAGGACGAAGGAACGTCAATAGGTGAGTCAACAATGAGCTTTTGTTTGTATTGTACCAACAAAGCCGGGGGCACTGATGGTGAAAATCAGGATGAAGTTACTGAAACATTAGGAGTGGACCCTGTATATCCTTGGGCAGAGATAGCATGTGGCCCTTGGTGACCCGAATGCAGAGACAGAGGGAAGAAATTTTCATTCATATGAAGAGGCGAAACACAATTTCCCGCCACCAGCCAGTGTGCCGGTCTCAAGCCATGGACTTGCCCCCAGGCCATTTTTGTTCAGGTAGAATCGGAGTGGGGTGGTGAAGGCTACCTTACTGCAAGCAACGCGTAGCACATTAGGCCAATTGGTGGGCCTATTAAGGCCACTCAGCAAATGCCAACCGGTATTTTCCATTCAGCATGCAAGTTCACTGTTGAGGCCAAACATATCCAATATCTGGAGACAGATCCCAGAGACTGAGTCAGGGTGGGGGGTGGATGGGGGAATGCCACACTCTGTCACTCTATCCTACTAGGAAAACCCCCTGCCCCAAATCTGCTATATCCATAGTTCCACAGCTGCAGCCGAATAGATAGAAAGTCTTCAGGGGCGCCTCCATCTTGAGGTTCCCTCTCTTCCTCCTACCTACCTCGGCATGCTCCCCTCTCTGCTGGTGATGCTGCCGATGTGTCATTTCTGGAGGGCCTCCTATTGGCCCTCCAGTCTCTGCAGTCCGTCAACTTTCCTTAATTGGATGGTGAACGTGCACCCTGGCCATTAATTGGCCTGCCTGCCAAAAATTGTGGCGGGCTTCAGGAAATGCACCCCACACCAGGGTCCCAGCGCCAGACCCTAAGTTCAGGCCAGAGTTTTTTTTTGCTTTGGGTGCAGTTGGCAATCTGAGCACAAATTGCACCCAAAACCTTCCCTACTTTAGGGAAGTTTTGTCCCTGAAATCGCTGCTCAACTCATTTGCCAAATGCAAAATCGACCATGAGCCAATGCAAAGTTAGGCATGACTTTAGGACACAATTATAAAAAAAAAAATGCTTTAAAAATACACTTTGCTTATTAAAGAGCGGTAACTTGGTGCAGTTTGATTAATGTAGCTGAAAATGTTTTTCTTCCCCAAAAATAAGCATGTTTAATCATTGCGGCCCCTCCCACCGGTGGGATTTTCCGGTCCCGTTGAAGTCTTTGAACGGCTCGCTGAATTCTATGGCCCTGCCCCCACTGCGATGGGGCCGGAAAATTCCGCCCATCGTGCCTAATCCACCACCTTTGAGTAACCTGATTTTAAATGACTGAAAATGGCTTTTTTTTCTAGAAAATACACAGAACCACCTGCTAGTTAGACAGATACAGAAGTCATCTCCTTCGTAAAAATTAATGTAAAAAAAAATGATACTTAAAACTTTTAAAATGTGCCTATTCTGTCCAAAAGAATGAGTTGAATTTTTGAACCTCCCTCAGAGACTCACAAATGGGTACCATTAGGAGAAGCTTGTCATGGTGATTAATTCAATCTGGAGCCTTGTAGTTTTGTGGCTGGGCCCAGCTTCTAGCGCAATGTTTTTTAAACTAGCACCAAAGATCACAGAAAATCGGATTCAGCTGAACGCAATTTACGCTTAACTTTCCACAACCTTTTACGTCGGTTTTGGGCTAATTGCACTGAAATAAACCACCGCAGCTGAGTGGAAACATTGAGCTACTGTGTTTATTGTCTACACCAGACTGAAGTAACTCTTTCGAGTTATCAACAGTCACAGATTGTAACTCTTTCGAGTACATTCACAGTTCTTGGTTTCCGGGAGTGGGACATGAACCCACAACCTTCTGATTCAAAGGCGAGGGTGCTATGAGCTGAGCCACAGCTGACACCTCCTCGCTACTGTGTTTATCCTGAACAGAAATTAGGCCTGAGTCAATCTGTTCCATGGTAACCTGACTGGTGTCCAATTCCAATGTAACGAGAACCTGGCTGGTTCAATTCTCTGAATGGCTGTTTTCTTGGGGGTTTGATCTGAATTGTGAATTGAAATGGCATTTGGAGGTAAGCTTTATTCAATTCAAGCAACCTGCAGATCATGTCGGCCTTCATGAGTATATGTGTTCTGTTCCTAGCAGTCTAATGGAGTGAGAATAATTGTCTAGTGATGGATAACTGCATTCCACTGATAGCCATTTTGCAACTGGGAGGTGAAATAATTCCTTTTTCTGCTCAGTCATGAGGGAGGAGAGATTGTGCATTTAGTCTCTTGCAGGTTATTTTTTTCTTATTTCTCCCTATTTGCCGCCCTCCTGGTAAAGATTTTGACTCATGCTTGAGTGCTTTTCACCCATGTGCCAGCTGACTGTTGGCATCTCAATCAATTCGCCATCTTCATGTTGGTAGGATTCATTCATCTCATGAACCATTACCAGCGAATCCCAATTTACCTCATCAATTCACAGACATGCTTTATAAAAAGGTGCACTGTATGATAATCAGAAGGGAAAACTCTCTGATTCCTCCCCCTTTACCGCCCATACCATTCTCCCCAGCCCCGCAGCCCTGTAATCGGTCGCTCTGACCCTATTGTCAGGCTGGCTGAGATCTGTGAAGTCTATGTTGACTGGAAATTGGAGCTGTCAGCTACCTGTTCTTGGGCTCATGTTAAGAATTCTTCGAGGTCTCTGGACATCAAGTACATTCACCCGCCCTTCATTGCCCACACAATCTCCCCGTTCATTAGAACACAAAGATGTCCAGCCAAACATTACAAAGAGCTGCTAGCTAGAAGATTCCCCAATTCAAAGTGAATGGTAAAAAAAAAACCAAAGGCGACGTGTGGAAAAACGACTTTACGCAGTGTGGTGGATCTGGAATCCACTGCCTGAGAGTGTGGTGGAGGCAGATTCAATCATGGTTTTTGACAGGAAATTGGATAATTAATCTGAAGAGAAAATTTTTCAGGGCAGTGGGGAGAAGGTGGAGTAGTGCAACTAGCTCAGTAGCTCTGGGCGAGATCTGGCCTGGGCACAACAGGCCAAATTGACTTCTTGGTTGCATTACGGTTAAAGTACTGCCGGACAGTTTAAGCTTGTGGTATCAGCTGTGGCCCAATAGGTAGCATATGAGTTAGAAGGTTATGAGTTCAAGTCCACTCCAAAGACTTGAGTACATAATCTAAGCTGACAATCCAGTGCAGTATTGAGGGAGACACCAGTTCTCTGATGAGGCATTAAACATAGGCCGTGGTTACCCACTCTCAAGTGGCAGGGGAGTTCTCGCTGGTGATCTCTTAAAAAAAAAGTAGATAATCTGGTCATTATCTCATTGATGTTTTTGGGAGCTTGCCGTGTTTTTAATAATTTTTTTCATGCGTTGTGGGTGTCATTGGCAAGGCCAGCATTTGTTGCCCATCCCTAATTGTCCTTGAACTCAGTGACTTGCTGGGTCATTTCAGAGGGCAGTTAAGTGTCAGCCACCTTGCAGTTGGTCTGGAGACACAGGTAGGTCAGAACAGGTAAGGATGGCAGATTTCTTTCCTTGAAGGACATTAGTGAGCTAGTTGGGTTTTTACAACAGATTGTAGTTTCATGGCACCATTACTGAGACTATCTTTCAATTCCAGCAGCTGCTGTGGAGAGATTTAAACCCATGTCCCAAGAGCAATAGCCCATGTCCTTGAGGTTATTAGCCCAGTGTCTCCCCACATGTGCAAATTGACTGCTATGTTTCCTACATTACAACAGTGGCTACACTGCCTTGGTTGTAGAGCACTTTGGGGTGTTGAAAAGGAGATATACAAATGCATGCCATTCTAGAGCCGTGTTCACACATATTTGACTGGGTCCCACAGGTCTATGCACCAATGAGCCTCTGCCTGCACTAACTGGTTTGGCTCCGCACTGGACAGTACATCCACCAGCCAAGCCAACGGAGTTACTTTGCCTTGCAACATTATGAAGGGCATAGATTAAAGTCCCTGGTACTCCAAAGGGCAGGTATATGAGCTCCAAAAATCTGCAGAGTGGTGCATCGTGGCATAAGTGTAGGGAGGAGTGCACCAGGACCTCTGTTATTGGCCACAACAAAGTTCAGTGGGTCACATTTACAAGGGGTGCACATGGGGTAGTCCCATGCCAACGTGACCTGAATGCCCAGCCAGAGAGCCCTGGACTGTAGGGTGGATGTGGGGTGGGGGGGAGGGTGGGGGGGGCGGTGGGGGGGATTGGGAGTAATCCCCTCTCTCTGGCACAAAAGAAAGTATCTAGATAAGATGAATTAGGAATCTTATTTACCTTAGCAGAGAGGTCAATAACCTGGGGCCATAAAATAATTGGCAGAAGGATTACAGGAGAATTGAGGAGAATTTTTTCACCTAGGGAGTGGCGGGCGTCTGGACCCCGCTGCCTGAAAGCTTGGGTGGTGTAGGCAGATTCACTCACATCATTTAAAAAATATGTGGAAATGCACTGGAGGCGCCACAACCTGCAGGGTTACTGACCAAGAGTTGGAAGCTGGGATTAAACTTAATCAGCACTGATCCCTGTGGCACTCCACTAGTTACAGGCTGCCATCCTGAAAATGCCCCCTTTATCCCAACTCTCTGTCTTCTATTAGCTAGCCAATCCTCTATCCATGCTAATATACTAGCCCCAACACCAAGGTCACTTAACTTATCAAGTAGCCTTTTTTGTGGCACCTTATTGAATGCCTTTTGAAAATCCAAATATATTACATCTATTGGTTCCCCTTTATCTATCCTGCTTGTTACCTCCTCAAAGAATTCTAATAAAATTTGTCAGGCATGATTTCCCCTTCATGAAGCCATTCTGATTCAGCTTGATTAGATTATGTCTTTCTAAATGCTCTGCTATTACATCCTTTATAATAGACTCTAACGTTTTCCCAATGACAGATGTTAAACTAACTGACCTATTGTTACCTGTTTTTTGTCTCCCTCCCTTTTTCAATAAGAGTGTTACGTTGGCAGTTTTCCAATCTTCTGGGACTTATCCAGAATGTAAGGATTCTTGCAAGATTACTATCAGTGCATTCACTATTTGTGTAGCTACTTCCTTTAATACCCTAGGATGCAACCCATCAGGTCCAGGGGACTTATTGGCCTTTAGCCCTATCAGTTTCCCTACTACTTTTTCTCTAGTGATAGTTATTGTATTTATTTCCTCCCCCCCCCCACAACCTTTTGCCCCTTAGTATTTTTGGAATGCTATTAGTGTCTTCTACCGTGAAGACTGAAGCAAAGTATTTATTCAACTCCTCTGCCATTTCCTGGTTCTCCATAATTATTTCCCCAGCCTCATTCTGTAAGGGGCCTATGTTCCAGTGTTGGCAATGCTCATCCAAAGTGCTCGACAGATTCCAAGTTCATCAGGCACTGGTGTAACAAGGCTCCACTGGTATTGGGTCTAAGGCCTCATCCTCATATTTGAGAGCTTGTTGCTGTACTGAACTCCGAGCTCGACTGACTGCTGGAAAACAAGAGGAAGAGGGGAGCTGGGGGGGGTTGGTTCTGGGCCTGGCAGTGATCTTCAGGAGTGTTGTGGAGCTGTGGGAAGCATTTCCTATCACTCTCCTGGTTCCCTAGGACGGCGCGTTAAGTGTGAAAAAGATACATTTTGTAAGTGGTGGCTGTTTTTTTTATTCTTTCATGGGATGTGGGAGTTGCTGGCAAGGCCAGCACTTGTTGTCCATTCTTAATTGTCCTTGAGAAGCAGGTGGTGAGAGGCCTTTCTGAACATTCCTCAGGCTGGGAAGGGCGTTGCTGTATTTTGATCATGCAACAGTGAATGGATGGTGATATATTTCCAAGTCAGGATGGCGCGTGGCTTGGTTAGGCCACAGTGAGCACTCTAGGGCTTGAAGGTAGTCCATTATCAGATTGCGTGAGGAATATTTTGCCGAGAGCTTTCTTGAGCGAGCACGATGCCCCTCATCAACGTGTAATACCTTGGTTTTAATGCTTGCGCAGAAACTGAACCAGTTTTTAGAAAAAAAAAATTAACCCATCTCCTGTGTTACATGCTAACTTTGCAATTTGGAACACTAATGTACTTTTAAAGAAAATGCATGCATCGACCTTTCGAGTTAGGAAAGAAAAAACACACCCCCAAGGGAATAGACAAGGACCTGGTTAATAAATGGCCTGCTTAACCTGTAGTAATTATAGGGTTTGATCAAGGACTGATGGTTAAATTTTAAGTGATGGCTTTTCATTTATTTTAAGAATTGCATTCTTCCACCGTTATTAGGGGGCACTTAATCATTAATTGTTAAGGTCATTTATAACATTGCATTGCAAATATTTTATAATTTAGTAATCTTGTTAGAGGGCTAAGAGTGTTTAATAAAATATGCATGAGGAGTGATGATCCTCTGTTAAAAAGAAAGCACTGACTGTTACTTGCTGCACAAAGCTGATTCACTATCGAAGCTATGACCTAAAGAGTGTATGGGTTAAATATAGTTCCAAGCAGCACCAAAAAAACCCCTAGATATTGGCATGCTAATCTTGCTTTAAACCTGTTTTATGTTGCTCATCTACAAAGACTTGGGTCTGTAAACTCTATTAAACTCTATCCCAACAATAGTATATGTTACAATTTTGGCTAATAGACCAGCAAATGAATGCATTTGTCAAGATAGCAATAAGAGTGATAATAATGAATATAAGGACAGAGTGATGTACAACGCACAATGAAGGAGGCTGCCGATATTACCAAAGGGTGCTTAATCATGGATGCTAATTGGTGTACCTCCAAGGAGAGAGAGAAAGAAGTTATATGTAGACTACCTATAAAACCCGGGGGACCTAATTTAGACCATAATATGTAGCATTCAATAAGTTCTTTAAACTGAGTGTGTTCAACATGCATAACCAGTGTAACTCCACAGACAAGGAATTTTCCAGAGTTGTGGGTTGATCCTGTGAAGCCCCGTGTGTGTTCTCTGAAAGCAGAGGACCTTCCGTTTCAAGGGAAATGCGGCAGCCTCAAAAACCGGACTTGGTCATTTTGGAGAGCAATCACTTTAGCTACATTTTTCTATATTCATTCTTGGGGTGTGAATGTTGCTGCTGCCCACCCCTATTGCCCTTCAGAAGGTGGTGGTGAGCCATCTTCTTGAACCGCTGCAGTCCGTCTGGTGTAGGCATACCCACGGTGCTGTTAGGGAGCGAGTTCGAGGATTTTGACCCAGCGATAGTGAAGGAATGCCGATATAGTTCCCAGTCAGGATGGTGTGTGGCTTGGAGGGGAACTTGCAGGTGGTGGTGTTCCCCTGCATCATGCTGCCCTCATCCTTCCAGATGGTAGAGGTCACGCGTTTGGAAGATGCTGTCGAAGGAGCCTTGGTGTGTTGCTGCAGTGCACCTTGTAGATGGTACACACACTGCTGCCATTGTATGGTGGAGGGAGTGAATGTTTATTGTATGTTTGATACAGTGCACTGTGAATGGTAGTTCCCGGTCACACTATCACTCAATTTGAAGATCACGTCTGAGTGGGAAGGGCACTCACCTTGGGGTAAATGTTCTGACTAAGCATCCACTGTGCGGAAGCCTCAACTATTCTAGCTGCACATTGGGTATGCACAGGACATGATTTGCTGACTGAAAAATAAGATGCACCCATGTTTCCAATGTATACTTCTGGCAGCGCAGGCTTCCAGCCTGGAACATGAAAACAGTAAATTACCCCCAATGTCTGCTTCCAGGTACATTGGTCTTAAGTATAAACAGGATTACAAAGGGTGTTGGATAACTGTGGGGAGAGTTCTGTTGTAACATTTTTGGGTTCAGGGCAATTTATTGGTTGTGGATTATGTCTGCCAGCAGATAAACAGGAGTGATAGCTCAGCAGTTATGTTATGGGAATAATAATCGAGAGAGATGGGTTCAAATCCCATTTCAGAGGCTGGGGGACTTAAATTCAATTGAATCGGGAACTATAAAGTTAGCATCGGTAATGATGACCATGAATCTACTGGACTGTCATAAGACCCATCTGATTCACTAGTGTCCTCCTGGAGAGGAAATGTACCGTCCTTTCCTGGTCAGGCTTACATGTGACTCCAGACCCACAGCAAAGTGGTTGACTCTTAACTGCCCTCTGGAATGGCTTAGCAAGCCACCTAGTTGTCAAGAAGATGGCTCACCACTGCCTTCTCAAGGGCAATTAGGGATGGGCAACAAATGCCAGCACTTGCCACGTCCGTGCGGCAAGTCCCACCACAACAGGCCAGAAAATCCCTGCCAACGTGATTCCAGCACCTTTCCCATTGAATAGCATCGGGGGTGGGGGGTAATGCATGGCTGCTCAATCTCACAGCATTGTTGCTTAGGCTAAAGTAAAAAAGGGGGGATTGTTGATGGTCATCATGTGAGTGCTGGGCAACAGGCTCCTTGGCCTCCATGGCTCCCTTTGGTGCTACCTCCTCATCTCGCTCGTTGCATCTTCTGGTGCTTACAAATGTTTGCTATGCTGCTGAAACCCGCTTTGCCTGAACAAACATGGGGGTCAGCCAGGAAGAGAGAGCAAGTGAACGAGAAAGAAGATTGTATTAATTGTAAGTTTTAAGGTTTGGGAGTCACAAGTTCCCCCCCAAAAAATGGGAGGTCAAGAGCTCATAAGTTATCTTAAGGCATTTTGTTCAGAATATGAACAGTTTAGATAGGATGCACATGCAAATAGATGGAAAGTATAAAACGCCCAGCGCAGCGGGCTGGGTTTTACGGCCCCGTACTGGATGTGTTTTCGGCAGGGGTGCACGTGGAATACGTCAGGTAGCTAGCCCACCGCCCTCCTGTCCAGCCCCGACCCAGTCCCCATAATACGGGGAGGGGGGGATGGGTAAGGAGCCCAGTAGCCTGTCCGCCTTAGACCTATTGAGGGCCTTAAGTGGCCAATTATTGCCCACCTAAGGCCTCAATCCACCTCAACTGCCATCATCGTTGGGAAATGGTCGACAGGTGAGAGTGAAAATTCTGTTTTTCAAGTAACTTTGTTGAAAAGGTGTGGAGGAAGGCCGGGGGGAACATATGATCCAGTGAGTGCCCTGTGCGCATCGGGTGACCCCTCCACCCAAGATGCTGCCCTCCGCCCTTTGTTCCTCCCAGCCTGGCCTCCAAAACTATCCTCCCCCCAACTTCCTAGGCTCTCCAATCCCTACCCGTCCAAAGCCTCTGACTTACCTCTCTCCAGTGACCAAGTGCTCTTCCTTGCAGTCCCACGACTGACCCCTGGCCACTGCTGGGACTGCTAGAGCTGCCGGCCAATCAGATTGGCCAACAGCTCTCGAGGGCGGGACTTCCTCCCACTGTGGGGTGGAGGTCTGACCCTCAGCTTGTTTAAGCCGCCCACAGCTCACTGCAGAACGGCCTTTTTTAAAACCGTTGATTGGGAACTGACTTTCCTTCTGGGGGTGGGGGTTGGGGCAGGGGGGGTGGTGAAGTACACCTCCACCCAACCACCACCCCGCTGACCCCCCCCTCACACGCACCCTCAGTAAAATCCAGCTAGTGGGTGAGAGCGATTTACTCATCCCAGAGGACAAATGGACAGATGGGCGCAGAGTAAGTGTTGATCTCTGTCGCTTGTGGCAATAGCCTGCTGCTCTCTAGCCAAAGTGTCAGGAAACTCCTCCCTCCCCGGTCTTCCCTGATCTTCCCCCGCCTGAAGGAGGCAGCTGCCTGACGAGGACTACCCTCTGCCTCGTCCATATATTTCATTTCTAGGGCCTGGCTGTTTACCCTACGTCAATCACTGGTTCGAAAAGCTATGGCCATTGGCCGCAGGACAGGTATCCAAGGTATCACCAACCCTTGGCCATCACTTTAGCTCGAGGTCATCTTTTAGTTGACCTTGTGCTGGGAGCCATTTGTCAGCCTTTAATAGACACCTGTATAGATAAGAGGGTAGAAGATGCTGTCCTTTCAACTTAGGAATGTCAACAGGAGGCTTGAACCAGGGCACCTCAACATCTCGAGGGACTGTATCAAGGGAGGGGAGGAGAACAACTTTTCTGCCGGGTTTTCCAACTAACTCCTTAAGAATTCTATAAAATCTGAAAAGTATCATTTCTTACATAATATCTTCACAACCTCAGGACATCCTCAAGTAGTATACGGCCAGCAAGCTCTCACAAACAGCACCCACCAGACAATTTGACTTCCGTGGCAAAAAAGGCAAAATACTGAAGATGCTGGAAATCTGAAAAATAAGATGGAAAAGTTGGAACTACTCAGAAAGTGACCCAGCAGCATGTTTCAGGTCTCTGAGGTTTCACCAGACATTGATGTTTCTAGTCATATTGGCTCAGGGATATGACTTTGAAATCGTGCCATGGGATTTTTTTTACATCCACCTGAGAGGGCAGCACAGGGCCTTGGCTTAAAGTTTCATCCAAAAGACGGCACCTCTGACACTGCAGCGCTCCCTCAGTACCGCAGGGGAGTGTCAGCCTGGATTGGGAGCTCAAGTTTGCAATGTGGGGCTTGAACTCACAACATTCATATTCAGAGGGGCAAGTGGTATGCACTGAAACACTGGGTGGAATGATCCATGAGGGTTGTGGGGGGGTTGGGGTGTGGGGGTGGGGTGGGGGGGAATGGCACGCCCCTCCTCCCCTCCCCCACCGGAAACAAAGTCAACGTGGAACCGACATGCTCCGCCCCGCCCCGCCACCATAAAGTGCTGCGGGGCAGGTTAATGAGGGCCGAGTGGGACTCCCGCCTCTCACTGACCCAATGGCTATGTGAGAGGTTTCTATCAGGTGCCGAGGTTTTGCTAACAGGAGCAGCAATGGAGGATCAGCCGGGGAAGTTGCTACTTTCCCAGATAAGCGCAACCAGCTGGGTGTGAAAGGACCTTTGGCCTTCGATATCCAGGGAGAGGTGAGGAGGCTGCAGTGGGGAACGTGCCGGGTATGAATTATCTGCCGCGTGCGCGCGCGTGCGTCTACGCTACCACAGCGGCCACGCCTCATAAAACTCACTCCATTGGCTGCGAAGAGCTTCGGGATATCCTGAAGGTGTGAAAGGCGCTATAGAAATGAAAGTCTTTCTTGCTCTTTAACCACCTGATTCCAGGCGCTGCTTCGATCTACCAGCGGCAGGCTCTGGTGAACATCGCTGCGGCCAGGCTGGTTTTTGGAGGGTTTCCCCGCCCTCTCCCCACTCGGCCATTCAGCTCGATAATTTTAAAAGGTCGGTTCAATCTTCGCCTGAGTCGTCCCTGATCCAATGGAGCTAGCTCCCACCTCTCAGGTCTCTTCCCAAAACTGTAGTTTCCCCAACTCAGATATTGGCCAGAACTTTCCGTTCCTGCCATAAGTTTCGAGCCGTTACACACAATCGTGCGCTCCCCACCTAATTAATTATGCATGCGTGCGGTTCGTGACGTGTCTCGTGGCTGGGTGAGCAGGAGGCCGCATGCACCACTGTCATGCTCTGTCCTGGATGGTGTCCAGCTTCCTGGGCACTGTTGGGTGGAATAGATAAATAAACATTGTCGCTGTTGTATTATACACCTGCCAAAGTCACCACAGGCAAGAGGGCATAGTGGTCAGCAGGCTGCGTCCACCATTGCCGTGGATGTTGGCGAAGCAGCTAGATGTAGTGGTAGGGTAAGAAAAGTTAAGAAACATTAAATTAACGCTGGTGGTACGGCTGTACAATCATTGTATATAGTTTTAGCACCTTTGTAAATATATGAATCATTTCACTTCATGGAGGCCCCCAGGGATTTTCTAGCTGCTGCTCACACTCCCCTCCCCTACAGGAGGGACCAAGGTTGGGTTTATGTCACCCTGAATCATGCCTGCGCATTGAGGCATCGCTCTCTGCCAAGGTTCATGTGAGCCATGTGTGAGAAGCCTCCCACTCACACTATTCCCCTTCCCACCACTGCCCTCCAGGCCCGACAGAGAGACCTTTGCCTTGTCAGGGTAGATTATCAGGATTCTCCTTCAGTTGTCCAGTAGAACTGACCCTCCAGCTCCTTCCACCCGATGACCCTCCTCTCACCCAGGAGTTTTTCTGTTGGACATCGAGGGTGTTGACATCCTGATCTGCCTTTGCCTCAGGATGGTGTCCGTCACCTTCCAGACAGTGTCCAACACCTTTTAACCTCCTCCACTCACCAGCCCCCTTTACTATTGACCCCGTTCCCATCCCCCCCACCCCCGGTGTTACCTTTACCCTCTCATCAGTCACCCTTGAAACCGCCCCCCCATCACCCTACAGCCCATCGCCGTTACCCTTCCAAAGCTGTCCCTCTCTCCTGAGCCCACACCTGTCACAGTCCCCACATCCACCCTGACCCTGCCCACTCCCCAGATCCGTGTGAAAATTGTTATCCCCAGAAAATACCCGTTCCCCCCGAAGCGAACTACTCCTGCCACACCGGGACCTTCACCCTCTCACCCTACTGCATCCCACTGCCCCCTCCCACCACTAGTACCATCGGTTCACCCCCCACCCCCCACAAGATTGCAGCATTGACAGCACTGGCTCCTCCCTCTGAACACCTCCACCCCCCATCTCCCCCAGGTTGTCCTAGTCACCACAACACCCCCACTCCCAAGGCTTCCTGCTTTCCACCTGTGACTTCCAACACCTCCACCGTGTGTTCAGACCCCACCATGTCATCCAGCAACACCCACCTTGTGTTCCAACCTCCCCGTGAATCCCAAAAACCACCCCATATGTTCTGCCCCCCACCACGTATCTTCCAACCAACCCCCCCCTTGTGTTCAAACCCCCCTGTGTCTTCCGACACCACCCCACTGTGTGTACTAACCCCCACCGCCACTTCCTCGCGTCTTCGTGTCTCCCAACGTCTCCTCGGTGTGCGCCGTACCTGGGGGTCGTGCGATCCTCCAGGCCGCGGCTTCTCGGGTAAGTGACCTGAACTCTCTCACCGTGTGCGCGCCAGGTTCGTCCGGTCGCGAATCGGACTGGCGTGAATTCCCACCGGCGGGGTGCAAACCTGCTTCCCAACCAGCTTCAGCGGGGAAGGCGACCCGCCATGACACTCAGGGCCGAAAATCCCCCCCCCCGCCATTTCTCGCCGCCGGGAATCCGGTGGTGTTCATCCTGGCATATTCTCCGCCCCAGCCCGCCATGAACCCCGCCTCCGGCAGCAGGGGAAATTCCGCCCGTCATTCCGGCCGATTTACATGTGTACGCTCTCCATGGTTTTGGCTCCCTTTTTGTGCCAGTGCCCCGAAACTCCCACTGGCTTTATTTATAAATCCCAAAAAAGGAGAAGGCATTTGAATTCGACCTAGAAGCGAGGGAGGAAAGTTTCCTGTTATCCCCAATGGCTGTAAGATTTCCAAGTGAAACGAGCTTCAATCTATCCCCTACTGTGCACAGAAACCACATTACAAAAATGAACATAACTTGGCATAAATTAGTACTAAATTGCCAGTCGTACTCAGAGAGGCCGTAAAGGTAACTGATGTGAGAAATGGAAATGTCACACTCATGTAGTGATAACTGTAATTCTGAAGTTGGATTAAAGTACCTTATTAAGGCAGTTTAGAGGGAAATTATACTTGAACTAGGGATATTTTATGCTGATGTGGGTGCATAAAGTAGCTGAGTGGGGGGTGGGGTGGGTGAGGACCAGATATACCTGGAGATAAGGCAGATACATGGTGCAACAGCAAGGGTTTCAATCCTGATTCCACTTAAAGGGGCCGTGACAGCATTGGAAGAAGCAGGCAAGCTGCGAGAGAATGTTGGTAGCCAGATTTTGGAGAGGGGTGGCTCCTATCAGTGATCGCCACCCCCTTCAGACCCAGGAGTCTGTTACAGTGCGGGAAGAAATTTGAAAACCTAACTGAAGCCGCCAAGGTAAGACATCGAAACGCCCCCTCCGACCTTTCCTTGATGTGCGCGGAAACCATTCATTCATTATCCCTCGTCGTGTCAAAGAGGGCAGTGGGATCTGACACTGGGGAGCTCAAAGACGCTACAGGAAAGAAGCTCCTCCTTTTGTTTAAAAAAAAATAAGAGATGGATGGGCAGAATGCTCACATGGAGGCACTGAGGACCACCCTAGAGGTCAAAGCCTATCAAGTGAATGAAACGTGATGTTGGACGGAGTGTTAAACTAGTATTCCACCATATCCTGTGGTTTTCCCCCTAGTTGCACTAGGTTAAAATCACCCCTAGCCCCATCTCAGAAACAGCAACCTCAATCACAGACCTGTATGATGTGCTGGACCATTGGTGAGCTGAAGTGGGAACCTTATTGAGCTAGTAACTAAGTAACATGGGCATTTCTTCATATGGAACGTGGTGGACAAGCTTGACTACTGAGGTTTGTAAAGCTATAATCACCTATATTAGAACCCAGGAAGCAAGCTGAAGCTGGATACCAGACACAAGCATGTGGAACAGAGGAATACTGACCGCACTTGATACCAAGGATGGACCCATTTGATTGGAATGTGGTACATACATAAAGAAGGGTAGTTATCGACTGGGAGGTGCCTCTCAAGGATTAGGGATTCCGTGTCTCCTTGCTTTGGGGGGGCATGTTTTCTGATGTGGCAACAGCTGCCCCGATAAAGGGTCTATAACGAATGGTGTAAAGAGGTAGTAGGGTTAGATTCCTAAGCAAATTAAGATGCGTAAGTGGCACTTGTACAATTTTGGATGATGGAGCTTTGGGTGTAAACCAGTGAATGGTTTAGTGGGGTTGATAGTTTTTGATCCCTGGTAAGGTTATAAAAAGGGTGTTGAATGAATGTATGTGTGTGTGTGTGTGAGATTCAGTGCTTCTCTCCTCCGTGCCATGCTAATACATCCGATGTAGATTCTCTATTCCTCAGCCAGGCATGGTTCATGCAAAAATGCTGCACAGCTGTGCTTTCAGCTGTCTAAGCTTTGGAATTCCTCCCATCCCTAAACCTTTCCACCTCTCCTTTAAGACACTCCTAAAAAAACCTACCTCTTTGACCAGGTTTTTGGTCGCCTGTCCTAATATCTCTTCATGCGGCTGGGTGTCAATTTTTGATTGAAGACACTGGTGAAGCACCTTGGGACATTTTATTATCCTAAAGACATGATATGAATGCAGGTTGTTGCTATTCTTGTTGCAATGCACAAAGGCAACGTATCTGGGTCTCGAGGAATTGACGAGCGGCTCTTAAAGCTGGTGTTTAAAGGTCCAAAACCTGTTGAAACATTTCGCATTTTGTGGAGCTGGGATAAGTTGGGGTTACATGGAGGGAAGCACATAAAGTACGTGCAGTGGACATATCATTCACTCATGCAAACATAGTAGGATACTGGGGATTCTGATTCTGATTCTGAGAGCCTTTTCGAGACCTGGCAAAGGCTCTATCCTTCTTTTGTAGTCTCAGTCCTGATATGAATGGCCCCCTGAATGTTCTGGTCAATGGTGACCCTGCCACCCCCACCTCCCCCTTGCAGGTTGATGATGGTGGGACAAGGGGAGTTGGCTGGTCTTCTCTCTCTTCAATCATTACCTGCCACTTACACATTCCCTCAGTCGTGTACTGAAGTGCCAATTGGATTATGTTCTGGACTTAGCCTTGAACTCATGACCTTCTGACTCAGACATGAGAGTGCAGAGCCAAGCAGGTATTTATAATGAGATATAATAAAAGCAGCACAAGTCATATTTACATATAATTAACTTGCTGTCTCTGTGTAACTCAGTTTTGGACCATAGCCAGCATTAAAATAGCCAATCAAACAAGATGTAATTTTATGCAGTTGTGCCAAAGCTTGCTTTAGTGCAATGTTCTGTTAAAATAGGTCAGACAGGGGCTAATTGTGAAGCCCAATCGGCTTGTCGACATCTGTTTCACCACCCTGTCCCATTTTGCTTTGGGTTCTGTCAAAAGATCCCATCCAAAGCAGACTAGTGCTTCATTTGGATATTAAGAAGTGAGTGTGGGGGAAGCACTGCTCCAGTTTAGAAACAGGAGGAGGCCATTCAGCCCCCTTGAGCCTGTTTTGCCATTCAATGAGATCATAGAAGTTCTGGAGAAGATTTGCTAGGCTGATTCCCGGGATGGCGTGGTTTGTCTTATGAGGAAAGTTTGGGCCGGTTGGGCCCATGCTCAGTGGAGTTTAGAAGAATGAGAGGGGATCTTATTGAAACGTATAAAATTCTGAGGGAATAAATGAAAGCAAAATACTGTTGATGCTGGAAAACTGAAATAAAAACAGAAGATGCTGGAAAAGCTCAGCCGGTCTGGCAGCATCTGTGGAGAGAGAAATGGAGTTAACATTGCGAGTCCGTATGACTCTTCAGAGCTATGAAACTCTCAAAATGTTAACTCTGTTTCTCTCTCCACAGACGCTGCCAGACTTGCTGAGTTTTTCTAGCATCTTTTGCTTTTATTTAAGATCCTGAGGGGGCTTGACAAGGTAGATACCAGGAGGATGTTTCCACTTGCAGGAGAACCTAGAACTTGGGGGGCACAGTTTCAAAACAAGGGGTCTCCCTTTTAGGATGGCGATGAGGAGAAATTTCTCCTCTCAGAGCTTGTTAGTGTTTGGAATTCTCTTCCCCCAGAAAGCAGTGGAGGCTGGGCCATTGAATATGTTCAAGGTTGAGTTAGACAGAGGGAATCAAGGATTATGGGGTGAAGGCAGGAAAGTGGCTACACTCAGATCAGCCATGATCCAAATGGTGGAGCAATCTTGAGGGGCCAAACGGTCCACTCCTGCTTTTATTTCTTATGTTGTTCTCGCTGATCCAAGACCTAACTTCTCATACCTTGCAACCTACAAGTGTCCTGACTACCTCAGGAACCTCAGGACCCCTGTTGGCGAGGGTAGTTCTCAGTAGGGCTGTCAAAGAGGGTAGGCATTTTTGGGTCTTTCCTGGTTTTTTTCCAGTTAATTCTCTCTTCCCACTCGCACCGAATGCTTTTGTGAGCCTTACGTTGTTCACTTATTTTTATTTTTTTGTCCTCGGTCTCATTTATGGAGCAAAGGGATTTTTCAATGGGACTCCTTTTGGGTTGGTGCTCATGGAAGAGGGAGAAGGTAATCCACAGATGGATCAGGCTGTTTGAGAGATACCCGCTGCTCACAGGGGGAACTATCGTCTGCCCCACACTCTAAACAGGTAAAGAGGCCTTTGATGAAGCTACAACCCCAATGGCATCACTAAATAAAGAAAGATTTGCAATTATGTATCAACCTCAGGATGTCCCAGAGTGATTTAATGCTATAATGTAGGAAACATGGTAGTCAATTTGCATGCAACAATTTTGCACAAACAGCAATGTATTAGATGACCAAATAACACGTTTTTAATTATCTTGGTTGAAGAATAAATATTGGCCAGACACCAGAGAAAATTCCCTGTTCTTTGTTAGATATTTTTAGTGTTATTCACGACCACCAGGTGTCTCAAAGCGCTTTACAGCCACTGCTTAAGTGTAGTTGCTGTTGTAATGTAGGAAATGCGATAACCAATTTGCACACAGCAAGCTCCCACAAACAGCAATGTGATAATGACCGTTTTTGTGATGTTAATTGTGTAGGAGGATGGATATAATTGGGATAAAGACTTGGGGGAGATTTAAAAGGTAATTATGATGCAATGTCACATGATGAAATAACCGAGATCTAGAAGGAAGCAGAAGTTCAACCTCATGTAGAGTACTGAAATGTATATAGCTCTGTAAATAAACAAAACTATTTTTCATGAGTAACAGTCTATGGTAGCGTTCTTAGGGTAATAGGCAAACCCTAAAGAAACCACATCTAGGTCCCAAACACAAGATGAAACAAATTGAGGGCTAAACATTGGCTAGGACATTAGGAATAAGACTCCTGCTCTTCTTCTTCTTCTCCTTCGCTCTTCATGGTTCACATATATTTGAGAGGGCAGACAGGGCCTTGGTCTAACATCTCATCCAAATGGCCGCACCGCAAATAGCGTAGCACTCTGTTAACGCCACTCTGGGACTATCCGGCTAGATTATGGGCTCAAATCTCTGGAGAGGGACTCGAACCCGCAAAATGGGGGAAGATGGTAGCATTGTGGTCACGATACTGGGCTAATAATCCAGAGGCCGAGGATAATCCACTGGGAACATGGGTTCAAATCCCACCAGGGCAGCTGGTGGAATTAAAATTCAATTAATAATAATTCTGGAATTGAAAGCTAGTCTCAGTGATGGTAACCATGAAACTATCATTGGTTGTTGTAAAAAGCCGTCTGGTTCACTAATGTCCTTGAGGAAGGGAAATTTGCCATCTTCATGTGGTTTGTCTTACATGTGATGCCAGATCCATGGGGCAGAATTTTCTGCCTGTCGGGCGGGCGGGCCCGACCCAATCTCCGGCGGGCGGGGAGCCAATCCCCGGCCGGAGAAACGGGCCCCGTCGCCATTTTAAGTGGGCGGGCCAATTAAGGCCCGCCCAGCGTGACACCCAACGGGAAGCGCTATGCGCTTCCTGTGTGGGGAGGAGGGGATTCCCCAAATGTGACAGTGTGCTCTTTCATCCATGCACACGAAAGAGCGCACATCTCCCTGAGGCTAAGTGCTGCCTCAGGGAGATCGCTGACAGCTTTATAAACTTGAAAAATGGAAAAATTAAAAAATCCTTAACATGTCCCCCTCATGTGACAATGTCACACAAGATGGGACATGTTAATAAATTTCACTCAAACTTTAATAAACTTTTTAAAACCCTACATGAAACCTCATCGTGCTGGTGGATGAGGTTTCATATTTTGTTTATTCCCCGCTGGGGCTCCTGGTCTGCCCACCGGCCTTAAGGTTGGACAGGCAGGTCCTTTAATTGTTTTAATTATCCTGTCAATGGCCTCAATTGGCCATTGACAGGTCGGTGGGCGGACAGCTGATCGCGCTGTCCCCCCGCCTCCCTGAATATTTAAATGGGGCGGGGTGACGTTGGGGGTTCCTCCCGACATCATCCCGCGTCATTTTCGCATTGACGAGCAGGCCCCGCCCCCTTCTCGCCGACGGAAAAATTCAGCCCGTAATGGTATGGTTGACTCTTAACTGCCCTCTGAAATGACTGAGAAAGCCACTCAATTCAAGGGTAATTAGGGATGGGCAACAAATGCTGGCCTTACCAATGACGGCCACATCCCATGAAAGGGTAGATTATAAGAAAATGAACTCAGAGGCAGGAAAGCTACTCAAACGAGCCCTGTTTGACCTTTTTTGTTTCCATAGATACAAGGCTAATGCTTCAAACTTGTTGGTAATTTTTGAACTGCAGGAGCCATCCAGCACAGTGTACACGGACAGACGGACAATATATGGATAGTGTTGCCATATGGGGTGACCCAATGACCATGTAAGAGGTTTACATCAGACGCAGATGTTTTGCTGGCAAAGCATATGGAATGGGACATCAACTGGAAAACTGTCACCTGCCCGGATAAAATGTAGGATATATATCCTTGATTACATCCTGCTCACAATTTGAAGGAGCGTGTATTCATCTACATTTCATTTACTGTAACAAGCTGGCTGGGATATTAGGATGGTGCTGCTCTATTATGTGTGCACTGCTCTGCAAAAATCCATCTACTAACTCTGCTTTTTAACATACTCTTTTGTAAATACAGACGCTCCTCACTGAGAGACCTCTCCTGTTCCAGTGAGTGAGTGGAGGGTGCGATTTGCTTGCAGCATGTTCCATCTTGTTTACTCTTTCTCATTTTGATTTTCACGATGGAGACATTTGCAGCCAGACCTTGGTTAACCTCTAGCTGATCACAATTACTGCAGATGTGTTTTAATCCAAAGTATTTTCCATGGAACTGAACCTTCCTGTGGTAGCCACTCTTTTGGCTGCTATGGTTCCCAACATGAATGGAGGACAAGACTCTAAATTAAAACGTGTCCGGTTTAATTTTCCCGTGTCAATACTGGGTGCTACGCTTACACTCAGGAATAAGAAACCTGCTAATGTTTGCACATCAGATGAAAGATTTCTGTCTTCTGGGAGCACAATACAGTGCAGATCATGAACTCGAGCTGAAGAAAGCAAAGAAAATTCAAATGAAGTAAGTAGCTAAAACTGAGTGTGCTTTCTGTGTGGGGTCGAGTTTCTACTTTGGCACAATCAGCAAAACTGGGCCCTTGAAATTGTGTCTGTTTCCAAAGTGAAGTTCAGCTCAAACTCATTTGCATAATGCCAAACGCATAATCTTCCATGAACCAGCAGAATTGACCAACGACCCAGAGTGAAAACATTTACTTTTCTCCCTTTCTTATAAAACTATTCCTTGATTTACTTAAGAGTGTTAACCTGGTGCAGTTTGATAAATACAGCTGGAAATGAGCTTATTACAAAACAAATAAGCATTTTTAATAAGAGTGTCTAGCCTACCATCTATAAGTGACCTGGAGAAGCCATGCTGAATCATTTACCAGTTTCATTGGTGCACAAAATACTTATAAAAAACCTCCAAATTTGTGTCTAATTGTGCCTAATTTGTGTCTAATTGTGCCTATGCACGCAAATGAAATCAGCTTAATTTAAGAACTTTCTGGAAATCTTGAGTGCTGTTGGAGCTGCACCCATCCAGACAGGTGTAGAGTATTCCATCTGACTCTGGACCTGTGCTTAGGAGGATTTGGGGAGTTAGATGGTGAGTCACTCAAAGAAATATCACATAATACCCAGCCTCTGACTTGCTCTTACAGCCATGGTATTTATCTGACTGGTCCAGTTGAGTTTCTGGTCAGTGGCGGCCACAAGAATTTTAATGGTGGAGAATTCACTGACGGTAATGATGTCAAGGGGGGCTGGTTAGATTCTCACTTGTTGGAAACAATCATTGTCTGGCACTTGTGTGGTGCCAATATTAGGTGAAGAAAGGTGGAGTGGCTTCCTTCTTTTCTCACCCCTCGTTTGACCGTTAACAGTTCTTTTTTTTAAAAAAGGATACGCTTTCCAATTCGGCGAGTGTTTAACTGTTTACGTGCCATGACTGTAAAAGACACAAACGGACAGGTTTTCTTGAATTCTTTTTTTTATTTACAAAGAAAAGAGGATTGTGTTTATTGTACTTAACCCAGTCTAAGGCCGGGATTTTCTGGTCCTGCCAGCGATGGCAATCATCACGGGCGGGATGGAAAATTTGACAGAGCAGCCAAAGGTCAGTTGACTTCAGGAGGGAATTTCTGGACCCATGGCGGGTGGAACCAAAAATTCCCAGCCTAAGTATAAGAGTAGACATGTTCCAACTTTCACACTCACACACACACTCTCTGGTTCATGTATACAAAAATAAATTACAAAATGGGAGGATAGAGAAAGTGATATTTTTAAAAGCCCAATACAGATGAAACCGATGCTGTTCTCACAGGTTGATGACTTGTTGGTCCAGGCTGAGCTTGGTGGTCCTTCTTATTTCAGCTTCAAGGTGGTTTGAAGATGTAGACGGACAATTTATTTGCTCTTCTTGAGACAGTAGCTGCTGGGTTGAGTTCTTTGAAGATATCTCTGCCTGCGGCACTTGGATAGTCAAAACCAGCAGACAGAGTTCGAACTTGTAAAATAGGTGGAGCAGGAGAGAGGCTCACACAGGGATCTTCAGTGTTGTTTGCTTTCAGACTCCTTTCTGTCTGGTTCTTGGGAATAAACTATTTGTTATCTGAAGTCAGTTCTGATCAGGTGGCCACCTGATCGATACTTCCATTGCCCATGTAAATGATTCAAAGTTGGAAGCCATTGCTACACAATGGAGAAACAGATGGTGGCTATTCACACCTACTTATGAGGAACTGGTTTCTCTACAGCTCCCTTTGTTAAGTTTCAAGTTCGGAGACAGTGAGTCTGGGAGTCCATGGATTTTGAGTTTTGGTAAGTCCATAGATTATAGAAGGTATACATTCCACAGATGGTTTCGTCTCAGCACATCCATTCGCAGAAAGACACCCCCACCCAGGGTCATTTAATTAAGAACTTTCTGGAGACTCTGAGTCTGCAGAAATTACAAAATTCACCCGACCTGCAGTGGCCATCTTAACAGCTTGCTGTGTTCGTCATTTAAAAAAAAAATCTTGGTAATTTCCAGCCAGTAATTTTATTTTTTGACCAAGCACGGCTTCATAACAATGCTAATTGGCACTTGTCAGCCCGAGTCTGAATGTTGTCCAGGTCTTGACTGGACAAGTCTCTGAGGAGTTGTGAATGGAGCTGAACACTGTGTAGTCATCAGAGGACAGCCCCATGTCTGACCTTCTGATGGGAATTGATGAAACAGCTGAAGGTGGTTGTGCTTAGGGTGTTAGGATTAAACTTGCTTTTTTTTTTTTTGCCCTACCTGGAACACAGGATTTGTGATGCGTTGGTAGTTTGTCCCCAGGTGTCTCCTGAACACTTCTAGACCGCTAATTCTGATTGGATTCCTGCTGTTTTCACTGGCTATCCAGCTCTTTTTAATCGCTTATGCTTTAATGTTTAACTTTTAGCTTTGGCCAAACATCCAAATAATTTATTCAAGCTTCATGACATCCTAACTGGAGATTGCTTATTCTTAGCTCTTTACTCATTAATGTTAAAGGATCAATATATTAGCCATTGGCTGTGTAGCTTCAAAATCACCACTTTCCTCGCTGTGGCACATCCTAATGAGCTCCCCAGCAAAATGTTGGCATAAATTCGCCCCTGGATGGATCGGAGCATATAATGTGGCGTCGTGGCTCAGTACAACGTTCCAGCAAATTCCCAGTCCTTGAAACACTTGTACATTAATATCGTTGACAGCAATTTCTAGCCTTGTGCGATGAATCATAGACAGAAAGCCACATTATGCCACCCTCCATCATGTATAACTATCTCACAACAGGTTGGTCTTTCCTCCTGCCATTGGTACTCCACATTGTACTGTCCTTCTGTATGGAGGTCTGTGTAGGATAAAATACATAATTATATCAATGCTGACCTGTGCTGCTGTTGATTCAAGTTTTTCATTGTGCTTCCGTGGTTAAATACAACATTAAATGGCTAGATGGAACGTAACTCATTGCCGGATGATATTCTCCCCTTTAATGTGCAGTGAAGTTGTGGTAATTATGGCTTTAGCTAATATGTAATGTAACTTTAAGAAGTGTTATAAAGGAAGATCACATGATCTTAGAAACCAATAGAAGAGTAGCGCAGACTACCTCTGTAGTTAGTAGTCAGTAGTGTGGAGATAGGGTTTAAAGTGAAAGCACACATGTAGTTGTTGCTGACTACCTTTGGAAATAAACATAGGGTAGAATCTTCGGCTTGGTGAGCAGGGGCGGGGACCACTCGCGGAGGCTTAAAATGATGCGTGGTGGTGGAGGGTGTCCCGATGTCACCACGCGTCATTTAAATTTTCAGTTCAGCGGGCGCGCAACCGAGTTGGATATTAAGGCCTATTAAGGCCAGTTAAAAAGCCAATGAAGCAATTAGCTGAGCTGGTCTGTCCAACCTTAAGGTTGGCGGGGAGGCAGGCGAAGAGCCCAGGCAGCCTTCGCATTTTTCATGGAACCTCATCCACAGGCGGGATGAGGTTTCATGAACATTTTTAAAGTGTTTGAAACATTTTTAATAAAGTTAATGGACTTGTCCCAGCTCATGTGACAGTTTCACATGAGGGGACTTGTCCTTCAAATTTTTTTTTTTACCTTTATTCAATGTTTTGTAAGCGAAAGTAATCTTGGTGCCTCAGGAAGGTTCCTGCACTCTTTCGCACGTATGCGTGAAAGAGCGCACTCCCCGACTCAGGCAAACCCACCCCCCCTCCCCCCAGCCACCTGCACAGGGAGTGCTCAGCGCTTCTGGGTGCGCGTCACGCTGGGCGGGCCTTAATTGGTCCGCCCACATAAAATGGTGGCACCCAATTAGGGTGCCAATCAGCTGCGCACCTGCCCCCGCACAACCCGTCCCGACGGGGAGAAAATTCTCCCCATAATGTTTTCCACCTAAGAAGTGTCTGTTGATCGTCTCTATCCATAGTACCAACTCGGCCACCACTTGCAACAAGCATGCGACGAGGATCTACAAGATCCGACAAACTGGCGTCGAGGATAAAGCAAGAATAAAACAAGTTAACGGAAGAAATCAAGAGAAACAAAATCGGGCTGCACCTCGCACAGTAATTGTAAGGAGAAGTTCCGTTCAAATCGACGAAATAATTCCCTCTCAGAATACCACCATTTGGAAGAATTGATCCTTTCGATCCAACCACGGACAATTTGTCTCACCACATTGAACTTTCTTTTTCCAAGTGAACAAGACTAGGGGGGAAAAGAAGAGGAGAGCGATCCTCTTAAGTACATCTGGGAATAAAACCTATGGCTTGATTCGAAGTTTGATGGCATCCAGTGACCCAGATTTGAAACATTTGAATGAATTGGTGGACCTCGTGAAGGGTCATTATCAACCAAAGCCCTCAGTAACGATGCAAAGGTTCAAGTTTAACGAGAAATAGAGCCCCAAGGGAGAGAGTTGCTTGTTATGCAGAAGCTTCAATCAGTTAATGGAACATTGTGAGTTTGGTACATCTCTAAACGACGCGCCCAGAGATCGTTTAATGTGCGGTGTGAATGGGGACATGATTCAGAAGAGATTATTATTCAAAACAAATTTGGATTTTAAGCAGGTGCTCGAGGTAGCATTGGCCGTGGAAAGTGCAGTGAGGGGTTCAAAAGCCATACAGGGAATGAAAAATGGCGCCATCCTCCACATTGGGCGGGAAGCCCCAGACAAAAAGGGCACAAAAATGCAAGACTCTGCCGAGAAGCAGGAAACAGCCCCCGATAGCCGGAAAATGAGAAAAAAAATGTCTTAGCAGCGAAAACAAGGGCCAGAATCTTTGGGTTGGCGTGTGGGGGTGGGCCCCGCTTGCTGACACGTGAAATGACACACGGTGATGTCGGGCGGGTGTCCCGACTTCACCGCGTGTCATTCTGATCCTCTAGGCACTTTACAGCCTTCCGGGCTGAATATTGAATTCAGCAACTTTAGATCTTAAACTCCCTCCCCCCATCCCCACCCTGTTTCATCCCCCTCTCTTTTTTTTTCAATCATTTATATAGATTTTTCTTTTCCCACCTATTTCCATTATTTTAAAATCTACAACTAATACCTTGTCAATCTTTCCACCCCATCCCCACTAGAGCTGTACCTTGAGTGTCCTGCCATCCATTCTTAATTAGCACTTTTCTTAGATAATATCACCACCTTCAACACCTCTTTTATCCTTTTGTCTGTGACATCTTTTGATTATCTGCTCCTATCACTGCTTGCTTGTCCCTACAACCACCCCACCCTCAACTTCTCTCCCCCCCCCGCCCCCCACCTTAAACCAGCTTATATTTCACCCCTCTCTTAACTATACTTCAGTTCTGTTGAAGGGTCGTGAGGACTCGAAACGTCAACTCTTTTCTTCTCCACCGATGCTGCCAGACCTGCTGAGTTTTTCCAGGTAATTCTGTTTTTATTCTGATCCTCAGTTCGACAGGCGCACACCGGAGTCGGCTGCACACCCACCGAACTGTCAAAGGCCTGTTAAGGCCATTTAAAACTAATTAAAGTGATTAACTGATCTGTCCGTCCAACCTTAAGGTTGGCGGGGGGCAGGCGAAGAGCCCAGGCGGCCTTCGCATTGATCATGAAACCTCATCCACGGGTGGGACGAGGTTTCATGAAGGTTTTTAAACTTCAGTAAAAATTTTAAATAAAATTCATAGACATGTCCCAGCTCATGTGACACTGCCACACGAGGGGGAGATGTCTTAAAACATTTTTTCTTTCTTTATATAAATTTTTAAAAATCAAACTAATCTCCCTGAGGCAGCTCCGTGCCTCCCGGAGATTTCTGTGCTCTTTGGCGCACATGCGTGAAAGACCTCACTCCCGACTCAGGCAACACCTCCCCCCACCCCGCCTGCACAGGGAGCGCTCAGTGATTCTGGGTGCGTGCCACGCCGGTGGGCCTTAATTGGCCCGTCCGTGTAAAATGGCGGCGCACACCCACTCCCGCCCACACCCACTCCCACCCAGCGGGGAGAAAATTCCCCCCCAAGGAACAATTTCATCAGAGGTGGAAATAAGCAGTGTTTTAACGATTGGCAGCTTAAAAAAGTAAAATGTTTTTCCTGTCATAGAAATGGACACATAATGAGACAGTGCAAGGGAAGAGTCAGGCAGACTTTCAAACAAAAGAAAAAAACCCTGTGATGTCGAAGATCAATGTCGAAGAGCCTGAAGCAACAAATTCAGATATTTATTCATTGTTTAATTTGAAGGTTGGAAGGGACAGAACCAGTATATGTAACAGTGAAAGTGAATGGTAGACCTGTTAGAATGGATGTAGACACAGGAGCTTCCACTACAGTAATTGGGGAACATACCTCCTGATGTCTGAATAATGGGGAACATCAATTAAATTGAGAAGAAACAGCTGGCAAACTAAAAACATACATGGTTGAAGACATTCAAGTCAAAGGCGTAAGTAGAGTAACTGTCCATTATGGAGGCCAATCGGTAAAGCTACCCTTGATGGTGGTAGAATGCGAGGGGCCGAGCCTCCTTGGGTGAAACTGGCTGAAGGAGATTAAGTTAGAATGGGCTGAAATTTTCCAGTTTAGAGCAAGTGGGTTACCAGAGCTTCTTAGAAAGTACACCACAGTCTTCAAGGACGAACTTGGGAAGATCCAGGGGCTGCAGGCAAACATTCATGTGGATCCAGAGGCAGCACCCTGATTCATGAAGATGAGGTCAGTACCTTACGCACTGTGAGAGAAGGTCAACACCGAACTGGACAGACTAGAAAAACTGGGCATTATGCAACCTGTTCAGTTCTCAGAATGGGCAGCACCCATTGTCCCCGTCCTTAAACCCGACCGAAGCATCCGAATTTGTGGAGACTACAAATTGACGGTTAATAAAGTATCTAAGCTAGACAGACACCCCATACCATAAATCGAAGACCTGTATGCCAAATTGGCAGGTGGAACCACCTACACAAAGCTTGACATGAGTCATGCTTATCAACAACCAGGGTTGGATGATGCCTCCGAGGAATTTGTCACAATTAATACCCACAAAGGGTTGTACCAATATACTCAATTGTCTTTCGGTGTCTCCTCAACTTGTACTATCTTCCAGAGAACAATGGATAGTTTACTGCAGGGACTGCCCCAGGTTGTCGTCTATTTAGACGATGTTTTGGTGACAGGATTCACTGAAAAAGAGCATTTGGCAAACTTAGGGAAAGTCTTAAAAAGTTTCTTGCAAGCTGGAGTGCATTTAAAAAAAGAGAAGTGCAAGTTCCAAGCGAGGGAGGTAATCTATTTGGGTCACCGGGTAGATTCACAGGGCCTCCACCCAGTTGAGGAGAAAGTAAGAGCCATAAGAGAGACACTTGCACCAATCAACACCTCAGAACTCATATCATTCCTAGCAATAATCAATTATTATGGGTTGTTCTTACCCAATTTGTCTACAGGACTGGCACCCCTACATTATCTACTCAAAAAGAACCAATGTTGGTCTTGGGAGGTGCCCCAGAAGGAAGCTTTCATAAAGGTGAAACAATTGTTGCACTCGTCCAACCTATTAGTGCATTATGACCAGACGAAAGAATTAGTGTTGACATGTGACACATCTCCCTATGGAGTGGGAGCTGGGTTCTCCTATCGAATGGACAATGGCATGGAACGGCCTATAGGATACGTATCAAGAACGCTCACCACAGTGGAAAAGGGATATCCACAGATAGAAAAAGAGGGCCCGTCCATCATCATCGGTGTCAAGAAATTTCACCAGTATGTACACGGTTGCCATTTTACTGCTGTTTCAGACCACAAACCACTGCTAGGATTTTTCAGCAAGGACAAGGCTATACCACCCATAGCCTCAGCAAGAATACAATGATGGGCTTTAATCCTGGCAGCATATGAATACACTTTTGTCCATAGGCCTGGAAATCAAATCGCAAACGCCGGTGCCCTTAGACATTTGCCTTTACAAGAAAATGATGATCACGTCCCAGTTCCACAGGAACTTGCTTTACTGTTAAATTTCTTAGATTCCTCGCCGGTATGTGCTCGACAGATCAGAGACTGGACAAGCTGGGACCCAGTCCTATCTCAGGTACGAGAACAAGTGCTACAGGGTTGGTCACAGGAGGCCGTATCTGACGAAATGAAACCATACTTCAACAGAAGACATGAAATAACCAGTCAGGGTGGCATCTTATTGTGGGGAGCGCAAGTGCTAGTTCCTCCAACTCACCAAGAAATGATTCCACCAGTGTTCACAACCGGGTCAACATTTCCTGTTGAGAGAACTCAACCCAGTACAGACATGTCTGATGCGTCTGATGGAACTACTAAAGTTGAGGATACAGACCTGCAGGTACCCACCAAAGATCCTGATGTTCAGGTAACTCCAGAAAAGGAGGTTCCTGACAAAGCAGCCAAAGTTGTAGAGCTGAGACGTTCTACATATATAAGGAAACCCCCAGAAATACTGAATTTGTAAATTACTTATCAGTGTAAGTATTTCAGTATTTTGAGAAAATTTTAATTGTAAATATAAAATGTATTTCCAAGTAAAGGGGGAGGGATGTGGTAATTATGGTTTTATCTAATGCGTAATATACCTTTAAGAATGTTATAAAGGAAGATCACGTGATCTTTAGTAATCAATAGAGGAGTAGCGTGGGCTACCTCTGCAGTTAGTAGTCAGTAGTATGGAGATAGAGTTTGAAGTGAAGGCACACTTGTAGTTGCTGTAAATAAACATCATGGTTTCCACCTGAGAAGTGTCTGCTGATCAACTCTATCTATAATAACAACTTGGCCATTACTTACAACAAGTGTGCAACGAGGGTCCACAAGATCCAAGCTTAGCGGAACCTGATGTCAATCCATGGTTCATCATTGTCTTTTCTGATATGTATCTTTGGTAAAACCAACTCAAACACACAATATAGACCAGCACTGACCAAGACACATTTATCAGATCAGGGTTAAATGGTGTTGGTAACTTTGAGATCATCCAAAAACTTCTGATACTTCTGTTATTGCTCGCACAAAGTCTTGCTAACTTATCACCTCTGAGATCACTGACTCTTGGTTAAATAACACCTTGATTTTAAAACTCTCATCCTTTTGTTTTCAATTCCCTTCATGGCCGTGCCTCCCCGACTCTGTAATCCCCCTCCAGCCCCACAACTCTCTGAAATGTCTGCACTCATCTCATTTTTGTGTATCCCCAGTTTTAATAGTTACACCATTGGCGGCTGTGTCTTCAGCTGCCTGGGCCCCAAGCTTTGGAATTCCCTCCCTAAACCTCTTCACCTCTCTTTCCTCCTGTAAGATGCTCCTGAACGATTGCTCTTTGACCAAGCTTTTGGCCACCTTCCCTAATATCTGCTTATATGCCTCAGTGTCAAATTCTGTTGGATAACACTCCTGTGAAGCACCTGGGTATGTTTTTATACCTTGAAGGCGTTGGTATAAATTCAACAACAACAGAAAATGCTGGAAAAACTCAGCAGGTCTGGCAGCATCTGTGGAGAGAGAAACAGAGTTAACGTTTCAAGTTCATATGACTCTTCTTCAGAACATACGGACTCGAAACATTAACTCTGTTTCTCTCTCCACAGATGCTGCCAGAGCTGTGAGTTTTGCCAACATTTTCTGTTTTTATTTCAGATTTGTAGCATCTGCAGTATTATAACGTGGCAGATGATGTGTACCAGGCAGACCAAATCCACGAGGGAAACTTAGTTGTGCTATCACAACAGTTTTGCAATTTGCATTTATTTCATGATACATGCACTGAATTCAGAAGTTATAAGTCCACCAAGACTTCTAGACATTTTAAAAAAATTATATTAAAATATTTATTAACAAAATAAAAGATGTCAAGCACATACATAAGATTACAATTACTACTATAATAATTCCTAAAATTCCTAATTATCCTGACTCCCAGTTACACCCCCTTTAAGGCAATGGTCCAAAAGTAGATTTTAGATTTTAAACAGATCCAGCAAATTAAAACAATGCCCTGGAATTCCAAATGGCTTTTCTCCAGCTTCAGTTTCTGTAGACAACAGACTTATGCACAAATACTGGAGGCTTCATTAAGGCTATTTCACACACTTCTGTTAGATCTGACATGGCCTTGCTCTGACATATAGCCTCATTCTCCTTTATACATGTTTCTCTCCTTTTAAGTTGTAAATTGTATAGTTTCATATGTCTTTGAAACTGTATCTTTCTCACAATATAAAAACTTTTATGTTGCTACTATGTATTGTCAGTAACCTTTGGTAAAAAAAATAAACACATTCCTTAGCCCTGCATATCTGGCTAGTTGTAAACAGACTGAGATCCTTTGGAAATCAAAATCTCCCTTCATTTATCTATAAATGCAAATTCCCGTTACACCTTACATACTAAGCCAGCACCCATATTTACTCATTAGCATATCAAGCAACTAGCTTCTTTTGATGAGTTAAAGCTTACAGTCTACTTGACTCCAATGTAATTCAATCACACAAAGACGGACCCAACTATACTTAACCCCATAAACCTACTTCACAGTAAACCAGAAAAATATTATGAAAATTATTATACTTTCATGATACACAGTATTTTGCTTTTATCTGTATAAATCCAAGTTCTTTTTGCTCTTCCTTGGCGCAATAAAATTAAACCTATAATTCTGGGGTGCACAGCTAAAAATGGCTGTTTTTTTCTGGGAGTTTCCTCCAGTCTCGTGCCAGAGTTACAATGGGAGACCTCGAGAAGGTGCGTGAACTTTCCTGACCATTTAACTGAATGGAAGGAAAATCAGGCAGGTTCCTTACCAGGGCTATCTGATTTTCCGATATTGGTTGTATGCAGCAACCCAACATGTCTGAGCACAGATGACAACAATGTGCATTTATATAGCGCCCCTAACATTGTGGAACGCCCAAGGCAGTGCAGAGAAGCAAAATGTGATACCTAACCACATAAAGAGATACAAGGGCAGATGACTGAAAGCAGGGTCAAAGAGATAGGCTATGGGCAGATGACTTAAAGAAGGAAAGCGAGATAGAGAGGCGGAACAGTTTAGGGAGGGAATTCCAGAGCTTGTGGCCCAGGCAACAGAAGGTACGGTTATCAATGGTGGAGCACTTATAATTGAGGATGCTAAGGAGGCCAGAATTAGAGGAGCGCAGGTATTTCAGAGGGTTGTGGGACTGGAGGAGGTTACACAGATACGGAAGGATGAGGCCACACAGGGATTTGTAAACGAGGATGAGAATTTTAAAATCAAGGTGTTGCCGGACCAGGAGCCAGTGTAGGTCAGCGAGCGCAGGGGGTGATGGGTGAACAGGGTGAGTGAGAGATAGGGCTGCAGGGTTTTGGATGAAGTCAAGAGTAGAAAGTGGGAGACCAGCCAATAGCGCATTAGAATAGTCAAGTATGGGGGTAAAGTAGGCAGGGTTGAAGATTTCAGCTGCAGATCAGCTGGGATCCAAGGGTAGCATCGTTGATGTTGTGAGATCCAGGAAAGCTCCCCTTCGTGAGACTTAGGGTGATTTGCTGGAGGTTTGCAAGGTGGTAAAGGGAACAGATTGCATTCCAGTTGACAACTTGTTCAAAATAAGTAGGTTAGGGAGGATCAGGGGGGTCACAATTTTAAGTCGTATACTACTGGACCAGGGTTAGATGCCAAAAGACAGTTCTTTTTCCAGAGAATATTGAACAGGCTGCCATCTGGTGCAGTGGATGCAGATTCGCTGAGTTCCCTCAAGTGAGAGCTGGACCTTTCTCGGGCTGGGGTGGAGATGAATGAAAGGTAGTTACTGCATAAAATTACCAGGGCCACAGCGATTTGCTGGACTGGTTCCCATTGCTCTTGAACAGGATTTTCTCCTCCAAATTTGATAGATTTTTACCTGTGTTTCTGCCTCTCTGAGGCAATTGCATGGTTTTGGGGTGGGGTGGGGAATGTATACACTGCGATGCTAAATGGATTGGATGGAATGGAATGTCTTTTCTGGTCCCTCATTGTTGCAATATTCGTACATTCCCAATGTGACCACAGGATGGCAGCATTGCACCAATCTACAAGTGGCAACTAATTCCAATTCGACTGTCTCATAGAATCAACAGACAATGTTGACATTTGCAGCGTTTATGACGTGATTTGTTTCTTAGAAGAATGCCATCTTCTATAAGGTTATTTTTGTTTGATTTTGGGAAGGTTCAGAGTTGCAATTAAATGCGGATATACTGAAATGCTGCTTTGAGAATGGAGGACAGTTTGTGGAAGCTGGAACTTTGAGGGACTGAAGACAAGTTTGAATGCATTCTGATGGTCGATGTTTCATACTGGGTCAAGGGGAGCAATGGGGAAGGGGGGATGGAGGTGGGTACGCAGTGAACATGACACTTTGCTGAACTGGAGCATTAAATCCACTGTTCACGGTTGCCACATAAGAGCTCCCTGTATTCTCCACAACCCTGTGATAAACATGTACTGCTTAATGTGCTACATTGAGGCTGTAGTACACCAAGTGCTGGATATACCACATGGCGTGTGCAGAGGAGTTGCTTATGTGAAGGAGCAGGGTGCTGTCAATTGATTTTTTTTTCTGGTTTAGTGCACAGTAGTAACTTAACAGCAGTAAAAGTTAAATGGCCTTTTATTCTTTAAAAAAAAAGCACAACACAGTATTGCTTTCTACAGCACAGTTGAGAAAGTTTTGTTCAAGTTCCAGGCAGTGTGACTTTGCCATTTGTGCTTTGCTTGAACCAATCATGTGAAATAAAAATAGGTTGAGAAACACTGTGATTTATCATCACCTTTGCCTCTTTTGTCAATACATAAAGAATTAAAATCCTAAAGTATGATCTTATAGTGGTCATATTACTGGATGAGTAATCACAGGAATATGGGAAAAGGAGGAGGCCATTTGGCCCCTCGGGCCTGTGCTACAATTCAAGGAGATCATGGCTGATCAGTGACCTAACTCCATTTCCTGCCTTCTCCCCATATTCCTTAATGTCTTTGGTTAACAAAAATCTCTCAACTGCAGATTTAAAATTAGCAATTGATTGAGCATCAGTTGTCATTTGTGGAAGAAAGTCCCAAACTTCCACTGCCCTTTTTGAGTGTAAAAGTGACTCCAAACCTCACTCCTGAAAGGCCTGGATCTAATTTTGCACTGCAGTAATTATGGTTCTGATAAACGTAGGACTGTGGCTTTAAGAATAAGAGTGTGTTGTAAGATCTCATGATCTGTGTAAACCAATGGGTTAGCAGCATGGGGAACCTCTGGGAGGGAGTTCTTCTTCGTTATAAAGGGTGATGCACAGACGTAGCTGCTGCTGCTACCTTGTAAATAAAGTTCAATGTTTCCACCAAGGAAGGTTGCCTGGAAAATCAACTCTTTAACGTGCCCCCTAAGTCTAGATTCCCCATCCACTGGAAACAGTTTCTCTCTATCTACCTCTGTATGTTTATCACATGATTGTGGAGCTGTAAAATTCAGGGAGCTCTTATGTGGCAGCTGTGAACAGTGGATTTAATGTTCCAGTTCAGCAAAGTGTCATGTTCACTGTGTATCCAACCCTTGCCCCTTCCCCATTGCTTCCCTTGACCCAGTATGAAACACCTCCCATTAGAATACATTCAAACTTGTCTTCAGTTCCCTTTCATATCTTGAAAACTTTGATCAAATCACCTCTTAACCTTCTAAATACAGCCCTAGTTTATGTAACCTTTCCTTGTAATTTAACCTTCGGTAAATCTACGCTGCACTCCCTCCAAAGTATACCCTCCCCAAGGTTTGATGCCTGGAACTGCTCGGTGCTCCAGGTGTGGTCTAACTAGTGCTTTGTATGCCTGAAACATGACTTCTGCCTGCTCGCACTCTAGTCCTCTGGACATAAAGGCCACCATTTTGTCAGCCTTTTTGATTATTTTCTGAACCATTCAATTGTATTTTACTGATCTTTGTACCTTTATTGTCACTTTGACCTTCGCTGTTTCTGGCTTTTCACCATTTAGAAAGTACCTTGTTCTATTCCTTTGGGTCCAAAGTGGGTGGCTTAACACTTGCCTGCATTGAGAACTATTTGCCCCAGTTTTACCCACTCACCTTATCTATTAATATCAATTTGTAATCCAGAGATTCGGATTAATAATCTAGAGAGTCCAAACCCCACCCGGGAATTTTGAGAGTTTAAATTCAGTTCAAGATAAAATACATGTATAAGAAACTGTCAGATTGTTGTAAAAACCCAACTGGTTCACTAATATCCCTTTTCTATGCCTTTGTTACCTCTTGACTTGACTATTCCCCATATTCTACTCACCATAAACTTGAGGTCATCCAAAACTCTGCTGCATAAGTCCTAACTCAAAAAAATTCCTGTTCATCCATCACTCCTGTGCTCCCTGACCGACACTAGCTCCCAGATAAGCAATGCCTTGCTTTCAAAATTCTTATCCATGTTTTCAAATCCCTCCATGCTCCCGTCCCTCTAATCTCCTCCAGCCCCACAATCCTCCGGGATGTCCGTGCCCCTCTCATTCTGAATTGGAAAATCTCAACAGGCCCCCACTGTTATTTTTTGATATCCACTGGGAAGCAGATATGTGTACGGACAGAGGATAGGAACAGGATTCAACTTGGTCGCAATGCTACCCCAAGTCAAACAGACCAACGTTGAAGGCTTGACAGGGTTAGATGCCAAGAGGCTGTTTTCCCTTTGCTGGAGAATTTATAGCTCGAGGATAAGGGGTCGATAATTTTGAACTGAGACCTCTTCACTCAGAGGGCTGTGAGCCTTTGGAATTCTCTAACCCAGAGAGCTGTGGATGCTCAATCATTCAGCATTTTCAAGACAGAGACCGATAAGAGTTTTGGCCATTAAGTGAATCACGGGATATGGGGGTAGGGTGGGAGAGCAGAGTTGAGGTAGAAGGTCAGATGTGATCCAATTCAATGGCGGAGCAGGTGCAAGGGGCAGTATGGTCTCCTCCTGCTCCTATTTCACATCCTTATTGTTTTCCACATTGGACATCAGGTAGCAGAGGGGGGTGAATTTGTATAGCGGCAGGCATTAGCAGAAGGACTGCTAATTATTCCTATGGAAACAAAAAAGCAGGCAAATAGTAAAATGAGTGGCAGATCCGCCATTGCCTATGTCTCATCTCTGCTTGTGGTCAACGTGTCCAGTGTCTAAAGACACACAGGCTTGGATGTGACCAAGCCAGACCACTGGCACTCAGGCAGCTGCACCTCAGCGAGAGCCTACAGCTTCAGCAGAGACAGGAAGGGAATTGCTGCGAGTTCCCTGGAGAACATAACACTGAGCAGCTGGTGGAAAATTGTATTGGAAGGATATTATTGCTCAATATGCTGTCAGTATTAAATGACCTTGTGTTTCCAATGACTGGAAAACGCTTTACAGCTATAATGACATTGTTTCCATATCCTCGCTGTTGCTTCCTCAAAGACTGCAAAGGGAGGTAAACCACTGCCAACTCCCTCAAGAAAAGGAAGCTGGCAATGGCTCTGCGGGTAGCACTCTTGCCCATGAATTGGACGTGTATGGGTTCAAGTATTACTCCAGAGATTTGGGCACGTAATTTCGGCTGAAACTCTGCAGTGCGGTACTGAGAGAGTGCGCACTGTTGGTAGTGCCTTCTTTTGGATGAAGTATTAGATTGCGACCCACCTGCTCTCCAAAGGTCAACAGTGGGGATGTTTGCTGATGATTGTGTAGTGTTTAGTACCATTTGCAGCTCCTCAAATACTGAAGCAGTCCATGTCACCAAGATCTGGACAATATCTAGACTTGGGCTGATAAGTGGCAAGTGATATTTGTACCACACAAGTGCCAGGCAATGGCCATCTCCAACAAGAGAGAATCTAACCATTTTCTCCCTGACATTCATTATTACAGTACTGGCAGTATTACCATTGTTGAATCCCCCACTATCAACATCCTGGGGGTTACTATTGACCAGAAAGTGAACTGGACCAGCCATGTAAATACTGTGGCTACAAAAGCAGGTCGGAGGCTGGGAATTTTCTTGACTCCCCAAAGTTTGTCCACCATCTACAAGGCACAAGTCAGGAGTGTGATGGAATACTTCCCACGTGCCTGGGTGAGTGCAGCTCCCACAACACTCAAGAAGCTCAACATTACACAGGAAAAATCAGCCTGCTTTTGGCACTCCATCCAGCATCTTAAACATTTACTTCCTCCACCACCAGCTCAGAACGGCAGCAATGTGGAGCACCTACAAGAGGCAGTGCAGGAACTCTCCAAGGCTCGTTCGACAGCACCTTCCAAACTCGCAACCTCTATCGCCTAGAAGGACAAGGGCGGCAAATGTAAGGGAGCACCACCACCTGCACCTTCCCCTCGAAGTCACACACCATGCTGACTTGGAGAAATATCACCGTTCCTTCGTTGTCACGTGGTTAAAATCCTGGAACTCCCTCCCTGATAGCACTGCGGCTGTACCTACACCACATGGACTGCAGCCATTCAAGAAAGCGGCTCACCACCACCTTCACAAGGGCAATTAGGGATGGGGAAAGAACTATAGAACTTGCCAGCGATACCCACATCCCATTAAAAAGCATGAAAATGACTCACTTCCTCGGTTTAATGTGGAATATCTGATATTTGTCTGATAGTTCAGAGCATGAAGTCAATTAACATGATAAGTTTATTTTTGAGTTTTTTTTCCATCAATGTAATATGTTCTCAAAATTGTAGTCTGACTACCTGTCTGCTTTCGAGTGAGTTGATTGTGCAGAAGGATCAGTGGACGGGTCCTTGCGGGCGCCTTTGTGTCAGGAGGCAGGGCTGATTGGCCATGGGGAGCTGCACAGTGACTACATAAACTCACCAGCATTCACTTCAATCGATGGCAGTTCAGGGGTGGCTCTTTGTCATTTGGTTGTGTTTGTCCTTCTGCCTAAATTTATTTAAAAATCGGCATAATATGGTGTGGTTTTGATTTTACCTTCCACAATCCTTATTATTGTAGCTTAGATTCCAACGACTGCGATGGTTGGACATCAGGGTCATCTTTAAGTTGCATTTTCACAGCTTTTGAATCTCTTCTTACACAACCATGCAGCACAGGAGGAGGCCATTCGGCTCACCATGGCCCTTTGAAAGAGCCCAAACAAATAGTCCAACTCCCCTACTCTTCCTTTCTCTTAACTCTGCAAATCCTTTCTTTTGATATGTATCGGTGTATGTATCCAATTCTCTTTGGAAAGTTGCTATCACATCTGCTTCCACCGCCCTTCCAGACAGCTCATTTCAGATCACAACGCGTTGCTGCATAAAAAAATCCTTTTCTCATCTCCCTCCCCCCGACCCCGCCGACTTTTTTCTCCCCCCCCCATTACCTTAAATCTGTGCCCTTTGGTTACCTCTTGCAAGCAGAAATAATTTCTTCCTTTTTAAGAGTGGTGAAAGCATTTGTAAATGAAAGTCTTTTTCCTTACAGCAGGTCTGGATAAGGCAGAGAAACATCTGATCAGATTACAGGGCTGATTAAGTCAATACTGACTAAGGGGAATACTGAAGAATTACTACCAATCTGCCTATGTTGCAACATTGCCAGAAATATGCATCCAATTGCATTTGTAGTTCCCTCTCTTTTGTTTTTTTTTGTCACTATGTTGAGTGTGGAACAGTTTGGCCTCAGTGATGTACCACGACCAAAAGAACAGAAGTAATGGGAGCAGGAGTAGGCCACCCAACCCCCCCACGGGCCTGTTCTGCCATTCAATAAGATCCTGGCCTTAACCCCACTTTCCTGCCAGCCTCCTATAAGTCTTAACTCCCTTGTAGAACAAACATCTATCGAACTCAGCCTGGAATATATTCAATGGTCCGAACCTCCACTGCTCTCTGAGGAAGACAATTCCAAAGATTAACAACAGTAGTGTATTGAAAACAGCATTGTGCATTTTGATCAATTTGAGTCTACCATACGCACATGTACCAGCAGAGGCTGAATATATAACTGCTTCTATGCCAAGAACTTCACAACAACTCTCTGAGAGAATAAATTCCTCCTCATCTCCACCCTAAATGTAATCCCTAGTTCTAGATGCCCCCACAAGCATCCTGCTGCATTTTTCTCCTAAAGGAGTGATGTCAGGAAGCACTTCTTCACACAACAGGTCTTGGAAATCTGGAACTCTCTGCTCCAAAAAGCTGCTTAGGCTGGGAGTCGAATGAAAATTTCAAAACGGTGATTGAGAGATCTTTGTTAAGCCGAGTATTCAGGGATATGGAACCAAGGTGAGGACATAGAGTTAAGGTACAGATCAACCATGGTCTAACCGAAAATCAGAATCGGCTCAGGAGGCTGAATGGTTGATACACCTTCCAGTATTCCTGACTGCCTCACCTCCACCAAAGATGGTGACCTAACCAAGACCACTAATTGACACGACCTACAGTGTCAGTCAAAGTTAGGATGCACCTAGTGATCTTCTGGGCTTGAGACAGCAGCTCTGGCCCGTCCTAGACGTATAGGGGAGAATTTTCTCCCCATCGGGTGGGGGGATTGTGCGGGGGCGGGCGCGCAGCTGATCAGTGCCCCCGATCGGCTGGGCACCGCCATTTTACGTGAGCGGGCCAATTAAGGCCCACCCAGCGTGACACACACCCAGAAGCGCTGAGCGCTCCCTGTGCAGGTGGGCGGGGGGTGGCGGGGGTGAGTTGCCTGAGTCGGGGGAGTGCACTCTTTCCCACAGGCACGTGGAAAGAGCACAGAAATCTCCCTGAGGCAAAGAGCTGCTGGATGGAGATTAGCTGAAGTTCAGAAAATTTTAATAAAGAAAAAAAAAATTAATGCATGTCCCCTCATGAGAAAGTGTCACACGAGCTGGGACGTGTCTATGAATATTATTAAAAATTTTCATAAAACTTTAAAAACCTTCATGAAACCTCATCCCGTGGATGAGGTTCCAAGATAAATGCGAAGGCCGCCTGGGCTCTGCGTCTGCCCCCTGACAACCTTAAGGTTGGACGGGCAGCTCCGTTAAGTGCTTTAATTGATATTTAAGTAGCCTTAACGGGCCTTTGACAGTTCGGCGGGCGTGCAGTTGACTCAGGTGCCCGCCCACCGAACTGAAAATCTGAATGATACACGGTGACATCGGGGCGCGTGCCCGACATCACCGCGCGTGTCATTTTACGTGTCGGTGAGTGGGCCCCACCTCCCCGCTCACCGACCCGAAAATTCCGGCCATAGTCTCCATAGGAATCATACTTACACATATGTTACAAAAGAAAGATCTTGGACGAATATTGCCGGTGGATTTATAAATGTCTTTTAGCAAACTTTGCCAATATTAATAAACAAAAGATTTTCTCACTATTAAATTTACCTTGTTAACGTTTGATTTTTTCCTTGGAATGGAAAACAAACTAGAGGTCAGTGCTGAAGAAGTTGTGTCGTGAAAGGTTATGTCATGAGGGGATCGAACGAACTGATAAATCAATATAGTACTGTGGGAGCCTGTTAATAGTAACAATCATTGGGTAAGTAAATGTCCCCTTTATCCATCGCAGTTGTCCAGACTAAATCCCCAACTCTTCCACAGAAGCAACTTGCATTTATATAACGCCTTTAATACAGTAAAACATTCCAAATGGCTTCACAGGGGCGTTATAAATCAGAATTTGACACAGAGACGTGGGCAAAAGCTGGTGTCTGCGCAAAAATATTCCCTTTAGATGAATAACCTCATTAAGAGGTATGTCCTGTATTTCCATTAGAAATGCAATTACTTTATCATTTCTTTTTTGAATTGTGTTTTTGTTTAATTGCGACCTGGAGTCAAGTATTGATCATTGTATTGTTAATGGTATCATGTAATTGTTGGAAGAACTCCAAAAAAACAAACGCAAAGTTTGAATTTTAAATACCAGCCTGAAAGGAAGAATGTTATTCCCTTAGACGAGCAGTAAAATGGGATACTTGAACAGAGTTCACTCACAAAACATAGAAATCTAAGGCAAAATCATCTATCCCCTATATCTAAGGCTAAGCTCAAGAGTAAACAACTGGGAGCTTGGTGTAAAAATGCTCCACTCAAATACTCTCTTTAATTGATGAGAATCAGATATTGGTTCACTCGTAGGAAAATGATTGGACTAAATCCCCAACTCTTCCAAGCAACAGAAACAACTTGCATTTATATAACGCCTTTAATACAGTAGAACGTTCCAAACGGCTTCACAGGAGCATTACAAATCAGAATTTAACACAGAGACACGGAAGGAGATATTAGGACAAGGAAGCAGAAGTTTGTTCAAGGAGGTGGGTTTGAAGAAGGGTCGAGGAGAGAGACGTGGAGAGGTTTAGGGAGGGGGTTCCAAAGGTTAGGACCTCGGAAGCTGAAGGCATAGCCTCCAGTCAAGGAGCCATGGATATCAGAGATGTGCATGAGGCTGGCATTGGAGGGGTGCAGAAATCTCGGAGTGGGCTGGAGGAGATTGCACAATAGCAAAAAATTAACCTGCGCCTGCCTTGTTACTGTGATTCAAGCCACAGGTTGCAGTTGTGAATCAGGACAGGAAAGATACCTGTGGATTTGAGGGCGTGTGGACCGTGTTGTATCATGGGCCTCATCAGGAGGCGGGACACCCAAATCAGTGAGGCACTTTCACAGAAGTATTTGCCTCCAAATACAGACGGGTCTAAATTGACCCAAGTTCAGACTGTCCTGGATGAGACCAGTTAATTATTTTTTTGATTGTCCTGGAGTGTCCAGGAATTAAAGGTTGATCTCCTAGGTACTGCTTCCAACAACTGTGGGTGAAAACCTTCGGGATGTTTAAAAACTGCGAGATTTTTATTCCCCATTTACTTTGAACGCATTTTCTCCTCAGTTATACAAGGTGTCCAAGGTTAGGCGGGGGTGTAAAGACAGTCGAGAATCATCCAGCGGGTCTGCTCGCTTACAATTTGGCCACGGGGGAGGTGGAGACTGGCAGGATAATGGGGAAGGAGTTGGGGGGGGGGTGGGTGCAGTTGCTGGGGTAGTCGGAGGCTGGAAGAGACATGATGTTGCTTTCACAATCCCCCAAACCAGAGTCAAGGGCAGTGGCCCTTAGAGCTGTGCGCAAGCGAGCGACTGACAACATCGTGAAGATCACGGGGTCCGTGCAAGCTCCCCGTCTACCTATGTTGAAAAGAGTTGTTGGAAAACATTTTCTCATCCCTAAGAAATTTTTTTATTTAAAAACAAAAAGCAGAGATGAGCTAAACCATGTCATGTCCTGTGATGATTATAAATCGGCCAAGGAACTCAGCCAATCAATGAAAATATTGATGCTTCTTAATTAGGTTAAAATGGCAAATGACAGCGAGAGACATGTTGAAAGGGATGATAATGAAGAATGAGCCACTACTGCAAAGGAACAAAGACAATTTCAGTGAAATAAAACAAACCATGACCATCATGTCATATTGATTATTTTTATACCTGTACACAAATGATATATAGGACCGGTTAATGTCTTTGGATTTAACTCCTTGTCAGTGAGAAGGTGTGTGAGTTTGACTTGGAGGCTTGTGCTTGTAAAATGGTGTCTTAGGCCTTAATGTTTACATCATGGGTTCGTCCACACTGACTGGGTTCGACTGTGTTCAGCCCTTTGATACATTTGACTGCACACCCCTAATTATAGGGTCAGCAGTTTTCTTTGTGAGATATAAATAGAAGTCAAGCTTTTTTGTCAAATGGTTATATAGTAATTAATATTTACAAGCTAAAAGGATAAAGAACCTTTGCAATATGCATTGTACAGAAGTTGCCAAGGTGAGGTAATCTGGCGAGCAACCCTGCTGGTGGTCCGCATGATCCGATGACTTTTATCCTGATACTTTAAAAATCTATTAAAAATGAACTGTGCACTGATAAAAATAACCGGTGTTTAATGGGAGTTTTTTTTTTGTGTGGTTTCGTAGTATTAGCAAACTGGAAGGGGTGCTAATATTGAACGTACGGCATCAGTCAGGAAATGCCTGCGGAGTGTCAGATATATGATTCCAGCCGAAGGTTATTGTACCTCTTCAAAATTAGACTAGCACTTGTCACGAATTAGCGGATTCTGAATAAAACCGTTTAGGGATAAGGCAGGCTGGTAATACGTGGAATTAGTTTATCAATGATGAGGAATGAGGAAGTCAATAATAGTCTCTTCCTCCATCTCGAGGCTCCCTATCTAGAACGTCAGCTCGGGAAAGCAAACAAAAAAAATGTGTGTATATATATATATATATAATTTGCAAGGGTTTATTGAATGTAAAATCATTTATCAATTTTTAAATTTGTAACCATTATATAAAGACATTCATTCAAGCAGCATTATGCTGAAGCATGCTGACATATCCATGGATCATAACAGCAGGGTAACGGAGATTACCTGATAGAGATCACAATGACAAGTTTTCTTTTTGCCTTGCCTGCTAAGCGGCAAGATGCTGCTTTCTGTGACCAGCCACCTATTGATCCAGCTCCCCACCACCCGTGTCAGTGAGACAGTTAATGGGAATTTCGTAGCCAAATAAAAGCCACATTTTGTCTTCATTTTCACCTGAAATATGAGCTGATCCTTTGTACCTCCTGACACTCATTTGTTACTCATTTTCCTTTATTGATGCTTATGAGCTAGAGCAACAAATGATTCGCAAACGCACTTTAATTGAGGCGGTCGTTGACACTGTGACCATGATTACTGCTGTGCCTTCAGCAGCATTTGGTCCATGAATCAAGGCTGGTTTTTCATTGGTCTGTCCCATGGAGGTAGTGTACTGCAACAAAAATAAATCTAAATCATTTTACAGTTGGAATAATATACTAATCCATCTTCATATAATACATCTATATATATATATATATATGCAAAAGAGCATTCCTTCGCAGGTTCAGAACCAATCATAATGGAATAAAGACATGTTTCTCTTCAAATATTAATTCATTCTCGGTAATCAACTCGATGGGTTTTCCTTTTGTTAATGCTGTTACTTTAAATGCTTTTTTATTTCAGTGATTTGGGTTATGAGTTTCATTCTGCTCCTTGTGTGTAGCAGGAGTGCTGCCTCTCCAATCGGTTTCGGCTACAAGTAAGGTAGGCCAGGCTGCTCAATTCATTTGTGAAATGGTGAGCACAATCAATACTATGGGAAAGCATTTTTATATATGCAGTTATTAACTTATAAGCTACAGTATTTCTCATTTCATTCCAACAGCAGCTGAGGTTTCCATTTCCCCCTGGAGACCCCTGCAGGTCTCATTATGAGAATCATAAATAATATGTGCTAATGAGATATGAATTGATTATGTTGAGAACACTGACATTTTCATCCATCACTCTAAATGATGTTTAACAATAGATTACCAGCCAATAATTCCTCTGATATGAGATTAAATAAAATAGCAGACTGTTTCAGCAGGCTACCTCACGGAGATGGCAATAAATCTGCTCAATTACTGTATTACCAATCCATTTTTCACCACTAAGGATATTATTATTTCATTTAGACTTGTTCATGCATCATAGATTATTTTATTTCAGTCAGTCAATGTGAGAAAACCGCAGTATTTTATTCATTCAATTGCAGAGAACTGGGCTTTGACAGAGTACAGTAAACAAAGTGTAGTGGGACTCCAGAGGCAGGGTCAGAGATAAGACTGCTTTAGGGACGCAAGTAACCAATTTGCTAAGGGAACATTTGGTTAAGGCAATACTCATTACACCAATTACCCCTGAAACAATCTACAGTGCTTTAGAAAATGAGCAATTTCAAACCATTGGATCCATTAAATTATGTGACACAACATGCATCATTTCCATTTGTTACTTTGTAGTCTGCAGCACAAAAATATAATAATGTAGATTCAAACACTTATAGCATTAAAGAAACAGAGGTAGAAATGTCCCAACAATGTCTTAGGAGGTGTTTTGCTTACCTGGATATGTAAACTGCCTTGATCTGGTTAACTTTTAGTATAGGCCACCACTGATAAGAGATGACAGTGCATGCAATTAAAGTTTTTATCACATCGTACCCATTCATTGTATCATGCCTTCCGGCATCAACCTGGTGTTTCCCTTCAACCTAGTGCAGGCATAGAGAGGATGCTCCCATTCGCAGGGCTGACCAAAACAACAACAACTTGCATTTTTATAGCCACGTTTGATGTTGCAAAATATCCCAAGGCACCTCAGAAGAGCCATCAATAAAAACATTTTTGACACCGAGCTACAGAAGAACACATAGGGACAGATGACCAAAATTTTCTTTAAAGGGAGGTTTTAAGGAATGTCTTAAAGGGGGGGAGAGAGAGAGGTAGAGAGATGGAGGGACTTAGGGAAGGAATTCCAACGCCTAGAAATTTAGATACATGGCAGCCTAAAGCATGGCTGCTAATGGTGGAGCAAATACAATTGGGGGTGCGCAAGAGAGATCACTAGGCTGGTTCCTGGGATGAAGGGGTTGACTTGTCAAGAATGGCTAAACAGGTTGGGCCTTTATCCATTAGAGTTTAGAAGAATGAGGGATGATCTTATTGAAACATACAAGATTCTGCAGGGGTTTGACAGGGTAGATGTTGAGCAGGTATTTCCACTCGTGGGGGAATCGTGAACTAGGGGACATAGTTACAGAATAAGGGGACACTCATTTAAAACTGAGATGCGAAGGAGTTTCTTCTCTCAGAGGGTAGTGAATGTCTGGAATTCCCTGCCCCAGAGAGTTGTGGAGTCTCGATCACTGAAAGTATTTAAAGAGGAGGTAGATAGATTTTTGAAATATCGGGGAGTTGAGGGCTATGAGGAACTGGCACGAAAGAGGTGATGAGGCCTGGGGCAGATCAGCCACGATCTTATTGAATGGCGGGGCAGGCTTGAGGGGCCAAATGGCCTACTCCAGCTCCTATCTCTTATGTTCTTATATGATAGACACAATAGAATACAATAGCAAATTCAGGAGGGACTTCTTTGCCCAGGGAATGGTGAGAATGTGGAACTCACTATCAGGGTAAGTAGTAGAGGCAAATATAGCACAGATGCATTTAAGGGGAAGCTAGATAAGTACATGGAGGAGAAAGGGATAGACTGATATGCTAATAGGGTGAGATGAAGAGGGGTCAGAGGAGGATCATGTTGGAACATTATCACCAATATGGACCAGTTGGGCCGAATGGCCTATTTCTGTCCTATACATTCAATGTGATTCTGTCCTCAAGAGGCTCACACATCATTTGATGTTTCATTTTGCACCTTTTCAGAATGCCAGTACCAAACTACTTCTGTTACATGCCAATTTTCAGGATGGTTTTGTATTGCTGACTCCTTTCCAGAGGGAGGTTTGCTGACGTTTGCCCAAATGCATCTTACTTAGGACCCCGAAAGCGTTCAACAAGCATGTTCGATTTCACCCATCTGTTTATTTGAACTCACTTGCCTGAGGGTCAAAAGACAGTTCAGAGATTTCTCCAAACACTGGTCTCAGGTCTGGATTGCACAGGGCTCCAGTCACTAAGATTTAATGTTTTTCATCAATTTTTCTACAAATGCAGTCTATGTTGTGGGAGGTTTTCTGCCTCAAACTAAATTCCTACTCACTGAGCTTTTGCTGACCGTCTGCTGCTCCGCAATCAAACAGTGGATGGAGTACAGCGTGGAAATGGCAATTCTGTTGGTTTTTGAAGGCACACACTTTAGTTTCTCACACTCGCTTACAAAAACCATAAGCTGCACAGGGACGTGCAAAATCTTCTAAACAGAAGCTGAACGCTTGTAATGGTTCAGCTCCGACTCTCGCGCGGAGGTGATAACAGTTTGCTGGAGGACGCATCTTGGTTCAGTTGGTACACCCTCGTCTCTCAGTCAGAAGATTATGGGTCCAAGCCCCACTCCAGAAACTTGAATGCAAAATGTAGCCTCCCCCACCCCCCCCCACCCCCTTCCTCTCCAATGCTGCACTGCCAAAGCCGCTGGCTTTCAGATGATTTGTTAAACCGAGGCCTTGTCTGCTCTCTCAGGTGGATGTAAAAGATCCCATGGCACAATTTTGAAGAAGGGCAGGGGAGATCCCCCTGGTGTTCTGGCCAATAATTATCCCTCAATCAACATTTCTAAGAACAGATTATTTGGTCATTATCGCGTTGTTAGTTGTGGGACCTTGCTGTGTGCAAATTGACTGCCACATTTTTTACAATACAAAAGTGACTACACTTCATAAATGCTTCATTGGCTGTAAGGTGCTTTGGAACATCCTGAGGTTGTGAAAGGTGCCATAGAATTGGAAGTCTTTCCTTCTTTGTTTCTTAGCCAATGGAAGACAAAGAAAGAATGGAGTGGCGCATGGCAGTCCGTGAATGAACACCTGGCATACCTGAATAGATCGCTATGCAGTGCTATAGGGGAAGCATGCACACAGGGAGCATCGAGACAGAAGAGGTGAGCATAGTGATTTAACACCACAGCCCATTTACACGCTCGTGACTTGTGCTATTACTCAAAAGCTATGTTATTGTTTACGCAATGGCTAAGATAATTAGATATCTGATCATTCCAATAGTGCCCAGCCAGCCTCCCACCTACATCTTCCACGAGACCAACCAAAACTCTGCTGCCCATACCCTAACTCACAACAAACCCTGTTCACCTATCACCCCTGTGCTCACAGACCTATATTGGCTCCTGTCCCAGCAATGCTCTGATTTTTAAAATTCTCATCATTGTTTCCAATACCTCCATGGCCTTGACCCTCCCTATCTCTGTAAACTCCTTCAGTCCTCCATTTCTGGCCTGTTGTGCATCCCCTTTTTTAATTGCTTCGTCATTAACAGCCATGCCTTCAGCTGCCAAGGTCCTAAACTCTGGAATTCCCTCCTTCAGCCTCTCCACCTGTCTAATACTCTCCCCCCACCCCCCTTTAAGACTTTCTTTACAGCCTACTTTTTGGACCAAGCTTTGGGTCGCTTGTCCTAACATCAATAAATCCAATAAAGAATTCAAAAGAACCTTCTTTGCCAAAAGAGTGATGAGTGTTAATTGTAATGTTAATATACAAAGGTGAAGGGCATTGTTTGATTAAGTACTTAGAGCACTTATAAAGAGAGACTGCTGAGACCATAGGTAGGAAGTAGACATACATAATGATGTAGCCTGTAAATAAACCCATTATCAAGAAAAGTATTTGTGTTTAGTTTCATACTTCACCAACTGGCTTGGGATTGGATTGGCATTGAAAATGTGGAACTTGCTACCATAGGGAGTGGTTAAAGTGAATAGAATAGATGCGTTTAAGGGGATGCTAGACAAACATACGAGGGAAAATGGAATAGAGGCTTACAATGGCAGAGTTAGATGAGGAAAGATGGGAGGAGGTTTGAGTGCAGCATTAACACCAGCATGAACTCGTTGGGCCAAATGGCCTGTTTCTGCACTATAATACCTGCTTATGTGGTTCGGTGTCAAACTTTGTTTGATGTTGCTTCCGTGAAGCATATTAGGACATTTTTACTATATTAAAACACTATATAAATGCAAGTTGGTGTTGTTGACTTCTGTTCCTTAGTCAAAAAAGCCTGATGGTTGACATATTGTGTTTACGGGATCTTGCTGTGCATAAATTGGCTGCTGTATTTCCTACAACATAGCAATGACTGCACTTCAAAAGTGCCCCAGTGGCTGTAAAGTGCCTTGGGGTATTCTAAGGTCATGAAAGCAGCCATATAAATGCAAGTAACTCATTCTAGAGCTGGCTGAAAATTTGTCCTTGTACGCAGGATAATGGGAAGTTATTGCTTTTGTTTGAAGCAAGTTGGCAATTATTTTAAATGGAAATTATGCAAACCTAATTGCCCATTAATATTTATCTGTTCTGCAGCCTGAGAAGAATATATGGGGTGTTACTGTGTTTGCTTCAGTTTATGTTATTTACCAGCTCGCCTACCTATCCCCCATGTGAGGGTGGTGAAACAGTTAAACTGTCTGCTGCCTCTCTCCAGTCTCTTAACACAATATTTGCCTCAGCCAATCTTCCCAATTGTAATCAATTAACCCTCCATTCTTTTGTACTTGTTAAAAGCTCAGTTGAAGCTGGTGCAGTGGAGTAGAGGCTTTCCAAAGTGTTATTTATCTATGAAAAATAAAGAAACACTGACATATATATGGTGATGTTGGTTTGAGGAATACATATTGGCCAGGACACTGGGGATAACATAAGAACATAAGAAATAGGAGCAGGAATAGGCCATTCGATCCCACAAGCCTGCCCCACCATTCAATAAGATCATGGCTGATCTGCCCCAGGCCTCAACTTCTCTATTGTGTCAGGTCCTCATAGCCCTCAACTCTCCGATATTTCAAAAATCTATCTACCCTCTCGTTAAGTACTTTCAACGATCTAGCCTCCACAACTCTCCGGAGAATTCCAGACATTCACTACCCATTAAGAGAAGACATTCCTGTGCATCTCAGTTTTAAATGAGTGTCCCCTTATTCTGTAACTATGTCCCTTGTTCAAGACTTCCCCCCTAGTGGAAACATCTTCTCAACATCTATCCTGTCAAGCCTCCTCAGGATCTTGTACGTCTCAATAAGATCACCCTCATTCTTCTAAACTCTAATGAATAAAGGCCTAACCTGTTTAGCCATTCTTGATAAGTCAACCCCTTCATCCCAGGAATCAGCCTAGTGAATCTCTATTGAACAGCCTCCAAGGCCAGTATATCCATTCTTAAATATGGGGACCAAAACTGTACACCAAGTGCGGCCTCACCAACACCCTGTGCATTTGTAACAAAACTTCCCTATTTTTAATCTCCAACCCCCTAGCAACACAGGCCAAAATTCCATTTGCCTTCTTAATTACTCCCTTGTTCTTCTCCAAAATAGGGTCCTGGGATCTTTTACGTCCACCTGAGCAAGGAGTTTAACATCTCATCCCAAAAGACCGCACCTTGCGACAGTATAGCACCCCCTCAGTACTGCACTGGAGTGTCAGGCTTGATTTTTGTGCTCAAGTCCTGGAGTGGGACTTGAACCCTGAGGCAAGGTTGATGCTAACAGAGCTGCAGCTGACACCTTTTTGGGACTGGTTTCTAAATATTTGTATTTACATTTACGTTTGTATGGCAAATATATGAAAGTGATATGATTGGCCCTGCAATGTCATTAGGCAGAGTTTTCAGGCTATATTTATGAATCTGTGCTTCATCAATATTCTCCGTGATGCATTGTTATCTATGGTTTTGTTTCCGCTTGTATCTCGTATTATTATAGTGCAGTGAATGATATTTGGCTGCTTCAATGCCTAGTTCAAAATTGAAGATTCTATCCCTGACAATTCCCTTCTAACAATTTAAATGATCCAGTTTGGTTTAAAGATTCAGGGAAGCTGCACCACCTGACAGTATCTTCAGCTGGATTCACTGTTTGGTTTTTTAATAAGGCCAGTGAGTGAAGATGAAGAATTAAACTGATGGGAGGGAAGGAACTCAATGCCTGATGTGTATTCCTGGTGGCTGGGGATCTGTAGCAAGAGTACCATGCGCCTCCTCCTCCAGGTACCATGCTCTAAGAGGACCTTGGGCTTCCATTGGATTGGTCCATGATTATGCTCAGAAAAGTACTGCAGCAGTTCACCATTACCTTCTGCAGTTTGGCTGACCAGGAATCCCTCCCACACTTACTGCTTTGGAAGGATTTACAGGCTGATAATCAGCCTGGTTGGCTACATTATGAACACACCTTCTGTGGCCATCAAGTCTTGAAGTGGGACTTGAACCCAAAGCTTCTGGCCCAGAGGTAGTGACGCTATGATTGTGCCACAGGACCTTCTCATACAGGAGTATGAGATTTATAAAATTAGCCCATCTGTTGTATATTTTATATATCTTAGAGCAACGCAGAGATGACACTAGTTTCTAAGTGTGCAATAGATTTATTTACAAGAGTTTCAGAATATCTCTGCAATCAAAAAAATGTCTGCACTCATGCTTACAGTTCAGCTTCTAGCAGCTTCAGCAGTGTCTGTTTATTTTGCTCTGAGTTCACACCCAGGCTTAATCAATCAAGCACAGTGAGCATGGATCAGTTACTGGACTCACATAATCAAACGCTGAACAATTGAACACTGCACCATCTTTGGAGAAACTGAGCCAAAACCAACCATACACTGCCACAGAAAATAGAAGAAACAACCACTGAACCATGGGAGGTGGAGCTGCTGCCAAGGATGATACAGGAAAAACATTCACGAGTTTGTCCAGTGACTAGCTGAGGCAGATAGCAGGAAGCTAGCATTAACTGATGTGAAACGTGATAGGGGAACGACCAGTGTCCCTGTTTAGGAGGAAAAAATTGGTAAAGGTTCCCTCCCTGGGTTGCTAGCCAGTGAGCTCAGCCCCCTTGCCTCGCTGGAGATGAGTTTGTGAGCATCGAGTGAAGCTGAAATGTGACTTGCTCCCTGCACCAACCATCCAACCACCACCTCCCCACCTTTGGTTTAATAGTCTCATGAAAAGGACTGTCCTGCTCTGCACACTTTAGCGGGGTATCAGAGGGTGGCTAACATTCACAAAATTACAGTTCCAGAAGAGTTCAATGACCTTGAGAGAGAAGGAACTTGGGAAAACTAACGAGGAAAAATAACTGAGTTTAAAAATGACTAAACCCGCACTAGCGTGCCTTGCAATGTGAGAGAGAAGCTTCAGGAGGCTAAACCAAAAACCTATTGCATGAGTTGATGCCAATCGCCCTCTTCTAGTTAAAGACACCAGAACTACATCACACAACTCTGCCTTGTCCTAGCTGTTTTATTGTATTACTGAAAATAGTCCATTGCACATGTACAGTATGGACTAAAAACAGCACAGTAATTTCACACCTGTGGTGCTCAAAAAGTGTTTGTTTTGCTTAGTCAAGTGTCTGCTGTGTATGTAAACCTGTTGCTAGGTTTTTAAGTCTCCCCACCAAGTGACTGAAAAATCCACATCGGCAGAGTTTTTGCTTGCCTGAATTGGACTCAATGGTCTCCCTGTAAAGAGACATCCAAATTGTCTAATCCCAGTCAATTCAGGTAAAGGTTGGCGAGTGCTAAAGTTTATGTGCTCCCGTGATTTGCCTAGGGGGATACTTAGTGTTAACTAGCTGAACCAAGGAGTCTACCGGTACACAGCATTAGTACAGCTCTTGCTTATTGCCCCACTAAGATCGTCTTACCCTTCTGGACCTTGATTTTGATGGTGACCTGGAGCTGAATGAGAATAACACCGAATCCAGTTGATAAGTCTATGTCTCCAGTCATCGAGAGTGCTTTGGAGTAGATCTTCATGGCTGAGGTAATGTGTTACTACTATTTAATATGGAGGATGGACTGTTCCAAACTGGACAAAAAACTCAGATATTTTACTTATTCTTTCATGGGATCTGGATGTCACTGGTAAAGCCAGCATTTACTGCCCAACCCTTATTGCCCTTGAACTGAGTAGCTTGCTTGGCCATTTCAAGGGCAGTTAAGAGTTAACCACATTGCTGTGGGTCTGGAGTCACATGTAGGCCAGACCAGATGATAAGGACTCAGATTTCCTTCTCTAAAGGACATTGGTGAACCAGATGGGTTTTGATGACAATCAATGATAGTTTCATGGGTCACCATTACTAAGATTAGCTTTATAATTCCAAATTTATTAATTGAATTTAAATTCCACCAGCTTCCATGGGGGGTATTTAAAGCCACGTCCCCAAAGCGCTAGCCTGGACCTGTGAATGACCATCCCAGTGACATTACCACTATGCCAATGTTCCCTTACTGAGTTAGAAATAATTTGAATGGGGTCAATTCGGAGAGTGAATTAAAATCATAAGCTTAATCTAATACATTCCATGGGGACTTTGGATTCCACTTCATTCTGAATGGTCTGGAAAGCACAGTGACCACTCTTTCAATCCCTATGAACACAGGCCACACCTGACGGCAGACAAAGGAGTCAAAGATAGACATGATTGTAGCTGCCTCAATCAAAGTATGCAGGTCAGCACCTATGGGGTATATTTCATTTGGAGTGAGTGATGTTCAACCTTTGCTTAAGGCAGGAGAAGTACAACAGAACCAAACTCACAAACACAACAGTAACACCACCCCACCTAATGAGATGTAAGGGTAAGCTGATCACAGAAGTAAGAGAGACCATGGGCTGCCCACCCCAGGCACCACAAGAACATTCGCCCATCTTACAGTAAGGCAGCCCTTGAATGCCCTGTCCATTCCCAGTCCCACCTTTTCATGCCTGCACATTAATCCTCAGGAAACTAAACACTACAGTCAAATATTGTTTAGGCCAGACTCATGCAAACACGCAGCCCTTGGGCCACGGCACAGTCCCCATAGCTTCTGTATCTGGCCTGCGGACTCACCGTTCAAACCATGGGTCAGTTGAATGAAAGATCTGCAAAGGGGCTGCTTCTCTACTCACAGGCCAGTTCTCTCCCGCGTTTGCTGCTGACGGGCTCGCTGTGAGCCAATCAGCAGCAGCTTTTGGAGAGAATCAGTCTCTGATTGGAGGAGCAGTGAGCAGTGTGAAGGTGAGTGGCTGTTCCTTTGCTTTCAGAGTGCACACGCTCTCTGTCGCCCTGCTTGGTCCCTGGAGGAGGACAGGGCCAAGATGGCGGAGCACGTGGGGTGGCCACGAGGCGACGCAGTTCTCTATATTTTTTTTTTAAAAGAACTGAATCGAAATCTGCAAATGCAAACTGGCTGAGCTGGCTGAGAACGTGAGATGAAACCATGCTGCATCCCGATTGCGCTGATTGTTCCGCTGGCCGTCCCAAGCAAGCCCTCGGGAGAGGGGCAATGAGCAGGGTGGCAAGCAGGAAGCAACAAGTGTTCACCAATCCTGTGGAGGTCGGGAAGGCCCACGGGGCCAGAAGCAGCGAGGTGGTCTGCAGAGCGGGTGGAAGTGGAGAAGGCCTGCCCAATGGGAGGAAGGCCTGGCTTATCACCTCCTGATCGATTCTTCCTGAGGTAAAGTGTCCAATCTTTGTGGGCCCAGTTGGGGAATATGTGTGTATGTGTGTGTGTGTGTGTCTGTGTCTGTGTGTGAGAGAGTCTGTGTGTGTGTGTGTGTGTGTGTCTGTGTCTGTGTGTGTGTCTGTGTGTGTGTGCATGAGAGTGTGTGTGTGTGTGTGTGTGTCTGTGTGTTTATGTGTGTGTGTGTGAGAGTCTGTGTGTGTGTGTGTGTGTGTGAGTCTGTGCATGTGAGAGAGAGAGTCTGTGCGTGTGTGTGTGTGTGTGAGTCTGTGTGTGTGAGAGAGAGTCTGTGCATGTGTGTGTCTGTGTGTGTGAGAGAGAGTCTGTGCATGTCTGTGTGTGTCTGTGTGTGTGTGAGGGGGTCTGTGTGTGTGAGTCTGTGTGTGTGAGAGAGAGTCTGTGTGTGTGAGAGCGAGTCTGTGTGTGCGTGTGTGTGTCTGTGTGTGTGTGTGTGAGTCTGTGTGTGTGAGAGAGAGTCTGTGCATGTGTGTGTCAGTGTGTGTGAGAGAGAGTCTGTGCATGTGTGTGTCGGTGTGTGAGTGAGCGAGAACCTGGAGACTGGGAGTGAGCTGGACACACACCCTGCCTTCCTCCTCCCTCCTCAAAGACCTAGCCATAAAGCAGGCTGGGTGAGGAGGAAAACCCAGGCTTCAAAGGCGACCCGTTTTTGACACCGCCTTCGTATGAATTCCACCGGGGCCAGCACGGAGTCTGTACCACCGGAGACATATGCAAGGTCAGGGTTAGTTAAACCCAACTCATTAGCTCAGGCACAGCCCCACCCCTTCCTTGGTGACCAGGGCTTGGGGGGTTGTGGGGGGGAGGGTGGGGTTCTAGTCTGTCTCTTCCTAGCTCTGCTCCTTAAGCAAAAAGGCAAAAAAAAAGGTTTTATTGGTGAACTCTGCTGCTTGGCACTTTTTGATGGGCATTTTTATTAATTATTATTTTTTAAAAAAAATTATCAACTTATCGCTTTCACATAGATTTTTTTTGAAATTCAGGTTTAATGTTGTGTGAAACCTTCCCTCACCGAAATTTGATCATCAGCCCCTCGAGTGAGAAAAAAATATGAAATGTGCCCCCTCCACCCGTCCCGCCACGTGAGAAGGTTGGATATAAGTCTGGGTTTAGGCTAAGTATGTAAAGGTTGCGATATGCAAACCGATGTGAGGCGCTGAAAATTTTGGATTTGGAACTCGCCTTTCATGGCACTCCCTCAGTTGTGGGGAGAAATCCCTTTAAGTTCTGTCAATTTGATCAGGACTTTATGACGAGCTAAGCAAACGTGCAGAAAGTCAAAAAGAAAAGACCAGCTGGTCCATCGTGTCTGTCCTATTCAGCCATGTTGTAACTAAGCAACAGAATCCCCCCCCACCCCCCGCCACACCCCACACAACATACCGAGCAGCGGCCACAGTATCCTCAGTGAGAAATAAAAAATAACCAAGGCCGATTCTTCCTCATCCCCACTAGCTTCCACGTTCCCCACCCCCCTCAATCTCTCTATTTTGTTCCCTTCTGCTTCGCTAAGTGTCTTGGTTCGCTTGTTATCATTAAAGTGCTGAGGGTAGTTCAAGTTACCAGCTGTGGCTCAGTTCATAGCACCCTCGCCTTTGAATCAGAAGGTTGTGGGTTCATGTCCCACTCCCGGAAACCAAGAACTGTGAATGTACTCAAAAGAGTTACAATCTGTGACTGTTGATAACTCGAAAGAGTTACCCTGAAGGTACAAAATGAGGATGAGAGTTCTTTCTAGCACTGAACGCAGAACATGAACACTGATCACAGAATATGATCCTAGACCATAAAATAGAACGTTACTCTAAACGCTATTCATCGATTGCATGTTCGATGAACGATCACCTTTAATCATAAACGATTATGACAATCCTGCACTAAAAATCTAGATATTGACTTGACTTCTATGTAACAAGTGGTAATAAAATATTTATTGACTATCCTGAATCATTGTTTGAGTTTGAATTTATTGTGCTTCAACAATGTCAGAACATTTTTACCAGTAATAATACAAATCCTTAACAGTCACTAACTTCATAAAATAAGTAATGAGTATTTATAAAAGCAATCCGGGATCTTGGTAGTTTGGTCTAAATTGTAGTTCTGGTAGCAAAACTTTGTATATTCCTTGACCCATTCTTGTCCATGCTCCTATTTAAAGATTTTTAAAAAAGGATGTTGGGAGTGACTTTCAGAGAATCATGGAATAGTATAGCATAGAGGGAGGCCATTTGGCCCATTGTGTCAATGCCAGCTCTTTCAAAGAATAATCCAGTTAATTCTATTTCCCTCGCACCCCCCACTTTTTCCTCGTATCCCTGCAATCAATTTCTCCTTCAGGTATTTATCCAATTCCCTTTTGAAAGATAGTATTGGATCTGTGTCCACCACACCATCAGGCAGGACATTCCAAATCTTAACCACCTGTTGCACAATAAGACTTGTGTTCATGCCACCTCTGACTCTTTGGCTAACAACTTAAATCTATGCCCTCGGCTTATTGTCCCTTCAGCCATGGGAAACAGTTTCTCTTTAAAATTATGAATGGTTTAAGTGAATAAACAGGCATATCAAATCTCACATTAGACTTCTCTCCCGTGAAGAGGACATCTCTAGTTTCTCCAGCCTAACAACGTAACTATAATCTCCCGTCCCTGGAAACAATCCTTTTGTTCTGGTTACCCACGGGAACATTAAAAGACAATAATAAACTTTGGCCCAAATTTTCCAGTCTCCAAACCTCTCGGTGACCAGACATACGATTGGAGATGCACATCGGGACCCAGTAGAAATCCTGACGTGTGGGCCCATGCGCGAATTGCTCTGGTTAAATTTCAACTTCTACCCTACGGAATTTCCTCAATCTCCGAACCTCTCCACCTCTCTCTTTCTTCCTTTGAAGATGCTCCTTAAAACCAACCTCTTTTGATCAAGTTTTTGGTCGCCCAGCCTAATACAGCCCGGTGCCAAATTATAGTTTGATAATCCTGGAAAAACTCAGCATGGTCAAAAAGCATCTGTGGAGAGAAAGACAGAGTTAACGTTTCGAAGAAGAAGAGTCACATGGATTCAAAACGTTAACTCTGCCTTTCTCTCCACAGATGCTGTTAGACCCGCTGAGTTTTTCAGGCGTTTTCTGATTTTGTTTCAGATTTCCAGCATCCGCAGTGTTTTGCTTTTATCCTATAGTTTGATAATCGTTCCCTTGAAGTGATTTGGGAATGTTTTATTACGTTAAAGATGCTATTCAAAGACAAGCTGCCGGGATTGTGAATGCATGACTTGCACCCTGAAAACAAATTTTAACAAAGGTTGTTAAGCTGAAGATAAGACAAAAATAAATGAATGTGAAATGTGACAAACTAAAGGGACACCATAAGGCTACGCTTGTAGTATAAGGGCGTTTGGCAAGATTTAATGTGGGATTGGAGAACAGTACCGCCTACAGTATGATGTCGAGAGTCACATGACAATAGACACGATACAGAGTTGTATGGAGAGAGTCAAGTAGAAGTCAAGATGAAATTAGTTCCTAGTTTGGGCTATACTTACGTAAGTAGTTATGTGTCACCAAAAAACACAACTGTTAACCTTACAAGCCTCTGAACCCCTTATTGAGACCTACTGAACAAACCTTACAACAATGCCGGAAAATGAAAGAGGAAGGTTGAAAATGCGACAGGCGGGGTTGCTTACAATGCTAACCTGGGCTGTGTAAAGAACGAGTGGCAACCATAACCTTAAGTTTTCGGAACCCCCGTGTCCGATTCCGATCAGGCAGAAAACTACCCACTTTCCTGCATATGTCAGAAAGGTTCGGACTTCCAATGGATGATCCTCCAGAACTCCCTCAGTGCAGGGATCCTTGCAGAGAGCAGCGAAGAGAATCTGTGCAGGCGCCATGCTCCCTTTTTACAGCACTAGCTGCCATATTCTGTTAAAGGTCCCTAAGTTTTTTAGTGTGTGAGTGAGTGAATGGGTGAGTGAAGTGTTTGGGTGTGTTGGGTAGCATCTGGGTGGGGTGATGGGTGAGTAGGGTGGGTCAGTGAGTAGGTAGGTTGGTGGGTAGTCAGATTTGGTCGGGAGAGGTTGTCATGACGGGGGCAAGTCACATCTGGTTGGGGTATGTTGGGGGGTAGTTGGGTGGTGGGGGCTAGTCAAGTTGGATCGGGGATAGTCGAGGGGGGAGGAATCAAGGGGGGAGTGGGGGGGTGTCAGTTGTGTAGTTACCCAGGAGTTAGACTAGGATTTCTCTGCCTAACATTTCCTGGGTGACTATTCAGGTAAGTAAGTCAGAATTGGCTGAAGTCTCCAACTCTAACTCCGAATTGGGGGCTTTTTTGGCGAGTCCTGGCCAGTTGGGGAATTGCCTATCGGAAGTTCAAACTTCCCAGGCAATTCCAATGAGATCATTGTGTTGGGAATACTGCAGGGTCCTGAAGTGCATCTTGTAGGGTATGTCTGGTCTCCGATGATCTGGAGACTGAAGATCTGGGCCAACGCTTTCAGCAAGTATAAAATGGCGTTACAACTGGGAATTAGCTCTGATGATAACTAGGGAGCTCAGTTATGTAGAAGAAACTTGTACAGAAAGAATAGGCTGCTGTACCCATTGCAGAACAAGGAATTGAGAACTGGAAGGTATTTAATTAGATTTGGAGGGAGGGGGTAATATATAGTAAGATTTAGATAAGCAACTAGTCGTGTCAGATTGAAAGAGAGGAGACTAAAATTCAGGAGAAATACAGAAAAGAATGAGGCATGAATCCAAGAAATTTTTGGTTTAACCTTGGGGGTCTGTAGTCCCTTGTCTTATACAAGGTTGAGGAGTGATCTAATTGAGGAGTATGATCTAATAAAAGGACTAGTAGCCGAGAAACTTTTCCTCTGGTGAGCCAATCAAGGGCAAGGGGCCTAAGGGAAGGTGGTGGCATAGTGGTAATGCTCTGGGGACCCAGGTTCAAATCCTACCACAGTAGATGGTGGAACTTGAATTCAATAAAAATCTGGAATTAAAAGTCTAACGATGACTGGGAAACCATTGTCAATTGTGAACCATCTGGTTCACTAATATCCTTTAGGGAAGGAAATCTGCTATTCTTACCTGGTCAGGCCTAGATGTGACTCCAGACCCACAGCAATGTGGTTGATTCTTAAATGCCCTCTGAACAAGGGCAATTTAGTGATGTCCACATCTATGAATGAATAAAACAAAATCTTAAAAATGGAGTGGAGTCCAGTGGAGTTAGAAAGTGCACTTTCCAAATATGGGTAGTCAAAATTTCTCTCACTTTTTACTTTCTCCATCCCTCCTTGCAACCAGCCCCCAACCCCAATCCCAGCCAGTGGATGCTGGGTCATTTGAAATTTTCAAGAATGCAATTGATAGATATTTGTCACAGTAACAAGGAATATGGAGCTAAGGGTGGGTAAATGGAGTTGAGATACAGATCAGCCGTGATCTAGTTGAGGGGCTGAATGGCCTTACCCCTTTTCCTATGTTCCTTAACACCAGTAGTGGCAATGCTTATGAGCATTTTACATGATGACATTAATGTAGTCCATCAAAAAATGTCAGTATGGATTTAGAAGCCATAGATTATGCTTCAGAAATGAACATACTTAATGACCTTTATGCCTGCACACCATGATCCTCCTCAATCCTCTGGAGTTCTTTGAGGAGATAATAAACTGGTGGGGCAGGACAACCTAGTAGATATAATAAAAAGGCACTTGTTAAAGTTCCAGAGACAAAGCTTAAAAAGATTAGACTCCATACATTCATGATAAGCTAGCTAATTGGATTGAAAATCGACTCAGCAATAGGAAACAGGGTGTGATAATAAATGGGAACATATTTGGCTGGAGGTCAGTAGGGTTTCCTTCAAGATGTCTTCTGGATACTCTGCTTTGTACATTAGACACAAACAATAGTCCAGTCAGTTTTGACTGTTAGTGACACCACTATTTCCGGTCAGAATGGAATTGATTGGGTGATTTCCCCCATTAATCACACTTGGAAACCGGGCTACTACTGGGATTAACTTGATGGCCATCTGTTGTCAGGAAATTAGACTTATTGACTCATCAGCATTTACAGCACAGAAGGAGGCCATTCGGCCCATCATGTCTGCACTGGTCAACAAAGATCTGACTACACCAACACCATTTTCCAGCGCTTGGCCCATAGCCCTGGAGGCTATGGCAACGCAAGTGAATATCATAATACTTCTTAAATGTTAGGAGAGTTTCTGACTCAACCGCCCTTTCAGGCAGTGAGTTCCAGGCCCCCACTTTCTCTGGGTGAAAAAATTTCCCCTCAACTCCCCTCTTAGCTTTCTACCTCTTACCTTAAATCTATGCCTTCTGGCAGAAGTGAAGGCAATTTTTTGAGCTGGTTAGGAAATTGGCTGAGCAATTGGAAGGAGACAGAGAGTAGGGATAATGGATCAATACTCTAACTGGCAAGTTGTGACTAGTGGTATCCCACAATTGGGTCTTTGTTCGGGGGGCCTCCACCAGTTGTGGTATCTATTAACAATTTAGATGATCAGATAGAAGGCCAAATACCCGAATGTACCAATAACGCAGAGATAGGCCTTATTGTAAGTGGCGTAGGTGGAAGCACAAAAACATAAAACAAAGAAATGCTAATAGATTAAGTGAATGGGAAAAACTGTGAGAATTGGCTTTCAATTTCGGGAAATGTGAGGTCATCCACTTTGGACATGAAAAATAAAGAACAGGATAGGTTCTGACTAGAAACCGTGGGGTCCAAGAGAATTGGGGATCCAGGTAAATATATCACTAGAATGTCATGAACAGGTATAGAAGATAATCAAAAAGGCCAATGGAATATCAGCCTTTATATCTACAGGACAGGAATACAAGGGGGTAGTAGTCATGCTTCAGCTATACAAAGCCCTGTTTAGACCACACCTGAATTATTGTGAGTAGTTCTGGATTCCAAACCTTATGAAAGCTGTACTGGCCTCGGAGAGACTGCAGTGTAGATTCACCAGAATGAGACCTGGACTCCAACGGTAAAATTAAGCAGAGAGATTACAAAAACTAGGGTTGTATTCCCTGGAATTTTCAAGATGGAGGGGTGATTTGTTTGAAGATTTCAAGATATTAAGGGCAGCATAGGGTAACTGGAGAGAAACTATTGGAAGATTTAGGACTTGGGGACATAGTCTAAAAATTAGGGCTGGAACTTTCAGGTGTGAAATTAAGAAACATTTCTTCATCGTCATGAAGATGTGTTTTATGCCAAACCTATGGCACCTCCCCATGCACACGCAGAAGATGCAACACCTGCCCCTTCACTTCCTCTCTCCTCACCGTCCAAGGGCCCAAACACTCCTATCAAGTGAAGCAGCATTTCACTTGCATTTCCCCTAACTTAGTCTACTGCATTCGTTGCTCCCAATGCGGTCTCCTCTACATTGGAGAGACCAAACGCAAACTGGGCGACCGCTTTGCAGTACACCTGCGGTCTGTCCGCAAGAAAGACCCAAACCTCCCTGTCGCTTGCCATTTTAACACTCCACCCTGTTCTCTTGCCCACATATCTGTCCTTGGCTTGCTGCATTGTTCCAGTGAAGCCCAACGCAAACTGGAGGAACAGCACCTCATCTTCCGACTAGCCACTTTACAGCCTTCCGGGCTGAATATTGAATTCAACAACTTTAGATCTTAAACTCCCCCTCCCCCCATCCCCACCCCGTTTCTTCCCCCTCCCTTTTTTTTCAATAATTTATATAGATTCTTCTTTTCCCACCTATTTCCATTATTTTTAAATCTACAACCAATACTTTGTTAGTCTTTCCAACCCATCCCCACTAGAGCTGTACCTTGAGTATCCTGCCATCCATTCTTAATTAGCACTTTTCTTAGATAATATCACCACCTTCAACACCCCTTTGATCCTTTTGTCTGTGACATCTTTTGATTATCTGCTCCTATCACTGCTTGCTTATCCCCACAACCACCCCACCCTCAACTTCTCTCTCCCCCCGCCCCCCACCTTAGACCAGCTTATATTTCACCTCTCTCCTAACTATACTTCAGTTCTGCCGAAGGGTCATGAGGACTCGAAACGTCAACTGTTTTCTTCTCCGCCGATGCTGCCAGACCTGCTGAGTTTTTCCAGGTAATTCTGTTTTTGTTTTGGATTTCCAGCATCCGCAGTAGCTTTTAGCTTTTTGTTTTTATCTCAATGATTTTTAATCCACTGGCTGGAAACAGAAATTGAACTTTTAAAGAAACAAACTTTTTAAAAACAAACTAAAAGTGACTCGAGCTCATAGACAGGGTGGCCAACAAATTTGCATTGCGATATATATTCCACATTCTAACCCCATTGGAATGAAGACAACAAGTCCACCAAAACCATCCAAAGACAACGACCCCTGAGGAGTGCAAAAGAGCCCCCATCTCCTGCCACATTATCAAGGCGCCGACGGCAATCACCTGAGGTGTTCAACTGTTGGGGCAGAATTTTTCATCCCATGGGTAGGCACGCGCCCAACCCGAATGGGAGTGAAATAGTGTGCGGTGATGTCAGGCGAGTGTCCCAACGTCATTGCGTACTCTCGCGATCTATTGGTCGGCGGGTGTGTGCGAGAGGCAGCACCGCGCCCACCGACAGTTAAAAGGCCTATTAAGGCCCTGAAGTAATTGAGTTGCATTTTTCGTTGCCCGCTCAACCACTCAGTTGGCGGGCGGGTGAATAGACCAGGCGGCCTTTGCATTTTTAACGAAACCTCATCCACGGTGAGTCACATGTGGGGACATATTTGTCTCATATGTAAAAAGTTTATTTTTGTATTTAAAATCCGTCAGCTCCCTGAGGCAGCTCTGTGCCTTCAGGGGGCTGTCGGCGTGCGCTCCCCAGCACAAGCGCACACTTCAGCACTCGTGCTCCTCCTGCCTCCTACCTCAAAGCAGCGCTGAGGCTCTTAGCGTGCCTTTCAGGTTGCCTGGCTGTTAACTGGCCAGCCGGTGTGAAATCGTGGTGGGAGCCCGATCGCGGGCAGCGGCTGGTCTGGCGCCCGTTCCTGAGCCCCGCCAGTCCGGCCCACCAGACGAGGGGAAAACCCTCCCCTTGGAGACGGAGCATTAAAGGCTAATTGCTTGGGTAATGGGAGCCTGATTTAAGACAGCTTTCCAGACATGACCTAATTAAGTTACAATTGGAATATACGAACGTGTCTGAATTACTGGTACAAAAACAGAATTACCTGTAAAAACTCAGCAGGTCCGGCAGCATCAGTGGAGAAGAAAAGAGTTGACGTTTCGAGTCCTCATGACCCTTCAACAGAACTGGGTATAGTTAGGAGAGGGGTGAAATATAAGCTGGTGTTTTTGTTTTGGATTTCCAGCATCCGCAGTAGTTTTTTGTTTTTATCTCTGAATTACTGGTACTTGGAGGAGTGGTCACCTGACAAGCCACCTCCTTCATGTGTTCTAAGCACATGCTCAGTAGGACTGTACAAGCAGCTGAGAAGCTAAATGGGGGTCCATCCTGCCTCTCTCTCGCCACACAACTTGCAAGCCTTGGGCCTGCCTGCTATTGATTATTCTCTCTGTGCATAACGGGCAGGGATTTTAAAGAAAGAGCAGAAGAACAACTAACTCTGTGGCCTATATCTTTAAATTGGAAGCCTTGAGGTTATCAAATTCAGCCTGAAGCCAGTCTAGTCACCAAACCACTGACTATATAAAAGCAAAAATACTGCGGATGCTGGAAATCTGAAACAAAATCAAAAATAGCTGGAAAAACTCAACAGGTCTGACAGCATCTGCGGAGAGGAACACAGTTAACGTTTCGAGTCTGTATGATACTTCACCAGTTCTGATGAAGAGTCATACGGACTCGAAACATTAACTGTATTCCTCTCCGCAGATGCTGTCAGACGCACTGACTATATACTCTTTTATCTGTTTTTTATGGACTCTAATTTGGCCAATCTATCCATCTCCACTCTGTAATCTGTATCTGTATACATGTAGACTGTGTGTGTGTGTGTGTCTGTGTGTGTGTGTGTGTGCGCGTGTGTGTTTGAGAAAGAGAGAGAAAGTCAGTGCGTATTTTATTCAGATCCCTTTAAGTATAATAAAACTAACCTCTTTATTTGCTAGACTCAAGAAAATCTGTTTGACTGATTCCTCTACAATCACAAGGCGTAAATGGTTAAGTACTCACTGAATTGGCAAGTACGTCCTTTTCAAACAAAATAAAACCTGTTGTGGTCAAACGAGGAGAGGGGTAAAAGGGAAAAAGGGAAGCCATTCAACTCCTGGTCATAACACACAAAGGGTGGTGGAATTTGGAGCTCTCTTCTGCAAATAGCAATTGGTGGCTAGATCAATTGTAAAATTTAAATCTCAGATTGGTAGATCTTCCTTTAAACCAAAGATGTGAAGGGGTATGGGGCAATGGTGGATATACGGAGTTAGGTCGCAGAGCAGCCATGATTTCATTGAATAGCTGAACTGGTTTGAGGGGCTGAATGGCCTCCTCCTGTTCCTGTGTTCCTATAATATGTACGATGTGACTATCCTCCACCTGCTTTTGGAGAAATTGCGTTTCTTTTATTGGGAGATTTTGCTGTTGTTTCAGTTGTGAGCTCTGTGTGCTGTAGTTTGTAAAAAGTCTCTTTAAAGAGGCTGTCTGCTGTAGTATGTTGTTTAACTAGTCTGCGTTTGCTGAGTAAATAGACTGAGAGCTGAGGGTCTTGCCGTAAGGCCAGCCCCCTCCCAACTCGATGGCCGATAAGATAGGATTCAGAGTTGAAAGCTGAAAGCTTAATATCATAGTCTACTACACATCTAGTCTTTCCAAAAAAATAGAGTTGGTAGCACATGGTTACAGACTAAAGAATCTTTTCTGGTTTCCATTGAAGATCACTAAGGGTAGAGGATATCATGGGGGATGAAAGAGATGGTGAAGAATTTCTGCCACTAAGTTCAGAACGGCATCTTCAGGAGAGTTGCAAAGTAAAATTTAAAGCATAGGGAAAAAAATAAATGAGGGAAGACTGTTTGGCTTATTGTTGGAATCGGTTTTATCTTTTTTTACATTACTTTTTTAAAAATAAGTATATTTTTATTGCTGTGGTGATTAAAAATTATACACCGCATATAAAATATGGTCTAACCAGTGAATTGTGAAAACAGTAACCTTCTGTTTTGATTATAGATTCTTGAATTTTAGAAGCTTTTTTTCCATTGTTCAGCACATTAATCATTGGAAGTGTTGAGTCTGGAATTTCACCCTGGTTCTTTTCTGTGGGCAGAATTTAACGGGCTCCCGCCAGAGAGTTTTCAGTAGGGGTGGTGGTGGTGGAGGTCAGGCAGTAAAATTACCCAGGTAGCCTTCCCATTGCCTCTCGGCCCACCCGAGCCTCTCCGCAATTTTACAGGGAGCATGGATAGGCCTAGGGCAGCTCGTCCAGCCTTGGGCCCAATTGAGGCCATTAAGTGGCCAGTTAATGGCATCAGGAAGGCCATCTGGGACATTTTACAGACCCCCCCATCACCTGCAAACCTGCTGGCAGGGGCCCATAAAATTCAGCCCTAAGTGTAATCCCTGAAGTGGCCATCACTCCCGGTGACACTGCTGGGACCACAGAGTTGCCAGCCCATCAAATTAGCTGGCAGCTGTGTGAGGTGAGGCCTCTAGCCCAACTGAGGGCCGGAAGTCTTACCTTCAGCCAATTAACCCTCCGAGGAAAGTTAAGTGCTTTGGGATGTCTTGAGGTTGTGAAAGGTGCTGCATTTTGTTAAAATGCAAATCTTAAGGATAAGCTTATACCTTCCTCCTCTAAATGTATTGTGGCAGGTAATGCACATTGAAGAGAGCCATCTATTATCTGTGCAGCAATTCCAAGCCTAACTATATACACCAGCTGACCATTCATCCTTTTCTTTCGTGATATGCCCTGACAACAGGAACACCAAATGTAACCAGCACAGGGAGATATAGAGTGGAGTGTTTGAGGCTTAGAAACATGGGATAAGTCACACTTTGTACAAATGTGTGAAAGGGTTAGAAGGGCCTGTGTGGTGACATAACATGCTGTTGAGTAGCTCCCACATTTCTAATCCCATAGGACCAATGGGTTGCTTCTTGAGTCCAAGCAAGAACATTGGTCACTTGGTAAATTATATCATTAGTTTTGGTTTGCCATAGTTGTAGATTCTTTGAATGAATCATGCATTATTTTGTGTTTAAGGGCCTCTGGATGACCCTCCCTATCTCTGTAACCTTCTGCAGCCCTACAATGCCCCGACAACTCTGTGTTCCTCCAATTCTAGTCCCTCGATTTCCTTGGCTCCTTTGCCGATGATAATGCCTTCACCCGCTTATAATAAACTCTGGAATGCAATCTCCCAACCTTTCTACTTCTCTCTCCTCTTTTAAGATGTGTCTTATAGCCTATCCCTTTGACCAACCTTTTGGTTGCCTGTCCTAAATGTAGTGTTCAATGTCTAAGGAACATATCTTTTTATTTTCTGTTGGACTCTGGATTAAAATTACAATGGCTGCAGGTTGAAAGATGTGTCCACTGGAACAGGGTAAGAGATATATCCAATGTTTCAGTCCTGGAACAGAGTGTGCCATGAATGACAGGATGGTGCCGGAAAGGGGTCCTGGACCAAGGGATCTGCCTGGCAGTAATGTTTTAATTGGCTCCTGACCAGGTGACCAGGTTTTGTGTGAGAGCAGAATAGCTCCGAACCTGAAAGAAAAAAGACCTAAGATCTCTCTCTCCTGTGTGTGTAAGATTCCAGTGGCTTTTTTCCTCCTCATATCTCTATAACCTGCTCTCTCTCTCTGAAAACCCCTGTCAAGAGCCAAAGGGGAAAATCACTGTTAGAGGCAATGAAAGGCAAGTGCTCAACCAGTGAAATAAGCACGGAAAGTGCTGGAAGACCACCTTGTGTCATCAACAAGAACTGAAAGGAATTTGGAAGACATCGATCAAAATCAACCCATCCAATCCTGTTCTCCGGAATTGATGCTATTGAACTGTTTTATCCCACCCTTAACTTCCATGTTTTTGTGCATCTTATGTGTCTTGTATGCGGACAGCTAGGGATTTAAGAAGGGGTAGAGTTTAGGTTATAGAGTTAGAAACTTTTGCCACTGGTTGAAGACAATTTGTTCAATAAACAGTTATTTACTTACTGAGTTTACAAACCTGGTGCTCTTATTATGTTAACCTAAATTAAACAGTTAGGTGGGTTGATCAAACTTTTCACATTTCTCGTGGCTCAGGGAGTAGTGGGGCTTGATATTACAGGACATTAGTGAGTCGTGACAAATGGTTCAATTGTTCTGTGTTTGATTGTATGAGTCTGGTCACTGACCTATGCTCACTGTGCTTGATTGGTTAAGCCTGGGCATTGGCTCAGGAGAAAAAGGAAACAGAGACACATTGAAGATACTAGGGCCGGGGTTTTCCACTCCCGCCTGCAGCGGCCTGAGGGGAAAATATCGCAGGAGCCAAAAGGTCCGTTTCCCGTCAGTGGGAAGACAGGTTATGATCGTCGGCTTCAGCCCCCTTTAACGGGTCACCTTTCCATCCAGGCCATGTTGGGAAGTCCATTTCAATACATCAGAATATAATGAATGCTCATTATCAAGGAAGCTCACTAGAATCACGACCTGACGCTGGATCTAATTAGACTGATGTGCATCTGGCAAACTCGTGACTCTGAGGTAAGTTTGCTTACCCTGCATTGCGCTGCACTGCGCTGGTGCCTCCTCATTCTCCCTGCCAGGCTTCAGCATATCAACATCATGGGGCTATCTCAGGCCAGGCTCCATGTTGTAGTGTGGCCTTGCCGCCTATTTGTAATAGAGCTGATCTGCACACTACTTTCTAAGTGGAAACATTAGGTTTATTTACAGTACAGCCAGCAGCAACTACACGTGTGCTTTCAACTCCGTCTCCATTGCTGCACTGATTGTGGAGGTAGCTTGCGCTGCTAACAATTGGTTTACACAGATTATGTAACCTTACATCACAGGACTATTCTTAAAGGTACAGTCCAACATTTAACAAAACCGTAATTACTACACTCCACATACCAGACCAGTGGGAAGGCAGGGGTGGTTTCTAATGTGCTATGGATTAAACGTTTGACTAGGTTGTGGGGAGACAAGACAGAGACAAAGGAAGGAGCTGGAGGGCAAAGGCTTGACTGGGTGAGGGGAAGACTGGGGAATGTTGAACACAGAGGTGGGGTGGGGTGGGGTGGGGTGAGGGAGACGACTGGGGGCAAAGAAATCTCATGGCCAGATAGTAAAGAGAGTCAAGGGCAGCAGTCCCAAGGGAGTCCCAGGCAGAATGGCAAGGCAGCTGACTAAAGAAGCGCTTAAGTCATGATCTGAGCTTGAAAAGACTGTCCTTGTCCCAGTCCAGGGAGGGGGAGGGCATGTCACTCCACTGTCAGTCGTGCCCAGTATGTTGTGCGGAGGGCATGGTCAGCACCTCAGACACGGTGGTCTGGCAGGGTTTCTAACACAGTAGTCGGCTGCAGCTGGCACAGTTACAGTCAGGGGAGGCATCTGCAGCCGGTAGATTGGGAACAGGTAGCGTAGGGGTGGGCAGTCGATGGTCTCATGGCGGGAGGGAAGCAGTGATAGTACAGTCGGCCTCAAGATGGGGAGGGGTAAGGCCTACATAGGGCATAGGAACATGCACCTCACACGAGTCAGGGGGTAACACCGGGATATCAACCAATATAACAGTGGGATCCAGAATTACAGCGGGAGGACTTGGAGTAATAGGAGGGAGGGAAACATTATGTTTCTCCAGGACGATGGGAGGGGTTTCCACAGTCACAGAGGGAGGGTCGAAGCTGGTCTGGTAATAAAATCTGAGGACTACCATCTTGGAACCTAAAGCAATGGAGCAGTGGAAAATTAAACTAAAAACAAGGCTCCTGGGGAGGGCTGTCAGGGCTTCTGGGAGGAGTGCCTTACAGCAATGGGGGGTGGGGGGGACAATTAAAGGGTCATCCATCTGAAATCTGTATTCCCAAAAGAGGAGGAATGCACAGCTGAGATATGTTAGGAGCATCACCATTAGAACAGAGGCAATATTGAGCCATCAATATGAAAGCACAGCCATGTGAGATTAATCCTGATTAGTTCCAATTATCAATCACTGTGCAGTAACTCTTGAAAACAATCGTGGTTATTCTCCTCTTATGGTAGAGATTGCAAAAACAAGTGGGGACCTGGACAATTAGGAGAAGCCTTTTGGAAACACCACCCCAGAGCCTCATAGCTGCCAGGTTCAGAGATGGGAATCCCAGGCCTAACCCCCCCAAAAAAGAATCCCATGCCCTCACAGAGCATCTGCCCTCATGTGTATTGCAAAGGATGTAGACATTCAGTCCACTGAATGAGTCACGTGTAAACTGCAATAAATACAAGCCATCCAAGCATCTGGCCAAGTCCACCTCATAGCAGTCGGTCTACTGAGATGGGGCAAGGTGGTGGTGGGGGTGGGGTGTTGAGGGCAGGGTTTTGGGGGGTGAGGATACTGTAATACTGAGAGTGTTCATAGTCATGGGCATGACTGCACTGGCTGATGGGTGCCTATGCTGTACACAAGCACATGTCACTCACTAGTCAGCAACAGAAAAAGAAACTCCAGAGAGGGCTCATGTTTTCATTTCAATGATCCAACCCAGAGGAGAATGTGAAGAAAATGGAGGCTGCAGTTAATGTTGCCTGCATCATCGTAAGGCAAACTTGGTGTACCGGACAGATCTCTGGATAGAAACGGTAAGCTTTGTTTGCAGAGCTCCCGATGAAGCTATGTGCTTGAACCAGGCCCACGGTAGAAAGCTTCGCCCCTAAGATTACCCACGCTTAGGGCTGATTCTTCGGCACTGTCACACGATTCGCAAAAGAGTATACAAGGTTTTCTTTACAATCACTACAGCGGCCTTTTAGATTGCATACACTTCGGGATGACAGAGTTCATGAAGATAAAGAAGAGGTTACCCTTCTCCATGCGCAACCACATCTCCCCTTGTACACTACTCCTTCACCTTTCCACAATGCAGACTAGTTGGGGGACTACTGGAACCTCCATCTTACACAGCCAACAACAAACATCATTTGTACCTGTGACACTTATCAACGAGATATCTTGCACAAGCATTTTTGACATAGGAGGCAACGCATCACTGATGTAGGAGAAGAACTGAAAAGGGACACGCACTGTGATGAGATGGCTTTACACAACATGGACCAAAGGCACATGATGCGAGATCAGTGATGAGCGGGGTGAGGGAATATGGTGTGACCCCTGATGGACCACAATGCAACTCAGCATACAGAGGAGACATATACAAGAGGAGATGTGGAGTGGGTGCAGTTGTATTTACATAGGTGGAAAGTATATACATGTGGTGAACACCCATGCCACCATTGAGCTCCTACTATTTCTTGATTTTCCTAACCTTGCTGCTACGTCTTGATGCTTCCCTGACATCCACAGCAGAGGTGGAGGCAGCCTGCTAACTTCTACCCCCTGTTGGCTGTGGTGACTTTGGCGGGCATCCTCTGGAGGGTCAAGGCTTCGAGGGTCCCAGCTGGCTTTGGGTCTCCTGCTGTGGGGCAGGTGTACCCTTCTTGGTCTTTGGAGCTGGAGGTGATGGGGTCACAGGCAAAGGGCATTGGGATCGGCTGGACACTCCCAGAGTCGTTTTGGCAGATGGCCCCAGTGTGCCCAGCTGCAGGTCCTCATCCCTATGGATGCCCGAAGGCCCCCGGTGACTCCCTGAAGGGAAGAGGCACCTAGAGTGAGATGAAGATACCCTGGCTCCCTCTCATGTGACCACTGATATATTTCACCAATGCCTATAGTGATGAAGTGTAACCACTGGCACAGCGCAGGACCTAAGCCCTGGGCAAAGGTCTCCATGGCAGTTGCCATCCTACCAGTGGTGACCTCCATGCCCTGGCATGCTGGTGCTATGACCTCAGGCTGAACACGAAGGGACTCCTCCATTGTACGTTACAATCTGTGGAATGCATCTGACAACACTGCCTGATATTCCATTGTCTTTCACTGTAGCTCCAACCGAGACCGGATGCTCATCATCTGACTCAGGGTCAGCAGAACCCTGGCCTCCAGCAGTCCTCCGAGTGCCTCTGATCTTGAATGTCCCTGCTTCCAACCACTGTGGACCAGAATCCCTGCTGCGCTCACCAGGTTTTGACCCCGAGCCAGTCTAGATCTAGGTCCCAAAGAGGTGTGTGCCTCTGCGCAGGAGGAAAATATGAGGGAGCGCTGTGATGGGTCTTCATTTGTTGCATCCTCATCGAAGGTGTCAAGGATGCTGGAGACGAGCAGCTGTCTCTCGCTGTCCCTAGAGCACTTGGCGGAGGTGCCTATGAAAGAGAGTAGAGATAATTAGTGCGTGGCATCAAAATACAAAGCATCACATTGCACTCAGTCTCGCAAGCTGAAGGATGAGCTGGTGCTGGGTCCTCACTTGGATGAGCACCGCCAACCTCACCATCGCCACAAGCATGGTCCCGGCCTTCTCTGGCCAGGCGACGGCCACGCTCCTCATACTGGGTGAAGGCCCTCATCTCTGCCATGCCCCAGAAGCCTGGGACCTCTCCCTTTTATTATGGGTCAGCTTGGCCTTCATAAAGGGAGATGGGGAGGGTGTGAGCATGAGGCATCCCAAGGCAGATGATAAGGATGGTATGTGTGTGCTGAGTGGAACCGTGTTAGGGATGAGTACGCGAGCTGCACAGGATGTGAGGTGAGATGGAAATATCAACATGCGTGCAGGAGAATGAGAGGCGATGTCCCTTGTGATGGCAGTGTGAGATACCCCTGTGCAGTTTGATCCTGTGAATGTGTGAGGGGCTTGTGAGAGTGTGAGCAGAGAGTCATGAGATGGTTGACTTACCCTCGCTGTGCAGATGAGATCAGTCATACATTTCCTGCACTGTATTGCCAATCTCCTCTGGGTATAGTTGGCGCTCACTGCTGCAGACTCCTCCTCCCAAGCTGGGTTGGTTACCTTTGTGGACCTCCTTGGGCCATGATGGGGGTACAGAAGGTCTCGGCCTGCCAATGGCACTTAGTCCACGGAGGGGAAAATCCCACCCAGGAAGTTAAGAGCTGAATCATGGGTGGAGACATTTTAAAGCATGGTATAAAACTTTGGGCGCAATTTTCCGTGCCCGCTGGTGTCGGGCGTGCTCGGCGGTGTGAGCGGGCAACATGGCGAGAAGGCCAGAAATCAGTTTCACGACGTCGTGAAACCAGTTTGTGATTGTCTGCTCAGCCTGTCGATGGTAGGCCGCACTTCTCGCCGTCGATGTCAGGAACCTCATTGTAACACGCCAGCATATCACGGTAAGGCCGGCTCACCGGAATCGCTGGATCGGCTGCCCACGTCAGCGTGATTGCAAGCTGGTGCCGAACACGTCTTGACATGCGTGATGTGCAGAAGACTGGACTTACCGCCAGGGCCTTGCTCACCTCGTGGACATCCGAGCAGCAGAAAGTGCTGAAGCCCAACAGCAATGGGACCCTGGAGGAATGTCTACAGCTGGGTGGATTTCCACGGACACGGCTTCGCGGCAAAGCTCACGGAAGTTGGGAAGTCACCGTTGAGGGTCTGCTCACAATGGATGATGGTTGAGAGGGCAGAGAGGAAGATCCATCTGTGTTTGGGAGAGGAAGGTGTACCGGGGGATGGGAGAGGAAGGTTTAGGATCGACTGGGAGAGGAAGAAGTGTCGGGGGCAGAGGTTGAGGTTGGGGGGGTGGGGGAAACAAATGTGTCGGGGGGGTGAGATTGGGAGGGGTGAACAAAGGTGTTGGGGGGGGTGAGGTTAGGAGTGGGGTAATGAAGGTGTTGGAGGGGTGAGGTTGGGAGCGGCAGAATGCTGGTGTCGGGTGGGAGGTTGGGAGTGGAGGGAGGGAGTATGGGGTCGGGGGGCATAATGGGGGAGACGACGACAACGGGGAGGTAGTGTAAGGGGGGGTGGAAAGCGTTCAGAAGGGGGAAGGCGTGCAGAGAGAGGAGGCAGTCCAGGGGGAGAAAGGAGTGTGGAGAGGGTAGGCAGTCTGGGGGGGGAAGGGGTGCAGAGCTGGGAGGAAGTAAGGGTAGAGGAAGAAGTAAGAGTGGAGGAAGGAGTCGGAAAGGGGGAAGGAGTAAGGCAGGAGGAATGATGAGTTGTGAGGGGAATGACTAAGGATAGCGGAAGAAGTAAGGGTGTCTGCAGAAGTCAGGAAGGGAGAAGGTCTAAGCGGAGCAGGGGGCATCTGGGGTGAGGAGCAGGACTAAGGTGGGGTGTCTGGAGTTGGGGGGGAGGGGTGAGTGGGGGAGTAAGGGGAAAGGAGTTCCAAGGTGGGGGTGGGAAGGGTTCTGGAGTGGGGGATGTCCACATGAACGTGCAAGGGAGGGCTGTAATGAGTCCATGAATGACTCCTGGAGAGCGAAGTGAGGGCGGGCGTGGTGCGAGGGAATGGTGAGGATGACAGGGGGCAGAGTGAGGCGGTAGGGTGAGAGGGTGAGGTTTGACAGTAGCTGTAGAAGGGATGGTGAGGGTGGTTGGTGGGGACTCAGAGACAGACACGGACCCTGGGGTGGTAAGGAGGAGGTTCGGGATGTTGATGTGGATGGGGGTGGGATTTTCGCGAAGGAAGGGAACATGCACGTTCACCTGGACTTTTCCAAACGGAAAGGGTTGTGGCTGGTAGGTAATGGATGGGAGGTGGAAGGCGATGCCAGGGGTGTCAACAGTGATGGGGGAAAGGAAATGGGTAACTGGGGGAGGGTGAAGGATGAGGGAGCGAATGAAAATCTAAATCGCCAATGTGCTGTCTAAATTGAAAATGAAATGAGAGTCGTTGTGGGTGAGATCAGGTGCTGTGTGGGAGTGTGATCATTGGGTGGGTGGAGATGCAGATCAGCTCAAATAAACAGCTGAAAGTGAATCTCAGCAGGGAGCAATCAAAATGCTCAGGACATTGAGGTGAGTGTGATATGTGAGGGATCCATGTGCGTGGGAGAATGTTTGCACGAGGCTCCGAAAGGCCCTGCTACACACACACTTCTCCCTCCAGAATCACTCATGGGCCAACTGCTCCCTCCCTCTGCGGTGAGAGAGGATGAGGTTGAGGGACTCACAGGCAGAGGGGACTCGGAGGGAGAGGACAACCTCTGAGATTACTAAGTGAACGGCCCGGGGTGTGCAGCCGCCACTCCTCCTCCCTTCGGGTGCCTGGGGGCCCAGGCCTGACTCCTTGAGGGAAGTCGAGGTGCCCTGTTTCCCTCTCTCATTGACACTGCAGGAGCTGGCCCATGGCTAGCACGATGGAGTGCAGATCTGCACACGTCTCCGCATTCTGCTGGACCAGGGTCTCCTTGTGTCTACCATCCTCCCCATGGAGACCTCCATACGCACACATGTGGGCACCACTTTCATCAGAGGGTAGGCGGACGCACTCCTCTGACTCATGGGCCACTCTGTTGAGGGTTTCCAACAGCTCTGCGCGATGTTCCCCTGCCTTCTGCCGACTCTCCAGGATCAGCTGGAAGGTCAAATCCAGATGTTCATCACCTGACTCGGACCTCACAGATGCCTCTTCCCCAGCAGTTCTCCAAGTGCTGGGGAGTTTGCATGAATCTGCCTCCTCCTGCTGTAGACACGTGTCCGTACGGTGACCACAGATTGTGAACCTGAGCCTGCTCTAGGTGTGTGTCCCTGAGCTGGTGGGGGTTGTGGGTAAGCGCTGTGATGGGTCTTCTAGGCTGCTTATTTCCAGCTCTTCAATGGAGGAGGTGTCCTCTTGGCTGGAGGTGAGGACCTGGATGGAGCTGAGGGACTGACTGGCTGAGGGTGTCGGTTGCTTGGCAGAGCTCCCTGTGAACCAAAGTAGAGATAATCAGTACAAAAGCAGAAAATTCTGGAAAAACTCAGCAGGTCTAACAACATCTGTGGAGAAAAAAAACAGAGTTAACGATTCGGGTCCGTATGACTCTTCTTCAATGTGAGTCATATGGACTCAAATTGTTAACTCTGTTTCTCTCTCCATAGATGTTGTTAGACCTGCTGAGTTTTTCCAGCATTTTCTGCTTTTCTTTCAGATTTTCCAGCATCCGCAGTATTTTGCTTTTATCTTAAAGATAATTAGTGCTTGGCAGCAGAGTCAAAAGCGGGAGAGAGAGCACCCACACTTGCGTTGAGAGAGGGATGATGTGGTACAGGATCCTTACGAGGGTGTTCGCCACTGACCTCACCATCGCTGCAGGCACAGTCCATGTCCTCATGTCAGTGTGATGGCACGCTCCTCAAAGTGAGTGAGGGGCCTAATGTGGGCCACTCCACCACCCCCCCCCCACCCCCAGGTCTGGGACCTCTCCCTGCTGCTGTATACCAGCTTCTCCTGCATGAAAACAGATGGAGAGAGTGTGAGCAGGACACATGGCCCTGTGTGGAATGTTTGTGTGGTGAGCGGAGCCATGGACAGGATGAGGATGTGAGCTGGAGAGGATATGAGCCTGATGGAGATGTGAGGGTGTGTGTGAGAGTTAGCGGTGTTGTCCCTTGAGGTGTGAGATCCCTGTGGATGTCTGATGGGTTTGTGAGTGTGTGAGTTGAGAGTGATGAGAAGAGTGAGTTACCCTGCAGAACGGATGAGATCATTCATCCTGTAACGACACTGGGTGGCTGTCCTCTTTTGCAGGGCATTGGTACTGACCGCCGCTGAATCTGCCTCCATTGCTGGATTGGTGATGCCGCTGCCCCTCCTGCAGCCAGAGCAGGGGGTAGAGGACATCACAGCGAGCCTCCACGGCGTCCAAAAGGCGCTCGAGGGATGCATCACTAAACTGGGGAGCTGTAGTCTTTTTGCCTTTCGGGGCCACCCTCTCCTCTGTGCAGCAACCCTGGGCTGGGAGCATTGATAGGTGTGCACATGGCCGTACTTTAACTGCGGTGCACGGCGTGATGAAGCAGCGAGATGGCAGCGTGGTGGGTGGAATGAGAGTTCGCCCACCATCGAAACTGTGTGTTTCCCGGGAATGCATAATTAATGCAGTGGGTTTGGGACAATACGGCGAGAGAGGCCGCCATTGCGGCCAGCGGGAAAAACATGGTTTCCCCTCCCACCATCGCACTTATTGCAAACTGGGACTGTTCAACCCTCTGTGAATACAGCTCCTGCACGCTTAGAAACTAGCATGATCTCTGCATTGCTTTGAGACTAATTAAATGTATAAAATACACAACATTAATATCTACTTGTGTGGCCCAGTGTCAAATTCTGTCTGATAATTCTCTCCTGCAGCACTTTGAAAGATTTTCCTATATATATATCAATGGAAGTTGTTATTAAGACACCAAGACACGAGACACTCTGGGCTACAGTTGAATAGCATCCAGCATCAATAGACAAAATGTAAGACCTACAAAGATCAGCCATCATTGAACAATTAACAGACTACTGTAAATGTGTAGATATCTCCCTCATTTTAATATTTATTTTTAAAACATTATTTAAAAACATGTCCTAAATATATCTAGTATTACAAATTTCGGTAATTAGTTACCTGAACAATACTCTAATTTTTATTTAAAACCTTTGAGCTCTTCTGTTGGAAACTCATTTAGTTCAATCCTCTGTTTCGAATTTATTACACTTGAATGTGCAGCAAACTGCTTAAGTCTGTCCAGATAAAAGCTTATCTAGTACAAGCCTGGTGAGTGCCCTATTCACAGAATTCTGTCTCATTATGCGGGAGCGTATTTTTAATCGAATTAGGTCTTTTCTAGTCAGATTTCCTACGTTTATCAGAATTCATCTGTGCTATATTCACTCTATCTGGTTGTAGTTCATCTTTCGGGTCAATGGAGGGCACAGTAGGAGGCTGAGGGATGATTTAGTTGAGGTGTATAAAATTATGAAAGGATTCAGATGGAGTGAATAGGAACGACTGATTTACCTGAGCAGAGGGGTCAAAAACCAAGGTGCATAGATTTGAAGTATTTTGTAGTGAGGAGACTAGGAAACATTTGTTCCTGGGACCTGGAGCTCACTGCCTCAAAGGAGGCGAAAGCACAAACTCTCGCGAGTTTGAAAAGCCCTGACCTGCAGGACCAGTGCAGGGAGGTGGGATAAGGTTGGGTAGCTCTTCATCAACTAGCACTGACATGATGGGCCAAATGGCCTCCTTCTGTGTTGTAGGTTTTCTAGGATTTCTATGGGGCAGAATTTTTCACTCGGCAGGCGGGAGTGTGCCTGACGCGCCCGAGTGTGAAATAGCACGTGATGATGTAGGGCGAGCGTCCCGACGTCATTGCGCACTCACGAGATATTTCAGTCGGTGCGCCCACCGACAGTTAAGAGGCCTGTTAAGGTCACTGACGTAGTAATTGACCTGGACTTTTCGCTGCCTGTCCAACCTTATGGTTGGTGGGTGGGCAAATCGGCCAGGCGGCCTTTGGTTTTTTTGAGGAAACCTCGTCCAAGGGCGGGACGAGGCTTCCGTTATTAATTTTTAAAAAATGTGTTGGGGCAGAATTTTTATCATCAACATGTTTAGCTGTGCGATTCTTAGGGGTGGAAATTTTTTCTACGGAATTTCATGCTGTTTATTTTTGGCTTTAAAATTCTTCAGCTCTCTGCCTCCAGGGAGTTTTCTGTGCGCTGCTCCCCCTGCGCCCGCCCTGACTTCAGCGCCCACCCTCCTCCCCACCACCCCCCCACCCCGCCACCCCGGCAGCGCTGGGCCTTTCAGCGCGCCTTTCACGCTGGCTGCCCGCTCATTGGCCGGCCGGCGTGGAATCCTGGTCAGGGGGACCGATTGTGGGCAGCTATCCATTTCCCAGCCACTCCCGGGCCCACCCGACAACCCGGAAATCCTGCCCCACGGAGCTTGTACTTGTGTGAAATAACGTTGGGTTATAACCGTGCTCATTGCCCCTCTTGGTGCTGTGGCAGAGAGAGTTTGACATTAGATGGTTTTGGCAACAATTTGACACAGCCAAGGTTCATCAGATCCTGGGAATGTGGAATTGGAAACTCAAAATAAGATGAGCCATGATCTTAATGAATGGCGGAGCAGGCTCGAGGGGCCAAATGGCCTACTTCTGTCCCTATTTCGCGTGCTCGTGTAAATCGGACTCAAAGGAATATTTCTTCATAAAATCCATTTTTTTTACTTAATGTGAGAGGTGTCATGATTTGCATCACCACATCACATCCTTGTAGAAGAGAAAAACCCAAGTTTAGCCAAACACATTTTCACAAAGCCAGTGTTCCTTTTTAAATCTCTAAATTATATACAAGAATAGACCCTGTATATTCACTCTCACTATGACAAGCTTCCCAAACAATGCACAAAGTTTATAATATCTATCCTATTGGCTTTAAAGATGTCTTATTCATACCCAGTATTATAGATTGTTCCAGAACTTCACTGACTCATTTCGTTTTGGTGAACTAGGAATAGGTTTGGTGACTTTATCCTGGTTTGTTCCATTCAAATACTAAGACAGAATTAGGCCATAAAAAATTAAATCTCCTCTTGGTCAAATTGCTGGGTGGTCAGTGAGTAAAGGCACCTTGCCTAGAGGGAAAATCACAAACCTAATGTGCACTGGCCTTGCTTATTGGTTGGGTTGTCACATTGGCAGAATAATTTTAACATTTTAACATCTCTTACCGTGGCAGAACACACCACTGAAACATCTGCCCTGGACCGTAAAGTCCTCTTTCTAACACCGACTCTCACTGGATGCAACCTGTTTCTTGCACCATCCCAAGAAGGACTCCTTCCTTCTCTTCCGACGGCTGGATAAGATGTTAAAATGGCACCCGTCTGCCCTCTCAGGTGGATGTAAAACATCCCACGGCACCATATCAAAGAAGAGCTGGGGAGCCCTCCTCAATATCCTGGCCAATATTTAGCTGTCAATCAATATCACTAAAAGTCAGCTGATCTGGTTGTCATCACATTGCTGTTAGTAGGAGCTTGCTTTGCTCAAATTGGCTATTGCACCTCCCTAATTTACAATATTGACTATGCTTCAAAATAATACTTCATTGGCTGTAAAGCACTTTGAGATGTCCTGAGGTCATGAAGGGCGCTATATAAATGCAAGCCATTCTTTCCTTGGCTCCTTGTTCAAGGGGAAACGTCGTCAGCCAGGATTGGGCGGAATTTTCCACGACAGGTTTCATGGCGGCCGGGAGCAGAGAATCCAGCACCAGGCAAAAAGTCGGAAACCTGCTGGCATTAAAAAATTCTCCCAATGGTGTGTTTATGGCGGGTCAGTTGTCCCGCTGACTAGTGGTGTGAACGCCATTTGCATTCGTTAACATCCATGAATGCTCATTAAAACAAGCTGGAATCTCGTCACGCCTTCCGATCTTATGTCATGCCAGCGGGAAATTACACTGGCCTCCAACCCGTTTGAAAAGGGGGTGGCGTGCACAAGTCGGGCTCGCTCTTAACTTTGAGGCAGGTGCAACATAGACGGCCGACCTGCCATGGCGCTGCGCCTGTCTTGTTGTAGTGAACACCGCACTGCTGGGGCTGTAGGGTTGATCTGCTCCTGCTCTTTGCCTACATTGTCCAGAAGGACACCACTGTGCTGTGGTACTCATGCAGGCCTCCACTTTTAGACAGTGGCCAGCACTGCGGCCGGGGTTGGGGAGTGCAAGGGTCTGCTACTCCCGGTGGCTGAGACCGTTGTCCACAGGGACACCACTGTGCAGTGGTAGTCAGGCAGGACTCCGACCAGGGGTGGGCTGTGGGGCGAGGGTGGGGATGACGAACACAAGGTGGGCAATGGGGAGGAAGGCTGTGGAATGGCAGCAAGGGGGAAGGGTGAACACGAGGGGGGCAAAAGGGAGGGAAGGTTGTGGAATGGCAGTGAGGGGGAAGGGCAAACACAAGTGGGCCTTTCTGGGGTCTAACTTGTTGTTGCCGCTGGAGTGAGCAGGAGTCTGCTTAGGAAGAAAGGAGGAAGACCTCCTTGCAAAGGAAGCCACGGAAAGCCAATGGCTTCATTAGCACTGTTAAAGGGAAACTCAGAACTCACATCGCAGTCACTGCATCTCAAGAGTAACGCATAGGGATGTAGAATTTGGGAATGCAGACAATAGTGAGGGAAACACAGCTGTATCATAAATGGCATTCCATCAATGAAGGCCTGTCACATGTTCACCAGATGTGACACTCCTAATGGGCCAAAGGGCATCCACTCATTGACCATGAGCAACTGATTGGTCATTAATATAGCACATCAGAGATGGGAGCACAGAGCTAGGTTGGGTCACTCATCTCAATTAAACCTTAGCATCCCACACAGGGCTCAAGATGTTACATATCTGCAATGCCATCTTGGTCACCTCGCTGTGTGTGCCAGCGTCTCAGGGACAAGGCGACATCAGCCACCATGCAAGTGGGGCAAGAAAAACTATGGCCCCTTACAGTCTCCAAACATCTCATCTTCTGAGCTTTTCTTTCTTGCCCCTTCAATCATTAATGTCTTCAATGTTTCCTTTCAGAGAGAAGGCAAAAGCACATATGGATTCAGGGTTCAATGCTGCCTTTGTCAGGGTACAAATGCAATGGAGGAGGCGAAGGAGGGGGAGATGATGCCATGCTCAGCTCCAGCAGGAGGCCATGCATGAGGGACATGGTCAAGCGGAGCCAGAGCATAAACAGGAGGATCAGGAGGAGACACACAGACAATGGAGGCGAATTGCCAGACCTAGGGCTTATTGTCCAAGAGTCTCCTACTTACAAATGAGTGAGAGGCAATGCCATGCACATCTGAGTTTGTCCCAAGCTCTGGTACATCACATATGCCACATGGATGCCACGTAGAGTTGGAGGGCATCCTCTGCCAGTGGCTTTGATGGTGACCACTGTGCTCAATTGCTTTGCCTCTGGGATCCAAGGATCAACAGGCATCTCTCAGCCTGCAACATTGATGCACAAAGGAGATCACAGGTGCCCTTTACAGGAAGGCCCATCATTCTGTCAGATTTGCTCTGGATGAAGATAACCAGGCTGCAAGATTCACTGGTTTCACCGCCATCTCAGGCTTCCCAAGAGAGCAGGGTGCAATAGACGGCAGCCATGTGGCTATACGGGCTCCATGGCAGCTGGCCTGAATGTTTATAAACTGCAAGAGATTTCATTCCATCAATGTACAAATGGTGTGTGATCACCGGAAGCACATACTGCACGTTTGTGCACGGTACCCTGGGAGCTGTGATGACTCCTATATCCTGAGTTGCTCCCAGGTGCCTGAGATTTTCGAGGGGCCTGTGGTCTGCAGGGGTGGCTGTTTGGGGATAAGGGAAACTCACTGAAATGTTGGCTGATGACACCGGTGCGTCACCCTCAGAGTCCTTCCAAGGAGAGGTACAACACTCCTCACAGCTCCACATGCTCCCTTATAGAGCAGACCATAGGGCTTCTGAGGATGGGTTTCAGATGCTTGGCCCGCTCAGGTGGCTCACTCCAATACACTCCCGAGAAGGTTTCCCGCATCATTGCAGTGTGTTGCACCCTTCACAATCTGGCTACGCAAAGAGGTGACCACCTGCCAGAGGATGACCTGGAGGAGGATGAGAGCTCATCGGAGGATGAAGATCCAGAGGCCCAGGAACATCAAGAGGCTGCTAAGTGTTAGTATGAGTGCGATCACGCCATGGAGGGAGGAAGATGTGGAAGACGTGCCTGCAATACGTTAATTGCTGACAGGTTCCAGGAAGAGTTAAATCAAGTGATGGAATATGGCCATGTCTCTCCTAGCCCTCAATGCCATTTTCTTTCAACTCACGGGATGTCTAATCACTTGCAGCGAGAACGAGTCCTGCGCATTCTGGCCTCATGGATCGCCAGGCCATGATCTCTGCTTTGGTCCGTGAGGCCCTGTGAATGAGCTCACTCTGGGAACTGAGGAACAAGAGTGATGTGAGAGAAAACTTGAAGCCTTCACCACCATCTAATGATGCAAACAGTGCTCCGACTGAGATGTGGACATCCCTAGGGATCTCCTCCTCCCCGTGCCTGTCTTTTCTTCTGCTGCTACCACTGAGTAGACACGAATGCCGCTAGATTATCAATGCTGATTACCTGCCCTCACTCAATGGTGTTCTTTGAGAAAGAAAGGTTAGAAACGTTTACATCATGAAATTCAAGTAAAGACTTAAACACATCTCCCTTACATCACACAAGGGGTGCAGAGACTAGTTCCGCTGAGGTTGACATCACAGGAATGTGAATCTCCCAGTGGGACTGTCACTGAGTGGGAAGTAGGCTAAACCTCAAAATAAGAGGAGTCCAATGTACAAAACCACAACGCCTTCAGTTGTCCAAAACATTCACATAATTATTAAATGTATTTACAGAAGTGCAATTTCTTTGCATGTATAGCACACCCGTGTCCCAAAAGTGACTTCAATTTTTCTTAACTTTTCTAACCCTACTGCTACACCTGGGTGCAGCCCTGACATCCACAGCTGAGATGGAGGCAGCCTGCTGACCGCTACATCCTGATGTCTGTGATGACCATGGTGGACGTCCTCTGGCGGCCCGTGGCCTGGATGGCCCTGGCCTGGTAAGGGTCAGCTGCACAGGGGCAGATGCATGCTCGGCAGCCTGAGAAGCTGGAGTGGATGGGGTCACAGGTAGAGGGGGCTGTGAGCGGCTGCTCACCCTCGGAGTGTCCTGAGAGGAGGCCCCCGGGGTGTTCAGCTGATGCTCATCCTCCCTGTGGGTTCCCGAGGACCCCGCCCTGACTCCTGCAAGAGATGGTGGACCCGGAGGAGGGGTCAAGGTGCCTCATCCCCCTCTTGTCTATATCCTGATGGTGCCCATCAGGGTTTGTGGCCATGGAGTGCAGTGCCGAGCGCAAGACCTGCTGGACCAAGGTCTCCATGGTGGTCGCCAGCCTTCCCATGGTGACCCTGAGGCGCTTGCATGTCGGAGACATAAGAGAGAACGCGGATGGGCTCCTCCATCGTTTGCTCTAGTCTGCTGAGTGACTGTCGAATCTCTGCCTGATGTTCCAATGCCTGTCATTGTGTCTCCAGCATTGAGTTGACGGCCACTTCCAGAGGCTCATCATCTGACTCGGACTGAGCGGGTGGTTGTTCTCCAGCAGCCCTCCGAGTGCTGGAGACCTGGGCTGTCCCTGCCTCCGATTGCTGGGGGGACGTGTCAGTGACGTGTTCCCCAGAAAGTGAGGCTGAGTCTAATCTACAGCTGTGCCCCACCGACATGTGTGTCTCTGAGCTGGTGGAGGGTGCGTGTGAGCACCATGATGGTTCTTCCGGGGCTTGTTCCTCAGGTGCTCGCACTGGTGCTGGACTGGCTTGGGGGACTTGATCTGCTGCTGCCTAGAAAATAGGAAATAGAGTTTCAGTTAATGAGCATGAGCTAGATAAGGCTGCGCATGACTCACTGTGAATGTCAGGATTTGATGGAGTGATGGAGCTGTGATCCGTACTGGGTTATGGGAGAGGCCAATCTCCCCTTCCCCACAGGAGCGATCCCTGTCCCTCCCCCAGCCAGCCTGGCTGCAGCCTCCTCAAACTCAGTGAGGGCGATGATATTGGCCGTCCCTCCCCTCAGTCTGCAATCTTTCTCACCTCTTGTGCACCAGCTTGGTCTGTATGAAGAAGAGAGAAAGGCCTGTGATGGGAAGGGATGGAGCAGAGGTTGGGTGAGATTCATGTCCCCTGTGTGTGGTGAGCCCTCCCCAGAAGGGCCAGAGGATGGAGTATGAGCAACATGAGGGATGGGATGGTGGTGATGTGAAAGTCTCGGTGAGAGAATGAGTGTTGATATGTGTCCCCACTAATGGTTGTGTGAGGTCCCTGAAGAGAGTAGCCGTTTGAGTGCATGAGAGTTTGATATTGGAGGGTGTTGAAGGATGACTTACCCTGGCAGAGCGGATGAGATCATTCATCCTCTTCCTGCACTGGATGGCATTTCAGGCATGGGTGCCAGCCAAGCTGACCTGCTCCACGATGGCCTCCCAGGCCGGAGAGGTGATGCTGCTGTGCTTCCTGGAGCCATCCCTGGGATACAGGACGTGCCTGTGCGCCCACACTCCTCTGATCAAGGCCTGGAGGGTCTGATGGGTGAAGCGGGGGTGCTGCCTTCTCCTGGAGGTTCTCACCTGCCTTCTCGTGGCTGGAAGACATCTCTGCTCGTATCCTGAAGACAGGTGGGCTGGAGGGAGTGAGATGAGGGGTGGGATTTTCCGCCCTTGCCGGCCGCCGGGGATCTTCCGGTCCCGCCGCAAGTCAACGGTCTTCTGGCTGGGGCCCCGCCTCACCCGCGATGGGGCCGGAAAATCCCGGCCTATGTGTTGGACTGGCGCTTAAGTGCGGCCTTCCACCCCGCCAGCTGACGGCAGGCGGACAAATCAATTCCCGACCCGCCAGTCGGACCAACACTCACCTGTAGTTCCAGCCAGCGGGGTGGGTGCTGCCAAAAGCCCCCGCCACGGCACTTAGTGAATCTGAAAGGTCCAGCAAATTGGATTTCTTTTTTCCAATTTCATTTTGTTGCATTTTTGATTAATTTGGACTTAAAGTATATGTTTCCTAAGAAAATAGTGCTGTGGATATGCCGGGTGGGAGTGACGGGAGGAACCCGTGTCTTTTCAAGTTATTTTAAATGTATGTCCAGTTTCTCTGATGGGAAAACAAGACCTCTTGACAAAAAGGCGACTTCCCTGAAATTAAAGGGGAAGGATCAAAAATCCACTCCGTGGTCTTGTGAACTCTTTAATCCTTGTGGTTTCTGTCTTTCATCATGCAGTATTCCCTGATCCATCTCTCTCTCTTTGTTTTTTCACACACTGCAAACGCAGCCTGTAGCGTTTTGGGATTATATTCAAACAACTTACCATCTTCAGCAGGGAGGATATTTGATTTGGTAACACAGAAACCTTTGACCCTTTATAAAATGGCGACCCCATTTTGGTGAACTGGTTCTGTTCAGGTGAGCTCAGCTCTTCACGTTTCTGGCCAATTTTCCGTCTGCTGTTGGGTATCGGAGATTCTTGCAGCCTTTGGCATGTCTCTCAAGGAAAGTTGCTCTCCCTCCTTCTCCTTCCTCGCACCCACACCCCCCCACCATTCACCCCCACCACCCATCCACCCCACAGCCCTCTCCGACCTTGCATTCCGAGTTTTGTATGGATTGCAGCTGACATTTGGATCAAACAAAGGCAATTTATTGTGAGACACGAAAACCAGGTTATTACTCAGTGCAGTCCCGGCTTCAAGGAATTCCTCAACTCAATCTGACAGCTTCCAACACCATCTATCTCAACAATACAATAATCATTCTACAACTCATTAGGGTTGCCAACTCTTGTCAGAGGTATTCCTGGAGGTTTTGTCACATGACTTTCACCTTCCAACCATCTCGCCCGATCAAAGAATCTTCTCTTTTTTTATGCCCCCATCTCCAAGATTATCACAACTGAAGGGAAAATAGCACAATTTCATTTTCTCCTGAGGTTGCTCACTGCCATGTCTGGGAGACAGTGCCTCAATTCCTGGAGACTCCAGCTCAATCCTGGAGGATTGGCAACCCTACCATTAGAATAAGAAGCTTCTAGTTTTTCCAGCAGATGCATTAGCACAGTCACAGTGGGGTCACCAGTCCCATGAGGGGAATAGATAGAGTGGACAGGATAAAATTGTTTCCCTTGATGGAGAATTCTAGAACCAGGGGACATAGATTCAACATAAGTGGCAGAAGGTGTAGGAGGGACATGAGGAAGAACTTTTTTACACAGAGGGTAGTGGGTGTCTGGAATTCGCTGCCCAAGTTGGTGGTAGAGGCAGAAACTCTAAACTCTTTTAAAAAAGTACCTGGATCTGCACCTTAAGTGCTGTAAGCTGCAGGGCTATGGGCCGGGTGCAGGAAGGTGGGATTAGAAAGGGCACCTGGGAGTCCTCGGGCTGGCATGGACAAGATGGGCCGAATGACTTCCTTCCGTGCTATAACTTTTCTAAGGTTCTATGAGAACAGCAGCCCTATTTCTCATTGTAAGCTGCAAAGCTTTTGTCCTGTTGCCTTCTTAAATCCTCTGCACGGATGCTATGAAGTACAATAAGGCTCAGATTTCCCACTGGTGGCAACTTTGTCACCAGGTGTGTGGAGGGTTGAATACTTTGCCCAACTGATCGAAACTCACCCCTCATCAGAACAACACAGTGTTGAATCTGGCAAGTGTCCTGGGACAACCTCATTTAGCCTGTATAGGATGAGATTCCTTCTGCACCAGGTTGCCTGTCTTATGTTGCATTCTTACATTTGTTGGAAATGTTCCAATCATATAACAAGGATTGGTAAAATAATAATGTGTGTTCTTTATTTGAAGATAAGACTACATACATAGATTGTTAACTGGGAGGCTATGTAGACATGTCTGACTTGTAGGGCAGTTGCTCTTTTCTGTCCATAGAATGCATGGAATTATACATCACATCCTGTCTCATGGTGGATAGTGATGGATAGCGGTTTAAGATATATGTCCCTTTAAAGGTACATGTACATAACATCTTGGAGGATTGATGAAAAGTGGCTATTGAAGGCCTCTGTGAGGCTTTGTATTGCCAGAGGAAGCCCTTATTTTTAATTTAAATTTCACTAGTAACAAAGAAGATTCTGCTCCTACATAACAACCCTGCCTATGCTTCAAATGTGCTTCATTGACTGTAAAACACATTGGAACGGCCTGAGATTGTGAAGGTGCTACTGAAATGCAAACCGTAAGATCTTCCTGCTGGCTCTTGACATCCCTGGGTGCCAGTAATAAGCTGATGCATAAATATTTGAAGGGGAAATATTTACGGGGCAATGGGAGAAGAGTAGGGGAGTGTGACTAATTGGAAATTGGTGAGGAGAATCATTTTCATGCAGCGAGTGGCTAGGATCTGGAATGTTCTGCCTAAGAATGTGGTGAAAGGCAAGATTTAATCATGACTTTCAAAAGAGAATTGGATAATTATCAGAAGAGAAAAAAATTGCAGGGCTTTCAAGAAATGGAAGGGCACCGGGACTAGATGAGTTGCTCTTGCAAAGAGTTGGCGTGGACACGATGGATGGAATAGCCTTCTTCTGTGTTGTATCCATGCTATGGTTCTATGGATAGTTTTATAAACTCATCAACATTTTCCATCAGTTTTGTCAGGAAATCCTGGGCCTGTTAGTGTTTTTTAAAATTTTTAAAATGTATTTATTCACAGATTTTTGTCATTGCTGATAAGGCCACCATGATGAGCCACCACTGTGAACTGAGGCAATCCAAGAGGTGTAGGTACTCCCACAGTGCTGCTAGGGAAGGGGTTGGTTCCAGGATTTCATACCAGCAACGATGAGAGAACGGTGATATATGCCCACGCCAAGATGGTGCGCGACTTGGAAGTGTTGGTGTTCTCGTGAGGCTGCTCTTGTCCTTCTAGGTGATAGAGGTTACAGGTTTGGAAAATTGGAGGTGGGAAATGGTGGAACAGACTGGTTTCCAATCCTGGCACAGTCCAGAATCACCCAAAATTGGACAGCACACCTGAGGAAAATCTGGCACTAGAAGTCGCTTGTTGATTGTTCATCCAACTGACATGGCTGTTTTATGAAGGATTGTGTTTAACATCGTGTTCTTCAATGTTTCAGTTTGAATAACTGCATTTCAGAAATATTGGCCTGTAAAACACTGCCTGGATCCATTAGGGTGTTGAATTGAACTGTGCCCCAGAAGGAATAACCAGTTTCAGGAAAGATGAGAAAATGAAAGTTTGTTTTAATGAGAAGTTTTTTTTCTAAAACTGTTGACAAAAGTAACAATTCGCAGGAATCCAATGTGTACTTGGTTTGTCCCTTCATAGAATCATTCTCATACACTATAATCCAATTCACATGCAAGCTGTCTTCATCAACTTTCTATCATCTGTAATCCATCACCTATCTGTAACAAGCCCTGTGGAGATATTCGAGCAAGCAAGTGCAACTTTCAGTAGACTTTGAACATCTGAGAAGAAAGGGGAGTGAGCCTGCCTCTCAATCTGAAAGTCGACAGAGCAATAGTCCTGCCCGCTCTGCTCTACACATGCGAGACTTGGACGGTGTACCAGAGTTATCCCAAGAAACTCAGCCACTTTCACTTGAGCTGCCTTCGGAAGCTTCTGAAGATCCAGATGGCAGGAAAAAGTGCCAGACACTGAGCTGGCGTAGCAAATATCCACCCCATGTTGAGACAGTCACAGCTGAGTTGGACTGGTCTTGTAGCCAGGGTGCCTGACACTCGCTCACCAAAGCAAATCTTCAATGGAGGGCTTGAGCCTGGGGGTGCACTCTCACGACAGTCAAAGGAAGTGCTACAAGGACATTCTGAGGTTTCACTTGGGAGTTTTGGTGTCGGCTTTCGAGTCCTGGGAGAAGCTCGCCCAGGGTCACTGCACCTGGCGCAGCCAAATAAAAATCTGGCATGATGGGCTGAATGGCCTCTTGCTGTGCTGTAAGATTCAAAGCCCCTCATCCATGCTACCATTTTAGCAAATCTCCTCGATACCCTCTCTTGAAAGAAAACATAGTGTGATCGTTGTTCACGCACTTCATTTATTTATTTTTTATTTTTTCATCAGATGTAGGCATCGCTACAAGGGCCGAGATTTGTTGCCTATCCCTCAATTCCCTCGAGAAGGGGGTGGTGGGCTGCCTTCTTGAACCACTCCAGTCCTTCTCTGAAGCAGTTTGGCACAACCGAGCAGCTTGCTGGGCCATCTAAGAGGGCAGTTAATAGTCAACCGCATTGCTGTGGGTCTGGAGTCACACGGAGATCAGACCAGGTGTGGATGACAGACTTCCAAATGAATCAGATGTGTTTTCATGGCAAAGATAGTTTCACAGTCACCATCACTGAGAATAGCTTTCAATTCCTGATGTTTCTATTAGTTAATTAAATTCAAGTTCCCCCAGCCTTCATGGAGAGAATTGACTCACGCTCCAGGGCATGAGCCTGGACCTCTGGATAACTAGTCAAATGACATTACCGCTATCCTGCCGTCTGCCCTGATTTGTATTCCACTAATGGTGCCTCCGCCATTCCTGTAAAATCCTATGCCATTGTGCTTTGCTCCGACGTTTTTCACGGATGCAGCCGGGGACTTCTGGCTTCATCTTGGATTTCTGCTGAAGCTCCTTGACACCCCAAGACCAGACCTGCAGCCTTACCTTATCTTAGCACCTGCTGGAAATGGCCCCCTTATCAGGGCCAACGCGCCGCGGCGGGAGATGGATCGCTGTCCTTTGGCGTGGTGAAGAAGGGGTGCTCGGATGAGTTATTTTTTTCACCGTATCCTTTAACCTTTATACTGCTTGTCGAGCTGCAGTATTGGTAGCCTGCTGTGTGCTTGGCACTCTGCCATACAGATGTCAGAGGAAATCACACAAGCGTCCGGGCCGGTATATTTTGCAATGAATCAGAATGTTTGCGGTGAATTCCTGACAGTTCTGTCTTGTCAGATTACAGTACGACAGACATAAAAAACCCCAGTCCTGCTGTTATCGTACACCTGAAAGGCTTATAAGGGACAGTAGAGAATTGGTCGCAGGACAAAGTCACCCTCAACAATGGGAGCTGGAAAGGGGCTGACAGCATGCTTCTCTCGTCAAGTACCCACTCAAATTCAAGCGAATGACCTTGCAGGCAATTTGTATTAGAGACTGAGCTATTGCAGCCCTCTTATTAAACTGCTGCCCACAAAGCAAGCAGGCTTTGATCTCTGGTTTTTAGTGTGTGATAATGAAAACACAACAGTATTGCAGCATATCAACTCAATAGGGATTAGGGATGACAGACTTGTGGATTAAAATGATTAATTTACAAAAGTGTTCTCGTATCTCCTTGTTAATACAGTACCACTTCACCAACAAAATGATATCCTTACAGCTTAGATCACCGTCGGTTCTGATGGCCTGCCTACCCCTTTTATTGCTGCTGAATCTTTAGCAGTGCAGCCAATGGCTCAGGCCTTTCTCTTTCTCCCCCATCTCTATTATACCCACGTGGATTTTCCAAACCCTTTTACTGTTTAAAGAGTAGTTATGTGACAAGCTTTTAAGATTTGCTGTTTCTTGGCTGTGGTTGAAAACCTCCGTCCGTGTGAATGATATTTCAAACCGGCGTGAGATAACATCTGAAATAATGCTTCTTACAGTGAAATCCAATAACAAATTCAGGTTATTTCACTGATACGATATTTCACTATTATGTCAGAGACTTAAAAAAAAATCCATAGTCCATTTGTCCTATCACTCAGTTAATAACACTGTGTGATGTTGCTTACAGAAAACTTCTACCCGTGCTGAGTCTGAAAGCAGCTCCTTTAATGCATTTTAAAACTGTAGTTGAGACTGTTACAGATGATCTTCCAAAGGGAAAGTGGGGGGGGGGAGAAAAAAGAGAAAGACTTGCATTTCCATGGTGTCTTTCAGGACCACAGGACATCTCAAAGTGCTTAATAGTCAATTAAGTACTTTTTGAAGTGTAGTCATTGCTGTAATGTAACACAGCAGCCAATAAATGCACAGCAAACTCCCACAAACAGCAGTGTGATAATGATCAGATAATCTGTTTTTTGTGATGTTGGCTGAGGGATAAATATTGGCCAGGAAACCGGGATTAAACCCCCTGTTCTTCTTCGAAATGGTGCCTTGGGATCTTTTACATCCAACCAAGAGGGCAGATTGGGATGTCGATTTAATGCCTCATCCAGAAGATGCCATCTTGGAAAGGGCAGCACTCCCTCAGTCCTGCACTGGACTATCAGCCTAGATTGTTGTGCTCAAGTCTCTGGAGTGGACTTTAACCCACAACCTCTGAAAATGTACAACTGAGCCTTAGCTGACACACTAAAGACATTTATAACCAGCTTCCTTTGTTTGATGAGAATTATCTTGCATGATCCATTTTTTTTTTGTCATTCCTGTTCCATTTCTTGGGCTAGATCTCGACTTTGAAGGACAGTTGGTGATAGCGGGCTGGATTTTCAATGCGGAGTCTTGAACCTGACGCCCAGATGTATTACAGATCTCGACCTCACACCCAAGTTGGGTTGCTCTTGCGATGCTATTTTCAAATTCAATTGGCCTAACTGGCCAGAAGGCAAACTCAATGCTCAGTTAGTGGCACCGAGCGCCTCCAGGAGGTAGGGTCCACCTGCTTGGCACCAGTGGCAAAGGCAGATGGCAGCCATTTTGGAAACTGCCACTGCCTTGCCAAGGAGAGTAGGCATCTCCTCAGAGGGCCAGTAGTGTCCATGGCAAAGCAAGGGGGCATGCAGGCTAGATGGCACTAGAGTGTTGAAACCACGGCAAGGAGGTCCAGGAAAGGTCAGTTTTAAATAAATGGAGAAAAAGCTTCTGATGGTCCTGCAGCGAACCCTGGCTGCTGTACACTAACGTTAAGCAGGCTGTTTGGGTTTACAAAATTAAAGATTGAAAATTGCAGTTGCGAGTGTACAGACTTGTTAACTAGTTTGTTAAGAAGCTTAATTGGGCCATTAATTGACAGTGAGTGGGTCCCCCTTCCCCAACCCCCCCAACCCCACTTTAGACCTTTGATCCTGAGGTGACATCTGGAATCCTGATTTTGAAATCCTGTCCATGCCTGGTCCTGACCCCATGGCCCTTTGAAAGTCCAGCCCAGTGAATCAATGACCTCCTTTCCATCTCCCCACATTCGTATTTTTATTAATACCGACGTACAAAATTGACTGGCAGGGAAAGACCAGCTGGTCCATCAAGAACCTGCCTCACACCTCCTGATGGCTTTGGGACTAAACACCATTTCCCTCCACATCACCCACCCCGCCTCACCACCCTCATCCTTGGCTTCCATGTAACCTCCTGGGAGAGGCAAAAATGGATGTCACTATTGCCCGTCTTACACTGTCACACCTAGCCAAAATCTACCCCACTGAACTGTTGAAAAAACCCTTCAGAACGTGAGATAGTTTTGTGAATTAAAGGTACAACAACATGCGAATGGCTTTGGTATCTTGATCACAGTGTGGTCAGGGCATGGTCATTCATTTTGATGAACTACTAAATGCAGAATGCACAAACCAAATTACTCTCTAAATATTGAAATTATTACTATTGAGCAGAATTTTTGGAAGAAAAATATCTATATTTGGATGTCAAATTCTAGTTACCTGAAGATGAGAGGCTTAATTATCTTCCCAGTGAATCAACGGTTATCTCCAGGCACAGATAATGTCATAACCCTGCCTGTTTTGAACATGGATATTTTTATAACTCCCCTCATTGCACTAAGAAAGTTTGCTTCATGCAATGGTTTTGGAGGAGAAACGTGCATTCCAAACAAATGCCCAGATTTCCCAGTCCTCATTCGCACTGTTCATATGGTGGCCCCTACAAGAGCTTCCCTGGGTTTTGCCAGAACCTAACCGACTAAAGTGTAGGACCCATTAGATCATAACCTCCGCACCCATTTTGCTTTGATTTTCTTTGCTGGTTTGTTTTTCTCTCTCTTCTTTCTCTCTTATTTCCTTTTCTCTGCTTTTGATGGCAGCTATTCAAATTGTGCCATTCCCACCTCCTCTCGACACATCTTCCATTTCTATACAAAAGCAATAAGTAAAAAGGCAGAATTAAAGGCTCTTTATCCTAATGCTCACAGCAGTTGTAACGAGATGGATGAATTGATAGCACAAATAGCAATAAATGAGCATGCTATGAAATAAATGAGCACAGCCACGGCCTCCTCTGTGGCGTTGCCGAGTGCAAGAGCTGCTGGCCTCTGATTGGCCGACAGCTCCAGGTAGGCGGGATGTTGTATTCCAGAGTCGGGAGGAAGGCCCATTGCTATCTTGTTTACTGCCTGATATGGCAGAGGATTCAAAAATGTTCAAGAAGGCAGCTCACCATCACCTTCTGAAGGGCAATTAGGTGTGGACAATACATGTGGCCTAGCCAGCAATGCCCACACCCATGAATGAGTAAAAATAAAGATACGACGGGTCTCCCTCCTCAGAACCAGTGTGGGTGTCTCGCCACTTTTTCAGTCAGTGAGTGGGACACCTGGCCCATTGTTTCTACCAATGATACACAGGAATTGCTACATGAGGTCCATCCAATTTTCCATCTCCCATTCAATTACTTACAAGATACAATGATAGGGGAGTTGTTGACTAATGACAGCTGTCAAATAGTCTGCGACAGACCCATTTGTGCATTGGTAGAAGTTAGTTCTAATTGCCTCCAGAATTTCAGCTGATGCAGGGGAAAAGGCAATCAGGAACAAAAATGCTTCAATTCTGATTGAAGCCATGCTCCCAAAAAGTAAAGTCCTGTGAATTTTAAATAATCAGTCACAAATAATACTGAAACTAATGGAGGAATCGTTCCTTCTGCAGCCATTAAGCCAAAGTGGGAAAATGCTTAACATCAGGAAATGAGCCACTTGACCCTTGGCACTAGTCAAATTATATTTCCTGCTGGCAGAAATGAACCATGTGGTGTGCAACACCCCACCAATGAATAAGTCACTTAATAGGAAGCACAAACGTCTTATTCCAAAAGGAAGAAAGAGTTTGCATTGACATAGGACCTCTCATGATCTAAGAGGGCCCAAAGCACCTTACAATCAATTAAGTACTTTTGAAGCATTGTCACTGTTGTAATGCAGGAAACGCACCAGCCAGCTTTTGCACAGCAAGCTCCCACAATGGAATAAATAGTCTGGTTGTCTGTATTGTCTGAGGGATGAATTCTACAAGAATTTGAAGCATTTCTTGATTCAATGAATCTGCAACATCATGGCAATACTAGATAGCTCTAGTACCATGAAGGGTGCAGAGGAGCAGAGAAAACAGCTGACCCATGTTAATGGTCAGAGGCTAGCTGGGGCTTCCTCTGGTCAACCAATGTGAGGAATCTGACTACCTGTTCAGCTGCTGGCCACCAGTGGTCAACTTGTCCACCTAACTGGGCAAGGGTTTTGCACTCCTGGGCAGCCAGCAAAAACTTGTATTTATGTAGCACCTTTTAAAGCAATAGCATGTTCCAAAGCACTTCACAGGAGCATTAGCAAAAAGTCATTTGACACCGAGCCACATGAGGTATTATAACAGGTGACCAAAAGCTCACTCAAAGTAGTAGACTTGAAGGAGTGTTTTAAAGGAGAAGAGATAGGGAGGGAGAGAGAGAGAGAGAGAGAGATGGAAAGGCTTAGGGAGGGAATTCCAGAGCTTAGGGCTCAGACAGCTGAAGGCAGGGCCGCCAATGGTGGAGTGATTGATGCGCAAGAGCCAGAATTGGAGGAGCCAACCATATCCTTCCAGCATGTTCCAGAAATAAATCCTTTAATGTCAACATTACAGATTTGTTAAAACCTGGTACGTTCTCCTTATTTTGCCTCAAGTTCCAGGTCTACTCCATTCTTCTGATTAATTCTCTAAAGTGCTATAAAGAGTTTTCAACGACTTCAAATTTTGCCAGTTTAACTTAAATAATAAGTCATTAAGAAGTGGGAATATTAAGGTTTACCATTTCATTGTCCATGCTGTCCATTGGATCCACGTGAGAAGATGCGGTGAGCACTTTATATTGTTAAGTGATGATCTATGAACCTCTTAAAGCAAACTTCGTTGCTCCACCCTGGTAGCTGGCTCCTATTTCAAAAGTCCTTCTGTGTCCTTTTACGATGTGGCAGATGATGTGTGCCAGGCGGATTAAATCCATGAGGGAAACTTGATCACTCGGTCACAACGATTTTGCAATTTGTATTTTATTTCGAGATGTGCCCTGAGTTCAGTAGTAATAAGTCCACCAAGAATCTAGAATTCTTTTAAAAAACTAAATCAAGCATTTATTAACAAAAGAAAATATTTCAAGCACGTACATTGGCCTATAAATTATTGCTATAATAACTCATAAAACCCCTAATTAATTTGACATCCAGTTGCAGCCGCTTTAAGGCAATGGTAAAAAATAGATTTAAATAGATTCTAGTTAACACCATACCCAGGACAGTAGAATTCAAAGTGGCTTTTCCCATTTGGTTTCTGTAGACAGCAGCTTAATGCACAACCACTGGAGGCATTTCACACTTCTTACATTGCCTTCCCCTCTGACAAATAGCCTCTTCTCCTTTATACATGTTTCTCCCTTTTAATGCAAATTCCATTGTTCCCATATGTCTTTGGAACTTTACCTTTCTCATAATATAATTAACTGCATGGTGCTCATATTATCAGTAACCTTTGGGAAAAACTAACACGCTGCTTGGCCTAGCTTCTCTGGCTAGGTGTCACATCCTACCATCTCTTTGAAATTCAAACCACCCTGATTTGTCTACAAATGCAAATTCTCCTCGCCACACATTCTAAAACTTCAGCCATGTTTACATATTTAGTGTTTCAAACTTAGTTTCCTTTGGATGAGTCAAAGCCTCCAGACCAGCTTTCTCTAATTCAATTAAATCCCACAAACACGCACAAACTAACCAAACCGCACTATTAACTTACTTTTACAATAAATCACAATAATATTATGAGAATTATTATACTTTCGTGACAGTCCATTAAAATTTGATATTACAGTGGATTTACTGCAAATATTCTGTACAGTTAGGGCAAGTTAAAATGAATTTACTAGAGTGAATGTCGATAAATCCCAGCCATTCAAGAGCACAACGGCCCTGCCTCTCCTTAGTTATGACACATCTCGGACAAAAATGTTATTTTTGTCGCACAGCCCTTACCCAGAATTTCCACATTTAATTGCAGGCACCAGAGGCAACTGGAGATTTCTTGATCATCTGGAACCAATTCCTGAAAATGAACTTGCATTATGAAATACTGTGCAAGTGTTTATGCAGTTGCTTATAGACCTGTGGCAGTGAGTGTGAAGGGGGGTCAAGGCAAAATGGTTCCAGCCAGGCGTTTGGGGGGGGCGAATATGCAGTTTCATCTTCCTCTATTGTTTCATTGCTCTTGTACGTAATCTCATCCAGGAAGGACTCTTCTATGGGAATCAGTTCGATTCAGGATTCCTTCTCCAATCTGGATCTAACCCAGTCTATTGCGTAACGCCTTATTGTGCAAGATGAGAAATAATGTTGAGTTGAAGGTAGGCATATCCCTTTATCGACGCACATCTGGTGTCATGAAGAGGAAACAGCTTGCTGCATTGTTCCTAGTTACATGATTGCATTGTAGAGTTGGCAATTCAAGATCTGTTAAAGTTAATGTGTGGTGAACCTCAGGCAATGAGCGCACAATTTAATTGGGGATTTGTTTCTTTAATTGCACTCCCAACTGAGGAGAAGATACAGAACATCAGAGATGGCTAATGAGAAAACAAAATATTAACTAAAGATCTTTAGAATCTGGCCACTACAATATTGGAAATCTTGTGTGGGAAATAACCTCCTCTCAAAGTTCTTATATTTTTCTTTAATAAGTGCCCAGCGGCTTGAGTTGAAATAGATATCCCATTTTACTGGGGTATTTTTTTGCTTTATCCTTTCACAGTACAGCAGCATTTGGTTTTGACAGCTGACATGTGCATTCTACAGGCCTTCTTAACTATTGTCTTCCTCTTACAGCTGTTTCTCCAGACATCTATGAATAATCATCCTCTTGTGCCTAATGTTTAAAGCGAGATGTTTATTTTGGAGCCTAGCCAAAAGCTAATGGCAATGGTCTGTGCTGGCATGTGGTGGGGTGAGAGGTCTGAAGAGTGGGCAGGCCCTGTTAGGGCAATTTACTGAACTCAAGCTCCCTGCCAATCCTGGAAATGCTCAATGGAAATTCGAGTACATACTGCATGGAATATTTTGAATGTTAGTTTAGGTGGCATCTGTAGACGTGAATTTCACAGTTCACTGGTAGCACATAACTTGAATATTGCTTAACAGAGAGACGTGTTGCCGAAGCTTTTCGTCTTGCACTCATCAGGACAAATGCAAGAATGCCAAATTTCAAACGATCACAGCAATTTATACGACAGGGGAAAGGACTGGTTGGCAAGTCAACCCTGATTGGCTGAGGTGTTGCCATAGAGAAAGCAGTGGGGCACTATAGGCTCCCAAAGCTCCCAGTTAATTCAAAAAAGGTGCAAGGCTTGAACAAATTTCACAGTTGGCCTGGCTCTTGGGCATGTCTCATGACCAGTGGGGTCGTTGGATCACACTTCCTGTGCCCTCTCAGCCAGCCCAAGGTTGCAGCTGATAGCTAAACTCCCATCTTTTAGGGAACTGTGAAGTAAACCTCTTTATTTTTTTCCTTATTCTGTGAGTGGATGTACGACTATTGGAAGAGGAGTAGGCCACTTAACCACTCAAACCTGTTCCCCCATTCCATGAGATTGTGACTGATCTGCCACACAGCTCCATGTGCCTTCCCTTTGCTCCATATTCCTTAATACCTTTGAATAACAAAAATCTATCAAGCGCAGATTTAAAATTAACAATTCATCTAACATCAGTTGCCATATGCAAAGGAGAGTTCCAAATTGCTGCCACTCTTTTGTGTTTCGAAGTGTTCCCTAATTTTATTCCTGAAAGGCCTGATTCTAACTTTTAGACTATTCCCCCAATTCCTGGACTTCCCAAACAACGGAAAGAGTTTCTTTCTATCTACTCTATCTGTTCCCCTTAATATCTTGAAAACTTTGATCAAATCACCCCTTGAACTTTTAAGTTCCAGGAAATACAATCCTAGTTTGTGTATCTCTCCACCTTGGAGTTCAGGTGCCTTTCTGATAAATCTGTGCTGCACCCCCTCTAAGCCCAATGTATCCTTCCTAAAGTGTGATGTCTAGAAATGCTCACAGTGACTCCACGTGTAACCTAACCAGGGCTTTGTATAGCTGAAGCATGGCTTCTACTTCCTCATATCTTAGTCCCCTAGAAATAAAGGCCAAAGTTCCATTAGCCTTTTCAATATTTTTCTGTACCAGTTCATGCCATTTTACTGACATATATACATGAATCAATCGCTAAGTCTCTCTGGACCTCCAATTTTCTAGATTTATATAATTTAGGTCCAAAGCAGTTTTATGGAGTCCTCCACTGTTTTGCAGACCAAAATTCCATTGCAGCTGAAAATAACTGGTAGGAGATGGTGGCATAGTGGTAATGTCACTGGACTAGCACTTTAGTAATCTAGAGGCCCAGGCTAATGTGCTGGTAATGACCATTGATTGTTGTAAAAATCCATCTGGTTTGCTAAAGTTCCTCACCCTGGTCTGGCGTACATGTGACTGACCCTGACCCACAGTATTGGATGGACTCTGAAATGGGTCTGTTCAGGGGCAATTCAGGATGGGCAACAAATCCTTTCCATGAAAGGATAAAAAAAAAAATCAAGGGTTTTCAACTCTTCCCACTACCAGAAAGTCCATTCCAAATGTGTGAAGAAGAACTAAGTTCATAGAATAGTACAGCTATTCGACCCATTGAGTCTGTGCAGCTCTTTTGAAGAGCAAACCACTTCCCCTGCTCTTGCGCCATCCGCAATTATTTTTCCTTGAAGTATTTATCTAATTTCCTTTTGAAAGCTGTTATTGAATCTGCATCCACTATGCCAATAGGCAATACATTACAAATCCTGTTGCTGTTTCAAACAAAATGGCTTTCTTCATGTCGTCACTGGTGCTCTTGTCAACCACCTTAAATCTGTGCCCTCTTATTATTGCCTCTTAAGCCACTGGGAACAAAACTTTCTCCTTAGTTACTCTGTTGAAACCCTTCATGCTTTTAAACACAATGGCCAGATAATCTGGTAAAATAATCTTTTAGCTGGTTATTTTATCCTTAGTTAAAGATTTCCACAGTTTCCCTTTCTCAGTAGCTACACTAATATGGCTAATTACTGGGATGAGCTCTGCTCCCATTTGGAACCATTCCCTTTCATTAAGCTCTCCAGTTCTAACTCTAACCTGAAGTAAAATATTCACTTTTGACCTGATTGTGGAGCGGCACGTGCTTTTACAATGTACAGCACAGAAACAGACCATTTTGCCCAACTGGCCTATGTCACTGTTTATGCATTTTGTGTGTGGAAGACAACGAACATTTGTTCTGACCTGCAACAAAGTTAGCCACATTGTCCTGGAATTTATCTTCTCAGTCCCCTAGCTTAAACTCCTTGGCTCCTACTTGCTCCCCCTCTTCCCTCACAACCCACTCAAAGCCAACAGTTCATCGGAGTTCAGCAAACGTCTGAAGAACATTATTTCACTGCATCATATGCAACTCAGTTGTACATCTTGCATAGAATTTACAGCACAGAAACAGGCCATTCAGTCCAGCAGGTCCATGCTGGTGTTAATGCTCTGCACAAGTCCCCTCCCACCTTTCTTCATCTAACTCTACCAACATGACCTTATATTCCTTTCTCCCTAATGTGCTTATCTGACTGCCCCTGCATTGAATTAATTTTCATTAATGGTTTTGTAACAAGGCCCATGCTGAAAATCGGCTTTTCTCCATATTTATCAATCCTCTTCCTTCAGGTACCATGCCCTAAGAAGGCATTGGCGACCACGGGCTTCCATTGGTTTGGTTCATGATTATGCTTGGCAAAGTATAGCAGTGGTTTGCCATTGCCTACCACAGTCTGGCTGACCAGGAAACTCCCCCGCTCTTACTGCCTGCCAACAGGCATGTTGGGAGAATTTACAGACTGGCCACATTATGAACACACCTTCCATGACCCTCGAACACTGAGGTGGGACTTGAACCTAGAGCTTTTGGCCCAGAGGTAGGGACGCTACTCACTGCACCACAGGACCTGTGTTTATCAGTAAAAATTCCATTATGCTATTTTAAACTGATATGAAACCTCAAATCAATGCCAAATGAAAGCATCTTATTTTGCCTTCTTTTTATTCCATCTATTTTTTGTTTCAAATGATATAACAGAGAAAATTAAATCCTTGAAATGTAAAGATTTGCATCTTTTTTGTACACTTTTGAGCACAAGATATCATCTGATGAATGAATCAAAGGTTTTTGCCTCCCTTCTCCTACCCTGCCCATGCCAAATATTCATTCACTTCTTGTGTGAAGAACTTCTTCCTGATACCTGTCAAAAGTCTTATGGTTTCCATGTTCTGTAGTTTAGCAGTAGATGGGTTGGGATATTTTATATTTTTCTATAGTTTTTTTCACATTATAGACCTAGGCTGACATTCCCAGTGAGAGGGAGTTAAATGGAGGCCCATCTGCCCTTTCAAGTGACCATAAAAGACGCCCCCCCCAAGCACTATTTGAAAAAGAAGCAGTGTTTGGGGATGGGGTGGATTTGTGAGCAAGTTCCTCATGGATTCAGCAATGTATTTGTGTCTTTGTGTATTCCTGGCTAAATTTCATTCCTCAACCAACATCACTAAAGCAGATTAACTAATCACTATCTCATTGCTGTTTGTGGGAGCTTGCTGTGTGCAAATTAGCTGGTGCATTTCCTACATTACACTAGAGACTACTTACATTTCAAAAATACTTCATTAGCTGTAAAGTGCTTTGGGATGTTCCGAGGTCTTGAAAGCAGCTGTGTAACTATTTTGTTTTGTTGAACTTTTTCCATTCATTTTTCCTTTGTTTCTTCATTTAGATTCTGTTGCCAGCCCAGTGGCGCAGAGGTAATATGCTCACTCTTACTGGGAGCTTGGCGTGTAGGATTTGGGGTTGGGGAATAGACGCATGAGTAAGTGTCAGCTAGACGGAGCAACATATTTTCTGTCTTCTGATATGCTTGAGGCTCTGTCCCTGTCTACACAGCTAGCTTGTTGCTCACAATATAGATTTTGAACATCCAAACCTCAGATATAGTGGAGGCTGACACAGCGAATCATTAAATGATGCATTCATTTCAATGGTTGTGCCTAACCATAAGGTAGATGGAGAAAATGAATGCATATGTGATTTCTGGCACTTTTAACGGTGATTTAGGAATAAAATATTCACAGAATTGCTTTGTCTTTTTAAACTCATTAATTTGTTCATGGGATGTGGCCATCTCTGGCTAGACCAGCATTTATTGCCCATCCCTAAGTGCATTTGTTCAGAGGGCATTTTTTAAGAGTCAATCACCTTGCTGTGGTTCTGGATTCACATGTAGGCCAGACCAGATAGCATGGCAGATTTTCTTCCCTAAAGGACATTAGTGAACCAGATGGGTTTATACGACAATCGGCAATGGTTTCATGGTCATCATCAGACTTTTAATTGAATTCAAATTTCACCATGGTGGAATTCAAACCCAGGTCCCAGAGTATTACCCTGAGTATCACTGGAATACTAATCCAGTGATAATACCACCATGCCACCACCTCCCCTGCAACATGGAGGAAGCCATTTGGCCCATCATGTCTTTGTTAGGTCTTTTGAAGAACTATCCAATTAATTCCACTTCTCTGCTCTTTCCCCGTAGCCCTGTAAATTTTTTCATCTCAAGTATATCTCCAATTCCTTTTTGAAAGTTACTATTGAGTCTGCTTCCACCAGACTATTACAACTTGCTACATTTTTTTTAGAAAGATAATTCCCCTTATCTCTGGTAGCTCTGAAGAAGAGTCATGCAGACTCGAAACGTCAACTCTGTTTCTCTCTCCACAGATGCTGTCAGGCCTGCTGAGTTTTTCCAGCATTTTCTCTTTCTGTTCTGGATTTCCAGTATCCGCAGTATTTTGCTTTTACCTTACCTCTTCTTTGGCCTTTTTGTCAATTATCTTAAATTTGTGTCATCTAGCACCGAGTGGAAAATGATCGGAAATCGTCTTATAAGTACTGCTTCCTCCATTGTTGGCCCCAGAATGTCACTCAGGTTTGGCATTGTCAACTTGTGATGATAAAAATCCCAATGTCAATTAAATCAGGTTAAGTGTATTAAAGTAAAATCTATTCTGTTCGCATGTAGTTGACCAGTTCTATTTTGCCAAAAGGCTTGTTCACCTTTTCCCCATAAATCTTGATATATTGACTAATTCTGGAATATGAAAAGGAAATCTTGAGTTATATCTGAGGCCAGGGAATTCTGCCATTATTTGGGTCACTCTTTCCCATTACTCGCTAACTCCCTATCAATGCAAACCGTTCATTTCTTTTAAACTTGTCTACAGGTTTTAGCAACTTATTTTTAGAACTTACTGGCCAAAGCCAAAAGACTATCTGATTGGAAGGACTATTTAATGATGGAACAACTGTGTGCTGTTGTAACAGGTAATTTAACAAATTAGTCATAAAGCAAAACTTAGTCACTTGAGCATTACTTCTTTGTGTTAATGGTGACCAGGCCAAATATTCAATTGGATGTTTTCCAGCTCACAGCAGTTGAATACAATGGATACAGTGAGAGCTCCTCCAATTTCCATTAAAACTTAAATATTGATAAAGTACAGAATTATGGAAACATGGACCTGTCATATGTTGTGCTGCAGAGAACTGGAAAAGGGGATTGGGACAGTGATTTCCCCCCGGTCAATGCAGGAAGATTTGTGGGAAAATGTGAACAGATCTTTTGACAAAGAAAACTGCTCAACAAATCAACTTACAAAAGGGGGGAAGACTATTGTTTAATATGCTTAACCTGAATTAATTAACATTGGGGCCCTTGTTATTACTGTCCCCTTTGGTGGAAAGATTGAGAACTAGAGGACACTGATGTAAGCTTGTGATTGACATAACAGTGACATGAGGGACATCTTTTTGTTGCAGTGAGTGGTTAGGATCTGGAATGCACTGCCTGCGAGTGTGGTGGAGGCAGGTTCAATCGAGGCTTTCAAAAGGATAACTATCTGAAGAGAAACAACTTGCAGGCCCATTGGTGGGGGAGTGGGTCTAGGTAAGTTGTTCTTGCAGGGAGCCAGCAGGGACACAGCAGGATGAATGGCCTCCTTCTGTGCTGTAACAATTCTATGATTCTGTGGTTCTATAAGTTGACAATACCAAGGGAATTGAGGAAGAACCTTGATCAAGTTCATGAGCAACAGCTGATTTCTGAATTGTAGATTTTTGAATCACCTCCAGCTGTTTGTTGTTTAGCTTTTAATATTATTGTTACTCGGCAACTATGCTGAGTGGGGTAAAGATGACGTGGCATCGGTCAAAGGGCAACTGCGAGCTGCAAGGCATGTGACTAGTTGTGTGACTGCGGGGGCAGTTTATATTTGGCTACAGTTGACGGGGAAACGAACTATTTCTTGAGGTGCCTTCGCCTTTTAGGAAAATTATCATCCTACAATATGTTCCACAGAAGGATGTAGCATGTATCATTTCAACATTAGCTTCACGAGAAATTGTTTAAAAAGTACATCCCGTCCCTCCACATCCCCAGGGTGTACCTCACAGCCACTGCTAGCAATGCAATGATGCCAGAGTGGAAATCCACTCTGCTGATGAGCTGTGTGGGAAGACTAAACAGCCACTTGTAGCTCATTGGTCTTGTCTGAGTGAGGACCCAATAAGTTGTGCATTGGGGTCCACCCTTCCCCACTTAGGTTAGGTCCCTGTGCCAGTTTGCACTGATGGGCCAGGCTGGACCAAATTCTCGGCTCTGATCTCTCAAAAAAGCTCCTTGCATTTCCCTCATTCCTAGGTTTGCCAGCTCTGGTTGGAAATATCCCTGGAGGTTTTGTCGCTTGAGTTCTCTCCTCCAACTGCCCAGTTGAACAGCCTTTTTCAGTGTGGTCAATATTTTTATAATGAATAAATGACAACATTCCAAAGAAGGTGAAGTAAATAAATACAGCTTTTTTTACTGTCTCCTCGCAGTTCCTCGCAGCAGTGTCCAGGTGGTCAATCATTAATTGCTGGAAGTTCCAGGTCCTCCCTGGAGAACTGGCGATCCTAATTGTTTATGAATTGCGGAGATGGCTGTAATGTGGGAAAGTGCCGCAGCCAATTTTCTCACAGCAAGTTCCTGCAAACGTCAGTGAGATAAGTGAAGAGTGAATGCGGTTGCGATTATATTCATTGAAAGGTAATATTAGCTTAGACATTAGCTCCCACTGTTTTTCTGCAATATAATGCCACGGGGCATTTTTACATGCCCTAGCAGGTGGGCCTCTATTTAACATCTCAGCTGAAAGATGGCACCTCTGACTGTGCAGCACACCCTCAGCACTGCACTGGGGGTTGTCAGCCTTGATCATATGGCCTGAAGTGGGTCTTGAGCCCATAACTTTCTGACTCAGGACGGAGGTAGCTTTAAAAGGCCCCGAGCTGTGTCTAAAGTGGGTTCTAGGCCAACAGAAAAGTACAAAAGTACGTTGTATGTTTGCAAAAATGATGGAAAAGCAGGTAAGCCAGACTGAGCTTAAAAAAACCAATACTTATAAAAGGAAAACAATGTTTTGTTATTAAGGAAATGAGCAGCTTTATGACTTGGTTATTAACATGTCCAGGGGCCCAAATAACAGAGAGGTCATTGATGAATCTGACATTTGAATTAAGTACAGTCATAAAAATTAAATTTACATTACAGATGTGGTAATACAATCTCGCAACTTTACATCATCTTTGCCTTGTGCTGTTGCTGTCAAAATTCCTACACTAACACTCATGAATAATCTGATGGTTATAACTGGTACTGCTGCTCTTTGCCAAGTCATTATTCATGGGGTTCAACAAAAGGTCACCCACGCAACACAGGGCATAAATTGATTGCTTATTGCTAGGTGACGGAACAATGGCAAAAGGGGAAAGATGCAGCATTTTGATCGGGAAACAGGAATAACAGCACTCTCTTTCCTTTAACTAAACTTGCAGGAGGCTTGTGTGACTGATGGAACATGCACTTTAAACCAAACCTCTTTTTTTTATTTATGTCCCTGCAAAGGAACAAGAGTACCTCGGGTCAGACATTGGACTTTGTGCCTTTCCTACAGTTGGAGGCTGGTGGTGGTGGTGGGGGGGGAAATTAGCCCAATTTTGGGGACCAACATGCCTGAGAAGCCATGTGTGACCTGGAAACCCAGTCGGGCCATTGTTCAGGTGCTCCCAGCACCTGCCTAAATCGGGCGTTTGGTCTTTTACCTTCAAACGAGAGATCTGCTTTAGGCCTTTTCTGGGAAATTGGGCAGCAAAGATGAGTTGGGCTGCAGGCATTGGAAACCTTTAGCAGCCAATTAAAAGTAGGTTTCATTTTTTTCTAATGCCAATTTTTTCTAAAAAAAACCTTCCTGTGCGGCAAGACAGCCATCGTCTCTCTTCCCCTTGACCATTCAAAGCACCCCACTCCTCGCCCCACCTTCCCTTCAAGTACATTGGGGTGTGTTTCGTCTTGGGTTTGGGGTCCAGATGGGGTTTCTTTAGGGTTTTCCTGTTATGCTAAGAATGCTACTATAGACTCTTATTCAACAAAACCATTCTTCTTTATTTGAAGATCTATCTACATCTCAGGGCTCCACACGACATTGTACTTCGGCTTCCCACCAGACCTCAATCTCTCTGTCATGTGACATTGCATCATAGTTACATCAGTATCAGGTGCTCCTGATGTTAACCCTTTACTTAACAGCGTGAACACTGCTGGAAGCTCACACATACAATAGTAACAAGGCCAGAGGACCAATTTCGAGCAGGTCTCAGTTATCTAGCTTTCTGGCCTGGTGCCCTGTTTTGTGCTGGATATTCTGGTTTTTAGCTGGTCTGGTACCAGGTGGCTTTATGCCTGCTATTTTGTGCCTTAGTAAACTTATGTCAGTGACACACGGGCCAGGGGTCTGTGCTCCTCCCTTTCCTCGTCTGCGGCAGCCTCAAAGCGACTGGGACACAGAAAAGAGGTAAGTTTTCATATCTTTTTCTCGCCATCCCCCTGACTGTGTCTCAAATTGCGATGGATCTACGTCCGTGATGATGTCATTACTGCGCGTTGCAATGGTGTCCTCTATTAAAGGCCTCCAGCAGTGGCCACGATAAGGTTTGGGTGTGCGCTGCGTGCGCGGTGCTGAGTTGAGTCTGGGCCTCAAAATGGACCTCGCTCCATTTCTACTCTAGTGTGGGCAACAGGGTAAACGTGAAAGCTTTCAATGCAACGTGCTCCTCCAGGGCAGTTTGGGCCAAGGATAAATTGCATTGATCGCCTCAGCTCCTGTGGTAGATCCATGAGCTGCTGCAAGGGCTGGGATTAAGAAGAAGATGGCAGTGGGTCCAGTAACCCGCTGGTGTTCCTGTTAATGTGCTTTCCTCTTGCAAGCACGCTGAACAGCTATGGAGAGCAGATATCCAGGCCTATTTCCCTTGAGTTGGCATTTGCGCTGTGACATAACTGGAGCTCTTAGGGTTGGATTATTCCTTTTAGCAGGGACTTCGTTGGCCACGGAGATCACCTTCATATTTGTAGGGCAGAGTGGGTGGAATAAAGAGTCCTTTCCAGTTTGTCATTCTTCATTTTGTTCCTACAGTCCAACTGCTGCTGTGTTCAGTAAATGAACCCAGTGCCTAATATTGGTGAAAGGTGCTGATCTACATTAAACTATCCTATATGTCAAAACACAGCTTTTAATTAGACTGAAAAATGAAGCCGAGGCTGATATTTATGCTGTGTTTTTATTATTTCATTTATCCATAGCACAGTTTTGAAGGTGAGCAGGAGAGTTCTCCCCGGTGTCCGAGCCGATATTACCCCTCAATCAACAACACAAAATGGATTCTCTGGCCATTATCACACTGCTGTTTGTGGGCGCTGGCTGCATTACAACAGTGATGACACATCAAAATTACTTCAGTGGGTGTAAAGTGCTTTGAGACATCTTGTGGTCATGAGAGGCGCTATATAAATGCAAGTTATTCCTTTTTATCTGCGTGTTTGGTGAGTGTTCAGACCGAGTTTCACGGAGACAGTCCGGCGTAGAAACTTCACCTTGATTAGACACAAAATTTGGAGGGAGTGGATTGGCAGCTGCTTTGCTTCTTCCTGATTTTCCTTTCAGTTCAGTCGAAAATAAAATTGTGCTCTGTTAAACGGGCTTCTGACTCGCTATTGCCCCTGATGTTTCTCTACCCTGCTTTGTTTTTCACACCAGCGCCCTGCACCCAAACTCACTCCTCATGGTGTGCTAGCTGGCCACATTACCAGCGTCAGAGACATAAGTTCCTTGTAAACTGGGTGCTGGATGATCAGATTCGAGGCCAGAAAAAAAAATCACAAACCTGCTCCAGGTTGGAGAACAATGGGGTCATCCTCAGTTAGCCTGCTGAGATCCAGTCAGTAACAACCCAGCTAAACTCTCTGGATACTTGGTGTGAATCCACTAAGCTTAACAAACCTCAGCTACTCAAGTAGGTTTAAGGACTTCAGTTGACTTATTCTAGAGCAGTGTAGACTTAGAGGTGACCTGAGGTCTATAAAATAATGGAAGGGTTGGGTGTTGCGTACCTTATAACTTGGATCTATGCAGAAATTACACTAGTTGCTGTGTGTGTAACAGGTTTTATTCACTGTGCTTTAAAATGTCTGCTCCATGCTTATAGTTCTGGCTTCCAGTTTACCTCTGAGTCCACACCCAGGCTTAACCAATCAAGCACAGAGAGCAACAATAGTAAACAGACCTACTTAGTCAAACACAGAATAATTAACACATTAGCATGTCTATTGCTAGATTAATCCTGTTTAATAGATTGGGAAGGACTGGGGACAAGAGTTTCAAATATAGGAATAGGCTGGGTCTTAGGTGGTTCTCAATTCCCAGAAAGGTGAGCCTCTGGAATATGTTGCCAGCTGCTGCAGTAGGTGCTGACTCAAACAACAATAGCTTGCATTTAAAAAGCATCTTTATATAGGAAAACATTTCAAAGCTCTTTAAGATGAGCATTATTGGGCAAAGTTTGACAACGAGCCACATAGGTCAGGTGACCAAAAGCTTGGTAGGTTTTAAGGAGGATAGAGGGGTGGAGAGGCAGGGAGATTTAGGGAAGGAATTCCAGAGTTTAGAACCTTGACAGCTGAAGGCACGGCCACCTGATGGCGGAATCATTAAACGTGTAGTTGCTTAAGAGGCCGGAATTGGGGGACGGCAATATTTTGGAGGTTTGTAGGGTTGGAGGAGATTATAGATGGGGGCGGGGGATTGGAGGCGGGAGGCGGGAGGTGGGAGGTGGCGGGGTGGGTGGGGGCAGGGCAAGGCCATGGATTTGAAAATAAGGAAGCAAATTTTAAAATCGAGATATTGCTGGACCGGGAGCCAATGTAGGCCAGTGAGCACAGTGAGTGAAGAGTGAATCGGACTTGGTGCAAATTGGGATACGGGTAGCAGAGTTTTGAATGAGCTCCAGTTTATGAAGGGTGGGAGCTGGAAGGTCAGCCTGCAGAGTACCGGAATAGTCAGGCCCCAAGGTAGTAAAGACAGGTTCATGGTTTCCACAGGGGTTGAGCTAAGGCAGAGTTAGTCTTTACTTGCCAGTTAATTTTGTACGTCCGTATGTAAGGACAGTCCACCCTACAGATCTCCGCTGTAAGTGTTTGTTTGTTAAGCACAACATAAATGTAGAACAAAGAATGTAATCCTGTATCTATATAGAGCATTGGCCAGTCCACATCTAAATATTGGCTATCCAGATGCGGCTGAGTGAGAGAAAGGTATAGATAAAAGTGGAAGTGATAATGAAATGGAAAACAAAGGGTCTTCTTGGAGAGAAAGAAATTCTTGGGATTTTCAGCCAAATGAGGCTCAAAGGAACAGAAAGGGCAAGATTCACTCAAAACCCATTTACTTAGGCAAAGTTAAAATTGGGCCCACGGTCTCACCATTTTTGTACAGTGCAACTGTACGATGGTGGCCAAAAATGATGAAGGAAAATATTGAAAAGAATAAGAAAAGCAAAAATGGCAGTCAGCTGTGAAAAATTCAGCGATGCATGGATCAAAATACACCAAAATTTAATCAATCACATAAAATCCAACTTTGAACAGTAACCTAAATAGTCATCTCCCTTTAAGAAGCCTCCTTGAGTAGGACAAGTTCCAGGTTTCTGCAAGTTCCCCTCCAAGTCACACACCATCCTGACTTGGAACTATATCGCCGTTCCTTCACTTGTCGCTGGGTTAAAATCCTGGAACTCTCGTCCTGCACTGTGGGTGCGCCGACACCACGCGGACTGCAGCGGTTTAAAGAAGGCGACTCACCACCATCCTCTCAATGGGCAATTAGGGAGGGGCAACAAATGCTGGCCTAGCCAGTGACGCCCACCATTCCGTGAATGAATAAATAAAAATTGCCCCCATTTTAAAATGTCGGAGCTGCACACTGTGGACCAAACCTTCTGCTGAAATAATAAGTGGGACCAATTTGAGAGTGTTGATTTTGTTTAGGTGGTGCCTTCATGAGCCTTTTCATTGCTTCTCCCAAAACAGCGGTCGGAAAATGTGGATTGCTGCAAGTCAGGCCTACACCAGCTCATCCTCTTTCTCTCGTGACCATCCTTATAATCGGCCTTCATGTATGGATTAATTAATTGAAGAGGAAAGAAATGTTCAAGATGGACAAGGACAAGTCTGAATCTGAAGAATTAGGTACAATTTGGGGGTTGGATTCCCCTGCAGGCTCCTAAAATACCCTCCCCCTACCCCACCCCATCGGGCTGCAATGTAGCTCAGGAAGCCGCACCGTGCGGGAAACAGTCACTCATTCCGATATTCCCCAAATTGCTAATTAATGGCCAGAGGGATGGGGTCTACATCCCAAATGCAAGGCAGGCGGGCTTGCTTGCAAAACTGGAGGGCCAATCAGGGGCCTTTCAGCTTGAAAGGAGCGGCAGCCTACAATGGTGGGGGGAGGGGGGAGGGGGGGGGGGGGTAATTCAGGGAGATGGTGCCAGATGCTGCAGTCTCCAACTTTCTCGAATTTAAATTTTAAAAATTGCTTCTGCTCTTAGATGCTGCATCACCCAGACACGCATCGAGGGCCTCTAAGCCCATCTGAAGTGCACCACTCATTCCCCCATCTAGAACTGGGAGGCTGCCTCAAGGAAGGAACCTGGAGGCCAACTGGAAAATCTCCTTTAATGGGCCTCACTGGCCATTAAAGACATTAATTGGTCACCTATTGAGTACAGGCCAGTCGCCCTCTCCCAATCCCACCTCCTCACAAATGGGAAAATGGGATTAGAATAGTTAGGGACTTGTTTGACCGGTGCTGACTCGATGGGCCGAAGGGCCTTTATCTGTGCTGTAGACCTCTATGACTCTATGGCTCTACAAATGGTCTGGTGGTAGGGTGGGGGTGTGGGGGGGTGCGTGGGAGGGATGGAACCAGGGAACCAGCGCACTGGCTGGCGCAGCGCCACTTTAAGCACCCGGCCAGCTTCGATCCTAAAGATCAAGCCCGTGGGTTTTCCAAGTTCAATTTGGAAATCATAATCGCTTATTTCTTCTGACTTTCAATGCACAGTTTAGTCAAATACGTGGTAGTCGTTGGGATAAAAGCGCAGCTTCCCCTGGGTCAGAAATGGCGGGGGGGAATGAGACTAAAGGGCATTGCTCGTTCCGAGACCTGGCAGAGGTGGGCTGCGTGTCCTCCTGCTGAGCTGAAATAATTCTGTGATTCTGTATTGGCTTCGCCTGTCTGTCAGGGACAAAATGTAGAAGCGCTTTCTGTTTTTCAGTAATAAAGAGGGCAATGCGCTGGAAACTCAACAACCCAAATTCCCTGAGAATCATTGCTTCCTCCTACCATTCATTGCTTCTGCCATCCCAGTGCCTTAACACTACAAGCTTTTAGATTTGTACACTTGCAGCGTTCAATATTGTAAGTGTTCTCGTGCCATCAGACTTGCCTTCCAAAAGATCAACGCTGGAGAATTTCAAGTGTATTCATTGCAGTCCTTTGATTCCTCGAGAACAAGAAATCAATGAGCAATATCATTAACTAGGAGAGGTCACCATAATGAAGGCACGAAATTCAGCGCTACATCTGCGTGGCAGCAGAGTGCAGGCAGACAGTATTACCTCTGAGCCTGTCTAAGGCTGTTGCATCAGAACAAATGGGAGACAAATTCCATGCCCGCTGAATATATAGATCTGAAATTGTTTTCGGAATGAGAGGCCAAGAGACATATTTGGACAAATGGAATTAGTTTCACGTGAAGGGAGTGAATTGGCAGGTGCGGGGCAGAAGTTGTTTGCTGGTTGTGTGTGCAGTCAAATTTGAGCTTTTTCTATTTTATATAAAGGAAGACGCAATTTTAATAGTTCAGCTCCTGCTATGTGGTTAATTAGCTTCATTTGATCTAAACCAAATGAGCTTGACAGCTGAACCAAGAGCTGGTTTTCTCAATTGAGATTCCTGTCCAAATATTCACAAAACAAAGGGTGGAGTCGAGCCAACTCCAGCTCCATTTAAAAATGGCGGGCGGGATCCGATTCTGGCAATTTTTGCCGGCGCAGGATCAGGGCGCGAGTAGCAAGTCCACAGCCTTTACCCCCGACCTAGCCGGCTCCATTGTGGGGTGAGGTATCTCCTAGCCCCCATAATTTCCATGGAGCTGGGCCGGCTTCTGGATGACTCGTGATTCGTGGCCCTTCAGAGGAGTCATGAGCCATAATCTGGATTTGAGAACCTTTTGAGAGGCAAGTTTAAAAGGTCTTACCGATGCAGTGACCCCCCCAACCCCCATGCCCCTTCCAGGACCTCTATCCTCTCTCCATGGCCTCCATACCCCCTTTATACCCTCCATGCCTTTTCATTGGTCTCCATTCTCCCACCATGCCCCCATGCCCCTTTCATTGCCGTTGACTCAATATGCACCAAATACAGCCAATGAGCCATATCAGCACAATGGCAAGTGTTGAGTTGCTGAGGGAAAAAAAAATCCATTCAGAAATCTGCTGTGAGAAAATAGCTGTTCTTAGAACCCTGTAAAAATTTCAATCAGACACACCATCATAGTACCAATAATAGATTATTTACCTCACTTCAACTCACTTGTAGTTGTCCAGATAGATATGCAGATATTAACCAAAGAGATCAAGGAAGGTATAACTTATTATGACCTCAGAAAGATGTTAATCAATCAAAGTAAACACTCCACTTTAGGTTATCATAACAGATCCCTGCTGAGCAAATGTATTTGTGAGCCTTGGAGCTCAGCCAAGTGTTCATAATAAGCCAAGGTAGAGAAACAGATGTTTGACCATCTGTTTCTGCAGACACAGGACCCAGATGGCCTCATTATGAACAGTCACCTATCCTCTTTATATCAGCTGGGATGTTACAGGCCAAGAATAGGGTGTGGATCGGTAACAAGGGGCTGTTGCCCCTTTTGCATATGGCACCCCTTTGCTGAGGTCAAATGGGCAGTTTCTGCCCGAAGAGAGATTTTTAAACCCTTTTGAACAATGCAGGGGTGACAGCATATAATGCCTTCTTCCCCATATGGGGCTGAGAATTCACTGGCAACATCTAAAGCGGGAGTTAAATGAGTTACGATTTGTAGAAATTATGTTGAAGGAAAGTGATTTTAAGGCCTGAATTTTAGCCTTGGCGGGCGGGCACAACCAGCGGGCCAGCGACCAGTCGGGAAACGGGCCGCCACCCGCCAATCGGCCCACGACCAGTTTAAAAATGGCACATGCAGCTCCTTGAAGGCTGTCAGAGAGGATCATACTTTCAGCATTCTGAAGACTGAAGCTATGGCCTCAAGTGTGGCTAGAGACACCAGGTGGGAGGGAAGGTCAGGTGGGCACTGCCCCTCCCCCGGTTTTTGGACGATTGCCCGTGGTCCTCCTAGAGGAGGTGGCTGCCAGGAGGGACACCCTTGTCCCCAGCGATGGAAGGATGAGGCCAGCGCACCTGACAAAAAGAGCTTGGGAGGAGGTCAACAGCCATGAAGTTGTGTGGTGCACATGGGTGCAGTGCCGCAAAATGACCTGGTGCGCTCGGGAAGGGTGAGTACCATGTTGGCATGGATCAGTGTGTTGAAATGTTAAGGTCCGGCCATCCACTCATGGAGCTCAGAGGCGTTAGAGTCTGAGTGCCAACTGTCAATGGTGCCAGAGCTGGCCAAGGCGGTGAGCCCTGGCTGCTTGGACTGAGTGCCTTATGGCTCGAGGGCTACAACTCGGACATGCCCTGCAAAGTGTTCCTCAGGTGGGGCTGGCCAGGCTGCAATGATGCTGCAGGTAGAGAGTGGACTAATCAATGCTCCTCTGTCCTTTCAGGAGAAGATGACCCATAACAACAGTAAAAGATCACGGACAGGCGGAGGCCCACCAAACCTCCTCATCCTATCCAGATTCGAGCAAGACGCCTTGGAGCTGGAGAGGCGCCATGCACCTCGGTCAACCGGCTGCAGAAAGGCTGGGGTGTCAGACGAAGGTAAGAGTGCAGTGCACAGAGGTGGGAGTTTTGGACGGTGCAAACATTCTTGTGTAGTCTCATCATTGATGGGAGCCTCAAAACTGGATTCCCCGTTGATCATTGAAAGACGATGGCACCATGATGCAGATCTCCATTGTCTCACCAGGGTGCCTGGCATGCACAGTGACAGTGTGATTACTTAAATCAATGACATGTTGTTGTTCTCCCTTACATTCGCCAGCACGCACTCAATCACAGTACCCTGAAGAGCCACCCCTGACACCAGAGGACCTCCAGGCTTCACATGTACCTGCATCACACCCACTCTCTGAACCAGGCACCAGCGCAGATACCAGCACCTCGGTGGGCATTAGATCATCGGCGAGAATGTCGGTGCACAGCTGTGAGGGCACTTCACACTCGTTTGAGGTGCAGGCGGAGGCAGAGAGTACCCAGGGCGCTGGCAGTCGGAGGACTCCTGGAGACCAGGACAATGCTGAGCCAAAGGCAGATAATGAGCCTCTGGAGTTATCTATTAGGCAGCAGATGCTGGATGTCCAGTGGGATGTTTGGGAGGATCTGGCGGAGATTCATGAGGGTCTGCGTGCCATGGTCTCTGTTGTGGAGGAGTGCACTGGAAATGAAGGCAAGAGAAGGTTATATTAATTTGTTTGGATTGTCAAAATGAAATAAATATTGTTTTAGTCGTAATGGCCCTAATATGCTTCACCTTTTTATTTTTCTGGTGCAGGATATGCCAGTGTGTAATGCTGGACGTGAGTGGCTCTAAACTTTATTGTACAGACACTGAGTGGATTTTGGGTTCAGATGAAAGGGTCTTTTTAGACATCTGGGATGGAGGCGGCAGCCCTGGCATGAGGTGGAAGCAGATCTTTGGCAGTCTAGCTGAAGGAGGGTTGGATCAAGGCGTCCCTGGTGTCCCTGCCTCCCTGAAGGATCCAGAGGTCTGCCTCCATGTCCTCAGCATTTTCCTCACCGTGCTCCTCTTCTGAATCATCACTAGACTCATCATCTGTGGCATGTGGAGCTGCGTCAAGATCCTCTTCCTCCATTGGGCTCCCCCCCTTGCCAGTGCCAGGTTGTGGAGAGCGCAGGATGCAACCACTATCAGTGACACCCACTCTGGGGGCTATTGCAGTGCGCCCCCTGAATGGCCCAGGCATCGGAAGTACATATTCAGAAGATGTGTGGTCCTCTCTATCACCGCCCTTGTGGAGGCATGACTCCTATTATAACGCTGATCTGCCTCTGTTCTTGGGTGGCAGAGAGACGTCAAGAGCCACCTTTTCAACGGATAACCCTTGTCACCCAGCAGCCATCCATCCAGTCGGGCTGGAGCACTGAAGAGCCTCAGCACCTGAGAGTGTCTGAGGATGTACACATCATGGGACCTGCCAGGGTACTGTGCACAGACTTTCAGAATGTGGGTCCTGTGGTCACACACTCCCTGCACGTTCATCAAGTGGAAGCCCTTCCTGTTGGCGAAGGCACCCGGGTGCAGTCGATTGCACCCTAAATGTGAGGGAACCCAGCAATCGCTGCAAACCCTCTGGCTCACTCAGCCTGGCTGGCCTCTGTAAAGAATAAAGGTCAATACCCACCTGAACACAGCTTCTGTCACCAGCTTGACGCAACTGTCGACAGCTGATTGGGACACTCCACAAAGATCCCCTGCTGACCCCTGGAAAGAGCCGGAGATATAGAAGTTGAGGACCACTGTGACCTTCAGAATATATGTCATGTCCACCCACACAGTCGGAGCTGATCTCAGGCCCAATCATCTGACGAATGGGGGTCACTGTCTCCCTTGAGAGATGAAGCCTCCTTCAGCATTTCACCTCAGACATATTGATGTAGCTACATCGCTGCCTGTAAATCCTGGCAGCTGGATAGTGGCATCTTCTGTGGCCCCTTCCACCTTGGACTTCCTGCTGGCCCTGCGCCCCTTGTTCCTGCGCCTCTCCTCCCACAGGTCCCTCCCCTGGAAGCTGCATAGGGACACCCGGCCTCCTCTCCCTTCTGCCCCTCTCTTCCTCCGCGGAGGAGGTGCCACTAGCGGAGAGCACAATCCCCATTACCAGGGTAACGGAAGGCTGACTGACACCTGGAAGGGTCCACATGGTCAAAATCCTCCGGGGGCCTTGGAGACACCAATGAGTCCTGAAATGAAGCCTGGAAATGCTAAGAATGAAGCTCAGAGCAGAGATGAAGCTGTCAAGTTCAAATTAGCAACCAGCAGCAAACTATCCCCTAACCTCCTCACTACTCACACTGGCAATGCTGCTGACCCTTTTTATCCCTCCCTTGGATGAGGATTTGCAAAATGTGGGCCGCTCACCTGCTTGTTTTGCTCATGTGACAAGTGCAAAATTGCACGGGCAACGTAAAATCACAACGTAAAATCGGGATCAGTTGCGTTTTTAATGGCCTTAAGCGGCCTCTTAATTGATGGCGGGCGCAGCTCCGACACCCTACACCGCCCTCCAACCTGAAGATTGCGCGCTATTTTACGCCCGGTCGGGTCAGGCGTACGCCCGTCCACGAGGCGTAAAATTCTGCCCTAAATGTTTGAATTCAATTTATGAAATCCATTTTTTTATTGCAGAAAAGGCAGATGGAAATTGTTTGTAGTGGTAGCTTTGTGAGATAAGTTGGAAATAATCCATTGGGATCTTCAAGAGAACCTTCTTCACCCAGGGAGTGATGATAATGTGGAACTCGTGACCTCAAGGAGTAGCTGAGACAAATACCATAGATTCAAGGGGAAGCTAGATAAACATGTAAGGGAGAAAGGAATAGAAGGATATACTGATGGGATTAGGTGAAGAAAGATGGGAGGGGACACTTGTGGAGCATGAATCTGTTGGGCCAAATGGCCTGTTTCTGTATTTTAAATACTATTGCAGAGCCACAGAATTATTGCAGAGCAGAAGGAGTCCATTCGGCCCTTTGTGCCTGCACTGGCTCTCTTAATGAGCATTTCACCTGGTGATATTCTCCTGTAATGCCTGCAGGTTGTTGCTTTTCAAATAATCATCTAATTCCCTCCTGAATGCCTCGATTGAACCTCCCTATATAAGAATGTGCCTGTGTAAGAACACTTCAAGCATCATTTTAGGTCATGTTGCACTTCTGTCAAATCAAACAATTTTTAAGTTTAATTGTACTGCCTGATATTGACGTGCAAGACTTCTAACACATTCATGTGAAATTCCTTTTACCAATACTTGAATAGAGACATTGGCCATCAGAGATACTTGTCCTGGTGCCTCCACCTAAATAATGGAGATAAATTTCATGCATATTTGTTAAACAGTTCGAATGGTGTGTGGTGACAACATTTGTCTCTAGTTGTATACATTACCAAAAACATGTTATAATGTTGGGTGCTATATTAGTTTTGGCATTATTTATGTGCCCTTTCTTTAAGGGAATCACTGAACTTTATAGCTTAATGAAATATAACCTATAGAAAATAGTGCCAGAATTTATTGCAGTGAATTTAAAATATTAGGAGCACCAACATTTTAACGGTGGGAGCCAATTGGGTCTCCCACATGTAGACTGCATGTCTTCAATTGTGCCAACTAGCAAAGGACCAAATAAAAAAAGACTAAGGTCTAGAAATTCATTAGCACCAATTCTGTTTCTCCGGCACAAAGCAGGTACCTAAATGTCCTAGTTGGTGGCAACATGCCATACCCTCATACTAGGCCATCTTGGATTGGGCCGATCTGAAGGTGTCCAGAGCACATGACAGAAATATGTTAGACAGCGATTAAAATATTGAAGTCAGGGTCCTACACTTGTTTTAGGACCATTTTGTGCTTTTGGTCTGATCCAGCATTTGACACACCAGATCAGAAACTTGCGCAGCAACCTGTTGCCTTAATGCACTGGGAGCACCCCTCAGCAGCACTCTTCAAAGGGTTCATCCGGTCCATCCAGGCTGGTTGCTGGTTTGTTCTTTTGGATCGCTGATTAACTTGTTTTTTTTTTTGGGATCTTGTCTGCTGACTTATAAAAATCTGTTCTGACTGCTGAGCGATTGCTTTTGCTGGAGTTGCACTATTTTTAACTGCCTTCAAAAAGCTTTACTGTAGTCGCGGGTGGTCTGGCCTGGCTGCCTTTGGGGCTAGAGGATGAGGAGGAGCAGTACAGAAAACGACAAGGGGGAGAGGAAGAGGGCACTGGGCAGGAGGTCAGGGAGCGTTTCTTAAACCTCATCTTCACTGAATCGCGATGTCTCAGGCACCCTGGCTTCTCAAGGGAAACTCTCAATGAACAATGTTGTCTGCTACAGTTACACCTCGACCTTAGAACCACTGCATGGACAGCACTGCCTAATTAGGTGGCTAATTAGGCTACTGTGACCCTCAACTTTTATGGTATGGGCTCCTTCCATACTGTAGTGGGAGATATCAGTGATAGTTTTGCAGTTTAATATCCCTGTATCAGGGAGGTCACCAAGGCTAGGTGGTCCAAGCCAAGAGGGACACATGCATCTCACTCCCCATGGACAGAATGAGGTAGGAGTGAAAGCACTAGACCTCACCAACAATGCAGCCTTCCCGAGGCTCCAAGGTGCCATAGACTGACTTGCTCCCCATCACTATGCTGGCACCTTTGTCATCAGGGCTTCCTTCCCTCAATGTCCAGCTTGTGACCACATGGAGCACCCCAAGATGGCCTCTGCCTGGTCATTAGTCTTGACTCTTTCATCCTCCCCAACTCTCTGTTCCAACCAAGCCGTCAGGTCACAGGCTGGCTACTGGGAGATGAGGGCTATCCCTCTCAGACCTGGCTTGTGATGCCTGGATGGAGGAACCCGGACACAGCTGCAGAGCAGGTCTACTTGGAGATCCAGGATGTCACAGGGAATGTCATTGAGCAGACATTGTATGTTCTCAGGAATGAGCTTATAGTGCAGCCCTGGGTGGGGGCCCAGATTTGTGTTATATGTGGTGTAGTGTTCAATGATACAATTGTTCTGTGTCTGATTATGTGAGTCTGTTTACGATTGACACTCACTGTGATTGATTGGTTAAGCCCGTGTGAGGACTCAGGGAAAAGTAAACAATGCTGTACAAAGAACTGGAAGCCAGAGCTAGAGCATGGAGTAGACATTTTAAAGCATTGAAACTAGTGTCATGTCTGCATAGATCCAAGATATAAAATATACAACATGTGGCCTGCTCATTAACTTTTCCCTTACCCCACCTAGAAAGCAAGAAGTAGAAAAGGAAGAGGCAAAGAAGGCAGCATGAAGAGGAGGAAGAACAGGAATAGATTTGTCCCCAGCTGCCAAAACTCTAAGAGCCGCTTATCCAAGCACATTTCACCGCAAAACCATTTGTCCCAACCCCAGGTCCCCAGCAGTCCTTTAATCCTTACCAATGCTAGCTGATTGCCTTCCGTTAGTCCAGCCTTTTTGGGCCTTGCCTTCACTCCACTACAAATACAAATACCAACACCGAATCTGGATCTAAACACAAATTTATCCAAGGACTTAATTCACCAAAAAAAAACTGAGATGAGAAAAAAGAACTGAGGTAAGTTGATGGAATTAAAATTCAGACCAGCCATGATCTAAGTGAATGGTAGAACAGACTTGAGGGGCTGAATGGCTGCCTCCTGTTCCAACATGAGCTGCTCAAAACCCTGAGAACAAAATGAGTGTGACAGGGAAAACAGAAAACGATATGAAAGACCTTCACCGTTATTTTGATGGAGCAACGCACCTACTTATTTGGCGGGCTCAACGTATTTGTTTAGCCGCAGAAAACTCTCCCTTTATTTACAGGGATGTGTGTATTTGGAGAGAGAGGCCAGAATTATCAGGGTCGGGTAACAACTTCACCACTTTTCAAAACCAATTCACAACGGCCGACTGAGGATGAAGTTTGGCAGCTCTCAGCTCACACTCCATTGGGCAATAGACAGTAATATTGACAGGACGTGTATTGATGAGAGCATTACAGAAATAAAGCAACCTGCAAACTTCAGCCCCTTTGAGAGAGCACTATGAGGTGGGACAGATCCAACCAGAGGAATTCATTACAATAGTATCAGAGCGGCTGATACTTATAGGGACACCACAGAAAGTTGATGTTTCAGTCTAAGCATTTGTTTCACTATTTAAATCGGTCCCAGTACTCTCAAGATGTGTCGTATTTCTGATTTTAGCTTCTGCCCAACTGGATAATCCATCCCTCATGACCAAGCTGCTTGTGGAATCTTGCCATAGTTTTCGTCCATCTGTTCTTCTATCAGTGCATATCTTCTAACACGTTGCCTTGTTGTTTTTATCTTCATGTCTTCTCTATGTAGCCTTTTGCTGGCTCTCTTGTACCCTACCAGCTTCCCATGGTCAAGTAGTCCACATGTAGTGTATAAGCACTCAGTGTAAGGAGGTGAGGGTTGGAATAAATGATGGATGTGCAGGCATGAGGGGATGGGAGTGAAATGGAGTGCGGTGCAGTGACTGCAGGAGTGTGAAGTGAAACAGAGGAAGGGGATATTGTGCAAAATGAGGCAGGGGGCATGAGCGGAGTTCAGGAGGGTGCTGTTCTTTTCTTGGCAACTCTGGTGAGGTCATCAACTTTTAGTGGCATTGCAGGCATTCTTTTTTATTTGGCCAGGATGGTGAGTGACTCGGAGGGGAGCTTGCGGGTAGTGGTGTTCCCGTGTGCCTGCTACTCTTGTTCTTCTAGGTGGTAGGCGTCGTGGGTTTGGAAGCTGCTGTCGAAGGAGTCTTCGCGACTTAGAACAGTGCAAATTGTAGATCAGCGGTTCTCAGGGTGAGATCTGTGAGGGTCCACAAGGTGGTCTGTGGGCTGCCCCAAAATGTGAGTCACAGACATGCCTGAGGCCCTACGAGAGAACAGCTCCGATCCCTTATCCCCACCACTTGCAGGATGTCACACAACCAGACTAGCTACCACATATGAAGCATGAGTGTCATAAGCACAAGCAGTAGGATTGTAGATTTATCAGCTAGATTTATGTAACTGTTAAACTGACAACAGTAGATCAGACTTGCAATATTTGTGGGTCTGAAACCAAAGAAAAGAAACTGGTTGAATATAGAGCCTGACATGAGACTGAAGCTCTCCAACTTGGAAGCAGATGTTAACCTCGTTCCCTTTAATTCTCATGTTTTTTTTATGATGGCAAGTGAAAGCAGTTCGGGTAGGTCCAGTAGGTGGTCTGAAGGGTCTTTTGTCCTGCCTAAGTGGTCCACAGACGAAAAGGTTTAAGAACCATTAATCTGGATGGTACATTCTGAAGCCTTGTCTTGGGAGCTGAATTTTAATTATTAACCCCTTCTACAATATCTGAATTATGTCCATGATTTCCTCAGCCTCCATGATAAAAATATTCTTTAGACTCCCTTTTATCACCCGTCGGCTGATTTTTATTCTTTCATGGGATGTGGGTGTCGCTGGCTAGACCAGCATTTATTGCCCATCCCTAATTGCCCTTGAGAAGGTAGTGGTGAGCTGCCTTCTTGAACAGCTGCAGTCCATGTGGTGTAGGTACACCCACAGTGCTGTTAGGGAATGAGTCCAAGTCAGGATGGTCATTGGCTTGGTGGGGTACTTCCAGGTGGTGGTGTTCCCATGTGTCTGCTGCCCCTGTCCTTCTAGATGGTAGAGGTCACAGGTTTGGAAAGTGCTTTCTAAGGAGCCTTGGTGAGTTCCTGCAGTGCATCTTGTAGATGGTACACACTGCTGCTACTGTGCGTCGGTGGTGGAGGGAGTGGATGTTTGTGGTTGGGATTCCAATCAAGCGGGCTGCTTTGGTCTGCATGGTGTCAAGCTTCTTGAAGGTTGTGGGGGCTGCACTCATTCAGGCAAGTGGAGAGTGTTCCAAAACACTCCTGACTTGTGCCTTGTAGATGTTGGATGGGCTTTGGGGAGAATTGTTGCTGCAATGCATCTTCTATATGGCACATACTGCAACCGCTGTGCGCCAGTGGTGGAGGGACTGAATATTTAAATTGTTGCATGGGGTGCCAGTCAAATGGTCTGCTTTATCCCAAATGGTGTTGAGCTTCTTGAAAGTTGTTGGGTTAGAGCAGAATCTAGTTTGACTGCTTTTCAAATCCACATTTCTTGGATTTTAAGCGGAGGTGGTAGCCTCGCCCGCTGGCTGAAAAATCGGGGGCAAGTCCACCTCCGCTGGCTCGGGAAGTTTTATAGTTAATTGCCGGAAACCGTGACTTCCATCCCCATGTGGGCGAATGTCCCGCCTCCGTGAGCTGCTGACCAATCAGATGGCTGGAGGCCCTGTCCTAGCAGCACCACTTGGAGTGGTATTCCTTGTCTGTCCATGGAGGGGATGATTGAAATTGGGGACTCACATCTATGGCGAACTGAGGCCAGGGGCCAATGTCCGACCAACTCTGTGGCCCGATGCTTCAGTGCTACAGCTCATTTTGAGGTTTTCCATACAAAATTGACTGGCAGGAAAGACCAATTGGTTCTTTCAGCAGCTTCATGGCTGGCACATCAATGACTAAACACTTCTCAACCTCTCCTCTCATTCCACAGCCATTTAATCTCCTGGGGGTGCCAGAAAATGCTAAGAAAAAGCCTGGGCCAATCAGGATAATATACCTTGGAACATTTCTCTCCCACTCCCTTAGGCGATCAGGAAAATGTACAATTCTCCACCGAATCTGCCCTGTATCCCATTAGGTTCTCAGCAATCAGTTAGCAATAAACTGGAGGCAAGGTCTCATATTAAAGGAATATTAATTAAAGGAATAGCACTTCCATATCCCCTCACTTCTTATGTGGGACAAACCTTTTAACACATGTAGGAGATAATGAACGTGAGAAACGAAAGCAAGAGGTCCTGATTCCCTCCATCAAATTCCCAATAAATGTGGGACAGTTGGAAGCCTGCCCCCTCAAATTTTCCTACAGAAAGCCAAATCTGCAGCAATGTTGAGGTTGTCCTGAACGTCCCCTGGCCAGTTCCAAAACTCTCTCTCAATCTTAGTTTTAAAAGCCTCCAACTTTCTCCTACAGCCTTCCTTTAAGAGGAAAGAATGACTCGCATTTCTATGGCACCCTGTCATGACCTGGGAACACCCTCAACTGCTTTACAGCCAATGAAGTACTTGTGAAGTGTGGTCACTGGCGTGGTGTAGGAAACGTAGCAGCCAATTCGTGCACAGCAAGCTCCCACAAACAGCGATGCGATAAGGACGGGATCATCTGTATTTTGTGATGTTGATTGAGGAATACATATCGGATGGGGCACTGGAGAGAACCCCGCTGCTTTTCTTCGAAATAGCGCCATGGGATCTTTTACATTCACCTGAGAGGCCACATAGGACCTTGGTTTAATGTCTCATCTTAAGAGTTGCTTTAGAAGCCCTCTATAGACAATTGAGATAGATCCGTGGTTCCCTCATTGACACGATGGCTTTCTTAAATGTTGTAAAATTCATCTTTTCTCAGCACTTAATTTCTAGTTGCCTTTCTGCTCGGCTTTTCAGTTTCTCCTTGCAGCATCCTCAGCCTGTCACAGGGTATACAACAGTTACATGATTTTTCCAATGTTGCTTTTAAAACCTTGTGTGTTTATTTGATTAATAATTGTACCCTTACTGCAGGCACAGCGAGCGCTGATACGTAGTCGACACTTGGTGAATCGGTGTCATCTCAAAATGCATCATGCCTTTGAAAAAGGTGAAAAAAACAACATTCATTCCTTTGTGTGTTGACATCCTCATGCTGATTATTACAAAGGGACATACAATAAAAGCACTTCAAATATAAACAGCAGGAAGTGAAGTTTTCTGCTTCAGACACAGGTGATTAAGGCAAACTCAACTCAGTTCTTGACCCTAAATAGCAAGCAGTGAGGATGAAATCTTTTTTTTTTGTGTGTGGAAGGTTCAAATTGAGGTCTCCAGGGGTGAAGGGAAGTCCTTTTAAAGCAACATGCCAATCGCAAAACATTTCTAATCACCGTTTTTGCTATCTATGAGCTGTCCGTGACTGATGAATACCGGACAGATGGATGTAGCGTTTTTGCTTCTTTCTGATCTGTGCAACTCGAGCAAGGGTTTATGTTAAATAAAAGCTGGAAATTGGATGTGCAAAGCAGAAAGTCAAATTAACATTCCGGGTGGGACCCTTCGTCAGAACATAATTTTATTTTAGATTCCAGATTATTTTTTATGGTCTCTAAAAGATGGATGCTAACCTTCGACTGTGGCATCTGTACTGTGTCTGGCAGCACACAGTTTTATTTTGTTTTTTTAAAAAAAAAACTTTTGCACGACCCACCCCAATTCTCAAAGGCTTTGCACTCAAAAGGTGCCGTAACCACACATGAACTGGGAGGCTTGTATCTGGACGGTGGGTTTGCGTGTGACTACGTGTTCCCCTTGTTGTTGTAGCAAAGAAATCTGCTTTTAAATAGAGATATTTCTTGTGTAGTCGGAGGGTGCTGAAAGCATTTTAGCTGCTGAAACAAAATGCACCCTGTCTTTGACTCAGAAGAAAGGACAGGGCATAGCTTATACCATTAGTTTGTGAATATTGATTATTATCTTACCTGCAGAAGAAAATTCAAACAGAGTAGATGGGTTTATTACACAGATAATTACAGGGGATTAAAATACAATAGCATCGAATGCATCTACAAATCCTTTATTTTTTTCTCCCTCGCTCTCTGTCCACCCTCAGTGGATGGAGTAGACTACAGACCAGTGAGCTGTTGGAAGGTGGCTGTCAGTGTGCCTGATTAATGACCCCAGTGAAACATGTCCAGCCACATTAGGGTTCCATGTATCTACCAGAGCCCACATGGGCCAGGCTTTGTTCTGAGAGGAAATGGTGTCAGCAGCCACTGGCATTTACCCATAAAAAGATAAAGATTTACTGTCATCAGGGGCAAGATTAAAGTGCACAATGCTGACATTGATTTTTACCAAAAATTCACATTTTGGGAAAACTCATTCCAGGGGATGCCGGAGATATGATCAGCTTATTTGGAGAGGGATAATATGGAATCTTCTCTTGAATGAACTTTGAAAGAAGTAAATTGTAAATATTGATTTCTGAAATGAACTGTCAATCTCAGTTGGTAAGATTATTCCTATCATCGTGCTGCGACGATGAATTCAAAACTGCTGACAAAGTGGAGTGTATAGGATTTCTGTTAAGAGCAGTCAAGAGGCTTTACTCAGCACAGCCTAGTAATAGTTGTTCAATTTTATCAGATAACGACTTCAGATCTCATCAGGAGTGAAAAATGAAATGAACTGTGACTCCGAATCAGGATTCCCACTCTTATCCCGGACAAAAATCATCACACAGCAGCAAAGGGTTTTATATTATTTCAGGTCACTTCATTATTGGCTGGCAACAGAGACTGAATTGCTTTAAGCGGAGATGACTTCCCTGTATCACCCCAGGGTCATTTCTGAGGGGCAGCTTGATAGGGCTACCAGCTTGTTAAAGGGTGATCCTATTACTACTAAAGAGGACTGTTGAAAGGAAGCAAATTTTGCCTGCTTGTTATCCCGTGTTGCTGTTTCATTTTTTCCTCCCTCCACCCACCTCTCCACCACCACCCCCCTCCCCACACCCCCCCACCACCCCCCACCCTTCAAGTGGGTTATTCATTTTTAATCTTTTGCAGAAGGACATATATTACATTTCTTTTTACATCGGTGTGTCTTCCTCCGCTCCGGTTCACATGTATCGGCTTCAGGAGAAACATTTGCTAATGTGACTCGGTGCATCACACTTGTGCCTGTATTTAAATACAAAGCAAGAGGCCAAACTGGAAGTCTTGTGATCATTTAAAATGTCTGGGAAATTTGCAAATCCAGAGCTAGTGTTGAAAGCAAAGCCCTCCTTATTAATAAGATTAAAAACAACTTTTGGAGAACAAAGAATGGAACCCTAATTCAGCAGATTCTGTGAATTTGTCTGTGCATGCAAACTTTAAATAGAATGGTAAAATAGATCAAAATGATTAAGAACACAGATTAGGTGAATATTAAAATGTCATATTTAAAGCTTTCACAGCGCAGTCTAGTCCAATCTGTAAAAGTTGCTTTTGCAGTGGGACATCTTGCGGTTATTTAGACTTTTCTTCTGCACCCACCCGTTAGCTCAAATATTTTTATGCATCCTTATTTACTGGAAGTGCAAGCTGTTAACATCACAGTGAGAGCATCTGAGACCTCAGAGAATGATGGGGATAACAGTCTAACTCCTTAACTAGTGAGACTTAAGGATTGAGAAGGAGTGTGAATTAGCATTGAATCAAATTCAAAAATAAGAGAGTGAAATAAATATTTGATAGTTGAGGAAGGAAAAATGGAGTGGAAATGTGAGAAAATAAAATGGTTAAAAGTTGATATTTTTTAAATCTCCAACAACAATTCAATACTTGAAGCAATGAGATAGAACACTAAATTGCTCTGCTTCTGGGCCAGAGACACTGATTGGCATTGAATCAATAATTAACACATTATTAAAAAGCTACTTGCATTCTTAATTACCAGACTTAACTTTCTGAAGCATGCTTAAAGGGAAAATACTGTACAAATCAAGCAAGTTTATAAAAAATACCTCTCAGCCTAAGGGCAAGATGCTGTTTGTGCATCGATTTGAAATTTCTGGAGATTCACAATCTATGGCATTTCTCTTAATCCCCTGAAATTGCTGTCTGGTTTTCAGAGTGTGTGTCATTAACACATTGTTTTTTTTTTAACCAGAAAGATCTGGCCCATTGTTAGCTATATAATAGCGTTGGTTAGCTGCTTGGGTCATGCCATTCCCATGTCTGACAGGCTCCTGAAATAACTGCACTACTTCGCACTTTGTCATGATGAGAGACTCCCAGGGGGACAATCCTGAACCCATAACCAGCCAAAATAGAGCAGGAGCATTCAGGAAGGAATCAAGCACTTTGAGTAACTTATAGTTCACTTGACTTGTACCTGGGATGGGTGGGGTGGGGTGGGGGGATGTTGGGGGAGGTTATCTTATGAGGAAAGGTTGGACACGCTTGATCTCTATCCATTGGAGTTTAGAAAATTGAAAGGTGACCTTATCGAAACATACAAGGGGCCTTGACAGGGTGGATGTTGAAAGGATGTTTCCTCTTGTGGGGGAGTCCAGAACTAGGGGACACAGTTTAAAAATAAGGTGTCTCCCAGCTATTATGCGAAGTTTTTTTTCTCTCAGAGGGTTGTGAATCTTTGGAAGTTTCTTCCCCAGACAGCAGTGCAGGCAGGGTCATTGAATATTCTAAAGGCAGAGGTAGATAGATCCTTTACTAACAAGGGCATAAAGAGATTTCGGGGGTGGGCGAGAATGTGGAGTTGAGGCCACAATCAGGTCAATCATGATCTTATTGAGTAGCTGAGCAGGCTGGAGGGGCCGAATGGCCTACTCCTGCTCCTAATTCACATGTTCATATGATTTTGACAGAAGCATGCGGAGACCAAGTCCAGGTAGCAGAAGGAGCGCATGGCCCCTCCACCCCCTCAAGCAACTCATTTCCCTGTCCCATCAAAGACCACCTGCCCCACACGCGGTGGATTCTCTGAGTTGTACATCAGACTCACTGGCCATATGAAAACACACAGAACTGGAGTGGAAGCAAGTCATCCATGATCCCGAGTGACTGCTCAAGAAGAAGAAGAAGCATTAGTTAGGCAACTCTGCTGTCTGGGAGTTTGTGAGGGTTTTAGAATCATCACTCCTTACCTTTCTGAATGTTAGAAAATAAACTGATTATAGATTTATAGGGTGGTTGCAAATAAAAATGCTTTGTGGATGTCATAAACTATCACACAATTTTTCTTACCTGGAACTTGAGGTTTCTGTAATTTTATTTTCTCCTTTCCTCTTCTGTATCACACACTTCCTTCTCCCCTATTTTTGTGTTCCACCATCCCACTGCCCAGCAAAAGGGATAGCCAGGAACCTGTTCAGAGTGTCACCCGAGAACCTGGATGATTCAAAAGGTCACCCAATGGGGAAGAGGATTTGGAAACGGAGGGATTACCAATGTGATCAGACATGATTCAATAAACCCAATAGGGAATTCTGTAGAAACCCTCTACCTAGCAGCTGATGAGCATGTGGAACTTGCCACCACAGGAATAGTTGTGAGGCAAATAGTATAGGTTTATTTTGTTATGGCCAGAACAAGTTCTGCAATGTCAGTTTTTCTTTCATACAGAAGATATTTTTTTGAGGTACAGTAGATATGATCACTTGCTAGGTTGTGGCTCTGCGGTTGGCATTCTCCACCCTGGGAACGAAGGTTGTGGGTTCAAGTTCGACCCCTGAAACTGGAGCACCTAATCCAGGCTGACACATCCAGTGCCCAGTACACTGGGAGTGCTGCACTGCCAGAGGTTGAGTCTTACAGATGAAATGTTAAACCGCAATCTCGTCTGACTTCTCAGGCGGAAGCAAAAAATCCTGGGGCACTATTTGGAAGAAGAGCAGGAGAGTTCTTTCCTGGTAACCCAGCCAAAGTTTATCCCTCAATCAACATCATGAAAACAGGTTATCTGATCGTAAAAGCAAAATACTGCGGATGCTGGAAATCTAAAACAAATACAAAAATACCCGGAAAAACTCAGCAGGTCTGACAGCAAGGTCTGGGGGGCAGTGGGACAGGTAGAGCTGGATAGAGGGCCAGTGATAGGTGGAGATAACCAAAAGATGTACTGTCCCACCCCCCATTAAACCAACTTATATTTCACCTCTTTTCTATTTTTCCTTAGTTCTGATGAAGAGTCATTCGGACTCGAAACGTTAACTGCATCCCTCTCCGCAGATGCTGTCAGACCTGCTGAGTTTTTCCAGGTGTTTTTGTTTTTACCTGATCATTGCAGTTTGTGGGATCTTGCTGTGTGAAAACAGGCTGCCGTGTTTCCGACATTACAACAGTGAGTACACTTCAAAATGGACCACCTTGCCTGTGAATCGCTTCGGAATGTCCCGGAGCTGCGGTTGATTTTACACAAAGACCTTTCTTTTTTATTGGGATCTACTTTCTTTTATTGCTTAGTTTATATTGCTGCTGAAAACCTTGAAGCCGTTCTCTCCCACGTTGTGCCACTCTTCACTGTTTTCCAGGTCAGGTTCACTTCCTGCATGACTGTTAGCGCTTCCTCCAGCCACATGACACTTCCCCTTTTAGAGGAACAGGTGAGATTTCAGCAGTGCGGGTGAGATTTAAGTGCTGCTGCGGAGTTCCAATTTTGGTTCCTCTGCTGATGTTTGCAGCCAATGAACAGCATGGTTAGCGCTGTCTGCACACAACAATCATGCCAGTGCACAGGCGGCACAATTAAAACTTATAATCCTATGCACTTTTCGCTATAGCACCACTGCAGTCAAACTATCATAACCGAGGAGTATTTCTTGGAGGTGGGTGGGGGGCAGAAGGCATGTGTGCCCCCAACCCCCGGAAACCACGTCAGCATGAAGCCCACCAGCTCCACGCTGACCAGCCCTGCAGCAGTAAAGTGCTGGGGGGCTCATTAACGGGGGCTGAGTGGGACTCCTGCCCCTCATTGGGGTGGAGACCCCGCCCTTTGGAACTGCCAGCCAATCGGATTGGCCGCCGGCTCCATACGTCCCGGCAGCGCCAGGGAGGGGGCCGGTGGCAGCTGCCGGGACTGCAGCTGAAGACAGGAGCCAAAGGCCTAGGATGTTCAGGGAGGGTGAATCCGGGGTCTTGGGCTGGGAGGGTGTCGGAGCGTTAGGCAGAGAGGCAGTGGTGGGGAGAGGATGGGTTTAAGAGAGGGAGCCGGAAGGAAGGAGAGGTTCAGTCCAAGGGGTGGGGGCAGCACTGCGATGGGCAAAGGGCAGCCCCTGGAGAGTGACTGCCCCTTCCTCCCCGCCCTTTAAATATTTGAGGTTAAAAACCGGGCTTCCCGTTCTGGTATTATGGTGTAGGCAGTGTATTGTTAGGGTCAATAGGCTTGATAACAAGTCTAATTGACCCTTAAATGGTCACTTTAGTATGGCGGCGGGCTGCCAATTTCAGCACCTGCCACTTCCCCTCTCCCCCCGTATTATAGGGGGGGTGGATGGCAAGGTATTGGGATGGGCACCCACCCAATATTGCGTGGCCTCCCTCACCCCGGCAGGAAGCCCGCCCGCCAGGGGCACCTAAAATCCAGCCCTCTGGAATTTACATGAACATGGGCCATCTACAGACTGTGTCGGGGAGCTAACTCCTGAAATGGGATTGGACCACAGTATCTGAGTCACCAACTGTTACTACTTTCAAACATACCCTGTCCTTAAAGCAAGAGTACCTCAAGGATCGAAGGAGCGAACAGCAGCAATAGTGATATGTCAGCGAGAAGTGAGGTTACAGGGAGAGATACAGGGGTATCACAGGAAGCAGTGGAGCTAGAGTTGGGGCAAATCGGAGTATGCAAAATGTGAGCACTTGGGAGAGTAGGATTGCATTGGAGAGCAGAAGGATATTACTAAAGCAAAATACTGCAGATGCTGGAAATATAAAACGAAAACAGAAAATGCTGGAAATACTCAGCAGGTCTGGCAGCATCTGTGAAGGGAGAAACAGAGTTGACATTCCAGGTTGGTGACCTTTCATCAGATATTACGATTAACTTTAGACATATGTGTTCAGAAATACTGAAATTTATTGTGTGCTACAGGTGAAATGTGAGATGCTTCTACAGCACCAAAGGAGCCCATCCTGCAAACAATATCTTCTGGGCCTCTTCTGGTCCAGTACCTGGTTCCAAACAGGTTTGGACACATCATGTAGCTCAGCCTCAATACTCTGCCGAGGTCCTGGGCTGAAATTGAAGATGGAACCTGAAATTCCACCTAGAAGAACAAGGAACAAGGGAGAGGTAATCGTGTGGCGCGGTGGGTAGCATCCCTGACTCTGAGCCAGAATCTCCAGGTTTGAGTCCCATCCCAGGACGTAATGGCCAAGTAAGCGTGTCCCTAACGTGGCCAAACCAAAGGCAAGTAGTAAGAGTGGGAGAGATTCCTGGTCAGCTGTGTGATGGAAAGAATGTCACTATAGCTCCAGACATAAGAGTGTATGTTGTCACAGCAACTTGGACTCTCTGAGTGACCTGTAACTGTCAGAACAACAAGGGCAGCAGCTCATGGGAACACCATTTTCTGTCTGCACCATTCTGACTTGGAAATGTATCACTGCTCCTTTACCATCGCTGGGCAAGACCCTGGAACTCCCTCCCTACATCAAGTGGAATGCAATGGTTCAAGAAGGTGGTTTCACCATCGCCTTCCCAAGGGGGCAATTAGGGATGGGCAATAAGTGTTGATCTTGCCAGTGATGCTGACTGAAGAAAAATAATGTCGGGCCCCACTTCCTTCCTGGAGGCGTCCTGTTCAAAAGAGTAAGTTGATAGTGGGGCACAGCAGGAAAAGCATTGGGGTCAGTGGGACTTGCATGATTTTAACTATCCACACCCCTTCTCTGCCCAGTTTCAGTTTTGTAGTAACAGTTAAAATCAGGGGCAGAATTTTTACTCCCTTCTCTCTCGGAAGGAAAGTTTAAATAATATTTATCACAATGGCACACTTTGAAAAGTGATCCATTTTTAAAATTGTCGGCCCTGCTTTTCTGAGACTTGTTTGCATTTTCTTCAAAGTTTATTTAGGTATGCCAATTCATTTTTCTTCTATGCGTTCCACATCCAAGTAGGTATGACAGGCCAGGAAATGACCATAAAATATTCCAGCCATCTTCACGTTGCAGGGTTAAACAACTAGCAAGCAATCTCTTCACAAGAGCCCAGGAGACCTTGCCTGGACCATCTGCTGTGATTCCAGAAAACACATGTCGCACCCTTTAGCTGCTTATCTACAAAAAGGATTGACGCAAATTGAGACTCCATCTCCCAGCCTTTGACCTTGTTAACCTTTGGGGTGTTAATTGCCATTTCCAGCGGGGCCTCGGCAAGCTGATAGTTTTCTCGTGGTGTTGAAGCTTCCCTTCAGTCACAACATGTAAAATAAATTCCTGGTAGAATCATTAATGCCCAGTGAAATTTGTGGGTGGTTTTAACACTTGATAAAAGACAACGGTACCCATATTGATATCTAGGGGACCATTGGAGCCCACTTCGGCCTAATAAACTTCACCAGTGCTGACCCACAGCCTAAAGCAGAGGATCACCTGAGCCAGGCACCCTTCCCATGTAACATAGGGATACTGCACTGGGGCGGGGTGGGGGATTGTAGGTACTGACCTTTAAATAGCTTAGAATTTCAGCAGCATGTTGTGAGCGCTGAATATAAGTCAGAACCATTTTATAAGCCTGAGGTTACATGCCCCTTTTTATTCGCTCCACCATCGGAGACTGTGTCTTCAAGCTGCTTGGATCCGAAGCTCTGGATTTCGCTCCCTAAATCTCTCTGTCTCTCTGCCTCTCCTCCTTTAAAAGGCTCCTTCAAACAGACCGCTTACCTCACCCGCCACCTCCTTACATGGCTTGGAGTCAAATTTTCTTTGGAATCACGCCTGCAAAGCAGCCTGGGTCCTTTCACTGTGTCTAAAGGTTCAAAATAAATGCAAGTTGTCGTTGGTCAGGTGATGGCTCATCTGGGACTTTACGGCACTTTTAACAAAAACATGTCTTCAAGTGAAGGAGGGCGAGACCCACCCCTATCCTCTTCCACCCCTCCCCCCCCCACCCTCAAATGGAGACAAGGAGTTGAGGAGAAGAGGAGAAGACCACACACAACACTACTGAGGCTGAGAAGCGAAACACTCCCAGGTCAGAAGCAACATAAGATAGAGAGGCCACTGGCTGTCTTATGGGACTAAGTCATTAAAAAAAAGTGTGCCCAACAGTGGAAATGGGCACACACTAGGGATCAAGACTAGGACTCCAATGGAATAAAAATATACATTTTAAATGCGCCCCCCCCCCCACCCCGCCTTCCTTTGCCATTTAAATTTTGCCTAGAAAAGCAGACCCAATACCCTGCCTCTTCCACAGAGCAATTAAGTTTCACTGCATCTCCTGGCACATTGGGGCAGACATACATCCCTAGAAATGGAAGTGCCCACCATTTATGTGCCAAACAGGACACCCTCCACAACAGTGCAAACTTGACATAGTCAGCACTGGGGGCCCCTTTCGGCATGTCCTGGCACATGCAATGTATAGAAGGCTGACTAGAATCATAGAATGATGCAGCACAGAAGGAGGCCATTCAACCCATCGTGCCTGTGCCAGCTCTTTGAAGGAGCACTTCAATTAATCCCACCCCCTTTGCTTTTCCCCAGAACCCTGCAACTGTTTTCCTGTCAAGTGTTTATCCAATTCCCTAAGTTCATATTGAGCCTGCTTCCAACCTGCTACAGGCAGTGCATTCCGGATCATAACAACTCGCTGCATTAAAAAAACTCCTTAGCTCCTTCTCCAGTTCTTTTGCCAATCAACTTTATCCTGTTCCTCTGGTTACGAAACCTCCTGTGACTAGAAACACTCATGTCTCATTTAGGTTGAGGTGGTGGTGTAGTGGTATTGTTATTGGACTAATGTAGCAACCCAGTGTAATGCTCTGGGGACCTGGATTCAAATTCTGCCACAGCAGTTAGGGAGATTTGAATTCAGTAAAAATGTGGAATTAAAAGTCTGATGATGACCGTGAAACCGTTGTTTTTTTGCTGCAAAATCCCATCTGGTTCACTAATGTCCTTCAGGGAAGGAAATCTGTCACCCTTACCCAGCCTGGCGTCCATGCGCTACCAGACCCACAGCAATGAACAAGGGCAATTAGGGATGGGAAATAAATGTTGGCCTAGCCAACATCCCATGTATGATTAATAAAAAAAACTCTATGATTTTTGATCAAATCTCCCCCTAACCTTCTCCGTCTGAGAAGAGACCCATTGTGAAAATGAAAGAAAGAGTTGCAAAAAGAAAATAAATGGAAAGACTTCACGACCACCGACTGTCTCAAGGTGTTTTACAGCCATTGAAGTACTTTTGAGGTGTAGTCACTTAGCAGCAGCTAATTTGCACTCAGCAAACTCCCACAAATGGCAAGGTTTATTAAATGCTGCCAATATGGATACCATTGGCCACATTGATCTCATTGATAAACAATATAGTGAAATATTAGTATTTGTTAAAATGCGGTAATTGAAGTTATTGTTTTGATCACCAAATTATAGCTATTGATGTTGTTACATGTCAATAGGCTGGATTTTATTGGCCGCAGAGAATGACACATTTTAACATGGTGATTTATCGTATTCTGTGTGGTTTTATTGATAAATGCATTTGTGGACAGTCCTTCTTTAGATTAATCACATGGAGCTGCTGAGTTTTAAATAATACATTTCATCACAACAATTGGGCTGAGAGAAGGGGAGAGGGGGAGGGGTAGTGGGGGAGATACCTTATGATAAAAAGTTAATTGGTAATCTGCTTTGTAGAAGGACAACCATTCTCATCATGTCACTTCACACATTGGATGTCAATTCTGGAAGACAGTTAATTAATTTTATACAGTGAAATTGGCTCCTGGATCTATTGAATATGATGAGACACAGGGCTGTCTAAGGTGGAGCATACAAGCTACATCATTCAGTGCAACACTGCATCCCCAGAAGTGACTGTTCCAAATATCCACATAAATACAACCACAAGTGTTAGAAACACAATTTAAGTGTCACTATTTACAATATTATTTTCAAGCCCTTCCATGGCCTTGCCCCTCCCTGTCCCTTTATTCACTTCCAACTCCACAACCCTCCGAGATATCTACGCTCCTCTAACTCTGGCCTCTGGGGCACCCCTGATTTTAATTGCTCCACCATTGGTGGCCATGCCTCCTGTTGCCTTGGTCCGAAGCTCTGGAGTACCCTCTCTACACCTCTCCAGCTCCCTACTTAAGATACTCCTTAAAACCAATCTCTTTGACCAAGCTTTTGGCCATCTGACCTCATATTTCCTTATGTGGCTCAGTGTCATTCTTTGTTTTATAACGCTCCCGGCGTTATAACACCTTGCGGCATTTTATTCCGTTAAAAGTGCTGTATAAATATAAGTTGTTAAGCGTTTTCACCAATTTTCTGATTTCCGTTCTGCAGATTTTTCTTCTTGTCCTGGGTCAGGATCCTTGGATTAGTCAGGATACACAAGAAGCTGGTCATATGTGAGCCTCGATAGGAGGGGCTGGATTTTCCTCCACTATTTAAGAGTTCTGGAAAAGAGGGCAGAATTGATTGGCAAAGCCTAGCAAAATTTCCCTTGCCCTTGCTCTTCTGGCAACCTCCATTGGCAATACATTCCCTCCTCGCATGACATAAATGTTACTGGGGAAGTCACAGTCAAGGTTCCCGTTGGATCTTCCCATCCTCTACCCTCCTTACTGTTGCTCCCTGGGACCCACTGACGAAAGATGGCAACAGAGGCAGTAAAAGAAAGAATTTGCGTTTTTGTAACACCTTTCAAGACTACTGGACATCTTAAAACATTTCATAGCCAATAAAATACTTTTGAAGTGCAATGCAGCAGCCAACAGGTGCATAGCAAGATCCCACAAATATCAATGAGATAATGACTAGATAATCTGATTTTGTGAGGTTGGTAGCGGGATAACTATTGATCATGTCACTTGGCAATGCCGTAATTTGTAGAATTCTCATCCTTGTGTTCAAATCCCTCCATGCCCTTTCTCATCCAACTCCTCCAACCCCACAACCCATCAGGATATGTTCCAATTCTGGCCTCGCGTTCATCCCTGATTTTCATGGCTCCACCATTGGCGGCTGTGCCTTCAACTGCCTAGGCCCTAAACTCTGAAATCCCCTCTCTAAATTTCTCTCCATCGCGAGTGTCTCTCTCCTTTAAGCTGCTCCTTAAAGCCTACCTCTTTGAGCACCTGCCCTAATATCTCCTTACGTAGCTCAGTATCAAATTCTGCTTGATAATGCTTCTGTGGACCATCATATGTTTTTATTCTGTTAATTTTATGTTATTATGTGCTGTATGAATTATTTTTGCATTCAAACTGGTTGACGTACATGGTAATAACCCTTTGGCATTTAGAGGAGAATACAGATAACCTGGTTAAAGCGGTGACCAGTGTGAATACCGACAAAAGCTTCAAATTTGATTTTTTTTTTTCTTTGAATCTGAATTGAAGAATCATAACTATCCGAGGTACACAACCTTTGGCTCAGTTGGTAGGCTGCCCAGTGTGAAAACAGTTCAGAAAGGATCCCCTGTTTGGTCTTTGAGTCTGTGCTGATTTGTGTTGGAGCGGAGGTATAAGTGTTATAGTTGGCTTCAGTGCATCTGAGGTTTTGAGGAGAAAAATTAGTCAAAGGACCTGCTGCTGAACCCAATCCAGGGCTCCTGCTGAAAGTGCATCTGCAGGGACGTTAAACAAAAATAGGATTTGGACTACTCTGTGACGCATTTGTTGAACAACCTTCCAACAATCACTCCCCTCCCCCACTCCTCCAAATAATCACCAATTGGACTCAAAAGCAGAGAATGGTTGGATAATAAATGAGTGATTCATTTCAATGAGACAGAACCCACGAAACGTTTTGCAGCATTCTTTTTATATTTTGGGTAAATATACATTTTATATTAAATTTTACAGCAAAGATTTCTGTGCTATAGCAGCATCAGTTGAGTTACAATGGGACCATTCTTTGCCGAGTTTTCTACCATGAGGGAGGTACCACTGAATCTCCTTCATCCTAAAGAAATGCCATGTTCAAAGCTGGATTTCCTCAGGATGCAGAATCCTGTGGTTCAAAACGTTTGCCAGAGGATTTGACTTGTAAAAATTGAATTTGCTTTTCTAAAAGGGTACACTAGCCTCCTGAATCTCTGAAGGAATGGTGACAGCCAGTCAGAATTTTAAGCAGATGGAAACTATTAAAGCCAGAGTTTTAATAAAAGTGTGCTTCAAAGAATGCTTTTAAAAATTTACTAGACCGACCCTGCAATAACAAAACATATTTGCCTTCTTAACAGAAACTGTAGTGTTACAAACTCAAAATCCTCCGTGGAACAGTATTAGCATTTACCAGTAGCTAACGAGAAGACAGGGACTGGAAATTAGCGTAATTGTTAAGGAAGGTGATCTGAGGCACATCAACATTCTTGGAGAAGTCAGCAAGTCTCTGTGCTCACTTTATAAAGCCCCACTTGCTGCTTGAACACCTACTTTTTTGCATAAAGCAAGTCCTGGTGCAAATGGGACTGGTGGTATGAGTGATAACAGATCACATGCCTTAATGATGGCATCTGCATCCTCATAACTGTGTAATTTCTGAATGACGAATGCAAGCTTAGAATGTCATTCTCTTTCATATTAAAGTTCACTGCCCATGGAAATCGCTGGCAAAGGTATTTATTTGTCTATGATTGAGTCATACGCTTTCTTCATATCATTTATCACTGGCAACCCCAAAACATTTCAGTATCCAAAGTGTCATCCTGCAGCTTGCACCTGATGTAGTGGTGACAACCCAATGATGAAAATAATGCAGGCCTTATTAAAACTCTCTACATCCCTGAAGCAGCAATAATTCTCCTTTCAAACAGCTGCATAATTAAAGGTCTTTGGTCTATTGTGTGTCTGTTATCCAAAAGCAAATGTCATGATTTGGCGCAAATAAGTATTGCTTCAGCTTTGGTAAATGGCATAATTGAGCCAATCGTTAATCAGTTCCATACAGATATTACAGCTTCCAACCATTAACAATTAAGTGCGAAACCGCCAATTAGATTGCTCAAATAATTTCTTCACGCTATTATTAGCTGCTATTTTCGTGTCTCAGAGACAAACTTTGCAGGAGGATGTGACATCCTTAGAGGTCCTTAGCGGGAAGTGACATCATGAGTGGCAACTGGGCAGGAAGTGACATCATCAGAGGCCCCAGGAAATACCTGCAGACTGTCACCATCTATAGTGTTGAAAAGAAAATCACTGAACATGCCTATAAAATTGGACATGTAATATTAGAGATACTTAAAAGAACTCTTCTCCACATAAGTCTACCCACTAGCCAGGAAATGGGATCTCAGTTCTGCTTTGGCCCCTCAATTGAAAATTTCACTTGGGCACTGGATGGGGAATATGTTTAATTTCCCTGTGAGGAAATGCAGCATTTTGAGTTGTAGAGTCCACCCTGCTTCTGCACCATCAGAAATGCTCGAATGTACCATGACATTACAAACTGTGTGAAAGTACCCACTGACCAATTCTCTGTGCAAGGTAGTTGGCTTTCAGGCACTGTAGTTTTCATCCTTCCCCCATGGGGGTTACAGTTTTTGAAGCATCCCATCACATGAAAGGAAGGGAATGCTCAAATCCCAACTGTCGAGACAGCTGAACAGTAGAATTCAAACAAAAATCAAAGCAATTATTGAAAATCCACTGTGGAAAGCAGAGCTAAAAATATTTAAGTCAGTGAGACTGAGACTTTGAGGTCCATAAACCAGTTGCCTGCATCGTAATCAAGTTCCGTAAATGGAAAGTTAGATATCAGCTGTGGCTTAGTTGCTAGTTTTTTTGCCTCTATGTTTGTAGTTTATATGGATTTCAGCAAAGCCTTTGACAAGGTCCCACATGGGAGACTTATAAAGAAGGCAAAGGCACATGGAATACAGGGTAATTTGATAAGGTGGATTCAAAATTGGCTTAGTTGTGGGAGGCAGAGGGTGATGACAGAAGGATGCTTTAGTGACTGGAAGCCAGTGTCCAGTGGCGTACCACAAGTATCTGTGCTCGGTCCCCTATTATTTGTCATTTATATAAATGACATAGATGACTATGCAGGGGGTAGGATTAGTAAGTTTGCGGATGACACAAAGATTGGCCGGGTGGTTAACAGTGAGGTTGAGTGTTTTGGGCTATAGGAAGATATAGACGGGATGGTCAAATGGGCAGATAAGTGGCAGATGGAATATAACCCTGAAAAGTGTGAGGTGATACACTTTGGAAGGAGTAATTTGACAAGGAAGTATTCAATGAATGGCATGGCACTAGGAAGTTCTGAGGAACAAAGGGACCTTGGCGTGTGTGTCCATAGATCTCTGAAGGCGGAGGGGCATGTTAGTGGGGTGGTGAAAAAGGCATATGGGACACTTGCCTTTATCAATCAAGGCATAGATTACAAAAGTAGGGAGGTCATGTTGGAGTTGTATAGAACCTTGGTGAGGCCACAGCTGGAGTACCGTGTGCAGTTCTGGTCGCCACATTATAGGAAGGATGTGATTGCACAGGACGGGGTGCAGAGGAGATTCACCAGGATGTTGCCTGGGATGAAACATTTAAGTTATGAAAAGAGGTTGGATAGACTTGGGTTGTTTTCGTTGGAGCAGAGAAGACTGAGGGGTGACCTGATCGAGGTGTACAAGATTATGAGGGGCATGGACAGGGCGGATAGGGAGCAGCAGTTGAAGGGTCAGTCACAAGGGAGCATAAGTTCAAGGTGAGGGGCAGGAGGTTTAGGGAGGATGTGAGAAAAAACTTCTTTACCCAGAGGGTGGTGATGGTCTGGAATGCACTGCCTGGGAGGGTGGTGGAGGCGGGTTGCCTCACATCCTTTAAAAAGTACCTGGATGAAAAGCACTTGGCACGTCATAACATTCAAGGCTATGGGCCAAGTGTTGGTAAATGGGGTAAGGTAGGTCGGTCAGGTGTTTCTCACGTGTCGGTGCAGACTTGATGGGCTGAAGGGCCTCTTCTGCACTGTGATTCTGTGATTCTGGGTTCAAGTCCCACTCCAGCTTTTCTGAGTATAAAAAAAAGGCTGACACTCCAATGCAGTACTGAGGGAATGCTGTACTGCCAGAGGTGCTATATTTCAGATGAGACATTGAACTGAGGCACGTCTGTCCTCTCAGGTGGATGTAAAAGGTCCCGTGGCATTATTTTGCAGAAGAGCAGAGGGGTTATCCCCAGTGTCCAGGTCAATATTTATCCCTCAATCAACATCACAAAAACAGATTATCTGGTCATTATCACATTGCTGTTGTAGGAGCTTACTGTGCAGAAATTTGCTGCTGTGTTCCTATATTACACAACAGTGACTATACTTATAAGAATGCTTTATTGGCTGTAAAGGATTTTGAGACATCCAGTGTCACATAGAAAAAATCTGGAAATGAACACTAATCTCAGTGATTGTAACCACAAAACTACCATCAGTTGTCGTAAAAAACCCATCTGGTTCACTAATGTGCTTTAGGGAAGGAAATCTGCCATCCTTACCTGACCTGGACTACTTTTGAGTCCAGACCCACAGTGATGTGGTTGACTCTTAACTGCCCTCTGAAATGGCCTAGCAAGACACTCAGTTCCAGTGTAATTAGGAATGGGCAACAAATGCTGGCCTTGCCAGCGACACCCACATCCCATGAAAGAATAAAGAAAGAGAATATAAATGCAACTATTTTTTTTCTTTCATTATGTCTCCTATTTCTGTGAGGCTGTATCAGTCTGCACTGAAGTGTGCAATAGTTAAATCCTGCTTTAGAATGTAATATCAATGAGAAACTACAACTGGATGTCTTGTAGTAGAATTATACCTAAAACCTATAGAGAGCTCTTGACACAACTGAAGGCTCTTAATGGGAAGACTTAATTGTTAAACAATGTGTTCCCTTAACCCTTTATTATGCTAATATGGTAGGACATGGGAAGAACTTTCCCTTTAAATTTCCATTTCAGTTACCACATTTGCCGTTTTATGTCTTATAAAAGGGGAGTTCCTAAACATCTCTACAAAAACTTGCTAACAATCTAACAGGTACCTTTGCACTTGCATTGTGCAATTTTTGCACATCACCACATAATTGGGAAATAGGGAAATCCTTTATTTTTTGTCACTCTATTTCAAGAGTGTCATTGATTTGTGTGCATTATTGAGTATTAAAATAAGGTATTTTGAATATTCACAATTTCCAAAGTAGAATGGATTAGACTAATTTCAGCTTGTCAGACAGATGCAATGTCCAAATTACTTAAGGTCTCTGAATTATTCGCAGTTCTATTAATGTAACTGCTTGGGAGATAGTTTTTGTACTTACTAATTATATTATGAACTGATTCATTGATTGGTATTAACACGTTTGTACTTTGGTCCCATTCAGTGCCATCAATACTTTGATTCAGTTTATATTTTGATAGAAATTTTGAGAAAGACAGAAACAAAAACACACACGCAAACACAAACTCACACACACACAAAAAAAAATCAACATGCAAAAGGTGAAATTCTATGTTGATGGTCCCATTGTGTATAAGAAAGAAAAAGAGATCGATAAGGCACTGAAGATGGTAACAGCTGTAAGCAGCCCTTGTACTAGGGCTGTAATCCTGATGAATAATGTTGCTGTCATAACAGCAGGGATAATTTAATGCTGACACTTAGCAGCATGATGAATAGCTTGTCAGACATCGGCAGTGACAGAGTCAAGGGAAACTGCCCATGACAAGTTCTGAAATATTAATCTTCTACTAGACTGTGACTGTGCTAAGGGGATAGGGAAGGAATACTAGGTAAATCAGTTTTTTTTTGAGAGGTTAAAAACTACAGCTTCCTTTAAAAACAGAACAAAGCAAGTGCATTACATGAAATTGTGTTGGATGAATGCACACCAAAAGTTCTCAATACTAACTGCCTTAGTGATGCATTTTATTATATAATGCATGAATTTGTAGGGAACTTTTCACACTCTAGAAAAGGCTCATTTATCAGGGGACAGACTTACCCTCAACTAACAAATAATAGTTGTTTAGAAAGCACTGATGTGCTTCAGGAATGAGGGCCAGGATTTTCCTGCCCACGACTTGTATTGGAATGGTAAATCTGGTGACCCAGCAAAATGTCCATTGACATTCGGGAGGAACGGGACCGAAAAATCCCGGCCGAGAACGCAAATGAGGCCAAAATTCATCGAAACGTCAATGGTTCAATGTGACCGAGCGTTGCCTTTGAAACATCAGTACTAATCTCTTGAATTAAAATCCTGCACAATTTTGCCATTTCCTGTTGAAGAAATGAGAAATATCATGCAATTTTGATTCTGTCCCTGGATTATGGGTGGCTTGATTAGGGCTTGAATCATCACTTGTGGAGGACTGAGATACTCTCCAAGTAACATTGAGAGACTAGGCAAAGCCTTGTTCATTTGACACTGGAGGCTTCCAGCCATCCATTTGGGATTTTTTTTTATTCATTCACGGGATGTGGCATCACTGGCTAGGCCAGCATTTATTGCCCATCCCTAATTGCCCCTGAGAAGGTGGTAGTGAGCTGCCTTCATGTACCATTGCAATCCATATGGTATAGGTACACCCAAGGTGCTGTTAGGAAAGGCATTTCAGGATTTAACCCAGTAACAGTGAAGGAAAGATAATATAGTTCCAAGTCAGGATGGTGAGCGGCTTGAAGCGGGGCAAACAGGTGGTGCTGTTGCCATGCACCTGCTGCCCTTGTCCTTTCAAGTGGAAGAGATCATGGGTTTGGAAGGTGCTGTTGAAGAAACCTTGGTGAATTCCTGCATTGCATCTTGTAGATGATACATACTGCTGCTATTGTGTGTCAGTGGTGGAGGGAGTGAATGTTTAATATGGTGGATGGGGTGCCAATCAGCAGGCTGCTTTGGCCTGCATGGTGTCAAGTTCCTTGAGTGCTGTTGGAGCTGCACTCATCCAGGCAAGCGGAGAGTATTCCATCACACTCCTGACTTGTGCCTTGTAGGTGGTGGACAGGCTTTGGGGAGTCAGGAGATGAGCTACTCGCCACAGAATTCCCAGCCTCTGACCTGCTCTTGTAGCCTTGGCTATCCAATGAATAAAAGCTTAAGTTTCCATCTGGGGAGCACCTAGCACCTTTAGTCGTTGATTTGGCTTTCTGAAGTGCATAATTGGACAGAAGCCAGGACATGGAGTTAGTAATTCTTACAGCAGCAAGGGAAGCTGGTCTGCTGGAGATTGGTAAAAGTCACTCTTATTTTGAGAGCTGGTATCAAAATGGGTTTGCTTAAGGTTAGATGCTACACTTTGCTGCATAATTTTAGATGCTTGGATTTGGATAGTAAGACCAAAATTGTTGCCTTGGGAGAAGCTAGTTTGGACCTCCTCAAAGTCCTGACAGTTTGTCCATTGCCTGTATAAGGTAGACATTAAACATTTCACTGGTACTAGCAATATGTTTGCATCCTGAGGGAGGCCAGAACAAAGTGGGCATAACCTACACATTAGAGCTCAGCCTTCGGGGGTGATGTCAGGAAACATTTCTTGGCACAAAGGGTGGTGGAAATCTGGAACCCTTCCTCTCCTTCCAAGAAAACAGTTACTGAGGCAAGAGGTTGATCTAAAATTTCAAGCTGAGCTTTTTGTTAGGCAAGGCTATTAAGGGTTATGGAACCAAGGCGGGTAGAGGGAGTTAAAGTACAGAGCAGCCATTATCTAATTGAGTGGAAGCGCAGGCTCAAAGGGCTGATAGGCCTCCTCTCGTTTGTACACTCCTTTCCAGGAGTGGTTGAATAATGCAGGCCTCTCACAAATTCAGCACTCTTTATAATATTGGGATCCAAAGGCAACAGAAAAATTGCAATTATTTCATCGGCAGATAATTATCCACTCCTGTTATCGGTTTCTTGGTATTAACATCCTTTTCTTCTTTGACTAATTTCGTACATTTCCTTTCAGACTAAAACATAGTCACCATTTCAGTCTCATCTTTTCTCAGCAAAATTTACAGAAGATGCAATGGAAAATAAGGACATTTAGTAAATAAATAATTGCCTCAGATTGACTCTCCAGTCTGAGGTGACTAGAATCTGCATTCAGAATCTTCAATTGATTTTGTTTCTCTCCTGTTTGACATTCAGTTTCTTACCTAAATGTTCAGAAATGGGAAAACTGTGTAATTATATACTTTGGAATTATGTCTCCTGTTGACAAAATTATCCTGGTTAATTATAGATCCTGTCCATCAGGATTATGCAGTTAGCAAAAAAAAAAATAATAGGCTACATAAACTCAGACAATGACATACCTATGCTCGCATTACACTGTTGGTGCTTATGATCCAACAATACTATTAACCCTACAAATCCAGGGTCATTGGAAATGTTTTGTGTTGTTTTCTTCCTCCTCTGTGCTCTTGTGCCATTCATCTGCCCCGATATTTCTAATTGGGCTGAAGACGGTCAGTACACGTTCTACAGCGCAAGGCCTGTATCTGAGAACAGCCTGGGATAACTTGGCAGAATTGCAATAGGAAACGCGCTGCTTGAGGGATTATGGGCACAGACTTACGTCTGCGGTGCCCAATTCATTTTCACCCACGTGGAAATTTTTTTAAAGAATAATGCTATCACACGCTGGAGAATTTTTGTTACACATTTCCCTGATATATGTTTAAAATTCCAAGAGTATCAAGTCTGTACTAAAGTGTACTCTCAAAAAAACGTTGCTCCTCGTGGACACCCTATAATTTTTATGAATGCTTGCACTTGTGTGCATGCTAGAGGTTAGAGAGTTAACACATTAAACACCATGATTTACATGGTGGAAAACCAAAGTCAAATCATTATCTGCTTACCATTGATCCCAAAGTACTTACTCAGGAGCATGGGTAGGACCTTATAGGAACAAGAGTAAAATGTGACAACAAAGCAATGTAAAATCCATGTACAAAATCTCAGTTGTGAAAGAGCAACTATGTGAATTAAATCATATTACATCATAAGATTGGGGTAGAATGGTACATGGAGCAAATTGAGTTCACAATGAACCATTGCACGTTAAACTTTAGTATTCCTGCAGTGATGTTTTACTTAGGATGTGGTGCATTAATTGCTATGGCTATAGCTGTCAAATTCTTCACCGACTCATCTATTCTCCTCTCTTATGACAATAGGGACAGAGGAACAGGAGGAGGCCATTTTGCTCCTCAAGCATGTTCTGCCATTGAATGAGATCATGGCTGATCTGTAATCTAACTCCATATACCCACCTTTCCCCTATATCTTTTAATATCTTTGGCTAACAAATATCTATCAATCTCAGTTTTAAAATTAACGATTGTCGATTGTCATTTTTGGAAGAGAGTTCTAAACTTCTACCTTTGCATGAAGAGGTGTTCTCTAATTCCAGTCCTGAAAGATTTGACTCCAATTTTTAGACAATGCCCACTTGTGCTAGGCTCCCCAGCAGGGAGAAGATGTTTCTCCCAGTCTACCCTATCTGTTTCCCTTAAGAACATAAGAAGTTGAGAAATAGGAGCAAGAGTAGACCACATGGGGCCATCGAGCCTGCTCCGCCACTCAATACGATCATGGCTGATCTTAATAACTCGAAAGCTATGATCAAATTGTCCACTATCCTCCTAAATTCCAGAACTATAATCTTAAATTTTCTGAATCTCTCCCCACAGCTTAACCAAGGAACCACTTACACAAAGATCCATTATTTCCAATAGCCTGAAGCCATTTTTCACACGGGAAATGTGTAACAACAGTTGAAGGTGGTGGAATTGACTGCCCAGGAAGACAGGCAGTGCAACAATATTTAAGACAGAACTAGTTTAATGTTGGATCCTGGTCGCTAGTTTAGTTGGACTAATGGATCCGTGTTGCACGCCTGTTTCGGGATGGCTGAGTTGGTACCATAGACAGAGCAGATCAGCAGACAGTTCTTATGTGGAACACATTCTATTTATTTACAGAGGAACTCAGCAGTTACACTTGTGCGCTTACAACTCAAACCCTGCCTCTACATTACAGACTCTAACTCCAGACTTCTCACTACTAACTTGTAAGGTAGCCCGAGCTACTCTGCTATTGGATACTAAGATCATGTGATCATCCATTATAACATTATTCTTAAAGGTATATTACACACCAGATTACCACAATTAATATCTAATGGGTGCATGTGTCATTGAGGAGTTTTAGTTTTTGGGACAAGAGGGCGTCTTTTCAAATCTTGTACTTCCCCGTGTTATTTTCAGAAAGGATGAATCTGTGTAAATCTTACCTTTTCTGAACTAGAAGATCCTGCCGTCATTCTTGCATATGAAAAAATTAGACATTAAGTAAATTTAATTTTAAGCAAGCAATGTCCTTCAAATTAACTTTGAAAATGCAAGCTGCCTATTAGAGTATTTTAGCCAATGCAATACAGGGGTCAGCATTGAGCACCCAAATTGACTGAGATTGAGGTTGGTTGGAGTGCAAACGGACCATTTCATATGTAGCATAATACCACATCGAGGAATAAACATGCCCCTTCGTAAACATGTTGACTGATGTTGTGACAAAGGTTCTCCTTCCAATGTGTGGTGTCTAAAGATTACGTGATCTTTATCAGTTATTAAATTTACCTATGGTCTAAGGGGAGGGAAATAACTCAGTTTGTATTCTATAACAGCCTTTGATTTTGGTGGTATGCATACTTGGTGGTTCAGGAGCCTGGAGTGGGGCCAGAAAGGCCATTGTTGGAAGGTTGATTGGATATGAATGAAATGCTTGGTTGATGTGGTGTATTTGGGTGGGGGGAAGGAGCAAAGTTATCTTGATGCCCTGATGGTGCTTGGATGTTCTCCTACTTGTATTACTAAACTTAATCTTTTTTGGCTTCCGTTTTGTGTGTGGTCCAATTTACGATTGGCATAAAACGAAGCCTCGCTCTCCTTTTTCAAATACTTTGGATGCAAGAAATTTAACAATGAGGAAGAGGAGGAGGAAATTTGCCAAGTGGAAGAAGATGGAAAATGTAAAGGGACAAAAAAACCATAAGTGCAGGGAAGGCCGTGCATGTGCACATATTGGCCTGTGCTTATCAGAGCCCCTGTTTAATAGAATGAATAAAAAGAAGGTGATGGAGAGGACTTTATGACTGTAATCCAATATCAAGTTCAAATGACATTCATAAAGCTCTCAGCTTGGCTTTTATAGTTATAGCATCTTCTCAATCTCCTCAATATGATCATATACTCATTTAACTCCTTTCATGCATGTATTACTGTACTTGTGGTCTTTCTATATTTCTTATTTATAAGTGTCCATGCATCTTAGTTTATGTATCTCATTGTCTTTGATTAATATGTATAATATTGATGGGCAGGGGACATCATTCACTTTCTCATCTGGGAGACTTGCTTCCAAAATATATTGTCACTGTGCTGCGGATTTGTATTGCAAGCAGTTTTAGCGCTGGAAACTTCAAAGAGAATTTCAATTCAGGATTCGAAGTGTACCTCACAGTGTTTCACAACTAGCCTCTCCTGGTTTGCATTCTGGTAAGTTTGAGATTTTGGCGACTGCCTCCAGTCCCCCCTTTAAAGACCACACCCCTGCATTGGGCTGGTTTGTGCCCAAGAAAACTCACCATGCACTCCAATCTGGCAAAGGGCTCAGAAACAGACAATAGGCCCATTGTCTAGTGCAAATAGATGGCTTAGCATCTGTTTCAGCTGGGCACCCTGGACAAGTACAATATGGCGTGCAGCGCACTTTAGCACGGACTGGCCCAATTAATTGGTGATGGCCAATCAAAATTCTAGCAAAAATGGAGATTCTCTCATCTCCATTTAGCCAGTTTGCACAGACAACAAACTGACATGACATGAGCATCTAGATCTGTACCCATTCTAATTGTGCATACCCGCACATCACACACTTATGCCTGTTGTACACACATCCAGATGCGCAAATCACATATTTAACACAAATGGACTACATGCATCCACAAATGCACACATTGTACACTTATATGCTGTCAACATGTCAGCTCAGGCACAGTTGTAGCACTTGTGCCTCTGGATCAGATAACTGTGAGTTCAAATCTCACTCCGTGGTCTTGAGGGTTTAAAAACCTAGGCTGACACATTAGTGCGGTACTGAGGGCGTGATGCTACACAGTTGGAGGTGTCATCATTCAGATCAGGCATTTTTTTATATTTGAGATGTGGGGCCTCGCTGGCCAGGCCAGAATTTGTTGCCCATCCCTAATTGCCTTTGAGAAGGTGGTGGTGAGCCACCTTCTTGAACCACTGCAGTCCATGCATTGTAGGTATATCCACAGTGCTGTTCGGAAGGGAGTTCTAGGATTTTGACCCAGCGACTGTGAAGGACTGTCTGTTCCCTTAAGTAGATGCAAACAATCCCATGGCACTATTTGGAGGAGGCGCAGGGGAATTATTCCCACTGCTCTGGGCAATACTTAAACCCCAACCAATACCACTTAAGAAAGAACAGGTTATCTGGTCACTATCATATTGCTGTTTGTGGGAGCTTGCTGCATGTAAATTGGCTGCTGTATTTCCTATATTACAACAGTGGCTACACTTCAAGGGTACTTCATTGGCTGTAGAGCGTTTTGCAACATGCCGACTGTTGTAGGGTGGCCGAGTTGTGCTATTAATGATACAGTTGACCTGCAGACATTTCTTGGGTGGAAACATTGAGTTTATTTACAATGTACTCAGCGGTAGCGACATGTATGCTTTCAACTCCAACTCTATCTCTACACTGACTACTGAGGTAGCTCGTGCTACTCTCCTATTGTTTACTACAGATCATGTGATCTTCCTTAACAAGTATTATTCTTAAAAGTACATTGCACACTAAATAAACCCATAATTACTACCCCTTTAACTTGGCTATACATATTTTACAAGTACATATTTTTCAATACAACATAATATTTACATTGGGTAAGGGATTTACAAGTTCAGTCTTTCAGGTGGTTTCCTGGTACGTGTGGAATGTCGCAGCTCCACAATCTTCAGATTCATTGTCAGGAACCTCCTTTTCCGGAGTTGCCTGAACATCAGGGGCTTCGGTGGGCACTTGCAGTTCTGTATCCTCAACTCTTACAGGAACATCAGACGTGTCTGTCCTGGGTTGACTATCCTCAACAGGAAATACAGATCCGGTCATGATCACTGGTGGATCCAAATCTTGGTGATTTGTCTCTCTCTTCCTTAAATGGCCCACATATTTACGGATGATCCGGACTTCTACCTCCATGTGGTAAGATATAGCCCCAGTCACCGCATTTATTTCACCCGGTAACCATTTTTGTCCTCTGAAATTTTTCACATATACCAGCTTCCCATGGTAAATTTCCCCACATGACAATGCCAGTTGTGTCTAGATTTCTGGCTTCCCTGACTTCTCTCCACCTTTCCCTCTAAATTCGGCATTATTAAGCTCAATCTCTCCCTGAGACGGCGTTGCAACAATAGCTCCGCAGATGTGAAACCTGTTGCTGTGTGAGGGGTAGTCCTATAATGGAAAATAAAGTGTGCTAGCTTGGTTGCTAAGGAATCTCCAGTTAACTTCTTCATGCAAAGTTTGAACCGCCGTTTCGGCTGGTCTGTTTGAGGAAGGGTGGTACGGTGCAGTCTTCACATGAGTGATACGGTTGGGGCTGATAAACCATTGAAACTCAGCACTCGTAAATGCCGTGCCGTTATTGGAAACAACTACCTCTGGTAGTCTGTGAATGGTAAAACTCTGACATAGTACCTCAATCGTAGCGCAATTGTTGGTGACTTTGCCTCATATACGTCCAACCATTTTGAATGGGCATCGACAATGAGCAGAAACATTGTTCCCAGGAAAAGTCCAACATAGTCAATGTGTAACTGCACCCAGGATCTACTTGGCCACTCCCATTGGTGTAACGGAGCTGTCACTGGCAACTATTACAGTTGTTGACATTGCACACAGTGCTTTACTAAACTCTCTATTTCGTCATCCATCCCAGGCCACCATAGATAGCTGGGTGCTATGATCTTCATTCGGGATATTCCTGGATGGGAACTGTGTAGTTCAATTAAAAGTGGCTCCATTCCCTTTGGAGGAACTGTCACTCGTGCTCCCCACAATAAGATGCCATCCTGGCTGGTTATTTCATGTCTTCTGTTGAAGTACGGTTTTATTTCGTCAGATACGGGCTCCTGTGACCAACCATGTAGCACTTGTTCTTGTGCTTGAGTAGGGACTGGGTCCCGACTTATCCAGCCTCTGATCTGTTGAACTCATACCGGCGAGGAATCTAAGAAATTTACCAGTAAAACAAGTTCCTGTGGAACTGGGACGTGCTCATCATTTTCTTGTAAAGGCAAATGACTAAGGGCATCGACGTTTGTGATTTGGTTGCCAGGCCTATATACGAAAGTGTACCGTACGCTGCCAGGATTAAAGCCCAGCATTATATTCTTGCTGAGGCTATGGGTGGTATAGCCTTGTCCTCACTAAACAATCCGAGCAATGGTTTGTGGTCTGAAGCGATTGTAAAATGGCGGCCGTGTACGTACTGGTGAAATTTCTTGACACCAAAGATGATTGACAGACCTTTTTCTATCTGCGAGTATCCCTTTTCCACTGTGGTGAGTGTTCTTGATACGTAACCATTGGCTGTTCCGTGTCATCGTCCATCCAATGAGAGGTCACTGCTCCCACTCTGTAGGGAGATGTGTCACATTTCAGCAACAATTCTCCTGCCTGGTCATAATTTACTAATAGATTGGACGAGTGCAACAATTGTTTTACCTTTATGAAAGCTTCTTTCTGGGGTGCCCAAGACCAACGTTGGTTCTTTTTGAGTAGAGAATGCAGGGGGTCCAGCACTGTAGACAAATTGGGTAAGAACCGCCCATAATAGTTGATCATTCCGTAATGATTTGAGCTCTGAGCCGTTCTTTGGTGCAGGTGCCTCTCTTATGGCTCTCACTTTCTCCTCAACCAGGTGGAGGCCCTATGAATCTACTCAGCGACCCAAATAGATTACCTCCCTTGCTTGAAACGTGCACTTTTTAAAAAAAAATGCACTCCAGCTTGCAAGAAACATTTTAAGACTTCTTCTAAGTTTGCAAACTTCTCTTTTGCAGTGAATCCTGTCACCAATACATCGTCTAAATAGACCACAATCTGGGTCAGTCCCTGCAGCAAGCTTTCCATTGTTCTCTGAAAGATGGCACAAGGGGAGAAGGCACTGAAAGGCAATCATGTGTGTTGGTACAACCCTTTGTGGGTGTTAATTGTGACAAATTCCTTGGAGGCATTATCCAATTCTAATTGTTCATGAGCATGACTCATGTCAAGCTTTGTATACGTTGTCCCTGCTGCCAGTTTGGCATCCAGGTCTTCGATTTTTAGAATGGGATGCCTGTCTAGGTTAGCTACTTTATTAACTGTCAGTTTTCTAGTCTCCACAAATTCGGCGTTTTGGTCGGTGTTAAGGACGGGGACTATGGGTCCTGCCCATTCTGAGAATTGAACAGGTTGTATAACACCCAGTTTCTCTAGTCTGTTCAGTTCAATGTCGACTTTTTCTCACAGGGCATATGGCACCAGTCTCGCCTTCATGAAGTGAGGGGTTGCTTCTGGATCCACACGAATCTTGGCCTGTAGGCCCTGGATTTTCCCCAGTTCGTCCTGAAAGACGGTGTCCTTAAAGACATACTTTCTGAATAGCTCTGGTGGCCCACATGCTCTCAACTGGAAAATTTCAGACCATTCTAACTTAATCAACCAATTTCACCCCAGGAGGCTTGGCCCTTCACCTGCTACCACCATCAAAGGTAGCTTTGCCGATTGGCTTCCATAATGGACAGTCACTCTGCTTATGCCATTTAATTGAATGTCTTCGCCCTTATATGTTTTTAGCTGGTGGCTGTTTCTTCTAAACTTAAATGTTTTTCACCATTATTCAAATATCTTAAGGTGTGTCCCCCAATTACTGTAGTGGGAACTCCCTTGTCCACTTCCATTCTAACAGGTTTGCCATTTACTTTCACTATTGGTTCTGTCTTTCCAACTTCCAGATTAAACAATGAATAAATGTATGAATTTGTTGTTTCAGGCTCTTCTACATTGTAGATTTCATTGGGTTTCTTCTTTTGTTTACAAGCCTGTTGAATCTTTCATTGCATTGCCTCATCAAATGTTAATTTCTGTGACAACAGTAGCATTCGATTTTTTAAAACTGCAAATTGCTAACAGACTGATTGTTTCCACTTCTGTTAAAATCATTCTTCGATTTCTCTGCAAAGTTATTTTTCTTTATTTTTCAGCTAGCGGGGGCTCTTTCTCGCTTCTCAGCAGAGTCTCGCTTTTTTGTGCCTCTTTCGGCAGAGGTTTCCCGCCCGTTGTGGAGGACGGCGCCATTTTGCGGACCCTGTATTGCTTTTGAATCTCTTACTGCACTTTCCATGGCCAGCGCTATCTCTAGCGCCATCTTGAAATCCAGGTTCACTTCGGACAATAATCTTTTCTGAACAGTGTCCTCTTTCACACCACACACTAAACGATCTCAGAACATGTCATTCAGAGTCATACCAAACTCACAGTGTTCCGTTAGCTGCTTCCAATTTGTCAGGTAGCACGTAATTGTCTCACCTGAACTTCTGCATCGTGACTGAGGGCTTTGGTTGAAAATGACCCTTCACAAAGTCCACCAATTCATCAAAATATTTCCAATCTGGGACACTGGGTGCCATCAAACTTTGAATCGGACTGTAGGTTTTGCTCCCACAAGTACTCAAGAGGATTGCTCACCTCTTCTCTTCACCCATAATCTTGTTCGCTTGAAAAAAGAACATGAGGCGTTCTATGTATTGAGATCAATCGTCTGTGGTTAGTTCAAAAGGATCAATTCTCCCAAATTGTGGCATTTTGGGAGGGGATAACTTCTTTAATTCTAATAGAGCTTGCTACTTATAATGACTGGGCGATGTATAGTGCCAATGTCTTTTTAACTTGATTTATTCTGTTCAATCCTGATTTAGCCTCATCGCCAGTTTGTTGTAGGGTGGCTGAGCTGTGCTAGTAATGATAGAGTTGATCTGTAGACAATTCTTGGGTGGAAAAATTAAGTTTATTTACAATGTACTTAGCAGCAGCTACACATGTACTTTCAACTCCAACCCTATCTCAACTCTGACTGCTGAGGTAGCCTACTCTATTCTCCGATTCGTTACTACAGATCATGTGATCTTCCTTAACAAGTATTATTCTTAAAGGTTTATTCCACACCAAATAAAACCATAATTACTACTCCGACATTGTGAAAGGTGCTTTTTAAAGGCAAGTCTTTCTTTTCTTTATTATATGTGATGCATACATGTACGTGTACACCTAGTTGTACAGATGCATGGTACAGTCGCACATCGGCAAGCAATTGTATTCATTTTTTATTGTTTCAATAAATCTATATACTAGAAACAAATTATAATAGGACTGACAAGGTGACTGGCATATAGAGCTGGCATAAGGTTTGGCGCTTAACATAGGGGATTCAATTATTGGAATTGTAGAAGAAAGAAGGTTCAGCCTGGTGCCTTCTGCCAAGTTATATTGGCATTTCTCAGTGCTGGCATGCAATGGTTTTGCTGACTGTAATTTGCAGCTCATTAATCAACCCAAATATGTTGTCTTTTGAAAGTCAGATTTTGCATCCAACCTAACCTCCCTAATGCAGCATAATATTGGGATTACAATGTGCAGCATTCCAACACTAACAGAACTGTGTGCTAATTAAGCATTTTGGCAAAATACACTTGCACCAGGAGGATTGACCAGTCCTTGACCTGAGAGCTCTGAAGGGGAGGGGGGAAATCATCTTCCTGATGACTGACAGTGGTTGTCAGTTTAATTATTTCTGGCAGAACCTCAGTTCAGTGTTCAGTAGACACATGTCCTCAATGTAGAAACTGCCTTTTCATTTGACATCGTGGATGCTACCTTGGTGTTTTAGTTCAAGACGTGTTGTGCAGAGTTTGAGGATTGGGAAATGCAGATGAGTGTATTTGGGAGCCTCTTATGAGGAGGTAAATATTTACAAGTGCATTATTAGCCAACAGTGTGGAACCAATACAGTATGCAGAGAGGTGATCGTGGCCAACATTTATCCCTCAACTGGTTATTTAACTCATTGTGGTTTCTGGGACCTTGCTATGTGCAATTGGTGTTTGCTTACATACGGTGAATACACTTAGGAAGTAATTAATTGACTATGAAGTACTTTCGGACATCCTGAGGGCGTGAGAAGTGCTGTATAAAAACAATTTTTTTCTTGCTTTCGTGTGTTAGATAGAAATGATTGATTCTATCCCTGGTGTGAAGGGTGAATTTGTTTGTTTTTTTCCCAGTGCCATAATCCCTCACCTTGACAAACGCAAACAAGTGAAAGCACAGCATACCCATAATATACTTGTCAAGAACACCAAATAAAATTTTGTTAGCTTTTTTTTTTATAAAGTCTGAATGATGCCATGAAGGTTGTTCAATTCATGGTGGCCTTGGGGTAAATTTCTGTTTTCCACAAGGAACCGGTTTGGTGAATGTTACCTATTTCGCCTCATAGCTCTTGAGGTCCATGTAGAAGTCAATAGATGTACGTCAGCTTTTAGGAGGTCTGTCATTTATTTCCCCGTGCGATTTGGTGTTAGAAACTTCCATACAAGTCCAGCGGATTGGATACGTTGGTGTTCTGTGATGGTCTATGTTCAAACCTTCCCACTGATAGGATTTTATTTCAACTCTGCAAATACTTGAGTGCTCTGTCTGTCATAATCTGAAAGATACAGAATGCTCAACCTTGTACGCTCATTGGAATACATGTAGGTGGCAATAAAATATTGAAAGCACAAACAAACAGACGAGTATTGCATTAATTTCCAATGCTCACAATATAGCCATTGTCAGTCGTGGCTGACAGGTGGGATAACCACACACCAGACTCCGGTGTCAGAGGTCCAGTCTGTTAATCCACACTGGGAATTAACCAGCAGTGAGAACTTGAAATGCCTGTAATATAAATGAAAAGAGGCCTGATTAAGCAAAGTCATTTTAAAAATTCTTTCATGGGGTTTGAGAATTGCTATCTAGGCCAGCAATTATTGCCTATCGCTAATTACCCACCTTCTTGACGCGCTGCAGGTACAACCACAGTGCCATTTGCTAGGGAGTTCCAGCAACAGTGGAGGAACAGCGATATAATGTGTGGCTTGGTGGGGAACTTGCAAGTGGTGATGTTCACATGCAGCTGCTGCCCTTGTCCTTTGGCTTAGTGGAGGTTGAATGTTTGGAAGGTGCTGTCAAAGGGGCCTTGGTGAATCGCCGCAGTGCATCTCGTTTACGGTGCACATTGCTGCCACTGTGCTTTGGTAGTGGAGGGAGTGAATGTTTAAGGTGGTGGATGAGGTGCCAATCAAGCGGGCAGCTTTGTCCTGGATGGTGTCAAACATCTTGAGTGTTGTTGGTGTTGAGCTTCTTGAGTATTGTGGGAGCTGCACTCATCCAGACAAGTGGAGAGTATTCCATCACACTCCTGACCTAAGCCTTGTAGATGGTGGACAGGCTTTGGGAAGCCAGGAGGTGAGTTACGCGCAGCAGAATTTCAAGCCTCTGATGTGCTCTTGTAGCCACAGTATTTATGTAGTTGGTCCAGTTCAGTTGATGGTCATTGCCTGGCGTTTTTGTGGCACAAATATTATTTGCCAGTTATCAGCCCAAGCCTGAATGTTGTCCAGGTCTTGCTGCATATGGACACGGACTGCTTCAATATCTGAGGAGTCGCGAATGGTGTTGAACATTGTGCAATCATCAGTGAACATCACCACTTCTGACCTTATGATGGAGGACAGGTCATTGATAAAGCAGCTGAAAATTGTTGGGCCGAGGACACTACCCTGAGGAACTCCTGCAGTGATGTCCTGGAGCTGAGATGATTGACCTCCAACAGCTACAACTATCTTCCTTCATGCTAGGTATGACTCCAACCAGCAGAGAGTTTTTCCCCTGATTCCCATTGACTCCATCAGGGCTCCCTCATGCCACTCGGTCAAATGCTGCCTTGATATCATGGACAGTCACTTTCACCTCACCTCTTGAGTTCAGCTCTTTTGTCCGTGTTTGGGCTAAGGCTGTAATGAGGTCAGGAGCTGAGTGGCCCTAGTGGAACCCAAACTGAGCAACAGTGAGCAGGTTATTGCTGAGTAAGTGCTGCTTGATAGCACTGTTGATGACCCCTTTCCTTACTCTGCTGATGATCGAGAGTAGACTGATAGGGTGGTAACTGGACGGGTTGGATTTGTCCTGCTTTTTGTAGACAGGACATACCTGATTTTCCGCATCGTTGGTTAAATGCCAGTATTGTAGCTGCATGGCTAGTTCTGGAGCACAAGTCTTCAGTACTATTGCTGGAATGTTGTCAGGGCCCCTAGCCTTTGCAGTATCCAGCCATTTTTTGATATCACATGGAGTGAGTTCAGTTGGCTGAAGACAGGGATCTGAAATGCTAGAGACCTCAGGAAGAGGCCAAGATGGATTAGCCTTGACTTTTGCACTGATGCGCTGGGCTCCCCCATCATTGAGGATGGGGATATTTGTGGAGCCTCCTCCTCCAGTTATTTGTTTAATTGTCCACATCATTCACGACTTGATTGCAACAGGACTGCAGAGCTTAGATCTAATCCATTGGTCGTGGGATCGCTGAGCTCTGACAATTGTATGTTGCTTCCGCTGTTTGACAGGTGAGTAGGCCTATGTTGTAGTTTCACCTCATTTTAGGTTGACACTTCATTTTTGGGTATGCCTGGTGCTGTTCCTGGCATGCCCTCCTGCACTCTTCATTGAGCCAGGGTTGATCCCCCAGTTTGATGTTAATGGCAGAGTGGGGGATATGCCGGGCCATGAGGTTACAGATAGTGTTTGAATACAATTCTGCTGCCTCATGGATGCCCAGTTTTGAGTTGCTAGATCTGTTCAAAATCTGTCTCATTTAGCACGAGAGTAGTAACATACAACACAAAAGGGGGTACCCTCAATGTGAAGATGGGTCTTCATCTCCACAAGAACTGAGTAATGGTCACTCCTATCAATATTGTCAGGGAGAGATGCATCCATGACAGGTAGATTGGTGAGGACGAGGCCAGGTAGGTTTTCCCCTCTTGTTGGTCCCCTCACCACCTACCACCGAGCCAGCCTAGCAGCTATGCCCTTTAGGACTCAGCCAGCTTGGTCAGTAGTAATGCTACTGGGCCACCCATCGTGATGGACATTGAAGTCCCCACCCAGAGTACATTCTGTGTCCTCGCCACCCTCAGTACTTCCTCCAAGTGATGTTCAACATGGAGGAGCACTGATTCATCATCTGAGGGAGGGCGGTACATGGTAATCAGCAGGTTTCCTTGCCCATGTTTGAACTGATGCCATGAGACTTCATGGGGTCTGAGGCCAATGTTGAGGACTCTTGCATTTATGTAGTGCGTTGACGACCTCAGGAATTCCTAAAGTGCTTTACAGCCAGTGAAGTTGAAGTGTTGTCATTTTTTGTAATATAGGGAAACAGTGCAGATTAAAAAAGATCATCACCAAGGTGTCAGAGGTGTGTCTTTGTTGGGTGATAATGGTCTTGGTAATTGCCTCGACTGAGAGCGAGAGAGCTATCCTCCGATGGCCATCCTTTTTGTTACTTCCTCTCCTGGGTCCTCTGATGCTTCCTGGGCATCAGCAGTCTCTCAGTGCCTCAACCAAGTGGTCATTTACAAACCTTATAGTAGCACATGTTGGAAGCATACGTGATTGTGGAGTATATCATACGAACATATGAATTAGGAGCAGGTGTAAGCCATTTGGCCCCTTGAGCCTGCTCTGTCATTAAATAAGATCATGGCTGATCTGATTGTGGCCTGAACTCCACATTTTGCCTACTCCCGATATTCCTTTATTCCCATGTTAGTCAAGAACCTATCTACCTTTGCCTTAAAAATATTCAATGACCCTGCCTCCATTGCTCTCTGGGGAGAGAGTCCCAAATACTAATGATCCTCTGAGAGAAAAAAAATCCCCATCTCTGTCTTAAACAGGAGACCCCTTATTTTTAAACTGTGTCCCTTAGTTCCAGTCTCTCCAACAAAGGGATGCATCCTCTCAACATTCACATTGTCAAGTCCCCTCAGGATCTTACATGTCTCAATAAGATCACCTCTCATTCTTCTAAACTCAGTGGATACAGGCCCAACCTGTTCAACCTTTCTTCATAAGATAGCTCCCCCCATCACCAGGTATCAGTCAAATGAACCTTCTCTGAACTGCTTCGATTGCATTTATATCCTTTCTTAAAAAGGAGACCAAAACTGTACACAGCACTCCAGATGTGCTCCCACCAATGTACAACTGTGGAAAAACATCCCTTACTTTTATATCATGACCTAAACTAAATTTGTGACTCCCTCCACTGCCCCACTACAACAGCAACAACAACTTCCATTTATCTAGCACCCTGGACATTATAAAGTGTCCCAATGTGCTTCTCAGGAGCATTATGAAGCAAAATTTGACAATCAGCTCCATAGAACCTTATTAGGCCAGTTGGCCAAAAGTTTAGTTAAAGAGGTAGGTTATATTGAGAGTCTTAAAGGAGGAAAGAGAGGTAGAGAGGTTTAGGGAGGGAATTCCAGAGTTTAGGCAGCTGAAGGTGCGGCCATCAACCAGGGGCGAGATGGCGGGTAGTAAAACCGGGGATACTCAAGATACCAGAATTAGATAAATGCAGAGAACTCAGAGAGTTGTGGGGCTGGAGGGGATTACAGAGCAAGGGAGGGACGAGGCCATGGAGTGCTTGAAAATAAGGATGAGAATTTTAAAATCGAGGCATTGTTTGACTGGGAGACAATGTATATTAGCGAGCACAGGGGTGATAGGTGAACAGGAGTTGACACAAATAAGGACAGGGATAGCAGAGTTTTAAATTGCTATAAGTTTACAGAGGGTAGAACACAAGAAGCCAGTCAGGGATGTGTTGGAATAGTCAAGTCTTGAGGTAACAAAGACATGGATGAGGGTTTCAGTAGTAGATGAGCTAAGACGAAGTGGAGTTGGGTGATGTTGCAGAGATAGAAATAGGCGGTCTTAGTTCTGGCACTACCTCGCAACTCCTTATTGGTAAGTTTTGTATATATACTTTCCAGCAAGATGCACTCAATGAAAATTTTGGTTGGGAACACTATTTGTTTTCCATCCCTCTCTGTCCAACTGAGACCAATTATGGCACTCCTACTGCTCCCTTAGCTGAGAGCACCATATCAGCACTGTCTGCTGATGAAACCTGGCACTCGCTAAGCCAAAATGGGGAGAGCTGTGACGGAACATACATGACAGAACGTTCCTTATGCACCATCTAGTTCAGTGGTGTTAAAAACTGGTGAAGTGAGAGCTGGGGGAGTTTGAAGGGTTGGTTCACATTGAGATGTGATCGTGCAAGGCTGAGAGCTATAGGCTCTGCTAGTGTGAGCAAGCTCAGATTTTCCAATGCCTTAGATGCTTTGCCTGCTAGATGATTACAAATCTCAAAGCAGATGAGCTCTAACTTGAGGAGTATACCACATAGAAGGACAAGGGTAGCAGACGCATGGGAACACCTCCATCTGCAAGTTCCCCTTTCAGTCACACTTGCCATCCTGATTTGGAAAAACTATCACCGTCCCTTCATATATCGCTCTGTCATAATCCTGGTACTGTCTTCCTATCAGCACTGTGGGAGTACATACAGTGGTGCAAGTAGGCGGCTCACCACCACCTTCCCAGGGGCAATTAGGGATGGGCAATAAATGCTGGTTTTGTTAGTGACTCCCAGGTCCCATGAACGAATAAGAAAAATATATTACGCCAAACCTGAAATGGAATTGCTGTTTTTTTTAAAAGCGAGACTAATGTTTGAGATGCACAAGCAGTAAGTTCACTGAGCCACTAAACTTTAAATTGACACTTGGCATGACTTACCATACTTCACTCATACGGTTGTTTGAATAAATATTTGTATTTTCTCTTGTGGAGCTTTATCATGCCTCAAAGGGAATTGACCTGTATATTTCTTTCTCTCTATTTGCTTGTCAGTAAATAATAAGCCAGGTCTTGTTAAGTGAGGCTGCTGCTGCTCTCAAAGCTGAGGGGCACAATTGTGTATTAATACATTTCATTTATTGATAGCAAGGCTCAATATTTAACTAGACAGATAACGCAAACACACAATCACTTTAACGCAGCATCTGCTAAATATAATAAGGTTCCATAATGCATTTTTAACTTTCCTTAATTGCCTCAGTCATTTCATTATTATAAATATTAGGCATTTGAAACAAGGAACAGTAATTCTTTACACTCGGCGAGAGTCTTCCAGCATGGGTGCAGGCATGCTAATCTAATTATAAAAGTGGTGAAGCATAACGGCTGCATTTTCTCATACTTAGCATTCACAAGTCAAGTCCCAACAGATGTGCTGCGAAATTAATTTCCTCTGGTGTAACCAGAAACTCTCTGTTATGCAATTTCCATTTCACAGATGATAACCTATTATCACTTTATTCAAGGAAAATGTGTTAATAGCCACAAGGAAGATTGAATTATTCATAAATGCTCATTTCTATTCCACACCTTACCCTGCTCTTTTCATGCATTGGGAGAGGGCTAATGTAAACATGACCAGATCCTTGTAAATTAGCTTGTAGAGGAGGCAGTTAGCATACTGCCTGGGGACTGATCCTGGATTGCACTAATGGTTGATAGCTATAAAATGCACACACAGACACACACACATATATTATATATATATATAAAATATGTCTTCTATATATATACATACACACACACCTATGCACAGACAAACATGCACAATCACATTTACACACATAGATGCACACACATTCACACACATGCAGGCACTTACCCGCATACACACACACATGTATACACACGCATATAGACCACCACCCTCACCTGCACCCCAAGCACACATGTACAGCAAGTCATTCTGAGCCAGCAATGTGATTTTACAAAAGCTCGATCAAGAATTATAGCTGTTTATACAGGTTTTCTGTGGCAGAATAACATGAACTACATGAGCAGCTGATGACAGTTATATGATGTGTGGGAATTTGGGACCAATTTTGTCCCAATTGAAATCTAAAGTTTGTATTCCATGACTGACACAAGGAGTGTTGCCACAAAAAGAGAGGACGTCAGGAACTATTAATATATTACATGTTGTACAAGCTGAGCTAAAATAAATCCAGGATTATTTTCATAGGGGCTGGTGTTTTTTAAGTACTGTTATAACTAGAAGGTAATTAAAGTGGATTTACATGGTCCTTTCCTCTGTAGATGGGTAAATCTTAATGAATATGTGCAAAAATATAGGGTGAAAAAGTGCGAGGATTGTCATTGACACCTCATGCGGACAGTTGTAAACATTACTTGAGTTACAAGCTCTGATAAACTAATGAGTGACTGAAATGGAAAAATTTAATCTTGCAGATTGACACAAAAAGCCATGGACAAATGGCCTAATGATTTGAGACCTTGCAGGCTCCCACATTCAGTTCTACTCTCATTCAATGAGATGTGAACGGAACAAACCTCTTCCTGTATTGTTATCCCAATAATAGCTTTGGGTACTTGAAAGCAAAATTATGGAGGTCAAATAATATCAATCTCCAGGAACATCGCCATTTAAACCTGGGACTGTTTAAAAAATCCTAAGTAAACTATTGAATGCATTCACATCCCATCATTTATTGTGAAGGATTGATTTGGTCAGCCTCAATTTGCTGAAGAACAATGTGATATAACACTGTAGCTCCTGCCACTGACCAGAAAGGTGGCAGGGATAGTTGTGCATGCACATGTGACCACATTGCAGCTGCCGTCACATGTGCAACTGCTCCTGATACTTTCCTAGTTGGTGGCAGGAGTGTGGATCTTGCTTAAAATATTCAGGGCGATGCTACAACAGGATTAATCTATATATCTAGTTTGCACATCATTGCTTTGCTACGGGCCCCACTGATTGACCGAGACGGACACAGAAATGCAGGTTAAAGCCCTCCTTAGGCTACATCCAGTGTGTTAAGGTTTTTTGTAGGGAGTTTCTATGCAGCCCGTCTGGCTCAATTGATACACAATGGGACTCAGACGTAAAAGTGGGATACTTGAACTTTATTATTAGTCTATGTCAAGCCAACTTTAATTCTACCAGCTGATGCTCTGACACTGATACTGCAACTGAGCTCGAGCAGGAAGTGCTCTCCCTGGTGCTGCAGCACAAATAAACAGACATGATGTAATCACCTGACTAATCTAGGGCTACAACTTGAATTGACAACTCTGGATGGGCATGTTCCTGGAGGTTTCATTACACGGCCTCTTGCCTCGAACCAACCTGCCCAGTAAAAGAGCCTTTATCCAACTCTACTATTCTTTTTAACTCATAACTGAAAATATTCAAAGAAATTAGAAGCAAAATGTCATTTTTTTTAATGCCCTATCATTTTCTCTTGGGGAGGTTGCCTGCAGCCATGTCCAGGAAATTAATCTTCAATTCCTAGAGATACCTCTAGAGGGTTGGGAACCCTTCCAGACCCACAACCTCTACCACCTAGAAGAACAAGGGCAGTAGATGCATGGGGCTACCACCACCTGCAAGCTCCCCTCAAGGTGACACACCATCCTGACTATCAACTATATTGTGCCATTCCTTCACTGTCGCTGGGTCAAAATCCTGGAGCTCCCTTCCTAACAACACTGTCCATGTACTTAGACCACATGGACCGCAACAGCTCATGAGGGTGGCTCATCACGATTTAACTATAAAAATGATTGGGCTGGATTTTACAGGGTACTATGGTCCCTGCTGGTGGGGGGAAAATGTAAAATCTAGCCCACTGCCTGTGGGTTAAATAACCACTGGGGCCTTTTCTATAGATTGCTAATAATTGTTACCGTCTACATGATTCACTGCAGCAAATGGCCCAAGACCCTTTTGTCAGGAACTTCAAACCTGTGACCTCGACCACGTAGAAGGACAAGGGCAGCAGGCGCGTAGGAACACCACCACCCACAAGATCCCTCCAAGTCACACACCATCCTGACTTGGAACGATATCACCATTCCTCCATTATCGCTGGATCAAAATCACGGAACACCCTATACCTAACAGCACTGTGGAGGTATCTGCACCACACGGGCTGCAGTTGTTCAAGAAGGTGGCTCACCACTACCTTCTCAAGGGCAATTAGGGAAGGGCACTAAATGCTGGCCTTTCCAGTAATGCTCACATCCCTTGATTAAATAGAATAACCCTAGCCAGATTCCTTTTTGTAGTGAAACAGCCACCAAATTCATTCTCCAATGTATATATATATTATACGGAAGCTTTGCAAATGCTTCTCAATTCTACTGTAATTTCAGTCATTAAATGTGACATGCAGGGCTCCCACATGCAGGGGGTAATATAATCCAGGCGACAGGAGTCTTGCACCCCTGGGCTGGAGAGCCGGTGAGAGACCCACGTCGCCTCCTTTAGGGAAGACCCACCATATGAAGTGTCAATCAAGCAATTAAGTGGCCAGTGTCTAGCCCTTCCTGGGACCAAGGGCGCCGGGTGTGGAAATCCCACCTCTTGAGAGCTGCTGGCCAATCAGAAGGCAGCAGCTGTCCATGCAGGCAGCGCCACACCAGAACTGGTGGCTACTGCCGGTAATGCAGGTGAGTGATGGTGGGTGGGGGGTGTTGGGGTAGAGGCCTTGAGAGAGGGAGGGGCAGAGGATCGAAAGCAAAGGGCAGGGTCTGGCTCTCAGTTGGCTCCCCCCATCCCTTTCTGATGCCGGGCCCCTTGATCAGGCACTGAGCGGCTGACTAAAAGAGGCCCCTTCTGGGAGCCCACAAACAAACATGAGAGGGTTTGCTTTTTGGGCTCCCTGTGTGGCAACTCCCTGCGCCACCAGCATTAATTGCCCGCTTAAGGGCCTATTGGTGTTGGGGGCGGAATGGCCACTCTGGTTCACCGTAGGGAGGGGTGGGGGGGCCATTAAATTATGCCTGCAGTATACCTAATTTCTGTTAAACGCACTTCTTTCTAGCACAATCTGTGGATATATCCCTGGGTCACTCTAGCAGCTCAGGCCTCCTACGCCATATAAGATCACTGGTTTTGCAATGGCCTGTTAATAGGATACCTGACTGCTTTTACAGATGAGATTTAGTTAGGGTAAGTCATTCGTTATTATTTAGAAACTGACATCTTCACCACGTTCCGGACCCACTGACACCTAAATTGATGTGCTCAAGTATGTTAAGTATAGAAATGTGTGGGATTTGTCATGGGACTTTGTGTGCAGCGTGAAATCATGTGATACATGGTGCATTGTGTACTGTGTGCAACAGTGAGACCTGAAATTAAAAGGACAAGGAGAAATAGATAAGCAGGAGAAACATTCATTCTGATTGTGTTTGACTTGCTTGATCTGTTTCTGATTGTACCCAACAGGGTACAGCTATGATGAATTGGCCTGCTGTAGCACATCGCTTCAGATACAAAGTCGATATTCTTCCAATGACAAAGGTGTCATGGTATTGGGGCAGATGATCTAACTTAGCATCTGAACTTGGGAAACTGTTTATTTACTGACTGATTGGTGCTGTGCTGCACAATTGGATATATATTTCATTGCACACAGTATTTATTTGCTGTCTGCAATCAGGGATTGATGTCCTCTGCACACTCTTTGTTAGAAAATCATAAATTGCTTTTATAAATGCTTTGATTTTGTTACACACATTGTATTAAAGAAATCATTACCTTATTGTTCTCTGTATGCATTGCTTCATGCAGCCTGCAAGGACTTAGTGCTTCTGTGTCTTTTATGTGTAGCTAGAACTGTGGCATACTTTAATATCTTATTTTGATGTAGAAATCATGATAGGCTTGATGGAGTCGACATGCACACAATGGGGGGAATTATCCAAGCCCGCTGGCAGAGGGTGTGATAGGTGGCGGGTGCGGGCAATGTGGCACAATCTGGTTCACCGCGGCAGGAAGGTTGCCAACGTCCGCTCAGCCCACCGATAGCGGGCCGCATTTCCTGCCAGCGGTCGACGAGGAGCTCATTGTAATACATCAGCATCTCATTAAAAGGTCATCCCACCAGGCTCTGGACCCCGGCCGGATCGTCCGTCCACATTGGCGGGAAAGCAGGTCGACGTGCTTCACAACAGCGCGCAAGGCGACCATCCCTCTGCAACTGAGACAGTTCAGCTGCAGCCACACTGATATAATTCTGGTCGGGCTCCTAACCTGCCCGCCCACGCAAGCAATGAGGAGGCATCAATGTGCCACCATGCCCTCCAGACCATACCCCCCCACCACCCTGGCACAGACTGCAAGTCTGCGACCACTGTACTGGACCACGCAGCAGTTGGGCTGCACACGTTGTACAATCTCCTCGCCAACACTGGCCAGGCAGCAGTCACTGCTTGAGGCTCTCACAGCCTCTTGCAATCTCAGCATCCCGGTTTGGACCAGTGTCCTCCATATTCCAGGCTGACAGGGCAGCCATGCAGCGCACTCATCTCTGGCCATCCGAGGGTGACCAGCACTCTCCGGGAAGCATTAAGGGGCGGTCACACAGGACCAGGAAAGGTGCTAAGTACACCCATGATAACCACGTCTCTCTCTCTTTCATGCTGCAGGAGGACCATGTCAGGATCATAGATCTTGGTGACCTAGCTGTATGCCTTATGGCCTACAGAGAGTGAAGAAAACGGCGGAGAGAGCGACTGAGGCTCCTGGCCGTGCAAAGGCAGGAGCAGCATCCTCAGGAAGAAGAGGCAGCAGAGGCTCCTGCACACGCTGCCCAGGAGTGATAGCGAGCCGTGGCTGGTTGGCGCCTAGCGACACCCAGGGTCTATAGATGCTGCCTGTCATTCTGCAGATGACTGAGAACCAGTGTCGCCAAAGACTGCATATGTCTAGGGATCTGGTCGGTCATATCTGCCACTTACTGCAGGATTTGGCACCAAGGGGACATGGAGGGCATCCACTGCCAGTGGCTGTGAAAGTGACTGTGGCGTTCAATTTCTATGCCAGTGGCTCCTTTCAGGGCTCCGCAGGTGACCTCTGTGGGACCTCACAAGTCACCACCCACAAATGCATCCATGAGGTCACGGATGCCATCTTCTCCATGGCAGCAACATTGTGCATTTTGCCTGGGACCGGTACAGCCAGGATGCAAGGGCCATTGGATTCGCCCTGATCTCGGGATTCCCACAGGCACAGGGTGTGATTAATTGCACCCATGTGGCGCTCAGGTCTCCATCGCTACACTCAGTGAACTTCATCAACCGCAAGGGCTTCCACTCACTGAATGTTCAGCTGGTGTGCGACCACCAGAAACACATCCTGCAGGTATGTGCACGATTTCCAGGGAGTGTACACGATGCCTACATCCTGAGCCGCTCCTCGCAGGTCCCTGAAGTCTTCCAGGGTCCACAGAGGCTGCAGGGTTGGCTCCTTGGAGAAATGGGCTACCCACAGAGGCTGTGGCTGATGACACCCATGCGGAGGCCTCAGACTGCAGCAGAGTGAAGGTATAATGAGGCTCATGCTGCAACTTGCAACTTGGTGGAGCAGACCATTGGGGTGCTGAAGATGCGGTTCCGGTGCCTGGACTGGTCTGGTGGAGCCCTGCAATACAGTCCACAGAGGGTGTCACACATCGTCACCGTCTGCTGCGCCCTTTACAACCTGGCACTGCAACGGGGAGAGGAGCTGATTGAGGAGGAGATGGAGGAGCTGGAGGTCTCCTCGGACGAAAAGGACGGCAGCAGGGATGAGGGTGAGGAGGTCCTCGGCGGTGACGATGATGGGGATGAGGCTAGACCGAGGCAGGCACGCTCGGGAGGCCCTCATAGCTGTTAGATTTGTGGAGGATGATGACGACATGCAGTGAGGTGTCCCCATAGATCCTCACATCGCAGCGTCAAAAGCCTCTGTGATAATTCTCCTGTCATGGAGACGCAGTGGAGGCCCTAATAGTTGCTTGATCGCAGGAGGATGATGACAACATGCAGTGAGGACACTCCATAGATCTTCACATAGCCACTGAGAATGTCTGACTCCTTTCTAGCTGAGGGCAGCTCGTTTGCGCTCCATGATCAGGGCCAACTCAGAGACACAGCCATGAAATCTTAGATGTATCCAATGCTGTGTCTGCCTTCAGCACCTGAGCCCTTCAGGAGGTGGTGCACAGCATCACTGGTCAGAGATGCTGGTGTGATGGGGGCCAGCCCTGCCTTAAATGTGCTGAGAGCACATAGAGAGAATGAAGGGACTCTTTGGCACATGCCCACTACATTCTAGCAGCAATGACCAGCACCGCCGAGGTGCAGACATCAGTAATGTGTCCAGGGAGTGTGAGGCTGGACCATCACTGTGGTCTGAAGGCTGCACAAAGCACAGGGAAGAGGCCCCTGGACTGAGACACCTGCCTTTTATCTTGTGCAGAAAGGTTTCACATCTGAGTGACAAGAACACTGCTCATCAGAACAAGGAGCCATAGGCAGGGAGACATTCTTGGGAGTTTATTGGCAATAGTGAACAGTATATAGAAGTGATCAACGCCCATGCCCAGGCTGTGCAACTACTTTTCCTGAAGTGCCCTAACCCTGCTGCTACATCTTGGTGCTGCCCAGACATCCACAGCGGAGGTGGAGGCAGCCTGCTGACTGCTACGCCCTGTCTGTGATGACCTTGATGGGCGTCCTCTGAAGGGCGAGACCTGGAGGGCCCCGGCCTGCTTTCGGGGTCCTGCTGTGTGGCAGTGGCGCCCTCCTTGGCCTGTGGAGCTGGAGCTGCGGAGGTCACAGGAAGATGGGACTCAGATGTGCCGGTCACTCCCAGAGTCAGCTGGTTGGATGGCCCCGGAACGAGCAGCTGCTAATCCTCTTCCCTATGGATGCCTGAGGGCCCCTGGCTAACTCCGTGAGCGGAAGGGGTAACTGGAGTGAGATCGAGCTGCTCAGCACCCCTCTCATGTACACACTGATGGAATCCAGCTATGGCATCGGCAATGGAGTTAAGCCCGTGCAGCAGTGAAGGAGTGATGTCCCGGACCAAGGTCTCCATGGCAGCCGCCATCCTGCCAGTGTTGACCTTGGTGCGTTGCACTATTGGCGCTGTTACCTCAGTCTGAAGGCGGACGGACTCCTCCATCGTGCCTTGTAATCTGAGGCGTGCAGCGGACATCCCTTCCTGATGTTCCCGAGCTTGCCTTTGCAGCTCCAGCAACTGTGACATGACTGAGTCCAGAGGCTCATCATCTGACTCAGACTCAGCAACGTTCTGGCCTCCAGCAGTCTTCCAGATGCCGGGGACATGGGAAGTCCCTGCCTCCACCTGCTGTGGATCAGAAAGTGCGATGTGCTCACCAGATTGTGATCCCGTGCCTATGCTAGAGCTAGGTCCCACCAAGGTGTGTGTTTCTGTGCTGGGGAAGGTGTGGGTGAGCGCTGTGATGAGACTTCAAGGAGGGGGCCTTCAGATTCTTCTTTGGGGGTTTATTCAGGGCTTGATTGGAGGCCCTGGGTCGTGGACTCCAATGGTTGTTTGGTAGATGTGCCTGTGGAAGTAAGGGGAGATAATTGGTGCATGGCAGTGGCCTGTGAAAGAGGACGCATCACTCACAGCATGGTTGTCTGATGGATGTCACACTGCTGGATCCTCACTTGGTAGAGCACAGCTGACCTCACCATCAGCACAGGACCGGTCCAGATCCTCACCGGCCAGCTGGATTTCAAAATCTGTGAGGACCTTGATTTCGGGCATTCCTCCACCGGTCTGTGACCTCTCCCTCTTGTTGTGTGCCAGCTTGTCCTGCATGGATAGAGACGGAGAAAGTGTAAGCAGGATGCCTGCCAGGCCAGATGATAGATGTCCCTGGCTTGTGTGGGTGGTGAGTGGTCCCATGGACGGGCTGAGGAGAATGAAGGTGTGTGTGAGAGAGTGAATGGTGGTGTCCCTTGCACTGGCAGTGAGTGAGGGCCCTGTGGATGTGTGATGGGTTTGTGAGTGTGAGAGTTGGGAGTGATGAAAAGAGTGACTTACCCTGGCAGAATGGAGGAGATCATTCTCCTCCTGCGGCAGGTTGTTGTCCTCTTCTGAAGGGCATTGGCACTGACCACTGCTGCCACCGCCTCCCAAGCTGGATTGGTCATGTTGCTGCCCATCCTGCGGCCAGAGCAGGGGTACAGGACATCACAGTGGGCCTCCACGGCATTCGGCAGTCACTTGAGGAACCGTCATTAAACCCGGCGGGGGGTTGGGGGGGGTTGCAGTCTTTTTTCCTTTGCTGGCCACTGGCCACATCTCCCGGGCAGCGGTGGTGAGCTGGTGGTGATGAGCGCTGTGCTGGCGGCTACCTTTTAAACATGGCGGCCGGCGTGATGCAACGGCGGGGTGATGGCGGGAGGGCGAATGACAGTCCGCCCGCCATGGAAACGGCGTGTTTCCCGGGAAAGCGTAAATAATGATGCGGGTTTGGGACAATACAGCATGGAAACCCACCATTGCGGCCGGCAGGTAAAATGTCGTTCTACCCGCCCGCTATTGCATTTAGTGCAAATCTAGGAAAATTCCGCCCAACACTTCAACTTTTGTGTGGCTGGGGTGGGGGGAGAGGTGGGAGGAAAGACCAAAACTAAGGGCCATAAATATAGAATTGTCACTATAAGTCCCAATAGGGAATTAAAGAGAAACTGCTTTACCTAAATAGCGGTGAGAATGTGAAACTCGCTACCACAAGGCAAGACTATAGATACACTTAAGAAGATGTGAGGTATACCAATGGGGGAGAAAGGAAATGAAGGGCACATTAATGGGGTGAGATGAAGAGGGATGGGCGGAGGCTGTAGTGGAGCATAAACTCCTGCGTATACCAGTTGGCCCAACTTGTTTCTGTGCTGTAAATGCTCAATAATTCTATGTAGCTGTCAGAATAGAAAATGTAGATTGGGCTCTGGCAGAATTTTAAGCACATTGGCTGTTAATCTAAAACTTTTAAAAGTGTAATCATTGACTTGCACTGGTGTTCAGCCATGGTATGAAAGCAATAAGTTCTCATTAACTAAACAAGAGGCCTTGCTATAAATTGGCACTGGATTGTTCACTGTTTGTCTAATCATTGCCTATTGTTTATTAGCAGTTTTTCTCCCACCCTCTGGCTTCTTCTAAAGGCATTGTTTCTGGTCGGGGTATGTTTCTACAGGTGCTGGTAGCTCAGCTGAGTGAACATGCGTTATGTGTGAGAGTTAGCCCTGGTCTCTCTCTCTCTGATTATGGTCTTTGATTCAGGAGGCTGTGGGTTCAAGCTCCACTCCAGAGACCTGAGCACAAAATCTAGGCAGAGTTTCCAGTGTAGTATGGAGGGAGTACTGCGCTGTCAAAGGTTATTTGGATGAGATATTAAACCAAGGCCTCGTCTGCCCTTACAGGTGGCCATAAAATACCCCATGGCACGATTTCAAAGAAGAGCAGGGAAGTTATATCCTGATGATATTTATCCCTCAGCCAACACAAACAGATGATTTGGCCATTAACATATTGCTGTATGTGCTGCACAAATTGATTGTTGTATTTGCTACATCACAACAGTGGTTACACTTCAAATGTACTTCATTGGCTGTAAGGGACTTTGAGGTTTCCTGGTATTGTGAACGGTGCTATAGAAATGCTTAAGTTTTTTCTCGGTTTCTTTCTTCACATGTATACTTTTCAGTGGGCTGAATAACAATCAGAAGTGGGAGAACTGCAACAAAACAGAAATACCTGGAAAAACTCAGCAGGTCTGGCAGCATCGGCGGAGAAGAGCAAACTCGAAACGTCCTCATGACCCTTCAACAGAAGTGCTGATTGCCTCCTTAGCTCAAGGGCACTGAGGTTGCCCGGGCTCAGCAGTGGTCCTGTTCTCTGCCAACTTTGGCCTCTCGTACATCTTTTTTACCCCTCACCCACCACCTGCCCCCGCCCCCCCACCACCCCACCTTGCTGTTCGTGGCCATAACTTCAGCTGCTGAGGCCTTAAGGTCTGGAATTCCCTCCTGAAAAGCCTGCGTCTCTCTACCTGCCTCGTCCTTTAAGATGCTCCTTAAAAGCTACCTTTTCGACTAAGCTTTGGCTATCCATCCTAACAACTCCTTACGTGACTTGGCGTCGAATCTTGTCTGACAAAGGATCTTGTGAAGAACAGCGAGGTTTCTCGCGACCTTAAATTTGCTCTATGAATGCCAGTTGTTGCAGCCGTATGCAGTTTTGGGGAAGGCTGCTATCTTTGCTGCAGTGGGATATGTTTTGAAGTCGTTAAATGGGGAGAGCCTAGGTTGGAGGAGGATGGGCTTTGCGGTTAGTTCTACACAGTGAGGCATCATGATCAGCCTGGATTAAATGTAAATTGGAGGCTTTGCATGGTTCAGGCTCTCTTAGCAGAATAGTCGGATTGTCACTCCGCTCCTTTTTACTTACCTTAGCTGTGAGCTGCACACTTCCCGCACAGCCTTCGGACTCGGGCCTGGCGCAGAGGCTTCCAGAGGCCTTCAGTATAGGGCAGCAGCACCAGGGGAAGTAAAGCTACGCCCTGTGTTTACAGCTCTAGCTGCCATACACCGGGTAAGTTTAAAGGTCCCAGCCACTTTGAAACCAGGGAGAAGGTAAATGTGTAAGGTAAGTGGGTAGGATGGGTAGGGGGGAGGGAAAAGGGGTGTTGTTGGGACAGAGGGGCTAGAATAGGTCGAGGGGGTAGGATGGGTCGTGGGGGTGTCGGGTGGTCAGTCAGGGGGTGGGGGGGTGTTATTCAAGGGGTTAGTCAGTGGGTAGTTGGAGGGGATCGGGATGGCAGTCAAGGAGGATAGTTATGAGGGTTGGGAGGGTAGCTGGGAGAGGTGGGATGTAGCCAGGGGGTCAGGAGGGCCGTTGATGGGGGGGTTGCAATAGTAGTCAGGGGTAGTCAGGGGTTGGGGGTAGTCGGGTGGAGGTAGTAGTTAGCAACTCATTGGGGGGTAGTCGGGGGTCCTGTGGGGTATCAGGAGGGGTAGTCTGGGGGTCAGATAAGATGTCAAGGTGTCAGTACTATAGTTACCCAGGAGTTAGAAGTGATTTTAACTCTTCTAAATTTTCCTGGGTAACTATTCTGCTAAGAGAGCCTGAACCATGCGAAGCCTCCAATTTTCATCGGAGTGTCAGATGGTTCCCGGTGCAGGGTAATTGCCCATCAGAAATTTGAACTTCCGGGGCAATTCCTCTGCAGTTCTTGCCTGGTGACTGTTGTAATATGTCTTTAAGTGATAGGAGCATGTCATCGCCAGAAAGGAAATGTCTCATGCGAGCCACTTTAGTTTTGCTTTTGCTTTCTGCAGAGCACACAGCGCACAGCTCTGCAGCTCTGATGTCTTCAAGCTTAATATCCATGAAAATCGGTTTGCATGTGCCTAGTTTCAATAAATGAACCCACAACGTGTTTACCCAATCCCTTATGATTGGTGCATTTATATCATTATAAAAACACGACAGGAACTTCCGGGGTCCCAGCACATCTCCTGAGGTACTTCCCGGATATGATGCTCCAGAGATCAGAAGTTCTGTGCACTACTCAGTTAAGATCCTGTTGTCCGCAGCCTTTGACATGGTTGACCACCCCCATCCCATCCCATCCTATTTCAAAGCATCTCAACTGCTCTCACTGGGTTCCATTCCTTTTTATCTAATGGTGTCCAGAGTATCACTTGCAATAGCTTTTCTTCCTGTTCCTGCACCATTATTCCTGGTGTGCCCGCAGCCCCCCCGGGTCAATCCTTGGCATCTTCGTATTTATCCTCCATATGCTGCCCCTCGGTAACATCATCCAAAAACACAGTGTTAGCTTGCACGCGTAGACTGACGACACCCAGCTCCACCTCACCACCACCTCCAGCACTGGATGAGAAAAAATTTCCTTCAATTAAGTATTGGGAAATCTGAAGACATTGGGCAGAATTTTGCCCTAGGTGGGCGAGTGGGCCCCGGACGGGCAGCTGACCCCTGCCGCTGAAACGGGGCCCGCCACCATTTTGAGTGGGTGGGCCAATCAATGCCTGCCCAGCATGCAAGGGAGGGGGTGGTTTTGGGAATCCCCAACTGTCAAAGAGCGCACTGCTCCCTGAGGCAAAGTGCTGTCTCAGGGAGTTTACTGACAGGTAAGAAAAGTCAAAAAATAGAGAAATATTAAAATTATTAACATATCCCCCTCATGTGACAATGTCACACGAGATGGGACATGTTAATAAGAAACACATAAAGTTTATTAAATTTTTAAAAATCGGACATGAAACCTCATCCCGCCAGTGGATGAGGTTTCATGTATTATCTGGAGCCCAATGGGGCTCCTGGCCTGCCCGCCAGCCTTAAGCTTGGACGGGCAGGGCCTTTAACAAGGTTAATGAGCCTGTCAGTGGCCCTAATTGGCCATTGACAGGTCGGCGGGCCCGCAGCTGATTTCGCTGACCGCCCGCCTTCCTGAAGGTTTAAATGGACCGGGATGATGCTGGGGGTTCCTCCCAACGTCATCCCGCATCATTTTCCCCTCGGCGAGGGGGCCCCGCCCCCAAATCGCCGAAGGGAAAATCCTGGCCATTGTTTTTGGTCCCCACTCCAAACCCCATTCCCTAGCTACCCAATCCATCGCTCTCCCTGGCAGCAGCCTGAGATCAAACCACTCAGTTCATAACCTTGGTGTCATATTTGACCCTGAGATGAGCTTCTGACCAGGTACTTACGCCAGCAGTGTCACTGCCTATTTCCACCTCCATAACATTACTTGACTTCACCCCTGTCTAAACTCACCTGTTGTTGGAACCCTCACTCCTGCCTTTGTCACCTCCAGACTCAACTATTCCTGTGCATTCCTGCCCAGTCTCCCACATTCTACTCTCTGTAAACTTGAGGTCATCCAAAACTCTGCTACACATGTCCAAACTGGCACCAAGCTACCTATCACCCCCATGCTCACTGAGCTACATTGGCTCACGGTCAAGCAATGTCTTGATTTTAAAGTTCAGATCTTTGTTTTCAAATTCCTCCATGGCCTCGCCCTTTGCTATCTCTTTAATCTCTAGCCCTAAAACGCTAATAATTAGCTGAGCTACGCTAATGTTGTCCTCTTGAGAATCCCTGATTTTAATGTCTGCACCACTGGTGGTCTGCTGAAGGGTCATGAGGACTCGAAACATCAACTCTTTTCTTCTCCGCCGATGCTGCCAGACCTGCTGAGTTTTTCCAGGTAATTCTGTTTTTGTTTTGGATTTCCAGCATCTGCAGTAGTTTTTTGTTTTTATATAAGTTGCTGTTGTTGTGTTCACATGATATGTTTGTGAATACAGCACAATTTTGTTTGCTAATGAGGTCCAAGGACCTTGCGAAATGTTTTACACATGAAATTTAAAAGGACTTTCTGGAGAATAAACTAAAGAAAGAACCCAATATTTTGTATATCCAATATCTGTTCCCAAGATGTGCATTGCCTTTACCTATTACCCATTTTGTGTAACGACTGCTGCATAATCTGTCTGCACCCATCCATCCTGTTACTAACCATCCACTGCCGAGTTTAATTCCTCCTGTGTACAGTAAACATATTGGGGGTGAGATTGGTCCACGATAGCAGTGATTTGGCAACCTGTTTTGCACCATGCCTGATTTCCTTTTCTATTGAAGTTAATTCAGTTTATGGGCGAGATGTTGGCGTAGTGGTAATGTCACTGGGCTAGTAATACAGAAACCAAGGCTAATGCTCTGGGGACAAGGGTTCAAATCTGACCAGCACAACTGACAGAATTTAAATTCACTTAATAAGTCTGGAATTGAAAGCTAGTCTCAGTAATGGTGACCATGAAATCATCATTAATTGTTGTAATGCCCTTCAGTGGAAGGAAATTTGCCAACCTTACCTGGTCTGGCCTATATCCAAATCCCTCCCAACCCTATGGAAATACTGGGGGACAGGAAGTACAAATTTCTCTTAGGGCTGTCTATGACTAACCCAAATTCAGAGGACATACGTGTGGGGCTGTGACCTGACCCTAACCCAAATTCTTCCCAACTATGGGGAGGTTGCGTGACCCATTTTTAAATTGGAGGTTTAAATTTGCCATGACAAAAATAAAGTTTGGGTGATTCCCCACCCTGTTCCTAACTCCAGGAGGGCAAAAAAAATTTGGTGCACACTCTCCATTTCCTCCTTATCACTTGCAAATTCCTTTAAGGAAATGTGTTTTAAAAATTGCATCACACTCTAGGACAAGTAAAATGAACCTGGCTCACTTGAACTAAACACAAAATATTATTGAAGAAAGATTCTAACTTTTGCAGTGCTGCTCTTTAGACGACAGACTGGTACACTGCAGCAAATTACTCTTAAGAGAGTTGTGTCATCTGGATGTGATTCTGAAATGTACTTGTAACCGATTTATGATCATCATTTAATGCATTTCATCATTAAATCAAGTGTGACCTTATTCTCCAAAACAAGATCAATATTATTTTGATGATTGTTTCCAAGTGGAACCAGCTCCCAGTGAGGTGCAAGAGACCGATCATTGTTACTTGTGATATTTTGTGTTATGCAAATCAAGCTGTGAAACCTCTAGTACCGTTATTTAAATACAGCACATATGAGTAAATGCTGCCAGACAGGAATGTAATTCTATTGAGAACTCTCTTCCGTTTCATTGCCTGCGTAAGAAAAGAGAAATGGCTAAAAACTGCTATTGCGAGCCATTAACTAAAAGGGATGCATTCCAAACCAAGAAAGCGAAGTTTGAAAACCAGCCAGAAGTGATCACCTGGAGAGGCACGGGCAGTGAATGTATAACAGCGGCTGTAAAACGGCAAAGCTCCAGGGCGTTGGAGGACGAGACACCCGAGCTCCAGAAAATTGGAGACAACAAGGAGACCAGCGCACCCCAACTTTGCCTGCAACCTGAGGAGGCCAGTGCACCACAGCCCCTGGAATCTGGGAGCAGTGAGGCAATCATCATCGCACCCCAGCTCCAGGAAGCCGGGAACAGCAACACCCCAGAGGGGGTGAGTTTTGGAGAAGCTTCTCCAGCAAAGGTCATCTCAAAACCCACTCTCTACGTGAACCTCCAGATGCCACCGGAGCAGAACACGGCCAAGGAGATCTACCTCAGCCCATCCAAAGTGAAGGAATTTGAGCTCACTACGGGTATGAAGGAGCAGACTAAAGGTCTGGGACTCTCAGAGACAGTGGGTTTGGTAGGAGAATAAATGCTTTAAAATGGGTTTAAAGATTGTATCCATAAATGTGCGTAGCATTAAATCTACTACGCGATGTGTTGCGACCTTGGACTACCTAGCCAAGGTCAAAGCTGACCTGTTGTTTCTGCAGGAGTGTGTGATACCGCACCTCAGCTCCTACAGGCAATGGTCACGATGGTGGTCCCACGGGCCATCGATCTGGTCGGGCGGAAACGACTCTCGTTCCTCCGGCCTGGGTATTCTGCTGCGGGGAGGCAACTTCACCGTCTCCGAGGTTAAGGAGGTGGTGGGCGGGCGACTCCTCGTAGCAGACGTAATGTACAAGAACGCTCCACTCCGGTTAATTAACGTGTATGGCCCGGCACAAGGGGCTGAGCGGCTGGAGGTTTTTCAGCAGCTCCCACTGCTGCTGGCGACCTCCAGGCCGGTCATTCTGGGCGGTGACTTCAACTGCATCATCGATGCGGCTGGACGATCCGGCAGGGCCGGCAGCAGATTGGACGCTACGTCCAGATCCCTGATGGAAACAGTTAAGGATGCCAAGCTGCACGACGTCTTCAGCAACCCTGCAGACGGAGCGCAGCGTAGATACACCTGGTCGCGGCCAGACGGGTCCATTCGTTCCAGGATAGACTTCCTGTTTGTGTCCCGTGCATTCACAGTCAGATCCACCGAGGTCAAGCCGGTGTTCTTCTCTGACCACTGCCTCCTACTGGCGGACTGCCACTTGGAGAAGGACCTGAGGGTGGGCAGGGGGGCATGGAAGCTAAATGTGCAACTGCTGACCCCAGAGAACATTGAGGAGCTCAAGAGGGATTACAAAGGTTGGAGAACCGTGAAACCCCTCTTTGAGTCCCTGACACACTGGTGGGAAGCGATCAAGGGAAGCATCAAGAGGTTTTTCATCCACAAAGGCACCCAGAAAGCTAGAAAGGAACAGAGGGAAATGTCCCGACTCCAGAAAAAGATGCAGAATCTGCTCCGGCTGCAGTCGATGGGGGTCGATGTCAAGGAGGAGCTCCAAGAGGTGAAGGGCCAGCAAGCCTCGCACTTTGCCTCGGAGGCCTCCAAGATCATCTTCCGTTCCAGAGTCCGCTCCGTGGAGCAGGATGAGACGTGCTCACGTTTCTTCTTCCAAAAGGTACACAGAGAGCGCTCTGTTATCAGCAGCCTGAAGGAAGAAGACGGCTCAGTAAAGTCATCACGGTCCGACATTCTGAGGATCAGCAAATCCTTTTATGCCGGATTGTATGACATGAAGCCCACGGACAGCACGGCCTCCCAGTCCTTCCTGTCCTCTATCACGGAGGTCTTAGACCACAGTACGCGGGAGAGCCTGGACAAACCGCTAACTCCTGATGAACTGACTAAGGCCCTCGAGTCCTTCGAGAAGAGTAAAACCCCCGGAAGCGACGGCTTGCCGGCGGAGCTGTATTCGGCTCTGTGGGACTTGATCGGCCCAGACCTGCTAGGAGTGTACAAGAGTATGCTCCTGGCCGGTAGTATGTCAGAATCCATGAGGAAAGGCATCATCACCCTCATCTACAAGCACAAGGGGGAAAGGGAGGAAATTAGAAATTGGCGACCCATTTCACTGTTGAATGTGGACTATAAGATTCTGTCCAAGGTCATCGCCAATCGGGTCAAATCCGCTCTGGAATTGGTGATTCACCCTGACCAGACCTGCTCTGTGCCAGGCAGGAAGATCTCTGACAGCCTGGCGCTGCTCAGGGATACGACTGCCTATGTACAGGACAGGGGTGTGGATACCTGCCTCATCAGCTTGGATCAGGAGAAGGCCTTTGACAGAATATCGCACACCTACATGGGGGATGTGCTCTCCAAAATGGGGTTTGGGGAGGGAATTCGAAATTGGATCCAACTGCTCTACACTAACATCAGTAGCGCAGTCTCAATCAATGGGTGGGAAACAGATAGCTTTCCGATTAAATCTGGAGTCAGGCAGGGCTGTCCTCTCTCGCCTGTCCTTTTCGTGTGTTGCATAGAACCCTTTGCCGAGTCCATCAGGAAGGATCCGGGCATAAGAGGAGTGACGATCCCAGGCAGTGGAGGCACTCAGGTAAAAGCCTCCCTGTACATGGACGACGTCGCCGTCTTCTGCTCGGATCCGCTGTCGGTGCGCAGACTGATGCACATCTGCGACCAGTTCGAACTGGCCTCGGGAGCCAAGGTAAATCGTGGGAAGAGCCAGGCCATGTTCTTTGGGAACTGGGCTGACCGATCCTTTGTCCCCTTCACTGTCAGGGCTGACGGCCTGAAGGTGCTGGGGATATGGTTCGGAGGGACCGGGGCATGCGTTAGAAACTGGAAGGAGCGAGTGGCTATGGTGAAAAGGAAACTGGGCATGTGGGAGCGACGCTCCCTCTCCATTGCGGGTAAGAACCTGGTCATCAGGTGTGAGGTACTCTCGCTGTTGCTGTACGTGGCGCAGGTCTGGCCCATTCCAGACTCCTGCGCGACGGCGATCACTCGAGCCATCTTCCGCTTTATCTGGAGGTCGAAAATGGATCGTGTCCGCAGGGACGCGATGTACAAGCCTCTAGATAAAGGGGGAAAAAACGTGCCCAACATCGCCCTCATACTGATGGCCACCTTTGTGTGCGGCTGCATCAAGCGGTGCGTAGACCCTCAGTACGCAAACACCAAGTGTCACTACGTGCTGAGGTTCTACCTGTCCCCGGTGTTGCGAAGGATGGGTCTGGCCACGCTGCCGCGGAACGCTCCAAGTAGTTGGACCATGCCGTACCACCTGTCCCTGGTGGAAAAATTTATGCAGAAAAACACCTTTGACCACAAGTCCATCAGGCAGTGGTCAGCACGTAACGTCCTAGAGGCCCTGAGAGAAAAGGAGAGGGTGGACCCTGTGGGATGGTTCCCCGAGCAGACTGTCAAAGTCATTTGGCAGAATGCCTCATCGCCAGAACTTTCCAACAAGCACCAAGACGTAGCTTGGCTGGTGGTGAGAAAGGCCCTCCCCGTCAGATCCTTCCTACACGCCAGGAGGCTCACCCCCTCTGCACGTTGCCCTCGAGGTGGCTGTGGTGGGGAAGAGACCGTTGTTCACCTCCTTGTGGATTGTGCCTTTGCAAAGAAAGTCTGGAGAGAGATGCAGTGGTTGCTGTCGAGGTTCATCCCGAGCAGTTCTGTGACACAGGACTCTATGCTCTACGGGCTGTTCCCAGGGACACACACCGAGACAAACATCAACTGCAGCTGGAGGATCATCAACTCGGTGAAAGAGGCGCTTTGGTCTGCCCGAAACTTGTTGGTCTTCCAGCACAAAGAGTTGTCCCCGACCGATTGTTGCGGACTGGCACAATCCAAAGTCCAGGACTACGTGCTGAGGGATGCACTAAAGCTTGGGGCAGCTGCCGCAAAGGCGCAATGGGGAAGGGTCGCTGTCTAAGACCTTTCTACCACAGCGCACCGAGAGACTGGGAACTGTTTAGAGCCCCTCGGGCTGTACAGATCAAAATGAAAGGCTGTAAATGATTGTAATATTGTTTGTACTGATGCACCTGGTGATACATTTTGTAAAAGTTTAACCTGGATTGTACCCTTGTAATGTTGTTTTTGAAATGGTTTGGAATGTGATTGAAGATATTTTATGAATAAAGTATATTTTTACAAAAAAAAACAGCGGCTGTAAAACACTTTTCAAACATCTTGAGGCCGTGAAAGGCTTTACATAAATGCAAATCTCCCTTGTGTTCGTTCTCTCGAGAGAAACAGAAGTCTTTCCTTCTCCCTCCCTCCCCCCACCCCACCTCCCAATCATTGACGTGTTTTCCAGGGTAGAACAAGGAGTGAAAGAGCAAAATTAAGAGCTTGTTTAACAATTCTCACAAACTGAATTTTGTTCGGTGTGTCTTAGAATCAGAAAATGTTTCATTTCAAATTGGCCAGCTGGTGGTGGGTGTTGAATCAAATGGGCTCATGGGGTCACCTGAAACTCCTGTTCTCGGTTTTCAGACATAGCAACTGGTGGCTGGTCACTTTTCCTCTTGCTTTCTGTACATTAAATAGGGTGACAGCAAGACTTCATGTCATTTTCTACTACAGGCAACACAATGGCTTATAATCCGGAGCGTGGGTAAATTCCTCGGATAATGTTAAATTTTAATAACTTTAAATATGCATGTGATAGGAGCAAAGTATAAGTAATAAAGTTGTCTAATGTTAATGTTATTAATGCCGTGCCACTGTTTATGAAACCACTCAGCCACAACTGGAGGGTGTTTTTGATAAGTTGGAAAATCAGATTGAATGAGGGATCGTAAAAGGTGGTGTTTACATTGAAGCCTAGAAATTTGAACCATATTGTGTTAAAACTTTATGAAATATACTTTAAAAAGCCATTTGAAGTTTGCTTCTTTCACGTACACATCTAAAATGATTAAAGTTTAAAGCTACACAGGAGCTTTAGGAATACCCTGCATTAGGGCCAGGCATTAATGAACAGCAAGTTTCGATGAAAATTTATTGATGTGAAACGTTGGGCTGGATTAGACGCTGGGGGTGGGCTCACCGCCCCCAAACGTAAATGTCACCCGCAGGCCCACCTTTCCTTAGCCGGCTCACCGGCTTTAATTTTCCAGATGATCTCCAGGAGGAGGAAGCCTCACCTCATAGACCTGCTAGCCAGTCAGAGGCCGGCAGCTCTGCACATCGGCAGCGCCAGCAGGAGCAGTGGCCGCTGCTGGTACTGCAGCTAGGTCAAGCAGGTGACATTCAGCGCTGGACCCGGACATTCAGGAACGTTTGGGATCTCGCTGGGGCCAGGCTGAAACACCCTTGTTGGTCAGGGCAGGGGGCGGTGGTAGGGTGCACGTGGGGGGGGGAGCAAAAATATAAGGAGGGTCCTTCCATTGGCACTACGGGCCACCCAGCCCCTTTAACGGTCCAGCAGCCTGCAGGATTAAACCTGCCAGGCTAAAGTTTGAGTGTTAGCCTCTCCCGCCGCCTGTTAAATCAGAGCGACGATGGTGGGATGAGGCCCTTAATTGGGAATGATTTGCCCTCTCAAGGGCCACGATTGGACCGTGGGTGGGTAGACCCACCTGACACCCCCCCCACACATCTTGTAAAATTGTGGTGGGCGTGGGGGTGGGCCAGCAGCTGGCACACCGCCCATGTCATGACGTCCTAATTTATGGGCCAACTCATCTGCTTCCCTGCCCGCGGGTGCCCTGTCGAATTGCCATTAATTGTGTTTCTCTCTCCATGGGTGCTGCTAGACCTGCGGTGTATTTCCAGCCTCTCCTGTTTTCATTCCAGATTTCCAACATTGGCAGTATCTTGCTTTTATATTTGTTATTGAATAGCCTCAGTTGTTCTGGCAGGACAAGCTGCTCACCTACAAAATTCACAAATCACTGCATTCGTGCAGACATACATTCCTCCCATCAATGTACATCTTTGTACATCTTGGACAGGAGCAGGGAACATAGGGAGACTTTTTTTTCAAACGCAGCGAGTTGTTATGATCTGGAAAAAAGTTGCCTGAAAGGGCGGTTGGAACCAATTCAGTTGTGGCTTCCAAAGAGAATTAGACAAATACTTGCAAAGGAAAAACATGCAGGTCCCTGGGGAAAGTGCGGCAGACTGATTGGATAGCTCTTTGCAGCCAGCATAGACAAGATGGGCTGAAAGGCCTCCTCCTGTGCTTTATGATTTTATGAACTGCTACATCAAGTTAAGGAAGAGGTCTTGTAGCACAGTGGGTAGTACCCCTGCCTCTGAGCCAGAAGCTCTGTGTTCAAGCCCCACTCCAGGGATTGATGGCCAAGGAAGGTGCATTCATAATGTGAGCAAACAAGTTGAGTACCTGCCTGTAAATCCTTCCAACACATGCCAATGTCAGATGGCAAGGGTGGGAGAGATTCCTGGTCAGCCATGTGATTGAAAGAAATTTGGGACCTCTGCTATCACTATCCATAGCTGCAGACTACAACATGCACATAACATTGCATATTGCCATTGTAACTTGGGGCAGGATTTTCCACTCATGTGGTGGGTGGGCCTGGGAGTGGCTGGGGAAAAAGCCAGTTGTCCCCGACCACAAAAGGTGTACTGAAACACTCAGCACTGCTGGGGTGGGAGGAGGGTGAGCATGGAAATCTGCGCAGGGGAGCGGGAGCATGTGTTGAAAGCTTCCTGAGGGCATAGAGCTGCCTCAGGGAGCTGAAGAATTTGAGGAATGAAAATAAAGGTGATATAAACATGCCCCCACATGTGACTCAGTCACATGAAGAGGGACATGTTTAAAATCGATGGTGAAAAATACTTCATGGATTTTTAATTTACCGTTGGAAGCCTCATCCCGTCCATTAAAAATGCAAAGGCCCCCCAGCCTATTCGTCCACCCGCCAACCATAAGGTTGGACGGGCAGTGAAAAATACAAATTAATTAATTGCTTAAAGGCTTTAATAGGCCTCTTAGTTGTCGGCGGGCATGCTGCCGACTCTCACGCACGCCCGTCCGCCGATCGAAAGATCGCAAGAGTGCGTGATGACATCGAGACCGAGTATGTGATGCCAATTATATACAAGTTCTATTCATTGAGGTGGTATTTAGTGATTTGCATGATGTGACTTGTGCCAATAGTGAGACACAATAATGGCCCATGATGTACCTTTATTGGAAGAAGCTCCATTTTTGTTGCATCCTTCTGTTAGGCTACAATATTATTCTTTGGTGGGACTCAGTAGAGGCAGCACAGTTAAAAGGGATTTGATGGAGCAGCTTTATACTGAGACTTCTGTAATTCCATGAGGTTAAATATGGTGGAAAATATTAACATAGTTGGGCCTTAAGAAAATAAGGCTGATTACCACAAGCTAAGGACAACATATAAATAAGCCTATTTTAAGCTAACTTTCTCACATTTACGCTTGTTCATCTGTGGAATACTCTGGTACTTACTGCACTGAATGTGGATTCAGTTGAACCTTTAATAAAGGAAGTACAGACTTCTTATTTAAAGGGATTAAGCCTCGGCAAGCAGTAAGAAGATGAAAATGCTGATTTTGGTTTCTGAATGAACACTTCAATAATCAGGTTGTGAGGTTGAACTGAAAGCCTTTTATTCATTCATGTGATGTATGTAAATATTCTATATCATCGTGTAAAGTGTTCAGTAATTATATCGGAGATGTTTGGGCCCCGATTCTAACCAGAAAATGAAAGGAGCCAAATAAATGCAAGTTCCTCTTTTTTCAGGAGATAATATAGTTCTTCATTTCTCTGAAGTTTCTCAGACTTCTGACACTAAAGGCTTGACCAACCTAAATGCAAGTTTTACCTTTTAACAGCAGTGTTAACTATTTACCTGCTCTGATTTCTACTGTTCTGGATAGAAACATGAAACAGCTTTTAGACCTGTTGCTGTCTCCTAAGACCGTAATGGCCTAACTCTCAGGCAGGTAAGCATCTTTTGACATCTGCTTTGGTTAAAGAAAGGAAATTTGGTCCTTGTGAAATGATTTCGATTCAATTAATTCATCCAATTAACCATATGAGGATCCCTGCTTTTGTATATATTAATGATCGAGGCTCAGGTATACAGGGCACAATTTCAAAATTTGCAGATGACACAAAATGTGGAAGTATTGTGAACCGTGAGGAGAATATTGTTAAACTTCAAAAGGACATAGGTTGGTTGGCGCATTGGGCGGACATATGGCAGTTTTTATCTCAAACTAAATGAAACATTTATTAATTTACAACAAATTAAACACATACACATGGCTACAAATTACTACTATCATAACTTTTAACAAATTCCCAAATTAACCTCCATTAAGGCAACAATAACCAGTAGACTGTAACCAGACACCAGGCAAAGCATTTTTACCTTACGAATTCAAAATGAAGTTCCTTTCAAATTCTGTTCCTTTGCAGACAGTTGTAGGCTTACAGGCATAGATCTTACATGCCTCTGGCCTGTACACACAAAACTCCCTTCTGTTATACCCAGCATCCCCCTTTGAATGTAAATTCTCATTGTATCACCAGGCCCTTTGAACTTCTATCATAGTACCAATTTTATTAGTAATATAAACATTTCTTGGTGTCTCCTAGCTAGGTGCAAGATTTCACCCACTGTCTTGAATACTCTATTCAACAAAATGCAAATGTCTCCTCTACCTACTGTTTACATCTCAAAACTACTATACATCAAAGCACACAGACTAGCTGGTTTTAATCCAATTAACACACACACACAGACTAAACCTCTATTTAAAAAAAAAATTTCCAATAGCATTATATACATTAATATCTCTTCCTGACAAGAGGGACTGTTGTTATGACACAGTAGATGGTAAATGCTGAGCTGTTCAAATCCCAGAAGGAAAGTTGAAACAACTGTCACAACTAATTGTCAATTTACATGTTTCGAGATGCAGGCTTTGAATTCAGTAATAAGACCATTGAGTCTTAAGAGATTTTTAATAAAACTAAATTAAACATTTACTAATAAAAGAAAAGATTGTAAGTATATACGTATGTCTACAAATTACTACTATAATAACTTCTAAATCCCCTAATTAATTTAACCCCAAGCTACACTTTCATTAAGCCAACAGTAAGACACATAGATTTTAAAGACCCAGGCAAATTAAATGATACCCTGAACAGTTGGATTCAAAGTGAGTTCTCTTAACTTCAGTCCCTGGAGACAGCAGCTTGGTATGTACAGGCTGCAGGCTTTTCACACTTGTTGGATTGTAAGCTGCCTCCCTTACAAGCAGCCTTCTCTCCTTTATACATATTTTCCTCTTTGAATGCAAATTCCCATTGTTTCACTATGTCTTTTGAACTTTACCTCTCTACTAATAAAAAATCTATCATAGTACCAATTCCACCAGTAATCTTTGGGAAAAATAAATAAACACACTATATCTTACTACTCTTGCTGGCTAGGCATACATTACACCTCCTCCTTTGAACTCAAGCCACTATAGTTTGTTTAAAAATGCAAATATTCCCTTTACACTTCACAATCTAAAACTTCCCCATGTTTATCTAATTAACATTTCAAACCTAACTTCTCTTCTTACATCAAAGCACTCAGACTAGCTGTCTCTTATTCAATTAAGTCTCACATACACGTACACACACAGACACACACATAAACAAGTCACACTATTACTCTATTTGCAATAAATTCCAATAACATTATGGAAATTATAGCTTCCTGATACTGTGCACAAATCATTGAAGGTGGCAGGGCAGGCTAAGGAAGTTGAGTACAAAAGCGCAGAAGTTATGATAAACCTGTATAAAACATTAATTCGGCCTCAGCTGGAGTATTGTGTCCAGTTCCGGCCACCATGCTTTAGGAAGGATGTAAAGGCATCAGAGAGAGTACAGAAAAGATTCACGAGAATGGTTCCAGGGATGAGCAACTTCAGTTACGTGGATAGATTGGGGAATCTGGGTCTGTTCCCTTTAGAGAAGAGATGATTAAAAGGAGATTTGATTGAAGTATTCAAAATCATGAGGGGTTTGGACAGACTGGATGGAGGGAAACTGTTTTCATTGGCAGAGGAATCAAAAACCAGAGGACACAGATTTAAAGTGATTGGCAAAAGGAGCAACAGCAACATGAAGAAAAGCCTTTTTATGCAGCAAGTCATGGAATGTACTGGCTTAGAGTGTGATGGACGCAGATTCAATTGATGTTTTCAAAAGAGAATTGGATAATATTCTGAAGAACAAATATTTGATGGGCTCCGGGGAGAAAGGTACAGGAGTGGGACCAGATGTATTACCCCTTGCAGAAAGCCATCATGGACATGACAGGCCAAATGGCCTGCTGTAACCGTCCTATGGTTCTGTGATTCTACTATACTCTCATGTTCAATCTGTACAATTTTGAGCGTAGAAAAAGTAAAGAAAGACTTACATTTATGAAGGGCCTTTCATGGCTACAGGACAATCCAAAGTGCTTTACAGTCAATGAAGCAGTTTTACTTTTTAAGTGTAGTCACTTAATGTAATTTAGAAAACACAGCAGCCATGTTTTCACACAACAGACTCCTACAAACAGCAATGTGATAATGACCAGACAATCTATCTTTGCGATGTTGATTAAGGGATAAGCATTGTTCAAATCCTGCTCTCCTTTGAAATAGTGCTAAAGGACCCTTTACGTTCCTCTGAGAGGGTAGATAGAGCCTCGGTTTCATGTCTCATTTGAAAGGCAGCACCTCAGGTAGTGAAGAACCCCTTCAGTACTGCACTGCAGTGTCATCCTTGGTTTTTGTGTTCAACTTCTGGAGTGGGACTTAAACCCACCAGCTTCTGACTCCGAGAGGAGAGTGCTACCAACTAAGCCACAGCTGACGCATACATAATAGTATAATTCAGCATTAACGTTGTAGCAAGCCTCACAATTTGTTATATTTCTCTGATCATTTTCAGTTACACTATCTAAATCCTGAGTGATTCTCAAGCGCCGTTACTTCATTCAAGCACATTCTTGCAAATACCTTCATGATTTACTGCAGATGCTCAGGACCTCAAATGTTGTAACAGCACAATAACAGAAGTAGATTTCGTCAACGTTACTGCCATTATCTTTCACAGGACGCATTTAAAACTGTTTAACGAAGGCAAGTATTGCTATTATTACCAGGGAGTCCCGTGCTCCATTTATATTGCAGAATTGCTTCTGAGAGAGGGAGGTGTTGTTAAATTCCCTTATTGGGCATGCTTGGCAGAACCAGACCATTCCTGTCATTATTGGAATAGATGTAGAAGCTCAAGATTTGAACTTGGAATCATAGGGCTGGATTTACATTCTGCAGAGGTGGTGGGTTTGGAAGCGGGTGTGTTGGCAATTTTGCACTATTGGCTGGTGTGCAGTCCTGCCAACATGCTCCCTCCCTCCGATGGATAGCCATGAAAGCCAATGAAAGTGCCCACTGACGGCACTAATTACACAAAGCCTGCAGATAGATGGAGGCGGCCACCCTGGGGCAGGCTGCAGGACCTGCGATACCCCCCCCTTTAATTCTTATGCCCTCAATCCATGAGCGCCCTTTGGAGGGGGCTCCCCCTCTATCATAATGACCCAGTGACTGTGGTCACATTTTAATTTTAAACTTCCTAATTGCTTCAGAAGGTGCCTCCACCTTCAGACATCCTCTTGTTTGCCCACTTACATCAGCAGCTCCCTCCTGGTGGCATTGCCAGTCACCAAGAGCCTCAGGTGCCCCCACCAGCTGCAGAGCTCAGCCCACTGTCCTTAATTGGATGGGGGACCTGGAGGAGACCTGCCCCCTTGAAAATTATTTCCTAAGATGCAGGGTATTGAATGTAAATAATGTCCTCTTAAAATGGCTGTCCCTTGTTTCTGGGTGATGGTAGTGGCATTGAATGTTACAGCAATTTATTGACACATATAAGATTCTGAGGGGGCTTGACAGGGTAGATGCTGAGAGGATGTTTCCCTTCGTGGGGGAATCTAGAACTAGGGGGCAAAGCTTCAAAATAAGAGGCCTCCCATTTAAGGCAGAGATGAGGAGGAATTTCTTCCCTCAGAGGGTCTTTACTGTTTGGAATTCTCTCCCCCAGAGAGCAGTGGAGGCTGGGTCTGAAAAGACTCAAGACTGAGTTAGAAAGATTTTTGATTGACGAGGGAGTCAAGGGTTATGGGGGACAGAGAGGAAAGTGGAGATGAGGCCACAATAGGATCAGCCATGATCTTATTGACTGGTGGAGCAGGGCCAAAGGGCTGAATGGCCTACTCCTGCTCCTTATTTCTTATGTTCTTATGTTCTTAATGTAAAGGCTAGTTCACCCATTTCTTACACAGCTTGCTTAGCTTTGGTTTTATTTTTCATTCAATGTCCTACATACCAGGATGATGGGAATAACCGGATTGGAATCCTCAAATTCCCACTTACGTGAAATGCCTGCTTGTCTGAGGCAGGTGCTTTCAGCACCACGAGTGCAATAAAAATACATTGGCATGCTATGTTTGCAGGTTTTCCTGGCAGAACAGGACTTATGCCACTTTCCACTTCCAGCTGCACAAATACCAACCAAATCTTGGCAGCAAGATGAGGAAAATCTAGGCTTAAAGTTCTCGCAGGTTTTCCTGACTCTATGTGGCTCTCCTCTGAATTGGCTCCAAAGCTTGAGTGTTGTCTTTGTGAGCAGAGCTGCACACAGTACTCAAGATGGGTTCCAAATACAGGTCTGAGGCTGTCAGGCTGGAGAGCGCTCCAGTCTAGTCTGGCTGCGCCTTAAGAACTAGGAACTGCTCACTTCTGGTCTCCGTAGCAGCTAGGGAACATCCAAATCCTGGAAGTGGCTCAAGGAAGGACCTTAATTGTGTGTCAAGAGAACTAGTTATGAAGAAAGCTTACAAAAACAGATTATTCATGAATACAAACTAGTTAAAGTATAGATGTTAAGATGCAGTTTTGTCACGTAAAAATAATACCCAGACAAAATTTCTAAGCCAATTAGCAGAAGCAAAAACTCTAGAATTATTTAAGAAGCCATAGCATAGTGAGAATAAGATGAACCAGATCAACCACACGACATTCCCTTGCCTTTGTAATCTTGAAATATGATGCAGTGTCAAAAGTTTAGCAAAACACCTATTATTATTCATTTGTCAAATGCTTTTATGTTAAATTGAGTGTAAATTGGTTGCAGTATTCAGTCTCTTGCCCATTGCTCACAAAGAGATAGGTTTAATTCCATGTCTAGCATTATCATTTTACTTAAGGAATTTTTCCTCCTTCATCAGATTTAAAACTTCCTTAGTCCACGATTTAAGTTAATACCCTATTCTCAGTGTCACATTATTCTTTCACTTCAAGTGTAATATGTGACAAACTTCCATTTTTCCATCTAAATAATTGGACAATATGAAGTGTAATGTGACAAGACCAGAGTGATTCACCTGCTGTCTGTCCTTTCCTTCCTTGGGCAATATGGATAGGCTCCGTGTTTGATTAATCAGCCTGCAAAAGAAAAATAGATCTAGAGTAAAGACTCTAAAAATGACTTCACCATAGAACTGCCAGATCAGATCTCTGTGACTTTAATCTCAATCACTTCCCAGCTAGTCCACCCATCTATATCATGCCTTCAGATACATGCTTCTAGTCACAAGGAACATTTAAGTATCACATATACAGAGGATGATGCATTCAGACATTGACCACTGGGACCAGATTTTGATTCAAGCCAAGAGTGAGAGTATACTTTCATCCCATCTAATAGTCCATGTGAAGTGAGTTTGGGTGGTCAGAAATAAATAGGCACGAGTCCACAGCACAAAGACGGCTTTAATTTGGCAGACTTGATCAAAACCCTTGTCCACCTAGCCTTCTCACTAAGTTGAGGGGTAATGCTAGTATCGGGAAGCTCAGGGAAATAGGAGATTGTTTTTAAAAGGGGAGAGAAAATGCTCTAATGATGGGAGGTAAGTGTTTTGGAGCCACAGTACAAAGTTATACCAGATAGAAAAGATCTTCTCAAATGGTCACTGAGGATCACAATAATGGGCAGCAGTATTGACATGCTGGTAAAGTAGGGGTGATGTAGGGGTTCAAAGCACATTGTTGCAACAGGGCAGTTCCTGGTTGACAGAGTCTTAAGTTCCACTTAATTGTACAACAGTATTGTGTTTAATGCTGAGGAAATATATTTTTAGGAACAATTTATGCCAATTCCCAGTGCTCTAGATGATGTAAAATACGGAGTATGCGAGTAAATGGAAACCTTCTAAATTGAGCTGATCAAAGTTTATGCCCAGGACAGTCTGAAACTTTTGAGTTGCAGGAAGTAAACTGACTGGGACTCAAAATGGAACCTCGTTGAACCGTTTACCCTGCACTGTAACTGTATCAGTGGACGGTTGTGTACAGTACATGGTTCTGATCGGTTAGCTGCTAGACATTAATTCCTGGAAACCCTTGGCACCTTTTCAGGTCAAATGGGAAATTCCTGTCAGCGCCCTCATCAAGCAGCACAGAAACTTAACATTGTAACGGCAAACTCGACATTCCTCACTGTCAGCAGTGGAAGGAAAACAATATTTTTCAGATCTGGCATCAAGGTGAAAATGGTCTACTTGTGTGCTGTTCACTGATACCCATGGTGCCTGAATGAGTGAGCTGCACTTGGTGACAGGAAACCCGGCCAAATGCTTCAATCGCTTCAGTCTTTTCGTGTTTCTCTCTACTCTCATTATGCTGAGGCGAAAACCCGCTCAGCCGCACACTGTAGCCTGGGCAAGAGTCTGTTACTTTAAGCTGTAGACTGGCTTCTCCGTCTTTCTCTATATGATGCTTTTTTTGCTGCCTTTTCTCAGCAAGCATTACCCCCTGAATTTGGAAGAGATTTTTTTATCAAAGCTTTTTGACGATGAGTAGAATAGGAGAGTATGAAATATATAATTACTGCCTTCACTGTGACCCATCATATGAGTGGGAAATAATTATCTACTAGTCAAACGGAATCTTATGAATATTCAACAACACAAATGTGACATTGTGTAAATCCAGACAGAACAATTAGCAGATTAAAGATGAAGACTTTTGAATTGGTGGGAAAGTAAAAACTGTCCAGTATGTAACACATATTGTTGTCATTATGCTGGTCACTTAGTAACATATCAGTGATAACTTCAACAATAACAGCCTGCATTTATTAAGCACCTTTAGAATAGTAGACCATCCCAAGTTGTTTCACGGGAGTGATTATCAAACAGAGCAAGCCACATGAAATAGTAGGACAGGTGCCCAAAATTTTGGTCAAAGAGGTAGGTTATGAAGAGCACCTTAAAGTAGGATAGAGAGGTAAAGAAGTTGAGAAACTTAGGAAACTTAATTCTAAGGCTTTGGCCTTAGGCAGCTGAAGACACGGCCATCAATTGTGGAGCATATCGGCAATGTGCAAGAGGCCAGGATTGGAGGGGCACAGAGATCCTAGATAATTGCAGGGCTGGAAGTGGTCACAGAGATAGGAATCTCATTCAAATTTCCAAAATTATGTGTCACACATTTAAGACCAGACTTGGAAATGAAGCTCCACAACTTCCAATCTCCAGGGCCGGAGGGTCATACCTGGGAGGTACCCCACAAGGACTGTACAGGAATTGCTGAGGAAATTCAAATTTCTGATGGGCAATTATCCTACACTGGGAACCATCCGACACTCTGATTTAGATCGGAGGCTTCGGAAGGTTCCGGCCATCTTAGCAGAATAGTTAACCAGGAGAAGTTAGAAGAATTAGAACCACTTCTAACTCCTGGGTAACTATAGGACTGACCCCTCACCGACCCCCCCATGAGACCTCCATCTACCCCCCACCCCCCAAAATACCATCCCCGCCCCCCAACTCCCCCTCATCCCCCTGAATACACACCCAACCCACTGACCTCCCCCATTACCACCCGACTACCCCCCAATTCCCCGACCACCCTCCTGACCCACCCGATTATCCGCCCACCCCGACTATGCTCTCCATCCCCTGATTCCCCCTCAACCCCTCAACTACCCACCCGAGTCCCTGAATGCCCCCTTCACCACCTGACTACCCCTTCACCTCCCAACCCACTGACTACCCCCTACCCCCTGCTACCCTCCTGAGCCTCTGAAAACCCCCCTACCCTCCGACTACCCTCCCGACTCCGAACGAGCATCCGACCACCCCCATTGCCCACCAGGCCTTTCTGCCCCATCCTACCCACTTGCCTTGCACACCTACCTTCTCCCTGGCTTCTCGAAGTGGCTGAGACCTTTAAACTTACCTGTTTTACAGCAGCTAGTGCCGTACAAAAGGGGCCGTGTATTCCTTTTCCCTAACTCTCCTGCCCTGCACTGAAGACCTCAGGAACCCACTGCACTGCACTTTTCTCAGGATGCATCGGAAGGTCGGATGAGAAAGATGCAGCTCCTAAGCTAAGATAGGATTAAAAAGAGCGGACTGGTGATCAGACTGCGCTTGCCACTCATCCTAACTCCGAAGGCTATCAAAATGGAATTTCAAATTAAGTTTATAGATGCGGTGAATCATTTGCTCACCTGCGGTCCAGGGGCAGATCTGTACGTTTTGCCAGTTGAGTGTAAGAGCATGAGTACTTATCATATCTAAAATATTGCTGGAATTCATGAGTTTTTTTTAACACTACTGTAATGTTACTAATCTAAGAACTAGGAGCTAAAAGGTACGATACCGTCAAGAAATGAGCAGGTGTTTCAACCTGACTCACCAAAAACAAAGCTTTCTGTTCCTTTCTGTTACACCCAAGTCTCAGATCTCGACTTTCCTGTTCTCAGTCTGAGTGGGCAAATTTCCCCATTTACCTTAGGTGCTAAAGAGCTTCTGAGGTGACGAAGATGGAGTCTTGAGATGTAACTCCTCTCTAACTCGTGTTTGGCACACGAGAGCATCTCGGTAAAGGAGTTGGTTAAGGTACAGGTCATTGGTGAGGTCACACTTTTGAGCTCTGTGTGTCAGTCTCCTTCGGAAGGACTTACTTGCTCTATAGGGAGTGCAGCGAAGGTTCATTCGGCTGGTTGTTGGGTAGTAGGGATTGCCCAGTGAGGAGAGATTGAGAAGACAATGGGCGGAATCATCCCAGATTTGCACAAAGTGCTGGAGCGGGCGGGAAAACTACGTTTTACCACTGGCCGCAATGGCAGGTTTTCAGGCCGTATTGTCCCATTTCCGCCTAATTAATTACCCAGCTACAGGAAACACGCCGTCTCACTGGCTGGAGTCTTCCGATTTGCCTGCCATGGTGTTACCTCGCCACTTCCTGACACCGGGCACTCTATTTAAACTGCAGCGCATGCACACTTTTCAATACTTGCAGCCCAGGACTGCCCCTTGTGAAGAGAATGCCTCAAAAGCCAAGATGAGTGCAGCACCCACCGCACCCCCGATTCAGTGACACATCCCTGCGATGCCTTCTGGACACTATGGAGGCCTGCCATGATGTCCTGTACCCCCTCTCTGGCCGCAGGAGACCCATCAGTCTCACCACTCTGGCTCGGGAGGTGATGGCAGAGGTGGTCAGTGCCAATGTTGCACACAAGAGGTTGGCCATCCAGTGCAGAAAACAGATGAATGATCTCACCCGCGCTGCCAGGGTAAGGCAGCCATCTCATCACTCTAAACTCACACACACACAAGCCCATCACACATTAACTGGCATCACACTCACTGCCAGCTCAAGGGACATCACCACTCACTCTCTCACACACACCCTCACATCTCCATCTGGCCTCATCTCCTCTGGAGGCTGCCTCCTCAGCCCTCACCACCTTGAGGCCACTTGCACAGATCAACATGTGCCCCCCACACACCCTGGGTTACCCCCCTTCCCCAGTACAGCCCTCACCCTGCAGCCTCTTCCCTTGCCTGAGGCCACTTCTCCCCCTTCCCCAAGCAAACCCTTGCCCCGTAGCTGTTGAAAAGCCACCCACCTATGGCTGGTCAGGTAGGTAGATGCCTGCCCATGAGCTTCTCTAAAAGTGATGTGGTGCTGCCTGTGAAGCCTGGCGCTGATGACTGCGAGTGCTGCCGGAAGCAAGGTGGGCAAACAAACCTCGAAGTCCCGAGTGAAGTGCAGCTCGCCAGGTGCACGTCACTTATGTAAAGCTGTGAAACACTTAGGTGTGCCATTGTGCTTTTGTGCCTGGATTATCCAGTGTAAGGGGATGATTCCGGTAAGCAGGCTTTATAATGAGATACTAATGAGGTTCCTGACGTGTGGTAGTGGGAAATGTGGCCTGCCATTGATGGATGGAGTGGACAATCGCAAACTGGTTTCACAACGACTTGAAACTGATTTTTGGCCATCTCACCATATTGTCTCCCCACTGTCTGCCATGATCCTCAATGGGGCTAGAAAATCCTGGCATATGCCTTTATTTCCTGGAGTTTAGAAGAATGAGATGTGATCTAATTGAAACATGTAAAAGTTTTAAGTGACTGTTTTTTTTATTCATTCATTCATGGGATGTGGGCTTCGCTGGCTGGGCCAGCATTTATTGCCCATCCCTAGTTGCCCTTGAGTAGGTGGTGGTGAGTTGCCTTCTTGAACTGCTGCGGTCCATGTGGTGTAGATACACCCACAGTGCTGTTAGGGAGGGAGTCCCAGGATTTTGACCCAGTCACAGTGAAGGAACAACAATATATTTCCAAATCAGAATGGTGAGTGACTTGGAGGGGAACTTCCAGGTGGTGGTGTTCCTATCTATCTGCTGCCCTTGTCCTTCCAGGTGGTAGTGTTTGTGTGTTTGAAAGGTGCTGCCTAAGAAGCCTTGGTGAGCTCTTGCAGTGCAGGGCAGATATTGAGAAAACTTTTTTCCCATCTGGGAAACCTGGAACATGAGGTTACAGTCTCTGAATAGGAGGTCGGCCATTTAGGATTGAAATGAGGAGAAATTTATTCACTCAAAGGATCGTGAATCTTTGAAATTCCCTAAGCCAGAGAGCTGCGGATGCTCAGTCTTTGAGTACATTCAAAACAGCATAAGCAGGTATGAAATAGGAGCAGGAGTAGGCCATTCGGCCCCTCAAGCCTGCTCCCCCATTCAATAAGATCATGGCTGATCTGCCCCAGGCCTCGACCCCTCTTTCGTGCCAGCTCCCCATAGCCCTCAACTCCCCAATCTTTCAAAAATCTATCTACCTCCTCTTTAAATACTTTCAGTGATCTAACGTCCACTACTCTCCAGGGTAGAGAATTCCAGACATTCACTGCCCTCTGAGAGAAGAAATTCCTTCACATCGCAGTTTTAATGAGTGTCACCTCACTCTGTAACTATGTCCCTTAGTTCGAGAATCCCCCACTAGTGGAAACATCTTCTCAACATCTACCCTGTCAAGTTCCCTCAGAATGTTGTACGTTTCAATAAGATCATCCCTCATTCTTGTAAACGCTAATGAATAACTTGTTTAGCTGTTCTTGATAAGTCAGCCCCTTCATCCCAGGAATCAGCGTGGTGAATTTCTTTTGAAATGCCTCCAATGCCAGTATATCCTTTCTTAAATGCGGGGACCAAAACTGTATGCAGTACTCTGGGTGTGGCCTCACCAACACCCTGTACAGTTGTAACAAGACTTCCCTATTTTTAAACTCCAACCCCCTAGCAATTCAGGCCAAAATGCCATTTGCCTTCTTAATTACTTGCTGCACCTGCATGCTAACTTTTTGAGTTTCATGCACGAGAACACCCAGATCCCTCTGTGCTGCACTTTTTTGGAGTCTCTCCCATTTAAATAATAGTCTGCCTTTTGATTATTCCTACCAAAGTGCATGACCTCACACTCTCCTACATTAAACTCCATCTGCCAAGTTTTTGTCCACTCACTCAACCTATCTATATCCCCTTGCAGATTCCTTATGTCCTCATTACAATATGCAGTCCCACCTATTTTTGTATTGTCAGCAAATTTGGATACATTACATTCTGCCCCCCTCCTCCAAGTCATTAATATAGATAGTAGATAATTGAGGCCCTAGGGCTGATCCTTGTGGCATTCCACTAGTTACGTCTTTCCAACCTGAAAAAGATCCATTAATCCTGACTCTCTGTCTTCTGTGTGTTAACCAATCCTCAATTCATGCTAATACATTACCCCCAATGCCGTGAGCCCCTATCTTGTGCAATAACCTTTTATGTGGCACCTTATCGAATGCCTTCTGGAAATCCAAATACACTACATCTACTGGTTCCCCTTTATCAACTCTGCTTGTTATATCCTCAAAGAACTCCAGCAAATTTGTCAAACATGATTTCCCTTTCACAAAACCATGTTGACTGTTTGATTGCATTAAGCTTTTCTAAATGTCCTGCTATTTCTTCCTTAATGGACTCTAGCATTTTCCCAATGACAGATGTTAGGTTTTTTGTCTCCCTCCCTTCTTGAACAAGGGTGTCACATTAGCAGTTTTCCAATCCGCTGGGACCCTCCCGGAATCCAGTGAGTTCTGGAATATTTCGACCAACGCCTCCACTATCGCTGCAGCCACTTCCTTTAAAACCCTTGGATGCAGGGCATCAGGTCCTGGCGACTTGTCTGCCTTTAGTCCCATTAGCACTCAATAGACATTTTGAGTACTAAGAGAATTAAGAGATATGGCCATAGTGTGGGATGGTGGAGTTGAGTGTGAACATCAGCCATGATTTTATTGAATGACAGAGCATGCTCAAAGGCCCAAATAGCCTCTTCCAGCTCCGATTTCTTATGTTCCTTTATTCTTGTGCTAGGATTGGCTGCTCAGAGGTTCATTAAGGAGCTGATTGACACTTCAATTGACTGACCTTTAAAAAGGCTGCACAACACTTTGGTCGATACTCTTTCGAGTTATCAACAGTCACAGATTGCAACTCTTTTTGAGTACAAACATAGCTCTTGGTTTCCGGGAGTGGGACATGAACCCACAACCCTCTGATTACACTTTGGTCGACATAACAATCTATCCTAACAGTGACCAGATGATTGGGAGTGCACTATTTCTTGCTTGAGGATTTTGAGTGCTTCTTAAAGGTATATCACTGTTTACTGTTCACTTGTTGCTGGATGTTTGAAGAAGATTTCTGAAGCACACTGAAAGACTTTCTGGGACACTTTGTCAAGACTCCACCAACACTCGATCAACATTTATTCTGGAAACTCTCTGAGGACCTCACCTAAAAGGAGTGAGTGCTGTGATACTCCAGTTTATTGGAGCTGTCAAGAGAAAGGGCGTGCTTCATCATCCGCATCTTGCTAGGGGTTACCTTGGTCTACTGGAGGAATGAGAGGAGGACATGAGGCCAGTTAGAGCAGGGGAGAGGAACAGGAGAGCGAGGGGATTTTTCCTCTATGAGTACAGGACATTCCGCCTCCTCTGGACCTCCTCCTCCAGGACCTCCAGTGCTGTGCCTGAGAACCTGTAACCCCTCACGTTTGATTCCTGAGCTGTCCTAAGACAGTCAGCCAATACAATCAACACCATCACCAACTGGATAAGCAGAGTCCACATATACTGCTCCGTGAAAATTATGCCTCTTCAGCGTTTGAGTGCTAAACCTGCAGGTGTCTCTGTTGTAGCACCTCCAAGAACATCAGCAATTAGAATCAAAATTGTCTGCTTAAACCAGGCTTGTAAACAGGCGTGTGCTAGCACAGTGTTCAATGAGCACCTGTTTTCATTCTTTCACCAAAATAACCGCTTAGAGTTTGCACATATGGGAAGTAGTAGTGACAGGCGCAGATATCTGAAACATGCATAATGGCCCCAGATTGGCAATGGGAGGAGACGGCTCCAGTGAGGAAGAGGCAGAAACTTGTGCATGTGTGGAATGTGGAAAAGCCTCGGAGACACGACGGGCAAGGTCAGCGTTTACTGCCCATCGATAATTGCCCTTGAGGATACCAACTGGGCATCTTGGTTAAGAGTCAGCTGCATTGCTGTGGGTTTGGAGTCACATACAAATCTGACCAAATAAGGACAGCAGATTTCCCTCCCTAAAGGACATAAATAAACTCAGATGGGGCTTTACAATAATCCAGCATTTACCAGCTAGGGTCACTATTACTGATACTAGCTTGGTGGGATTTGAAATCACATCTCTCAATGACTGGTGTGATTTGAAATCACATCTCTAGATTATTGGCGGGATTTGAAATCACATCTCTGGATGATTGGTGTGATTTGAAATCACATCTCTGGATGTTTGGTAGGATTTGAAATCACAAATCTGGATGTTTGGTAGGATTTGAAATCACATCTCTAGATTATTAGTCAGCCTCAGGATTACTAGTCCAGTAACATAACCACTGTAGTGCCATCGATATTTATGGGGCAGAATCATCCCAGATTTGCACAAAGTCTGGTAGTGAGCGGGAAAAAGGACATTTTACCCGCTGGCCGCAATGGTGGGTTTTCATGCTGTATCGTCCCATTCCTGGCACATCCCGCCTCATTAATAATGCATGTACGGGAAACACACAGGATTACTGGAAGGCGGGCTTGGAGTTGCCTGCCCCGCCATGGCCTCAGCACTGCCGCGCTCCGAAGCCATATTTAAAGCACACCAGAGTACATGCCTACTTCATGGCCAGGATCTTCGGGTCGGCGAGCGGGTCGGGGCCCGCATGCTGACACGTAAAATGACGTGCGATGATATCAGGCGTACGTCTCAACGTCACCGCGCGTCATTCAGATCTTCGGTTCGGCGGGCGCGCAGCAGAGTGGGCTGCGTGCCCGCCAAATTGTCAAAGGCCTATTAAAAACGAATTAAAATAATTAACTGAGCTGCCTTCACATTTATCATGAAACCTCATCCACGGGCGGGATGATACAGACCAGGACTGCTCCAGGCGGCAGATGGTCCCGAAATCAAAGAAGACGGCAGCCCCCAAATTTAGTGACGTCTCTCTGGGGCGCCTGCTGGACGCAGTGGAAGGCCACCCCGGTGTCCTCTACCCCCGCTCTAGCCGTAGGAGGTCGACCAGCATCACCAATCCGGCCTGGGAGGCGGTGGCAGTGGTGGTCAGCACCACCGGAGCACAGAGGAGGTCAGCCATCCAGTGCAGGAAGAGGGTGAATGATCTCATCTGTTTCCCAGGGTAATTCAACCACCTCATCACTCCCAACTCACACACTCACCAACCCATCACACACCCACAGGGACCTCACACCTCAAGGGACAACACCACTAACTCTCACACACACCCTCACATCTCCATCTGCACGCAGCCAGCCCACGAGTGATTCTGGAGGGAGAGAGGTGTGTGTGTGGGGGGCAGGGCTTTTCGGAGCCTCGTGCGAGCACTCTCCCACACACGCGGATCCTTCACCCATCACACTCACCGCAATGTGCCGAGTATTTCCAATGCTGCCTGCTGGGGTTCTCTTTCAGTTGTCCATCTGAGCTGACCTGCATCTCCGCCCACCCACTGACCACACTCCCATGCTGCACCTGTGCCCGTCCAACACGAGGCTCCGCTCACTTTCGGTTTCAACAGCCATGGTAGTCATTAAGTTTCAGATCAGCTTCCCCACTCTTTCCCCTCCCTCAGTCACCCATTTCCTTTCCCCCATCATGTTCCACCTCTCCACCGGTCATCTACCCTTTTCTTCCCAGGATGTCCAGGTGAACGTGTACGTTCCCCACCTTCCTGAAGATCCCACCTCCATCCACACCAACCACCCCGACCTCCTTTCCACCCTCAGGGTCTGTGTCTGCCTCCACGTCCACACCAACTACCCGCACTGCACCTTCACGCTCCCATCTTTCCAGCTCCCTCTGCCTCCTCTCATACTCACCATTCCCTCCTACCACGCCCACCCTCAGTTCACTGCCCAGGAGGCATTGACTTCACAGGCCCCTCCCTTGCATGTTCACCTGGACATCCCTGCCTTTACTCCCTCTTCCACCCTCACTCTCTCCTCCCCTGGACACCTTCCTCCCCCTGGACTCCTTCCCCATTCCAAACTTCTTCTCCCCCTTGAATTCCTTCCATCCTCTGAATTCCTTCCCTTACACCTTCCTACCCCCTCACAACTACCTCCCCACTTACCATATCCTCCCCCGTAACATCCTTCTCCCCCTATACTCCCTCTTCCCCTTCCCAATCTCAACCACCCCGACACCGTCGTTCCCCCATCCCAACCTCAAACCCCTTGACACCTTCCCCCACTCCCAACCTCACGCCCTCCCGGTACACCTTCCTCTCCCAGTCAAACCTAGACCTTCCTCTCCTACCCCGCCCCCAGTACACCTTCCTCTCCCACTCACAGCTAGACCTTCCTCTCCCCCTCGCCCCTCGCCGATCATCCGTAGCAGCCCATGGCCAAAGGCGTGATGTTCCGAAACAGACCCCAGACATCAAAGGAGACCTCCCACCTTCCGAGAGCTGCTTTGCAGCAGAGCCATGTCCATGAGAATCCACCCAGCGTGTGATGCACGTGTTACTCCAGGGCCCGGTACCTGTAGGGCTCCAGCATCTTCTGCACCTCGGATGTCTGCGATCTGAGCAAGGCCCTAACGGTAAGTCCCGACTTCTGCACGTCACACTTGTCCAGGCACGTTCTGGGCCGGCACGTTTTCTTGCCGACATAATGGTAAATCTGGCTTGGAGGGGACAATTCCTTACTTTGCATCCCATTTGCGGGATGAAAAGTGGGTTCACGCTGGCCTCTAGTGGGATTGGCGTGGGTCCGCCATGGCGGACGCCATCAAATGATCCCGCTTTGCTTTCAGACTGGCGCGAAACCGATTTTTGGCCTTCTTGCCGTATTGTTCCCCTCAGCCCACCATGACGCCTGACACCAATGGGGCCGGGAAATTCAGTCGAAATTTTGTGTGCGGCAAGGAAGCAACATGCCTCTGAAGAGAAATGGAAGAACCCTGCGCAATTTGTTTAGAGAAAGTGGGAAAAGTGCTTTAGTTTTAATTATTTGTTCCGAGGAACATGAGACAATTGGCATAGCAGGTCATACTTTTCATGCTATGGACCTTTTTGAAGTGTGCTACATTTAAGACTTCCAATTGCATAGTAAAATTGACTCATTAGCTCACATTGGCTCCCTGGGGGCTGTCCCACTGCGTATAAAGAAAAAATGGTCGATGTAACAACAGTCTCTACCTTTTGGTTAACATTTGTAAAATGAAGGTTTTCTAACAAATGATATGGCAATACAGTCCGTCTAGATCAACACCAGACACAACTTTCCAAAACTGTCCGCATTTAGAATTTACACAACATTTATAAGCAAGTCTGAATCCCTATACAAAATCTTCACAACTGAGCTATTTACACAGAAATGGCTGCACATCTGGAACTATTCATTTTACAAAAATAACTATATCTTTCAGTTCAAGGGGGAATTTGGAAAGAAAAACAAAGGAAATGTAATATTTGTCTAGTGCTGTGCATCTGCCACAGTTGATCTCTGACCTGTAGAGGGCTTGTGTTAAATGCTATTAACAAATATCTGTATTGATTTGTTTGTTTTTTGTTCTATTCCCATTTACAGCTTTCTTTCCTCAAGGTGCGGATACACCATCTGGACATTTCAGATTAATTTCAAAATTAATATTCCTTATCTAATCCTGAGCAAATTGCTTTTAATGTAAAATATGATGTGCATGCCCACTTTGAGTGAGTATCTGAACATTGATGCTGCTGCAGCCAATCTTTCCAATATTCACTCGTTGTAGATGAGGGATCATAAATTTACCCTATGATATATAATGCCAGGGTATATTCACCCGACAGTGTATAATGACCAGCTATGTTTACCCCATCATAAAACTGCACCCTCCAAATGCCGGAGAAAGCTCAGAGGCAAAGCGCCTTGCCTGACACAGCCTGTCAAATACAAACTCTGGTCATGTTCACTGTGTAGATATCAATTTGTGGATAAAGAGCGAAGACAGGGAAATATTGCACAACACGCCCCCTGTGTGACATACCCTTATTAATCCCAGAGCAAACTACTGACAATCCTCACCCAGCGTGTTTGTTGGGATCGGCAACAGTTAAGTGTGTAATTGCTCATTTCTGACAGATGAGGCAGCTATTTGTGACTGAGATGGAGATTGTTCAGGAAGTCTGAACCTTGTGAGATTAATTGAGGCTTTCTTCGTTTTTTGGGAACAATTAATAGGGCGGGAGGGGGGGACAAAACGAAACTATTCGTTCCACTGCTGGACTACTGAATGTTTGTCAGGAACAAACAGGAATAGGCCATTTAGCCCCTCAAGTTTGTTCCAATGTTCAGTGAGATCATGGTTAATGGGTGACATAACTCTATGGGTAGAATTTTGCCCTTGGCGGGCAGGCAGGCTCAGCGGGGGCGGGTAGGGGCGGTCAGGAAGCTGACCGCGATCGGGACCGCACCACGTTTTCACACTGGCGGCCCGCCCAGTGTGAATTGCGAGCAGCAGCGTTGCCTGTGCGGTGGGGAGGAGGGTGAGTGCGAGCTGGTCAAGCGTGAGCTTCACGCCTGCGTGCCAGTGACCGCTGCATAATCTCCCTGAGGCTCGGAACTGCCTCATGAAGATGAAGAGATATAAAAAAAATAATGAAAAAGATAAAAACGTACTAAAATGTGTACCCTCAGAAGACTCTGTCACATAAGCAGGGACATGTTACTAATGAAAAATCAAAGATTTTATTTTATTTTTTCTTTGCTTTTGGAAACCTCATCCCGCCCGTGGATGAGGTTTCCAAAAATAATGCAAAGGCAGCTTGGCCTTGTCGCCTGCCCGCCGACCGTTAGGTTGGACGGGCAGCGGAAGTGTTAGTTTAATCGATAACTTAATGGTCTTAACAGGCCTGTTAATTGTCGGCGGGTGCGCTGCCGGCTCCGGTGCACACCTGCGAACCGGGCTATCGTGTGAGTGCGCGTTGATGTCAGCACGCTCAGCCGACATCAGCGCGCGTCATTTCACGCTCGAACGGGTCGGGCACACGCCCGCCAAGCGAAAATTTCTGCCCTATATGCCTGCCTTTAGTCCCATATCCCTTAATACCTTTGGTTAACAAAAGTCTATCTCTGTTTTCAAATTAACAATTGACCTAGCTGTTTGCTGTTTCTGAGTGGAAGCTTTTCTTAATTTCAATGTTGAAAGGTCTGGCTGTAATTTTTAGACCATACCCTTAGTCATGGACTCCAGAACCAGTGGAAATAGCTTCTCTCTGTCTACCCTATCAGTTCCCTTTAATATCTTGAAAACTTTGCTCGAGTCGCCCCTTAACCTTCTAAATTCCAAGGGGCAAGACCCTAAGCTTGTATAATCTCTCTTCATAATTTAACCCTTGAAGTCAAGGTAACGTTCTAGTAAATCTATACTGCGCCTGGCATTTTCGTAATACAAGTTTAGGTGAAGATCCAGAAATATAGAAAGAACATTATTACAGCTTGTTCATGAATGGATAGCTTTTTTGCTCCATTAATTAGCCTGCTTTCTCTACAGGTTATTATGTGTAGGGTATATCACAGGAAAATCACCTTTGGATTGGCAACTGAAAAAGTAATTTTTAAAACTCACTGGGCAGAATATTGCGCTCGTCAGGCAGGCGTGTGCCCGGCCTGAATGAACTTAAAATGACCTGCGATGACATCGGACGAGCGTCCCTACGTCATCGAGCACTTGGGCGATATTTCGGTTATTGGGTGAGCAGGGGAGTTGGCAGTGCGCCCTTCGGCAATTGACAGGCCTACGAAAGAAATTAAAGTAATAATTAAATGAAATTTTTCCCTGCCCGCAAAACCTTACAGTTGGCGGGGCAGGTGAAAAGGCCTTTGGATTTTTTAGGAAACCTCATCCACGGGTGGGATGAGGTTTCCAAGAGCAAATGAAATTTTAATATAAATTTTTTAATTTCACTCATAACATGTCCCTGCTCATGTGACAATGTTTTTTAACGTTGCATAAGTTCTTAATTTTTAACATAAAAAAAATATTCAGCCCCCTGAGGCAGCTCTGTGCCTCAGGGAACTCTTACTGTGCACACCCGTGTCCATGCGTGAAGTTCATTGCTCGCGCTCCTCCCGCCCCCACCCCGGCAGCGCTGAGTGTTGCAGCGCGCGTCTCACGCTGGCTGGCCGATAATTGGCCAGCAAGTGTGTAATCGTGGTCGGAACCCGATCACGGGCACTCCCAGTCCGGCCAGGTGAACCCGCCCGACCACCGGGAAACCCTGGCCATTATCTCCCCAAATGGGGTAAATATGCATCCTGCTTTCTGGTATTGCAGGCCGGTTAATGTTATTTGAACCTTTTGTGCAAAATGACTCATTAGATATCATCTCTAGAGCACATTCCCTCAAATGATATCACTAACTTTTTGGTGACACAAATCTTCGTTCTTCCATGGGATGTAGGCGACATTGGCAAGGTCTGCATTTGTTGCCTATCCCTAATTGCCCTTGCTAGGTCATTTCAGAGGGCAGTTAAGAGTCAACCACACTACTGTGGGTCCGGAGTCACGTGTAGGCCAGACCCAGTAAGGAGAGCAGATTTCCTTCTCTAAAGGACATGAGTAAACTAGATGGGTTTTTTATGACAATCAATGATAGTTTCAAGGTCGCTAATACTGAGACTAGCTTTACTTTCCAGATTTATTAACTGAATTCAAATTGCACCAGCTGCTGTGAGTGGGATTTGAACCCCCACCCCACCCCAGAGCATCAGCCTGGGTCTCTGGGTTGCCAATCCAGCAACATTACCACGACGCCAACATCTCCCAAAGCTTTATTTAATTTGAGCTGCACTCTGGACTGCAAAGGGTGAATCATTTTCAATTTCAACTGTGCGAGTTGCCCAAGGCCATGATTTATTATTCCTGCATTGCACTTTTATCTGAAGGGTCACACAATATGATGCAAATTAAATCAAAGTGTGTCGTCATGCCACTTGTGAGAGGCATAATCACAATAAAGACAGCATCTGCTCTAATGGGTTTTTATCACTTCATCAACAATAAAACATTGCCAAATAATATTTTATGAAGCTTTCAAAGTTCCTTTGAAAGATCCACTTTCTGATGAGCTTTCTCTGTTCTAGAAATCACTAAGTTCATGAAAAAAAAGTTTATTTGAACTCAAATAATTTTTCTCAGAAGAGGCTAGAAGCTTAGGAGGTTACCGATTAACATGAAGGAGCATTTGGTGAAATTTAATTTAAATGACAGATAATCGCATAATATTTACAGCACACATTCGGCCCACCAATCTGTGATTGGCTAGCTCACTTTGTAGATACTGGCTGGAGGTTTTGTGCAGAGCGGTTCTGAAATCCAGATGTGATTGCGCATGTGTTCATATTCAGGCTGAACAAGGTTTAAGGTTCGTTCACGATATTTCTGGGCACGAGCTGGGCGAATTCAAATGAATCAAAGCTTTGGTGTGAATTTGCACTTTTGCCATCAGGTGTAAAACAAGCTCTAGTAGATCATTATCTAGGCGCTATATAAATGTAAGTCAGTCTTTCTGTATGTCCGTTGTTCTTTTTCCTTCGTTCTTTCCTTCTAACATTACACATACACAAATTTTTTGGTGCTATTTTGCTTTGGTTGCACTTGTGGAAATTATCGCACAGAGCACAAATTTACGCGAGCTGTGTAAAATTTGGATTATGTAGATTCGCCATTAGCCTGGTGGACTAGCAATTTTTGGTCCATGTGCTCGGAACTAGAGCAGTGGCAGGCGTAAAATGGTACATCCACCCCTTCTGCCAGTTTATGCTAGTTGGAGAACTCGCCTTTGACTCCACGTGGAGTGGGAGAATAATTCCTGGCAGCTAGAGCTCACTTGAAGCAGTTAGGAGCCTCGTGAATACATTGAATTTGGGTTTGCTTGACACAGATATGATGCAACTGCGATTTCCCAATCTTACTGCCTGACTTGCTCCACTTCCTGCACAAACCACAGATATTCTGAGGCACTCATGTCAAATGCTATTTAAAGGGATCCACCACTAGTTTCAATTAAAGCTGCGTGGAGCTTTTGGGAACAATCTTTTTGTTGTACTCTCTTGTGGACATTTTGACCATAGCATAATTAAGAGTTCTTTTGGTTGCCAACACAGGTTCGAAACTGCGAAGGGACTTCTGGAATGGCAGTGTTTCTTCATGGAGACTCTTCTAAGAATTCCTCACTGGGTGGAGGGAGGAGGAAGGACCAAACAAGACTATAGTTGGAGAGCAGAAATAGGGATGTGTGCTCGGAGAATTCTTTACCCTCTCACAGAGCTTACGGGGCCCTGCAGTTCTCTGAGGAATAATGCATGCGGAGGCTTTGCTTCTGAGGAGGCACGAATGGAATTGTGCCGCATCCTGCAAGAGTATTGCCTGAACTTCCTATAGCCTGCAGGGGAGATTGGCAACGTTAGTCATTTTGCAGTCCCTGCATGCACTAAACAGTCCATGTCCTGGTCCTGGAACATGGAAGAACATCAACTTGAAATCTTGTTCGCATTCACATATTGTACCACCTCACGCCATGCCCGGTGCCCTCTAGTCATCCAGGAACTCCCGTCCTCTCCCAAACTTGCATCACCAACATTTCCATGGCTGTATCCAAATCTTTGAGTGGGGCGGGGGGGCCCTAGCTGGAGCTTCTCTAGTTTTTGGGCACCTTCCCTGGTATCAGTTCTTTGATTTAATCGCAAATTTAAAAAACAACCTTCTCTTTTGAGGTACTGAAGACCTTAAGATCCTGCAGCAGTGTCCCATGTCCCGCCTTCCTGCTATTCATGGGAAGTGTGTTTCACGACAGCAGCTCAGCTAAAGCATGCGAATGAGAGGAGACACAAAGAATGGAATGGGTCCTGCAGAGACACCTCTGGGTGACCATTGCTCTCATGCCAATCCTGGCTGGTTTTGGAGGGTGCGGGGTGGTGGTGTGCTAAAAACGTGGCTCAAATCGTGCAAGCGCACAATACGCCATAGGTTAATAGTTGCTGATTTGAGGAAGGTTAATTCTGGGGTCAGAGGCGAAGCATTGCTTATTATGGAAGGGGCAAAATAAATCAAAGGGTGAGCTGAGCCACACAGGCATCTCAACCAAATCAGGAGCAGAAGATTCATGGAAACAGCTTTATCTCTTCCCACTTCCAGGACAGTAAGGGGGTTAGGAGAACACGTCTCCTAAGATTGAAAAAGAGAGGAGAAGGTAAAGTGATGAAAAGCAAAATAGCTAACGTGTGTACAGGCTCAGTAGGCCGGCATGTTTTCAAACCGAGCGTCTGAAGGGTGCGCATTAAAACCACAAGCGGCCATAAATTATCAGTGTTAAAATCTGAAATCTAGAGGTTGATTAACATTAGTGAATATGAGCTGCACACAGAGCTGATAGGAGTGAATGAATTGGAAGCCTCCAGCCCAGGCTTTGCAGTGGAAATTACCATATTCCTAGTGAAACAAGTGTTAGTCTAAAGGCTTTTTATGTTTAACAGCAGCCAGGCACAGGAAAGGTCAGGTAGCTCATTTTCTACCAGTCGCAGCCAATAAAACTGATACAAGTGTGGTGCACTTAAATAAACATCCACAGTAAACTTTGCATAAATGTCGAATGACACAGAAATTGAGATGCAATTATCCTGCATTTGTTGGATATCTTGCGTGTCAAGGTATAGATTCCCCAGAGGACATGAAAGACTCTCATGGAAGCCTCCAAACTTTCTTTTCTTTAGGATCCACGGAGAGTAGCTCTCATTGTTGGCTCATGTACCCTGGATTAAACGAAAGCTAAAATAATGTCAAGCCCTTAGGAATTTGTATGTTCAGATGACCTTCAGGCTAGCAGCTAGTGGAGCTTATTGCACGGATAGCCTGGAAACTCAAAGTCATGGCAAAACAGAATAAGTCAAAGGAATAAGCACTCCATGTTGATTGGTTTTATTATAAACAAGTTCACCTCATGGGGCGTCAGATATTTCTATTTAAAATGTGTGACTGGACTGGACTGAGCAGAATTGTTTGATTAAGCAATGATGTGCAGGGAACTACATAAACACCGGAACAGGGGCAGGCCATTCAGCCCCTCAAGCAAGCTCTGCTATTCAATTAGATCATGGTTGATCTCTGAAACACCACCTACCCAATTTGACTCCATAACCCTGAATGCCCTTGTCTATACAAAAATATTTCCAGCATGCTTTTGTCCATATTTCAGGTTTCCAGCACCTGCAGTCTTTTGCTTTTGTATAAATCTGGCAATCACAATTTTTGAAATTTTAAATTGATACCGCCCCTCACCAACAGCTTTTTGTGGGAGACAGTTCCACGTTTCCACTACCCTTTGTGTGCAGAAGTACCTCCTGATGTCGCCCCTGAATAGCTTAGCTCTAACTTTAAGATTATGCCCTTTAGTTCTGGACTCCTCCACCACCATCACCAACCTCTCTTTATTTAGCACCTTTAACGTAATAAAATGTCCTAAGGTGCTTCACAGGAACATTATAAACCAAAGTGTAACACCGAGCCACATAAGGAGATACTAGGTAAGGTTTGGTCAATTCCTAAGGATTTGTCTAAAAGGAGGAAAGCGAGGTAGAGAGGCAGAGACGTGTAGGGAGGCTATTCCAGAGCTTACAACTGAAGGCATGGCAGCCAATAATGGAGCAATTAAAATCATGGATGCTCAAGAGGCCAGGGTTAGAAGAGCACAGATAACTAGGAGGGTTGTAGGGCTGGAGGAGATTAGTCAGATGAGGAGGGGAGGGGGTGGGGAATGCCATTGAGGGATTTAAAAACAAGAGTTGCGAATTTTAAAATTAAATGTTGCTTGACTGGGAGTCAATGTAGGTCAGCTGGCACAGGAGTGTGATTTAAGACATGGGCAACAGAGGTTTTATTTCCAACACTTTTTATCTTTATTTCAGATTTCCAGCAGTATTTTGCTTTTGTAAAAATCTAGCAATTGCAGATTTTGTAATTTTAAATTGGCACTGCCTCTCCCATTACTTAGAGCTTTTTGGGTAGAGAGTGTCAAATTAAACTTCACCATAACATGATTATTTTTATGACCTATGGATTGAGCTATTATTGATCTTCTCAGGGTTTTCCTATTGGAACTTCTGGGTATAATTTACCTGAATGCTGTGGATGACTAGCAGCATCTTCAAGAACATAGTTGCCGGAGATGGCCCTCTGTCAGGTGAATGGACAACTTGTACAAGCTACATCTTGAGAACCTTTTTTTTTTAAGAAAAGAAATGCGTTGGCTTTACATTGATAAAGCATATTCTGATCTATGATCTGTTAGCTTCTTGTGAAAGAAATCCTAGTGTTGCTTTTTCCTAGCTCTATGGTTTATTCAACAATCATGGGAAACTTTAACCAATATTTAAAACTCTCAGGCGACAATTCTCTAGGACACAGTCAGTGGGTTTGACGGCAGGTCAGGTGATGGTGAGAAATCGGAAAGCAAAATACTGCAAATGCTGGATAGCTGAATCAAAAATAGAAAGTTCTGGAAACACTCAGGCAGCATCTCTGGAGAGAGAAACAGGGCTAACGGGTGAAATCTCCTGGCCTCCATGGTGGTGAGCTTGGAGGCAGGAAGGGCATTTTCATAGGTGGTGTGGTGAACGCCACTGTCCAACAGGAAGGGGGGGAGGGGGCGCCGCTGAGACCCAACCAGCCCCCAGCCCCTGTTTCCGATCACCCGCCCCCTTTCCCCACAAACCCAACCTCATGAACCCCCTCCGCCCTCCACACCCCAGCCCCCCACCCCCAATGCCCAATATGCCCTTCCAGGCACGCAGACACGGCCTCTGCTGTGGTGCTGCCGAACGCATGAGTTTCTGGCCTCTGATTGGCCAGCAGCTCTCACTAGGTGGAATTGGCGCCCATGGGGTCTTGACATCAGGGGAAGGCCCCTCAGCGACCTCGCCTCTGCCTGATTGGCATGTGGTTTGGCTGTCCTTCCTGAAAAGAGACACCGCGGGTCCCTCACTGGCCCTCCAGTTGGCAGGCAAGAACCTCAACACCATCCCAAGATTGAGCCCAACATTCCAGGCGGATGACTTTTCAGCAGAACTAGTTTAGCTGTCTCTGTTTCTCTCTCCGCACACGGTGAGTGTTTCCAGAACTTTCTGTTTTTATATGAGAAATTTGAGTTGGGTGCAATCACTGGGGAGAAAGGGGAACTTAGTGAGTCTTCTTTAATCAAAATAGTTATTTAAGTTGTGTCCATGACCAAAAATTCCCAGTTTTGGATCACCCTGCCAACACTGCACAGCTCCTTCCAGATAAACTAACACCCTAACCCTAACCTGATTCCTGATGTCAACTTCTTAAAGCTGATGTTGAAGAGTGTGTATTTGGTATATTTAGTTATGTAATTTTCATGACACACATGTCTGTCCATTAGCCAGCTTTGCTAGTTCATCTACCATTCCTTTTTCTCGCCCATACTATCTTTCATAATTCGCGGGGCTTTTAAATATTGAGAGACTGATGGGATTTCCTTTGGGAGGATCCAATCACACCCCGTGATTCAAAAAAGGAAAAGAGGTTAGAGAGAAGGCGATAAATGCAGGTGTAATGACCTGTCACTACCCATAGAACACCACCCCACCCCCCACCCACTCCTCCACCCCAAAACCCTTCTCTACCTGTTGTCTGCACTTCAGAAGGGGTGGCTGATCCAAAGCTGTGCCACCCGCTGCAGGGTGGCAGGGTTATCTTATGTTCTGACCCCACCGAGAAATGCCCTCATATCCATTAGGTTCTGAAAGAGGCTTGAGATCTTTCCTGACAGATTCTCCTTCCTCTCCTCCATGCAGCAGGTACTTGGTGCCTAAGCACTAAAGAACAAAAGTCTGTGCGTATGTGAAAGGGCAGTGGCGAGGCACTGTGCACCGAGGAGCATGGCATGGTGCCTAACTCTGGTCTGTCTCATTGTTAATAGATGTGAGCCAAAACTCCGGAGGACTGTTAGCTTCCTCCTAATCCAAACGAATTCCTTCCTGATTTGAAGCCAGGAATCAAGGACTGACATGGTTAGTGACCTCTCGCTATGCAGCATGTGTCAGGGCCTTAACTAGACACTGGCATGTCCAATGCTTCTGCAATTGGCCTTGAATAGGAACAGCCTTCTTTTGGCACACTTTCCGCAGATCTGTTGCCTTGCTGAATGTTCCACTCCTAGGATGAGAAACTCCTGTCAGAAAATTCAACTTAATCCACCCTCAAAACTCCTGGTACATTAGCATCAATGCCAAGGGGTGAGCTCAACTCCATTTTGCCACTGATTAACTGATTTGCAACTTTATACAGCACCTTTCATCACCTCAGGACGTCCCAAAGCACTTTATAGTCAAGGTAGTACTTCTGAAGTGTAGCCACTGTTGTAATGTAGGCAAAACGGCTGCCAATATGCACACAGCAAGCTCCCACAGCAATGAGGTAATGACCTCATCTTAGGTCATCTGTTTTTAGCAATGTTGGGTGAGGCACAACTATTAGTGAGAACACCAGAGAGAACTCCCTTGTTCTTCTTCAAAGAAATGCTACAGGACATTTTACGTTACTTTTTACCACCAAGTTAATCATCCTTCCACCACCAACGCACAGTAGCAGCAGTGTGTGCCAAGTACAAGATGCACTGCAGCAACTCACCAAGGCTCCTTCGACACCACCTTCCAAACCTGCAATCTCTACCACCCAGAAGGACAAGGGCAGCAGATGCATGGAAACACCACCACCTGCAAGTTCCCCTCCGAGTCACACACCACCCTGAATGAAACCTTCTTCATAATAGCATTACCTACTACAGGGGCTGCAGCAGTTCGAGAAAGCACCTCACCATCACCTTCTCAAGGGCAATTAGGGATACACAATAAATGCTGGCCTTGCCAACGATACCTACCTACCATGAATGAATAAATTAAAACAGATGTCAGCTTTGGCCCAGTTAATAACAGTCAGAGTCAGTGAGTTATGGGCTGAAGTCCCATTCCAGAAACATGAGTACAAAATGTAAGTGATAGCTTAGTGCCTGACTGAGGGAGTGCTGCACTGTCAAACAGGCCGTCTTTCAGGTGAGATGTTAAACTGAGGTCTTAGGGTGACATAAAAGATCCCAAGGCATTATTTTGTAGAAGCACCAGAGAGTTAGCTCCTATGTCCTGACAAATATTTACCCATCAACCAACATTCCCAAAAGCAGGCTAAGTGGTAATTATTAGATTGCTGTTTGTGGGAGCTTGCTGTTCATAAATTGGCTGCCAAATTTCCTATATTACAACAGTGACAACACTTCACAAAGTAGGTAATTGGCTGTAAAGAGCCTTGGCGTGTCCTGAAGGTGTGAAAGGTGCTGCGCAAATTCTTTCTTTTTAAATGTTATTATCCCTTCTGCGTCATCCCAGGTCTCTTTATTCTTTCAGCTCACTGGTTAAACTTACTGAAGCTCTCTGGGGAGGTGTGGGGGGTGGGGGTGGGTGGTGGGGGGGGGAAGAGATCATGCTGAGGTCATGAAAGACGCTATATAGGTGCAGAGGTACAGAGGGATCTAGGTGTTCCAGTACATGAGTCACAAAAAGTTAGTATGCAGGTACAGCAAGTAATTAAGAAGGCTAATGAAATGCTATCCTTTATTATGAGAGGGATTGAACATAAAAATAAGGGTGTTATGCTTCAGTTGTACAGGGCATTGGTGAGACCGCGCCTCGAATAGTGTGTGCAGTTTTGGTCTCCTTATTTAAGAAAGGATGTAAATGTATTGGAGGCGGTTCAAAGGAGATTTACTAGATTGATACCTGGAAGGAGCGGGTTGTCTTTTGAGGAAAGGTTGGACAGACTGGGCTTGTTTCCACTGGAGTTTAGAAGAGTGAGGGGTGATTTGATTGAAGTGTACAAGATCCTGAGTGGCCGTGACAAGGTGGACGTCGAAAGGAAGTTTCCTATTGCGGGTGAGTCCAGAACTAGGGGGCACTGTTTTAAAATAAGGGGTCGCCCTTTTAGGACAGAGATGAGGAGAATTTTTTTCTCTCAGTGTTGTGTGACTTTGGAACTCTCTGCCTCAGAAGGTGGTGGAGGCAGGGTCATTGAATATTTTTAAGGCAGAGCTAGATAGATTCTTGTTAGGGTAGGGAATGAAAAGCTATCGTGGTTAGATGGGAATGTGGAAGTCGAAACACAAGATGATCAGCCTTGATCTTATTGAATGGTGCAGCAGGCTCGAGGGGCCGAATGGTCTACTCCTGTTCCTATTTCTTATGTTCTTATAAATGCAAGCTCTTTGTTTGCTTCTATGAGGACCATGATTATTTAGAGGCTTAGTAAATATATAGAATCAGACAGTAGCAGCTCAGTCACTGCTGCCCAGTCCTCCTGATGGCTGTTGCTTCATGCACTGGGACACGTCCAGGCAATTGCTCACCCATGTTGTGGATGGCTGTGCACTCAAGAGTTGATATCTAAGCCTGCTGACAGCTGCTTCAGCCTCACAGTTCACCTTGTTACAATTACTGAAGTTCAAATTGTGGTGGAACAGCACTTTATTTTAAATCAAGTGAAATCATTCGTTCAAATAAACCTGCTGTCTCCCATGGCACTTATCTCAGACGAAAGAAAGATTCACCAAAATAGAATAACCTCATTTTCCACCCTCCCCTGCATACATGAGTGTATGTGTCTATCTATATATGTATTATATATATATATATATATATATAAAAAGCTGCTAGTACAAACTTGAATATTGCTGAAAAGGGAGACATGTTGCTGAAGCTTTTCATCTTGCACTCATCAGGACAAATGCAAGAATTCCAAATTTCAAATGATCACAACAATTTATACTACAGGGGGAAAGGGTGCTGACTGGTTGCCAAGCCTCTCTTTTCAGTAATATATATTATACACGTATGGCATATGCATGTTCTAACTGTGTACAATGAATAACATAAGCTGGAGTGTGTGCATATATTTTAGAATTGAATCTTGTAGATTATGATGTTGCCTGGCCCCTCTGGAGTGTTCCTAATGTGTATAATTGTCCAAACTATACCTTACAACATGTGTAATGCATGCAATTCAGATTTATGATGGCGCAATGCCAGTCAACCTCTCCAGCCCAGAAAGGAAACAATGAATTACCACGGATGCACCATTCAAATGCCTGTGATTCTTTTTCATAATTCTACAACACTGTCATGTAACTTAATGTCACTGAGATGCGCCTGCTAATAGGAAGACAGGAACCAGGGCTATTTCCTACACTATGTTCAAAGGATAATGCTCATTGGACCCTTCCAATACCCCAGCTTTGCTCATTTGCTTCTATAATTTTCTATGTAGCACAAGGGTTTACACAATTTTTGAAGAGATTAACAGTGTGGAATTGAAATCACTTTCCACCAGCATCACACTCTGGGGCTGGATTTTATTTTGTTTTATTTTAGGCCATTAATTGGCATGAGCCGGGTTATCCACCCTTGTCTGGAGAGGAAGCCCCGCCTCTGAGGGCTGCCAACCAATCAAATGGTCAGTCGCTCCCTGATCCCAGCATCGCCACCAGGAGTAGTGGCCACTGCTGGGACTGCATCCAGTCTCTGATGACGAACACGAATAGAGACAGATGTGAAGATAAGTGGCAGAGGCCAGGTTGGCAGGCCCCAGCAAGGGGAACAAGGTGGCTAGAAAGTCAGGGTGGACAGGGCAGGGGGAGGGCAAACATGGGTGTGGGAAGACCTTGGGGGAGGGACCCAAAGATGGTCACAGGGGGCCCGGAAAGGAGGTGAGCACCCCCCACTCCCATCTTACCTGTCAACAGCCCAAGCAGTGAAAACTTCTGGGCTTCATACCTGGCACTGTCCTCCACCTGTCCCAGGTAAATCCCTGCACTATCATGTACCTTAATGTCAACCTTCTCTCTAGTCTGTAGAACATCAGTTGTTGAATTGTCTTCTCATAGATCAACTCCTACTGATGGGGATACATGAGTAAACTGGAGGAGGCCCTTCAGTGGCTATTAGTTGTTCAATTGTCCACTATGTGCAACTCAAAAAGGCGTATAAAAGCTTTGGAAAGAAAGTAGAGATTGTTAATATTATGGTAATTGTATTGTTAAGGTTAAGGATAAACAGGCGGTGGGTATTGATAGATTAAGTATCTTGAGTACATATAAGGAGAGACTGCTGGGACACCAGGTTAGTAGGTAAAAGGCAGAGATATATAATGATGCATTCTGTAAATAAAGAAACTATCAAGAAAGGGATTTGTATCAAGTTTCATATTTCACCAGCTAGTTTGGAATCTATTTATTAGAGATAAACATCAAGAATGGCCCTGGAGTAGAAAGGGGTTGACCTATAAGAAGACAATTCAGCAACTGATGTTCTACAGACTAGAGAGAAGGTTAAGGCATGGCCTCAGTGAGGTGCATATAAAATATCAAATGTTAATCTTACAATCACAAAATGATATGTCACAGGAGGTAATTTACCTGTACCAGCTCTTCGAAAGACCTAGTCAGTTGGTTTTATTCCCTGCTCTTTCCTCATATCCCTTTAAAATTTTCTCCTTAGGAGAATGATCAGCCTAAATTTGAGAAATAGACTGAGCCACATGGGACATCTCACAATTTAAATTTCCTCCAGTGCCCTTTAGCTCAAAAAATGTTTGCACTACAAATCGCTGGAAGAGTGAGCTGATAACTGCACTGCGAGGATCAACAGGCATCTGGGACCTCAGTGAATGATGGGGCCAACTGTCTATCTCCTTAACCAATGAGATTTAAGGATTGTGAAAGAAACAGAGGAACAACGGAGAAGGAAATTGGATGAATTGGAGTCAAATCAAGTTCAGAAAGAGAAATAAACAGAGGGAAACAAAGATTGAATTCAGAGAGGGAGAAACAGAGGCAGAACACCCAAACATAAGAAATTTAAAAAGTGTTGTAACAACAATTCACTATCTGTAGAAATGAGACTCCATAGCTTTCATTGTTCCCTTTCTGGGCTGGAGAGGTTGATTAGCATTGTGTGAACATAAATCTCATCATTAAAACCGTATTTAAGCTGTGAAGTACTGGGCCTAACTTTCAGTGGCAAGTTTACTTGGTCATCAATGTACAAATGTATTGATTTCATGAAACTCGCAGGGAGGTGGGCAGTTCACAACTCATGAGGTACCTGTTCCTCGACACAAGTTACTGGATGATTTACAAACTAATGATGGTGAGTGTTATTAAACTCATCGATATGTTGCTAGGAAATTCTGCCTCAATATTTCTTCACCTGCAGAAATTCCCAGCTGAGATCAGTGCTGAAGGGGGGTGATTATTGTCCCACTACAATTCCTGAGGGATTAAAATATGTTGATGACCAGGAGGGATAAGATACCAGCTCCTTGCAGCTGAATGACAAAGCAAATGGACTGGCTCCTCTCTGTTTTTTTTTTCTCTCCGATTGAAGGGAACATTTCAGTGTTTGAATGATTTGTTGAATGTTTCAAACACACCGGCTCTCAGCCATCTATTGCACTCAATATTTTTCCTGCACACCACTTTCAATTTTTTCCTTTTATCCGCACTCGATTATCAAAAGAGGTATAAGCTGACTGCTGTCAATTGTTCTTTTCTTTAAGTCTCACAACTAATTATATCTCAACTGTGATAAGTGGCCAGCGCTCTGAGAAAACACAAATATATGGTGTCAGGAATACTAATACTTTGGCCATTTTAAAGCTTTTTCTTGTGCTAACCTTGTGTGGTTTAACCCAGGAGAGGAAAGCAAGGACATTATTCATTTACCCGCCTCAAATGATAGTTTTGTTAGATGCAAAAGCCTCACTTCAAAATTTTTAATGTTTTTTTTTCAAGGAATATCAATATAAAATACCTTTCCCTGTTAACAAGTCAAATGCCAGTTGTTAATGAAAAGGACATTCATGAAAGTCAGTTTCTGTGGGAACGACAAACCAGTTAATGGGCAGTTGTGGGAATATTTGTACAATCACAGTGTATAGCAAAAATTTCTGAATGCTTAGTAATACATCAGATGGCCTTAAGCTTGTATACTTGAGTTTCCTACGCAGCCTTTCAAAAAATTCAAATGATTTCTGTCACGGATACTCTGCAGAAGGTACCTACCGATTTAAGAGCAAATTTAGGGAAATGTCAAAATCTGCAGAATACTCTCTCGTGATGTTTTCCCAGCGCAATTGTTTCAAATTGCAAACTGTTCCCTTAATTAAAAATCTCGATTTTAAGATATGGTATAGGTTTCATAGACTAGATTGTCAAAGCGGGGTCGGGGACCCAGTGAGGGGTCCTGACCCTGCACCTCAACTGCATTGCTCTTGCAACACTATATTCATATGTATGTGCCCTAGTTGAGCACAAGGCAAACTTGGCACCCAAGTAGTGATGCTGAGTGTCTCCAGGAGGCAGGAACTGCCTGCCTGGCACCAGCAGCAAAGGCAGGTGGTAGCCATGTTGGGCCTGTCACTGCTTCGCTGATCAGAGCAGGCAGCTCCTCAGAGGGACAGCAGCAAAAATGCTACAAAAGTGGAGGGCCACTGGGAAAAACATTGGTACAGTGCATGATGTCCGAGGTGTGATAGAGGTACAGGATGGCCAAGTACCTTATCGTTTTAAGCATATAAAAAAAAAAATTCTGTTGCCCTGCAGCGAACATGACAGCTATGCAGAAACATGCACCAGACTGCTCGGGTTTGCCAAAATTGCCATTGAAAATTGCTGCTCCCATCTCCCGGCCCATTAATGAGCTCCCAAAGGAGATTAATGGGCCATTAATTGGCCACATGCATGTTCCCCATTGCCTCTTCCTGCCAGAACATTGAAAATTTCAGACTGTCCCAGAGGCATCGGGATCTAGTGATGACCTCTGGGCTGGGGTTTTCTTAAATTGCACTCACACTGGGTCCCAACTCCACTGGAATTTGAAAATCCTTCTCCATATATCTGTAAAAAAGAGTATTTAAAGTCTTGCGTATATCATACAATTGCCTTCACAGCTTCCCTGCTTTATATTTTATATCTCTCAGAGCTAGGCAAACATGACACTAGTTTCTATGTGTGTAGTAAGTTTTATTTACAATGCTTTAAAATGCCTGCTCCATGCTTACATATCTGGCTTCCAGCTTTTTCTATAATTGTTTACTTTTCACTGAGTCCACACCTGGGCTTAACCAGTCAAAAACAGTGAGCATCAATAGTAAACAATATGACGAATATCTGATTCATGGTTCATGTTAATATTTTAGAGGTAATGTTTGGTTCTGGCAAGATTGTTATTGGGAAGGTAATGTAACTAAAATGCTGGACTTTAGAGATTGATAGAACACCTGAAAGAAAAGTTCAGAAGGTTACTCATGATTGTTAAATGGAGTCAGAATAGAAGAGATTGAGCCAAAAAAAACATCAGGTCAGCTTACTTGGCTGGAGAACAGGAGATGTGATGTCTACACTGCTTACAAAGAAGTGCAGTTCAGAGAGATGTTTTGTTTTGGAAGTTAGAACTAGATTAGTTTAAAAGTGTTCAGTAAACCCTGAAAGGCTATGTGATCATGGAGATGGATGGAGCTTAAGAAGGTTCTCTGGTTTCAATTTATCTATGTGTTTGCTGGGAGGAGGTTGGGTTGCAGTTCGGACCTCATGTGGTTTGCAGCTCACAGAGAAGCCTCAGGAGCAGTTAATAGGCTCCAAGCAGTGAGGGCTCAGAGGAGCCCTGGGGGGCTGCGAAGGTGACAGGAGGTCATTAGTTCCATGCCAAGCAGTTAGGGCTCAGAAGAAGCCCTGGTATCCACTTATAGCTCGAGGCAGCCGGGAAGACTGGAATGTGGAGAAACCAAGGGGCAGTGCCAGCTTATTGAAGCTAACATTTTGTGAAAGAGCAGGAAGTGTGTCAGTGATTCGGAGTGCAGCTTTGTGAATCCCGTGGGACGCAGTCTTAGGAGGAGAGATTGAACCATCGGGAGGTGAGCCGTCATTGAGGCAGCCTGAGTCAGAGCAGCTTTTGAGGGAGTTCAGATGTTAAATCTTTGAAAGGGAAGAGTTGAAATCCCTCATGAGGGAGACAGAATTTTAATGAGATATTGTAACTCACAGTGGTCACTGGCATTTGGATGGGTTGCTAAGAAATCCATGGGATCTTTCTTGGTCATATCTGCCATTTCAAGTGCGGTGTGGTGTGCTCAACCACAGTATGACTATTAAATCATATATACCTCATGTTAATTCTGACTGTTGGAATATAAGATTGATATTGTAGATTGTTTTGCTTTTCTGACTTTTATAGCAAAGGTTATTTTGTTTGTTTGAAACTGTGGAAAAGTAGGAACATACAAAGATACTAATTAGGAACAGGTGTAGGCCACTCAGTCCCTTGAGCGGGCTCTGTCATTCAATAAGGCCATGGCTAATCTGATTGTAACCTTCACTCCGCATTCCTTCTTACCCTCAAAAACCTTTCATCCCCTTATAAGGGGGGAAATCTATCTATCCCTGCTGTAAAATATCCAAAGACTCTGCTTCCACCGCCTTTTGAGGTAACGAGTTCATAAGACTCACAACCCTCTGAGAAAATTTTTTCCTCATCTCTGTCTTAAGTGGCCAACCCCTTATTTTTAAACAGTGACCCTGAGTTCTAGATTCTCCCACAAGAGGAAACATCTTCTCCACATCCACCCTGTCAAGACCCCTCAGGACCTTAAAGGTTTCAACCAAGTTGCCTCTTACTCTTCTAAATTCCAGTAGATACAAGCCTAACCTGACCAACCTTTCCTCACAAGACAACCCGTTCATTCCTCGTATTAGTCTAGTAAACCTTCTCTGAACTGCTTCCAATGCATTTACATCCTTCCTTAAATAGGGAGACCAATACTGTACAGAAGTATACCATATGTGGTCTCACCAGTGTGCTGTATAATTGAAACATAACCTCCCAACTTTTGTAATCAATTCCCCAACAATAAACGATAACATTCTGTTAGTTTTCCTAATTACTTGCTATTCCTGCATTCTAGCCTTTTGTAATTCATGCACTAGGACACCCAGATCCCTCTGAATCTCAGAGCTCTGCATCCTCTCATCATTTAGAAAATATGCTATTTTTTTATTCTTCCTGCCAAAATGGACAATTTCCATTTGCCCACATTATACTCCATTTGCCAGATCTTTGCCCACTCACTTAACCTATTTATATCATGTGCAGCCTCCTTATATCCTCTTCACAACTTACTTTCCTACCTATCTTTGTGTCATCAGCAAATTTAGCAACCATACCTTCGATCCCTTCATTCAAGTCATTTATATAAATTGTAAAAAGTTGAGGCCCCAGCATTGATCCCTGTGGCACACCACTATTTACATCTTGCCAACCAGAAAATGACTCATTTATGCCAGCTCTCTGCTTCCTGTTAGGTAGCCAATCTTCTATCCATGCCAATATGTTACCCCTACACCATGAGCTTTTATTTTCTGCAATAACCTTTGATGTGGCAGGTTATCAAATGCTTCTGGAAATTTAAGTACAGCACATCCACCAGTTCTCCTTTATCCACAGCACATGTGACTCCTTCAAAGAACTCCCATAAATTGGTTAAATATGATTTCCCTTTCACAAAACCATGTTGACTCTGCCTGATTACCTTGTATTTTTCTAAATGCCCTGCAATAACATCTTTAATAATAGCTTCAAACATTTTCCCTATGGCAGATGTTAAGCTAACTGGCCATGGTTCTCCACTTTCTATCTCCTCCCCCCACCAACCCCCACCCCACCCCCACTAGTTAAATAAAAGAGTTATATTTACTTTTTTCCAATCTAATGGAACCTTCCCCAAATCCAGGGAAATTTGGAAAGTTCAAACCAATGCATCAACTATCTCACTAGCCACTTCTTTCATGACCCTAGGATGAAATCCACCAGGACCCGAGGATTTGTCAGCCCGCAGCCCCAACAATTTGCTCAATGCCACTTCTCTTGTGGTTGTAATTTTCCTGAGATCCTCTCTCCCTTCTTTCCTGATTTACAGCTATTTCTGGGATGTTCCTTGTATCCTCTATAATGAAGACTGATGCAAAATACCTGTTCAATTCACCTGTCACTTCCTTGTTTTCCATTATTAATTCCCCAGACAGACTCTCTATAGAACCAACACACTTTTTTTTTAACACTTTTCCTATTTAAGTAACTATAGAAACTCTTACTATCCACTTTTGTATCTCTAGCTAGTTTCCTCTCATACTTAATTTTTCTCTCATTAATCTTTTAGTCATTCTTTGCTGATCTTCATATTCTGCCTGTTTTTGTGTAATTACATGCTTTTTCTTTAAGTTTGATACTTTCTTTAACTATTTTAGTTAACCATGGATGGTGGGTCCTCCCCTTGGAAGTTTTCTTTCTCATTGGAATGTATCTATTCTGTATATTCTGAAATATCCCTTTAAAAGTCTGCTACCACATCTCTGTTGACCTATCCCTTAACCCCATTTGCCAGTTTGTGTTAGCTAGCTCTGCTTTCATGCCCTCATAATAGCCCTTATTTAAGTTTAAAATGCTCAGACCCACTCTTACCTCCCTCAAACTGAAGGTAAAATTCAATCATATTATGCTCACTGCCACCTAGGGGTGCCTTCACTATGGTTATCAATTGAACCTATCTTGTTGCACAATACCAGGCCTAGCATAGAATCGTGTATCTTTATTCTCCTAATGGGTAACTAGGATTCCACACTTCGTCTACTTCAAACAAAGCGTTACTGATCCCTAACCAGATCATAGCAATAGACTCACATAGTCAAACACAGAACAATGGAACATTCCCCATCACACTACGTTGATCAACCTCATTCTTACAGAATATTGTACCCTTTGACTCACTGTGCGCAATGCCACAGGAAATCACCTAGACGTATTATGAAACCTTTACAGGTGTGTGCACTCTGTCTGTAAAACTTCAGATGTCATCACACACTTGACTTATGAACATGTTTACCCAGGTCCCTCTGCTCTTGCACCCCCTTTAGAACTGTACCCTTTATTTTATATTGTCTCTCCATGTTCTTTCTACCACAATGAGTTACTTCATACTTCTCCACATTGAACTTCATCTGCCACATGTCCGCCCATGCCACCAACTTGTCTATTTCGTTTTGAAATTCTCACAGTTCACATTGTTTCCAAGGTTCGTATCATCTGCAAATTTTGAAATTGAGCCTTAGGTCTAGGTCATTAATATATATCAGGAAAAGAAAGAGTGCCAATACTGATCCCTGAGGAACTCCACTACAAACCTTCCTCCAGCCCGAAAAACATCCATTAACCACTACTCTATGTTTCCTGTCAGCACATTTCATATCCATGTTGCTACTGTCCCTTTTATTCCATGAGCTATAACTTTGCTCACAAGTCTGCTGTACGACACCGCATCAAATGTGTTTTGATAGTCCATGTAGACCACATCAACAACGTTGGACTCATCATCCCTCTCTGTTCTCTCTTCAAAAATCTCCAGCATGTCAGTTCAACATGATTTTTCCTTAAGAAATCCATGCTGGCTTTCCTTAATTAACCCACATTTGTTCATGTGACTATTAATCTTGCCCCAAATTATTGTTTCTAGAAGTTTCCCTGCTACCAAAATTAAACTGACTGGCTTGTAGTTGCTGGGCTCATCTTTACACCCTATTTTGAACAAGCGTGTAACATTTGCAATTCTCCAGTCCTCTGGCACCACCCCTGAGTCTAAGGAAGACTGAGAAATTATGGCCAGTATCTCTGCAATTTCTACTCTCACTTCCTTCAGTAGCCTTGGGTGTATCTCATCCAATCCTGGTGGCTTATCAACTTTAAGTGCAGACAACCTATCCATTACCTTCTCCTTATCAATTTTAAACTCTTCTAGTGACCGAATCTCCTTGTCTTTTACCATGGCCTGTGTAGCAGGTTTTTGCCTGTAGAGATAAATGCAAAGTATTAATTTAATACCTTAGCAAGGCCCCCTGCCTCCATATGTAAAACCCCTTTTGGGTCCCTAATCTGCTCTTTGCTTCCTTTTACCACCCTCTTACTATTTATATGCCAATGGAAGACTTTGGGATTCCTTTTTATGTTAGCTGCCAGTCTCTTTTCACACTTCCTTTTTGCTTCTCTTATTTGCTTTTTCTCCTCCCGCTGAACCTTCTATATTCAGCCTGGTTGCAATTGTAGTTTCCAACTGACATCTGTTATAAGCGCACTTTTTCTTCTTTATCTCAATCCTATCTCTATTGTCATTTGGGGAGCTCTGGATTTGTTTGCCTTATCTATACATAGGCTGTGTCTGAACTTTCTGTTCCTTGAAGGTAGCCCATAGTTCAGCTACCATTTCTCCTGCCAACCTTTAACTCCAATTTATTTGGCCCAGGTCCATTCTCACCTCATTGAAAAATAAAAATACCTGGAAAAACTCAGCAGGTCTGGCAGCATCTGCGGAGAGGAACACAGTTAACATTTCGAGCCCGCATGACTCTTCAACAGAACTAAGTAAAATAGAAGAGAGGTGAAATATTCTCTTCTACTTTTACTTAGTTCTGTTGAAGAGTCATACGGACTTGAAACGTTAACTGTGTTCCTCTCCGCAGATGCTGCCAGACCTGCTGAGTTTTTCCAGATATTTTTATTTTAATTTTTGTTTTGGATTTCCAGTATCTGCAGTTTTTTGCTTTTATCTTACCTCATTGAAGTTGGCTTTCCCAGTTAATTTTTCTGACTCTGGACTGTTCTGTTCCATAGTCAGCCTAAACCTTATGACACAATGATCACTGTCCCCTAAATGTTCTCCTGCTGACACCTGATCCATTTGGCCCACCTCATTTCGAAGAACCAGGTCTAGCAGTAAATCCCCTCTCATTGGACTGGAAACATACTGCCTTAGAAAATTCTCCTGAACACGCTCTAGGAAGTCTTATCCCTGTCTGCCCTTTACACTACTACTTCCCCAGTCTACATTTAGATAATTAAAATCCCCCATTATAACTACTCTCTGTAATTTCCTCGCAGATTTGTTCCTCTACATCCTTCCCACTAACTGATGGCCTATAAACTACACCGAACAATATAATTGCACCTTTTTTGTTCCTTAGCTCTAGCCAAATAGATTCTGTCCTTGACCCCTCTGGGACATCCTCTCTCTCCAGCACTGCAATGCTCCCCTTAGTCAAAACTGCCACTCCTCCCCCTGTTTTTACCTTTCCGATCTTTCCTGAACACCTTGTATCCAGGAATATTTAACACACAATCCTGCCCTTCTTTGAGCCAGGTCTCTGTTATAGCCAAAACTTTATGGCAATTGGCACCTGTAATTCACAATCTTATTTGCCAAACTCTGTGCATTCACATACATGTGTAGTAACTCTGATTTAGACTTTATTATTTTCTCCCTAACTCTGACCCACCTATTCGCTTACTATTCCTTATTCTAGTGCAATCTATCTCTCCCAGTATTCTGTGCACCTTGATATTCCTCTCTGATATTATCTCCTGGTTCCCACACCCCTGCTGAGTTAGTTAAAACCCTCCCCAATAAATGCTGGCCCAGCCAGCAAAGCCCACATCCCATGAATGAATAAAAAAAAAACTAGCAAATCACCCTGCAAAGAACTCAGTCCTGGCTTTATTTAGATGCAATCTGTCCGGCCAGTACGGGTTCCATCTCCCCCAGAGCTAGTCCCAATGCCCCAAGAATCTAAAGCTCTCCCTCCTGCACCATCTTTCCAGCCATGCATTCATCTGCTTTATCCTCCGATTTCTATACTCACTTGTACGTGGCACTGGGAGTGATCCGGAGATTGCTACTTTTGAGGCCCTGTTTGCTAATTTCCCACCCAGCTCCCTAAATTCTGACTGTAGGACCACATGTTTCTTTCTGCCTATGTTGTTTGTATCAATGTGGACCATGATTGCTGGCTGTTTGCCATCTACCTTCAGGAGGCTCTGCGGCTGCTCAGTGATATCCTAGACCCTGGCACCAGGGAGGCAGCACACCATCCTGGATTCATGCCCGTGGCCACAGAAATGCCTCTCGATTCCTCTAACTACTGAATCACCAATCACTATTGCTCTTCCAGTTTTCCTTGTATCCCCCTGTACAGCTGTGTCACCTGTGGTGCCTTGGACTTGGTTCTGGTTGCACTCCCCAGATGAACCATCACTCTCATCAGTATTCAGAACTGAATACTGGTTGGAGAGTGGGATGCACTCAGGGGACTCCTACACTACCTGCCTGTTTCTTTATCATTGTCTGGTGGTCACTATTTCACTCTCTCCCTGCATAGTCTTAAGCTGCAGGGTGATCTCATCTATAAACGCACTATCCAGAAAGTCTCAAGTTCACAGATGCACCACAGTCACACCAGCTGTTGCTTAAGTTCCAAAACCTGGAGCTCAAGCTACTGCAACTGATGCCACTTCCTGCACAAATGGTTATCCGGGACACAGTGAGCATCCTGGAGTTCCCACATAGCACAAGATGTGTACCCTAGAGATCAGAGCAGCCCAGCAATTTCTCTATTTATTAGTTAACCTTGCTATTGCTAATAAGCCTTATCAATAGTAATAAACTGTACCAATACTAATAAACCCTATTGCTATTAATAAACCTTACTACCATTAATAAACCTTGCTAATACTGATAAATCCTACTAATACTTAATACACCTTACACATTGTAATAAAGCTTGCTTGAAAATAAGGTAAGATCTATTCACTTGTTACTTATTATTAATACTGATTTTTTTTTTACAGTTTTTAATCCGCCAGTTGTTTGGACTTAGTCCCGAAGCAGCAATACTCACCAGCCAATTAATTTACAACACCCCTCTGATGTCACACCTCAATTTTTGTTTCCGAGCGTGACTCTGAACCCACAGACTGCGTAAAATCCCCACTGCCTTCAAAAACTTTGCTGCTTTGATGGCCCACCTGGTGTCCGAAATCTCACTTCTTTTGTGGTCCCATTGCTCTCTGAAACCTGAAAGGAGTGAGTTGCTGCAGCACATCCTGTATATGGTCCACACTGTAGCCATTGTGTGTCAGTGATGGAGGGAGTGAATGTTTAAGGTTGTCGTTGGGGGGTGGTGGGGGGGCTGGGGGGGTTGGCCGATCAATCAGGCTGCTTTGCCCTGCATGGTGTTGAGCTTCCCGAGTATTATTAGAGCAGCACTCATCGTTAGTTAGCTGTTGAGTTACCAGTCAAGGTTTGATAACCAGCATCAGAATCAGCCAAAGTTCCCAATCACCATCTCTATCCAGCTACCCTTACTGGTTAGTGCAGAGGCCAAGATCAAACCCAAATGTAAAGAATAATTTCCTGCGAAAGATTTCAGGTTGTCCAGTGCTCAAAGCACAGTAACCTAGGGTGCGTTAGAAAGACAAAATGGAAAGACTCGCGCTGTAGGTGCCTTCCACAATCACAGGACATCTCAAAGGGCTTTACAGACAATGAGGCACTTTACGTGTCCCGGAAAACTGTGCGAGGAAAGAGAAACATGCGACTGGAATTGTAGTGCAAGATGTGGGCCATCTAGCACACGTTTGCAAAAAGTAAACGATTTTGCTCTATGAGCTATTTCATGTTTCCTTGCCAAGGGATCTTTTTTTCACCAATCTGCAACTGGGAACATTTGAATTCTCTGACTGATCTGGCGTTTACCTTGATCAGCCAAAGCTGCCAAAAAAACAGCCCCGCGTCCCTACTGATAATAAGGCCACTTCTGTAAGGCTTACACAGAAAAAAAGCTTAATAGAGCTTACGGTGAGCAGTGAGTGATGCTGCTTATGTAAAAACGATTTTCCTTCAACTGCTCGAGATTTCAAATACTTCACAGATTATCTGAGTGAAAAGTCATTCTCTAACCAAGAACACAAGAGAATAGAATTAACCAACTAAATGAAATCAAATGCGACAGCAATTGGAGCAATAATATTCTACTTATGAAATTTGATTACCCTGACACGGGTTGATTGATTCCTGTGGCTCTGTTTCATATTTGTTTAGAGCCCTCTAAAGGAGCTACTAGGGATTTCTTTGGCAAAGTGGGCAATATTTTCTTCATTTTCGAAGAGTGGGCTGGATGATTTTTTTTTGTTGTTGATAGTCCACAGAATCATAGCTCACTGTTTCTTTGAAAGAAAAACTAAAATTGCCGGAAAAAAACTCAGCAGGTCTGACAGCATCTGTGGAGAGAAAGACAGAGTTAACGTTTCGAGTCAGGGAGAAGTTCAAAAGGTTCAATTTTCTACCTGTAAAAAATTAAATGTTAGAAGTGAGACAAATCCTGAATATAAACGGTAGATCAAGGAAGAGATATCATTAGAAAAATCCTTTTTGTAAAGGATAATAAACGCATGGCATAATCTACCAAGAAAGCCGATAAAGAAAAGCATTGGAGTGACTCACAGGGGAGAATTTTCTCCCTGTCGGCGGGGGTGGTGTTGTGCAGGGGCGGGCGTGCGCGCAACCAATCACCACCCGTGATCAGGCTGGGGCGCCGCCATTTTATGTGGGCGGTCCAGTTAAGGCCCACCCAGCGTGACGCGCACCCCGGAAGCGCTGAGCGTTCCCTGTGTGGGTGGGCGGCAGGGGGGGTTCTCTCAGTCGGGGCCTGCGCTCTTTTGCGTGCATGGGAAATCTCCCTGAGGCACAGAGGTGCCTCATGTGAAACTCTCACATGAACTGGGACATGTCAATGCACTTTAATAAAAATTTTTTACTGAATTTATAAACACTTTGTGAAACCTCATCCCGCCCGTGGATGAGGTTTCATGATAAATGCAAAGGCCGCCTGGGCTCTTTGCCTGCCCCCCCGCCAACCTTAAGGTTGGACAGGCAGCTCTGTTAAGTGTCTCAATTAGTTTTTAAATGGCCTTAATAGGCCTTTGACAGTCCGGCAGGCGCGCAGCTGACTTGGGTGCACGCCTGCCGAACTGAAAGCCTGAATGACGCGCGGTGATGTCGGGGCACACGCCCGACATCACCACATGTCATTTTACCCATAATAAACTAGATGCCACAGTGTGAGAGATAAGAGTTTTGAAAGGCTTTAGATAGGGCTTAGTAGGTAGGACTGTTATGTTGAAGTCAGAAAATTTAGGCTGACACTCTTAGTGCAGCAGTGAGGGAGTGCTGCACAGTTGGAGGTACCATTTGTTGGGTGAATGGCCCCAACTGCCCTATTAGGTGTAAAAGCTCACGTGGTACTGTTGAAGGAGAGCAGGGGAGTTCTCCCAACATTATCCCTCAACCAGCATCACAAGGACAGATTATGTGGTCATAATCACATCGCTCTTTGTAAGATGTTGCCAATTGGCTGCCACATTTCCCCTGTTACCATAGTAACTACACTTTGAAAAGCTTTTCATGGGCTATAAAGCACTTCGGGACATCCCGAGGCAATGAAAGGCACTATATAAATGCAAGTTATTTCATTAAATGACTTTGTCTAACCTCTGATAATATATTCTTTTAATGGCCTGGTCAATAGCAATACAGGGAAAAAAATCACAGGAATGTTTCTGTGTAACTGGAATTTAATGTAGTTCGCAAGGCAGTGAGGGTAGCAACTTGCCACAGGGGATCTGAAATTATAGTTCTCTATCACTAGCATGTTGTTGAAACCGGGGCCAGAATTTTACGCTCCCCCTCCGGCGGGTTTTAGGCGGGGGAGGGGAATGTGAAGTTGAAGGGACGGGATTACCTCTGGGTTCCCACCCACGCTGCGATTTTACACTGAGGCAGGGCAAGGCCATGGATGGAAAGCCCGCCCTTGCCCCAACTGAGGCCCTTAAGAGCCATTTCACGACAGCCTCAAATTCATAGGCCAGTGGGAGGATTGAACTTGCATGGGGGAAGGCTGAAAACCAACAGAGTTATATTTCGGGCAGGAAGGGCAGGTGGCACCTTCATCAGAAGCCCCTCCTGACTTTACCTTCCCCCCCCCCCCCCCCCCGCCTTAAGGTCCGGTGGCCTTTGGACCTCCCTACCCACTCACCAGCCTCCCCTCGAGGCACCTATTGCCCTCTTCACGCCACAGGCCTTCCCTACCCTCCCTGCTCTGGACCCCTTGAACTTACCTGGGCCTCTGGTGCCCGGACTTAGTCTCAGGCGTTCCCCCTGCACTTCTTCTTCTGCCCACTGTAGGGGCTGGAGAGCTTCCGGCCAATCTGATTGGCTGACAGCTTTCTAGGATGCGACTTCCTCCCAATTGAGGGCAGGAGACCCTGCCTAGAGCCGCCTAACGCTCATTTGAGCGTGATATGGCTGTGGGGCACTCGGAGTCAGCCGGGTTGTGTTCCCCGCCATCTCCTGGGGTGGCAGGAAGCGAGGCCGGGTCTATAAATTACTCCAAATGGAACAGAGATTGGTTCTTGCACATGTGGAATGTTAAGGATGCTAGGGAGCTGCCAGTTTTTACTGAGAGCCCACTGTGATTCTAATGACCCCAGACTAACTTGGGCTGTGTGTTGTGAGGGGTTTGCAGGGAAGTCGATCGTAGCTGGCACACTGATGGCTGGCTCTGGCACTCCCTCCTTAACCATAGCGATTTCTCCAGAGAGTCGGCCACCAAGCATGGTCCCCCATCTCCCAGATTCTGGAAGTAGAGCATCAAGTGCCTCAGCAACCAATCCACCATTCTTAATCATAACACTGCGTAATCATCCTGGCTACTTTGCTTTATTAACAATTGCCCTCTGTGCCATTTCAACTGTTTAAATTCCTCCTAATTGGGGTTTTCAATTGATTCTGAAGATTATTGCTTCTTCCATTTCATTGGCTGGTCGACTGTGTGGGGCGTATCAATCGCTGTGCTGAAAACACATGGGTTAATCCACTTACTTTGTCAACCTCAAAGACCAGAAGTAACTCTTTTATTTAAGAAAAAAAGCACTGACATCAATTTGCTGTTGTTATTTTTTAAGGGTTTCGCACGCCTTTACATCTAACTTTCTGGCAAAGTTAACCGAGAGCAGGAAGTAGGTCCCAGAGTGACTATTAAGTCTGCAAAAAAACAGAGGATTTTTTTTCGTGTGTAAGACTGTAAAATCTGCTCTCCCCCACCACCACTGCTCCTCCTTGAGCCCGTTGGGTATTTTGCAAAAGTTATGAGCCAAACTGGACTGAAACATCATAAAATTATTATTAAGGTCATAAAGTAGGGACATGGAAAATACCCTTTGGCCCTCTGAGCTCATTCAGCTCTCAACAGACCTTGTACAATTTGCACTGTCATGGGCTCTCTCCACTTTATTTAATCTCCTGAGGAAGGTGAACAGCCACAGGTAAAACTTTTGAGTGGATAAAGCTCTGGTGAAATTTCTTCCTCAACACCTGAAGGTAATTGAGTGAAAGACCCAGGATATCAATCGAACGTTGTATTAAGCATCGGTGCTTACAGAGGACAAAGCACCCAGTTTCTAGAGATTGCTTTGATATGTTCCCCATTAATTATAGAGAAATGGAACTTCATCTAGTGGCAAAAGGGTGAAGGGATCTCCCTGAAGCCAAAGCTTTGCAACTTGTTGGAGTCCCAATGCTGGCTTTGATGATAACTAATTACCTAGAATTACATCAAATGCACAGCATGGAAACAAACCATTCAGCCCAACTTGTTTATTTAAGCTCCACACAAGCCCTTTTTTGATCCTAGTTTATCTCACCCTCTCAGCACCTCGTTCTTCCTCCTCTCTCCCTCATGTGCTTATCTAGCTGCTCCCCTTGGGTTTTTAAGACCCTCCCTCCCCAGTCCTTAGTGTTTCCCTCTCAATTGCTTGTGTAAATTATACTCAGTCCGGACAACTGCGAAATCCTCTGCTTTGTGACTGGCAAAGCCAAATGACAGCGAGAAGGCATCCAACATGATATACAAACCAAAACGTTTATGTGCTCCTGCTCCATAACCACTAAAATGTAACACTTGAAGTATTTTTTTCACATTGAATGGAGGGGGTACAACCTTTTTAGTTAGGACCTGCGCACACAAAAGATGAGCAAGGGGCACTTTGATGACAATCAATTTATAATTCAGATCAACAGGAATGTAAATAAGGGACATGTGGCATTGTTTACATAAGAGCATTGGCACTTCATTGGCACAATCCAACAGTCAGAATTTTGCACATCATGGTCAGGCTGTCAGCCTTGCCAGGACTATGGAGTAATTCAACAGTAGCTACCATGTGTCCACACATGCTCGGTTGAAGGTGGGAGTCAGGAAGTTGCTGCCGATTTGCCCTCATCCTCCACAGGCTTTACTACACCAGTATCTTGCTGAGAGATTCAGCATTCACATGCACGGAAGGGGTGAAGTTCTGGTACTTACCCTCTGGTTAGCCACTCAAAATGCCAGAAAAAAATAGGGCTAGCCCATTCAAATGTAAGTGACTATTTTAATGGCATGTTAAGTCTTAACCACTGTCAAACAACCTCTCTAGTACTGAAAATAAAATTCACAAATGTGGAGTCACGTTCCTTAAGATTTTAATTATTGTTGGAGATTTAAAAAGGAATAGTTAAAGTAATTTTTTTTATACTTTCTTTCTCTCTTTTATCTCTCTCTTTATTAATCACATCTTTATTCCCCACTCTTTATTTCACTTTCTGTGCATGATTTTATATTGAATTAAACAATCTAACTTACACTTCCTAGTTTACACTCTGCATTGCTCAGTGACATCTGATTGGCAGCTGTAAATATAGCACGTGCCATTCAGTCATGGCCACCTGCAAGATTGGGGCTTGAGCCTTAATCTCATTCAGGTTCGGGTGTCCAGTGGCTGTTGGCAAGAACCCCAAATTCCACAAAATTCTTTAGTGTCAGGCAACTTGAAGTATTTGTTTAAATGTAATACAGGCAAGAGGAGGCTTGCTGGTAATCCAGCTATTGAATGTGGATTCAGCATCTCAAAGAGTAAGGTGCTGAATAGGTGAAAGGTACACCAATCTAGTGGAAAGGCTTACTTGCTTTAGTGTCTTATCATGTCGGCCGGAAAATTTCATTTCGTGCTTCATATTAAATGACTTACTTTGGAGTGCACTAACTGTTGAGATGTAGGCAAGGAATGAGAGGGATGACCAGCTCATTTGTTCTTTGTGATTTGAGGTGAAGGTGGAATGTTGGTCGGGGCACCAGGAGAATTTTGCGCTCGTTCAATAACGTCATGGGAGGTTTGATATCCACCTGAGCCTCTAGAATGGGCAGATAGGGCTCAATTCAGCATGTGATCAAGGCAGTGGCACTCACCTGTACCTCAACACTTCCCTGGAATGTCTTCCTATAACATGGAAACCACAATCCAATGGCTCAGAGGACAAACAACATTTGCGGAGCCTTATGTCAGCGAATGTCCTCAATGTTGGTACCACTGAGGGGCTTCAGTGATGTGGACCAACTCGAGAAGCTGGGATTGCTCTCCTTAGAGCAGAGAAGGTTTAGAGGGAGATTTAATATAAGGTGCTCAGAGTTACAAGGAGTTTTGATAACTGAGGGGAAAATGTTTTCACTGCCAGGTGGCCAATGGCCAGAAGACACAGATTTCAGATAATTTATAAGAGAAGCAGGGGCAGAATCTTCTGGTCGGCGTGCAGGGGGCACAGACTCAATGGGCCGAGTGGCCTCCTTCTGTCCTGAAAAATTCTATGGCGGGGCGGGCTTGGCGGGAGTGGGCGGAGCCAACTGCCGCCCCGCGATTGGGGCCGCCATTTTACACGGGCGGGCCAATTAAGGCCGGCCCAGCATAAGTCGTGAGCCGTAGCGCTCAGCGCTACCTATGCGGGTTGGGGGGCGGAGGAGGGAGAGTCGGGGCCTGCGCTCTTTCGCACATGCACGCGAGAGAGCGCTTCGATCTCCCTGAGGCCCGGAGCTGCCTCAGGGAGATCGAAGCGCTTTTGAAGTGATTAAATAAATGGATTGAAAACTTAATTAAACACGCGACTGTGTTGCGTGAGATGGGACATGTTTTTATATTTCGGAGAAATTTTTAATTTAATTAATAAAAGCTTCGGGGAAATCTCATCCCGCTCATTAAAAAAATGTAAAGGCTGCTTGGCCTTTTCGCCCGCCCGCCCGCCAACCTTGGGTTGGACGGGCAGCGTTAACAATTGCATTAATTAATTCGTTAAGGGCCTTAGTGGGCTGTTTACATATCGGCGGGCGCGCAGCAGACTCCGGCGTGCGCCCACTGAACGAAACATCGCACCTCGGGCCTACCCCCACACGCCGATTGAAAAACTCAGGCCTGTGATTGAAAGAACACTGCCCAATGAGCCAGCTGACACGAGTGAGCAACTAATGCTTGTTCATCGCATTAAATATCTCTCGAGAGTAATTATACGGTAACATGAGAAATAAAAGCATTTTAAATTTAATCGAGTATTGCTCCTTTTTATCCATTAAATTAAAAGACCATATGGTTAAGGGAAAGCTTCTCTTTATCTAACATCATCCAAGTAGATTTTTTCATTTGCATTGAATTTACAGAATTGAAACAGGCCATTTGGCCCGACTGGTTTTTATGCTTGATACGAGCCTCCAACTACTTCTCTTCATTTAATCCCATCAGCATAACCTTCTATTCCTTTCTCCCTTGTGTGTTTATCTAGCTTCTTCTTAAATAGCACCAGTGTTATTCCCTTCAACGACTCCATATGCTAGCAAGTTACACATTCTTATCATTCTTTGGACAAATAATTTTCTTCTGAATCCCCTATTGAATTTATTATCTTGCATCTAAGGACACTAGGTTTGGCCGCACCCACAAATGGAAGCCTTTCAAACCCCTTCATTCTCTTAAAATCTAATTCTCTGAAAGAAACCTTTAACCCTTTAAGTTAATTTAAATTTGATCCATTGGACAGATAGACTGTGGTAGGATTTTTTTTCCAGTTCTCCAGTCACCATTCTGTGTTTCTTTTCTGACCATTTTACCTTAATGGATGAACTGGTGATTCCATCCCCAGTTACCTATTTTGGAACAGAGGCCAGCAGAAAACAATGGGCGGAATCGTCGGGCCCCAATGGCGGCGGGCGTCATGGGCGGACGCAAGTGGACAATATGGCGAGAAGGCCAAAAATTGGTTTTGCGCCGTGGTGAGCCTGGTTTGCGATTGTCCGCTCGACCCATCAGTGGTGGGCCACATTCCCACCAACGCACGTTGGGAACTTAATTTCAATTCTTTAGCTTCTCATTATAAACCCTGCTCACCCCCCCACCAACGCTAGATCATCCGGGCACGTCAGAATGATTGCACACCGACCTGTTTCACAACAGCACATACGTGACATGCACCTGGTGAGCTGCACTTCACTCGGGACTTCGAGGTTTGTTTGCCTACCTTGCTTCGGGCAGCACTCGCAGTCATCAGCGCCAGGCTTCACAGGCAGCACCACATCACTTTTAGGGGGAGCTCACAGGCAGGTCTCTACCTACCAAACCAGCTATAAAGCAGGGGTGGCTTTTCAACTGCTGCAGGGCGAGGGCTTGCTTGGGGAAGGAGGGTATCCCAGGGTGTGTGTGTGGGGGGCACATGTTGATCTGTGCAAGTGGCCTCAAGGTGTTGAGGGCTGAGGAGGCAGCCTCCAGAGGAGATGAGGCCAGATGGAGATGTGAGAATCATACAGAATCACAAATTACAGAATCACAGTGCAGAAGAGGCCCTTCGGCCCATTGAGTCTACACTGACATGTGAGAGACACCTGACCTACCTACCTAATCCCATTTACCAGCACTTGGCCCAAAGCCTTGAATGTTATGACGATGCCAAGTGCTCATCCAGGTACTTTTTAAAGGATGTGAGGCAACCCGCCTCCACCACCCTCCCAGGCAGTGCATTCCAGACCGTCACCACCCTCTGGGTAAAAAACTTTTTCCACACATCCCCCCTAAACCTCCTGCCCCTTACCTTGAACTTATGCCCCCTTGTGACTGACCCTTCAACTAAGGGGAACAGCTGCTCCCTATCCACCCTGTCCATGCCCCTCATAATCTTGTACACCTTGATCAGGTCGCCCCTCAGTCTTCTCTGCTCCAACGAAAACAACCCAAGTCTATCCAACCTCTCTTCACAACTTAAACGTTTCATCCCAGGCAACATCCTGGTGAATCTCCTCTGACCCCCTCCAGCGCAATCACATCCTTCCTATAATGTGGTGACCAGAACTGCACACAGTACTCCAGCTGTGGCCTCACCAAGGTTCTATACAACCTTGCATGTGAGAGAGTGAGTGGTGATGCCTCTTGAGCTGGCAGTGAGTGAGATGCCAGTGAATGTGTGATGGGCTTGTGAGTGTGTGAGTTTAGAGCAATGAGATGGTTGCCTTACCCTGGTGGCACGGATGAGATCATTCATCCGTTTCCTGCACTGGATGGCCAATCTATTGTGTGCAGCATTGGCACTGACCACCTCTGCCACTGCCTCCCAAGCCGGAGTGGTGAGACTGATGGGCATCCTGAGGCCAGAGCAGGGAACTGGACATTACGGTGAGCCTCCACGGTGCCCAGAAGGCATCCCAGGGATGCGTCACTGAATCAGGGGGCTGCGCTCCTCTTGGCTTTCGGGGCCATGTCTTCACCGGAACAGTCCCGGGCTGCAAACATTGAGAACTTTGCGCACGGATGCAGTTTAAATGTGGTGGTGTGGTGGGCGAATCGGAGGCTGCCTGCCAGCGATCGCGTGAGTTTCCTGTGGCTGCATAATTAATGAGGCGGGAAGGAGAGGATGTGGTGTGAAAACCTGCCATTGCAGCCAGTGGGTAAAGCGTCTTTTTTCACGCCCGCTACCGCACTTAGTGCAAACCTGGGACGGTTCCACCCAATGTGTAGTAAACCCTGCAGTAGTACAAGAGCTTTTCACATGTGGAGAGTATTGAGCTCAAATATAACTGTAAGGTGGAGTTGTCGCAATGCCTCTGAAAGAATTAACAGCAATATAACGGAAAACAGGAATTGTTCTCATTACTTTCCTTGCTCTCATCAAAATGGGGGTATGACAAAAGGGAACATTTTTACTTTCAGTTATAATGTTGAGCACTTCTGGTTGAATATGAGTTAGATGCAGAGTAAAGCATCCTTCACCGTAAGCACACACTCCAAAGCACCACTTACTACATTTCAATTCCCCACCAGCCATCCTAAAGGTCCCTCTGAGTGAGACCTACAATATAGCGGCAATTTGCACTAAACCATGTGTGGTTTTCAGGCAGTGGATTTAATTGTGCTGGATCTGAGTAGACTGCCCAAAATCCTGCTCAGGAGGAGATCACTCTCATCAATCAGTTTGAAAACACCCAATGATTCCTCTGAAAGATCTTGAGACTAGTTTGCAAAAATTCTTATAAGGGAAGTTGGCCCTAAGTCATTCACAAACAGAAACCTCTGTCCAGTGTTCTGAAATGTGCAGCATTACTTAAATAATAGCAATAGTTATACAAAAGGGAACTTTGGATTGTGTATCCCACTCAGAAACATTATTTAGAAATGTAGGTGATGTCTCTACAATAGTGCAAAGATTAAACAAAGCTGCGTGGGAGTTCGCTGATGAGAGATTGGTCGAGTTCCGGGAGAAAAGGCATAAAAATAGCTAAAGATGACCATTAATGATATTCCTGCTGAAGACCTGACAGGTAATTGTAAGAACTCTACAGAGATTAAGGGCCAATGTGGGCATGAGGTGGAAATAATGGAAGTATGCCAAGCTGGGTTCTTCACAATATACATGGATGAGGTTGTATAGTTTATATCTCTCAGAGCAATGCATAGATGATATTAGTTTCTGTGTGTGTTACCAGGTTTTATTCACAACACTTTAAAATGTCTTCTGCTTGCTTCGGCTCCCTTCCTACAGTTTTTTTGAAACTTTCACCTGAGTCTGCACCCAGGCTTAACCAATCAAGCACAGTGTGCATCAATAGTAAACAGACTCACATAATCAAACCCAGAACAATTGAACAGTACAGATAAACTTTACAGCACTTGGTAGAAAACTCTGCGAGTGAGTGAATGATTCAAGTTTGTTCCGATTTTCAAGTTTTTTTTTAAGGGCTGATTCACCCAAGTGCTCTCATCATAGCTCCTTATGGGGGAGTAGCAACATCGGCTTGCATTTGTGCAGCACCCATAACATAGTAAAATGTCCCAAGGCATTTCACAGGAGCGTTACCACATCAAATCTGACCGTGAGCTACATTAGGAGATATCAGGAAATATGACCAAAAGCTTGGTGAAAGCAGAAGGTTTTAAGGAGCTCCTTAAAGGAGGCAAGAGAGAGAGAGAGAGAGAGGGGAAGGGAGGTTGAGGGAGGAATTTCCAGAGCTTAGGGCCCAGGCAGCTAAAGGTGCGACTGCCAATGATGGAGTGATGAAAATCGGGGATGCTCAAGAGGCCAGAATTGAAGGAGCACGGAGATCTCGGAGGCAGGCCTAACGGCGATGACAGAGAAAGCTGAATGGAGCCATCCTAGCTCACACCTATTCTGCAGACTGCACAGTTTTGCCTCCTGCATCGTTAGATCCACAACCACCTCGTCGTATTACTCAGATTTGCCCGTTTTGATGTATTAGGGCTGAACCACTATAGTACTTAACTTCTGCCACTAGATGTCACTTGTGTCATTCCATCGCAAAGAGCACTTCTGCCACCTAATGGCAGAAATGCCTCAGCACGACCACGATGAACTGGCGGAACTCAATGCTCTTTCACAACCTCCATCAAAACCTTGGTCCTTTCATTGTAGCTACTGTTCCTAAGGGGCATCATACCGATGCTAATCATTTGGAACGCCTCCACATTGGGTACCTTGACAATATGGAACAGATTTCTCTGGTGGTAAGCTCTGTGCCGCGGACACCGCAATCTAACTGTGCAAATGCAATGAGTCAATTTGTCACTGGCTGCTAAGAAGTTAAATAACAACGGGCATCTCTGCGACGTGTGGGCAGGCGAGCTGAATGAAAGATGAGATCAAAGGTCAGCTTTGTCAATCTTCAAGCCTATCCTCAGTTTGGTGAGACACGAACTCAAAAGACATTAGAGGTATCCCTTCAGGCAAAAGGATTCATCTTTTTAACCTTTCTATTCCATAGTTGTTAGTCATTTTACACTTGTATTTGCTGGGCAGTGCCCTAGTCAAAACAGCCCTCCCTTCCAGCCCCTATTTGATTCAGTATGGCACCTTGCCACATGATGTGATGTCACCAAAGATTCATACACAGCATTTGCACTCAACCATCCTTAACTGAGGATTGAGGAACCTTTGAACCAGTCAGTGCTCAGTTTCGAAACGAGGTGCGACTTAAAACAAATTCAATATCACTCTAACAAACTCCCCAAGAGCTGCCGCTATCTAACGCACGGGTTTTGTTTCGGAGCTGTGCATGTCCGGGAGACTGTTGCCTCTAATTCTGCAGAGCAAAGAGACAGGCAGCAGAATGCGATGTGCCGGCAAAGGCTTTTGAGTTACAAATATCGAAGCAAAGTCTGAAGGAATACTTTTCATTACCTGCTATTTTCGTATGTGGGCATGGCCGCATTCTCAGTTTCGACACTCAGACAATACAATGACGTTTCTCTACGATACTCTCACTGGAAGCTGCACTGTAAGGTCACTATGGACAGAGGGCACGTTCTGGACCAGGTGTTTATATGGTTCCTGTATTACTGAGGGAGCCATAACAATGTGTGTTACGTGAGGGGTCATGGCACACATCAGTCTTTACATGAAGGAACGGCAGTAAAAGTAAAATCTGTCTCCAGCTTAGTCACTAGATGGCAGTATTGCCTCCTAAGAGTTGGGATGAAAGACTACTTTGTAAAAGTTATCCAGTTGGTAATATGGTCAGATTTCTGTTTATTTTTAAACTAATTAACTACTTTTAAAGGTTAAATTGTCTCCTCTACAACAATTCAAGCTGGTCTCATTGTGACACTAGAATGGAACTAGTACTTTTAAACCAGCCTATTTGCCTTCAAGATTCCATAGATTCTTCCCGTTGTGGGAGTGTCTGCGTGATTGAAGGCTGCATGGTAAATCGAATGAGAGCCAGGCCATATTCACAGCGCAACAGCGCCCTGCAAAAGCTGGGCCACTTGGACTCCGGTGTTGTTTGCCGCTAATCTGCTGGCTGGTAGACCAACCTGTGCCATCCCATTCACCCATCACCCCTGTGCTCGCTGACCTACATTAGCTCCCCGTACGGTAATGCTTTCAATTTACAATTCTTATCCTTGTTTTCCAATCCGCCTGTGAACTTGCCCCTCCCAATATGTAACCTCCTGCAGCCCCGCAACCCCCTGAGATATCTGTGCTTTCCCACTATTCTCTCCATTGGTGGCCATGCCTTCATTTGCCTAAAGATCTTTTAAACTCTGGAATCCCCTCCCTAAGCCTCTTTAACTCTCACTCTCCTCCTTTAGGACAGTCCTCTTTGACCAAGCTATTGGTCGTCCGCCCTAAAAGCTCCTCACGTAGCTCGGTGTCAAACTTTGCCTGATAGCGCTCCTGTGGTGCGCCTTTAAGGCATTTCACTACTTGAGAGGCGCTACACAAATGCAAGTTGTTTGAGACACCCAACTGCGTGGTGTGAGGAAGGCAAACTAAGCAAACAAAATGGAGAACTAGCGTTCCCAAATTCACAAAAGAAACGCAATTAGGGTAAACTGTTTGAGCCGACAATGAAATGTTTCAAAGCTTAAAATGATCCATTTTCTTTTTTCAAAGCAATCATCTTCTATCACCTTGAATGACTTCAGGCGCTGATTCGAAAATAAGGGCTCATCGCTACTCCTGGAACTGATTTATGCACTGGAGAGCAGAGTTGTGCATGGCTGCTTCAGTGGCGAGTTTGGAACATGTCAGTGCCTGGGTTCTGCCCACTTGCCTTTTATCACCCGAAATGCATTGTGTTCTGATGCTGCCACACGTGGGTCCCAGTGGGATGTGCTGGTCCTGCTGGTAGACCCTCAAACAGTTCAAATGCACTTTCCCAAACTAGTTGTGGGAAGGACATAAGATGAGAAACTTTCAACCAGCTTGTCGAGATGACAATGAACGAATTTCAAATATACCACCAAGAGAAAAAGAATTTAAAAAGATAACAACATTTTTAAAAATCTATGAAACACACGTGAAAAAAAAAAGATTGAGCAGGAGGGAGCAGAAATTATTGCAGATAATCAGCCTGTCAATTATAGAGTGAACTCATAAACACCAGGAATGTAACAGAATGTAAAGAGTATAGGATGTATTGTTGGGCAGTTAAAGGGGGCTTTTGTGGCGAGATCCATTTCATTACCCCTCAATATATCCCTCTCGATTGCAAGAAAATGATCTTTTGTTATATTCCACACATTTAATAATTGTTGGGATCAGTGTGGGTGGAATGTTTGTTGCTCAGTGATTACAGAATCGCCGAATAGCAGAGGCAGGCCATTCAGCCCATCAAGTCAGCTTTGGCTCTTTCGAAGAGAAGCTGGTGGTGAGCTGCCTTCTTGAGTGTTGTTGGAGTCCCACTCCCCCCCCCAACTCTTTCTCCATATTCCTGCAATTTTTTTTCTCCTTCAAGTGTTTACTCAATTCCCTTTTGAAAGCTACCATTGAATCTATATCCACCACGTTATCAGACAGTGCATTCCAAGTCCTAACCATTCGTTGTGTCAAAAGGTTTTTCCTCACATTGCTTCTGCTTCTTTTGTCAATCACCTTAAATTGGTGTCCACTGGTCATTGACCCTTCATCCATTGGAAACAGTTTCTCTTTCTTGACTTGACCAAAATCCTTCTTGATTTTAAACACCATTATTAAATCTCCTCTCCCCTGCAAGAGTCCCAGCTTCTCCAGTCTATCCTGTAACTGTAATCCCTCATTCCTGGAACCATTCTAGGGAATCTCTTCTGCACCCTCTCCAAAGCTTTCACACCCTTCCTAAAGTGTGCTGCCCAGAATTGGACACATATCCTAGCTGGGACCAACTAATCATTTAGGGTTTGCAGAGGCCAGAGTCTGGGAATTCTACGGAGAGTAACTCACCTCCTCACTCTACAAAGCCTGTCCACCATCTACAAGGCATAAGTCAGGAGTGTGATGGAATACTCTCCACTTGCCTGGATGAGTGCAGCTCCAACAACACTCAAGAGGCTTGACACCATCCAGGACAAAGCAGCCCGCTTGATTGGCACCACATCCACAACCTTAAACATACACTCCCTCCAGTAGCAGCAGTGTGCACCATCTACAAGATGCACTGCAGCAACTCAACAAGGCTCCTTTGACAGCTCTTTCGAAACCCATGTCCTCTAGAAAGACAAGGGCAGCAGACACATGGGAACACCACCGTCTGCAAGTTCCCCTCCAAGCCACTCACCATCCTGGCTTAGAAATATATCACCGTTCCTTCACTGTCACTGGGTCAAAATCCTGGAACTCCCTCCCTAACAGCACTGTGGGTGTACCTACACCACATGGACTGCAGCGGCTCAAGAAGGCAGCTCACCAACACCTTCTCAAGGGCAATTAGGGATGGGCAATAAATGTTGGCCCAGCCAGCAACTCCCACGTATCCCTTGAACGAATATAAATTTAAAAAAATACTTTTTTTTTTATACCCTATGGCTGGGATTCTCTGGCCTTACCACTGGCGGACATTATAGTGGGCGGGACGGTGAAATTTGGAGGGCCGCTTTTAAAGGCTCTCCAAATTTTCTTGTCCTCCCCCCCGCGCTGATGCCTGCCACTGGCAGGCCAGAAAATCCCGCCCTATGCCTCAATTTACAAAGTCCAAGATCCCATATTATTAACTGTTTTGTTAATCTGCCACCTGCGCACAATCGCACCCCAAGTCTCTCCGCTCTTGCACCCCCTTTATGATTCTACCATTTAACTTGTCACTGATTGCCGGCCCTTTCTTTATTCCAACACTCAACCCCCCACCTCCACCTGATCTCAAACAGTCTGTTGGTTGATGCAATGTGAACGAAAACCAGGAGTTGATCTCAAATGTATGTCTCCTGGCCCTCCAATGGTGTTCTCACACAGGGACACTAAGAAAGAGGATAATAATTTAACAAAGGAGAAGTTTAGCTGCCAGCATGGGCTCGATGGGCTGAATGACCTCCTTTTGTGCTGTTATGACTAATGCCTCTATCCTCAATGTGCTTTCATGTAAGAAATTCGATACATACTCCAGACTCTACTTTGCAGTGAGCGACTGTGCACTCTTCTAGACTCAAAAAAATCATACTGGAAATTCGGCCCATCATGTCCCTGCTGGCTCTTTGAAAGAACTAACGTGCATCCATTGCCCTTTCAGGCAGTGCATTCCAGGTCATAAGAACTCAACTGCATAAAAAAAAACATGCTCATCTCCCCCTCTGTTTCTTTGATAATTAGAATTAGCTTACTCTGCAACTGACCTTATGAGGGTAACTGACTGCCTTCATCTAAGCCTCCAGTCAGCATTCCTGTACTGCCCCTCGTTGCATAGGAAACCAACACATAAATGCTCTCCACCTTCCTCCACAAAATATTCATGAGGAGGAAGGTTTCTTTTCGTCATTCCATGTAATCAAATTGTAATCCTATTTCTAAACCAGTTTCACATAAAGACCAACAACCAAATAATCTTCATCCACCAGAAGCAGTCAGAAAACAGCCCACAATTTCCTTTATGGATTAGAACACAAGGTATTTTTTGAAACAATATTTAACATCAGCGAGTATTCGACATAGTTTATCCCACTTTGTAACTCTCATGTGTCTTTAGAGGGCACACAAAGCAGACAGGTAAAAATTATATCACACGTCCCGCACGTTTGTGTGTAGCTTTTGGTACTCCTATTCTGGTTTGCTAACTAGCATGTTCATCAAGAAACCGGGAGAGAGAAAGAAGGAATAAGGGGAAGGAAAAGTCAATGCAAAAGGACATTTTTCATTTTTTGCTTGTCCTTTTTTTCTGAACATAGCAAATGTTGGTAATTGAGGCTAGACTATCCCCCATTCCTTTCAGTACTGTTGCCAACTTTGTTTGCTGTATATTCCTAGAGATTTCATTATCTGACCGAATGCCTCCAACTGCCCTGGCCCTCTGGCTCCCACTATTGGTTGCTCCACCTGATAATCCTCACAGCACACCATCCTCCCATGCCAAATGGAAACAACAACTTGTATTTATATAACGCCTTTAACATGATCCCCCCAAGGCACTTCACCAAGGCATAATAAAACAAAATATGCCAAGAGTAACATAAGGAGGTGTTAGGACAGGTGACCAAAAGCTGACCAAAGAGGTAGGCTTTAAGGAATATGTGGAAGAATGAAAGCAAGGTAGAAAGGCGGAGAGGTTTAAGGGCTGAGCAGCTGAATGTGCAGCCACCAATGGCGGAGCGATTAAAATCAAGGATGCCCAAGAGGCTAAATTTAGAGGAAAACAGGTATCTCAGAGGGTTGTAGGGCTGGAGAAGGTTACAGAGATGGGGAGGTGCCAGTCACTGGAGGGGTTTGAAAACAAGGAAGGGAATTTTTCAATTGCGGCGTTGTTTAACCAGGAGCCAAAGTAGGTCATTGAACATGAAGGTCATTGGTGAATGGCGTTTGGTGCAAGTTAGAACACGGGAAGCAGAATTTTGGACGACCTCAAGTTTACGAAGGGTAGAATGTGAGAGGCCAGCCAGCTGTGCATTAGGATAGTCAAGGCTGGAGTAATAAAGACAGGGATGAGGGTTTCAGGTGCAGATAATCTGAGCACGGGGTGGAGATGGGCAATGACATGGAGGTGGAAATATGCACTCTTAGTGTTGGCATAGATGTGTGGTCAGAACTCAGCTCAGAGTCAAATATATCACCGAGGTTATGAATAGCCTAGTTCAGCCTCTGACAACTGCCATTCAGGGAGAGGGATGGAATCACTGGTGTGGGAATGGAGTTTATGGCATGGAACAAAAACAATGGCTTCTGTCTTCCCAATATTTAATTGGGGGAAATTTCAGCTTGTGCAGCACTGGATGTCGGATAAGTATCTGACAGTTCTGAGACAGAAGAGGGGTTGAGAGAGATGGTGGCGAGGTAGAGCTGGGTGTGGGAGCTGACATGATTCAGATGATGTTGCCGAGGGGGCAGCATCTGGATGAGAAAAAGGAGGGGCCAAGGATCAGTCCTTGGGCAACGCCAGAGGTAACTGTGCAGAAATGGGAAGAAAAGCCACTGAACTCACAGAGAAGCAGTTCTCTGGCTACGATTAGATGGATAAGAATGGAACTAGGTGAATGCAGTCCCACCCAGCTGGGTGAGAGCTAGGAGGTGTTGGAGGAGGATGGTGTGGTCAAAGACTGCAGGCAGGTTGAGTAGGACGAGGGGGGATAGTTTACCTTTGTCACAGTCACATAGAGTATAAATTGTGACTTTGATAAGAGCCGTTTCAGTGCTGTGGCAGAAGTGAAAATCTGATTGGAGGGCTTCAAATATCGAGTTCCAGGAAAACATGAGTGTGAGTTTGGGAAGTGACAACATATTAAAGGACTTTGGAGATGAAAGGGAGTTTAATGATAGACAGTAATTTGCAAAAATGGAGGGGTCAAGGGTTAGATTTTTGAGGGGAGGGGCGATGAAGTTAGATTTGAGGAAGAGAGGGACAACACCTCAGGAGAGAGAGGAATGTTTACTATGTCAGCTAACCTGGGGACCAGGAAGGGAAGTTTGTTGGCCAAGGAAGTCCATTGATGCTTCTTGGCTGACAGTCAGAAAAATATTTTTTCCTCAATTTTGCAATAGTTTTATCACTAATAAGCTAAAGTGTTGAAGGAAAATGTAAAAAAAAAGCAACATTTCTTTTAATGTCCCGATGCTTTCATGCTCTGGGTTGCTTCCAGCAGTGTCCAGGGGATTAATTTTCAATTCTCGGAGTTTCCAATCCTGCAGAGTTGCCATCCTCTCCTTCTTAACCAATAAAGAAAAAAATTCCTACACTTGCGTTGTTGGCGGCAGACCTGGCTTTGCCAGTAAGAGCTGTGAGCTAATTCTGACAGAATGGGGAGAGGTGGTTATAATCGCAACTTCCAAATGGATGCATATGTTACGTTGGACTCAATTTGTGCAACTGCCCATTTCTTGAAGTGGGCAATCCTACCCGCACAGTTCATGAAACTGGCAGTTTGACCACCCAGTTCATGATCCGTGCAATGGGTTCATGAAATGGGCAGTTTCACAAATTGGGCGAAACACATGCACGTAGTTATTTTGTAACGGTGATGGTACTATGGAATCCAGCCTGTCATACAACTTGCGGGGTTGGGGGGAGGAGCGGGGGGGATGCGAGTTAGGTCTACCTTGCCAAAAAGCCTGGAGACTAGAGACCCACTTCACTTAGAATCAACCAAGCTGATGCTACAGGGTCAAACTGGCCAAGAAACATGTCAATCTCGACAAAATGGCACCTCCCTGTCAATCAGCCCGTATTGATTCTTGCTCTTTCCAAACATAACTGGTCTCAATCTTGAAAAATCTTCTCTGTAGGCTTTGCACGTTTATGTTTACCATCTCCCCCAGCCCCTCAGCGGCGTGTTTTTCAATGGCAGATATCAGTATGGCTCTATAGTCCTATGACTGCTCTAAGAACTCAAACATATTGCCAAGTGTCAGTGTCTGTATGGGAAAAAAATTATTTTTACACTTTAATTGGATGTAGTAAGGCTAGTTCAATTGCCATTAATGCCTCCATCCTGCAGCCAGGGAAGAAGAGGTAGTGCCCTTTGAGTGTTATCGGACCAAGTAGTAAATGTCATATTCCACTGTAGCGTGATAACACCTTTTGATCAAACACCCTTTTAAAAAGCACAACCAATTTTCCATAACACTTTATTGTTCCAATAATGTCTAAGTTAATCATTGTTTGTGGGAGCCTTTGTTAAATGAACTCCCATGAAACAGACTACGGTGTGTGAGACTGATTCATTTTTCCAAAATCTCTGCCAGTCTTTCTGTTTTGTATTTAAAACAAATGGCAGATTGCCTCCCATAAAACAACCCAGATGACTTGATGGGAACATTACCTCTGTTGGGTGTGCCAGTTGCTAGACAGATGGAGGTTTTGTTACATCATTTTATTTGTAAATGGGGGAAATCTTTGCTCCCCTCCCCACCCCCCGGCCAAACCAAAAGATTACAGCTTGGGGAAGAGGAATTTTTGATCTATCTTTGCGAACGTTGTCAGGAACGCTACTCCTATTACACACACTTCTCATTTCCCCAACCAATTATTCTTATGGCCTCTGTAAATGAGATTGCCAAGTTAGTGCCAATTAGAGCCAAAATGTGCCAAATTCTGAGCAGTTTTGTGTTGTGAAGTCACATCCACTGGGAACTGGGTTCAGAATATTCAAGCACAATTTGCTAAAGGTCCTCGATGTCACCAAAATGAAAAGCTGTTTCTTCTATAATCTGGCAGTCTGTGCTGGATTCGAACAGAGATCTGTGCCCTCCTCTTCATTTAATGTTCGCTCCAAACACTTCTGCCCACTGCACTGTAAAATTCTGCATTCGGGAATCTGGAACATGTATCCACTACATGATTTCAGCTGCCTAAGGCAGGGCTTCCCAAACTGTTGGTCGCAACCCCCCCCAGTTGAGCTTTTGGAGTCACGGACTCCCAGTGCGGCAATGGCTGCCGTGGGGCTTGAACTGATTTCTGATAGCTGTGATGCCCCTTTAAATTCTCGTGCTTTTTCTATTGGTGGGCGTGGCCTAATGGACTGCTCTCTGAGGCTTGATTGCTGCTGTAAAAAAAGCCTGTGTAAAGGTAAATGTTCTTTTTATTGTAGAAACCCTGCCTATTAATCAACTCCCCCAATGTTCGACTCCTGTTCCTCCCCTCCCCCCACCCCCCCGGGTCAAGAACTAAAGCTCCCTCCCACTCAGCAACTGAAGCTCCCCTCCCTTCAGTAGCTGAACTCCCCCCCAGCTAATTCCCCCACTGCAACAGCTCTTGTACCGCACAAATCTTCACTCTGGAGTCACATGATGCCTGAGGCATTAAATGAGGTCAGACTGGTAAAATATTTGGGAAATCCTGGTCTAAGGATTCAGTCAAGAGCGCGAAGCCTCACAAAGCCAAGGGGAAGTAAATGAATGCTAAACTCAGAAGCGTGATCTGTAGGAGGAGTAAGGTGTGAGGGGTTTGGGGGATGGCAGGGGGGGAGCAGGTTATTATCGATCCCTGTTTTTTCTACCACTATGTGTTAGCTGTGACTCAGTGTACAGAAAGCTGTGGGCTCATGTCCCACTCCAGAAACTTGAACACAAAATCTAGGCTGACACTCTAGTGCAGGGCTGAGGGAGGGCTGCATTGTTGGTGGTGCTGTCTTTCGGGTGAGAAGTTAAACTGAAGCATTGTCTACCCTCTCAGGCGGATGTAAAAAATCCCATGGCACTCTTCCAAGAAGAGTTGGGAATTTCTTCCTGGTGTTGTGGCCAATATTTATCCCTCAACCAATACCTAAATCTGGTCTATCAGGAAATGTATTGATATCATCCTACCCCACCTTAATCTAACAGTTAGATTTCAACTCCTTCAACATAACATTCTATTCCTCTCTCTCTCATGTGTTTATCTAGCTTGCCCTTAAATGTGTCTATGTTCTTCACCTCAACTACACCCTGTGGTAGCAAGTTCCATATTCTCACCATCCTCTGAGTGAAAAAGCTTCTCCTGCATCCCCTATTGGATTTATTCGTAACTATCATATTTATGGCTTCCTGTTTTGGACCTGTTTTCCCACCAGTGAAAATGTCTTTTCTTTTTGTCTACCCTAACCTTTTCATACTGCTCAAGATCTCTATCAGGCTATCTCTCAGCCTCTTCTTCTTAGGCTGTCCCTCAGGATCGAGGATGATGTGCTTTCACACTAAAAATGAGTCCTCGGGTGACTGAAGAGTCCAATGCATGACCTACAGTCTCTGTCCCAGGTGGGACAGACGGTGGAAGGGGCAGCGGGTGGGTGGGGTGCCCGGGTTGCCACGCGCTCCTTTCACTGCCAACACTCGGCTTCAGCTAGCCCTTGGCGATGAGACTCTTGGCCTACTCTTAAAGACAAGAGTCCCAGCCTGTTCATCCTTTCATGACAGTCATAGACTCTCAGTCCTGGTGTCACCCTTGTAAACCTTCTTTGCACCCTCACCATTTTCGGCAAAGTTTCTGTCTCCTTTGCAGCAGTAATGTGTGGAGAGGGGAAAGTGGAGATTCATTTTGATGCTTTTAAAATCTATTAATTCCGCTATTGGATGGTTCTTAGAGCGTATGATGCTTCACACAAAAACAATTTAGCACTAGAAACCATATGTTAGTCTAATTAAAATAGCGCCATTGTACAATAAGATAACACTCAGGCAGCTTCTCCGAATAGGTAACTCATCTCATATCCGTCTTCCATTTTACTGTCCTGAAAATTCTGCTTTAAATACTTTTCTGACAGCAGGCAGGGATTGGTTTTCCACCATGTACTCTAGACCATGATACCAGCCTCAGAGAAGTGTCAGATCAACCAGGTTCAGATGGTGAGATCTTGCTGTGCCTTTTATGTATCACCAGATTGTCA